>NC_059326.1:46405000-47058333 GCF_018350155.1 Leopardus geoffroyi
TAAATGCTCTCAATCTCCTGGAATGTGGTAGAGTCTACCATACAACATATCCAAGTAGATAGAAATCCCATTTCCTTATGTCTTATGATTACAAGAGTAGAGCACCAACTAAAATAATTCAATTTACATTTCTTAATATGAAATGCTTGAATTATCAGGCTTACTTCATTATCCTGTCATTAGTAGGAACAAGCAATATTAAAACTAAAGCAAAAACATTAGGCTAATATTTTCTAATTATGTTCTTCAACTGTCCATATAAATTAAAAAACTTCAGGAAAATGAAGCAAACACTGAAAAAAAAGTGGAAACATTCTCTGCACTCCACTTATCTATGCCGTGAAATATATTTAATAATTTACACAAGAAGCTAGTTCTTGTTACTGATCAAACTCTAATGATTTTATTAATATGTAAGCATGGATTCAGAAATATATGCTCAAAAATTTTTTAATGAGAAAAGTGTTCTTTTCAAAACAGAAATGTATTTTTTTCCACAGTCACCTGTTATGATCACTGGTGTTTCTATTCTTTCGTATAACCAATAAAGATCAAAAATGTCATGACAGAAAATGGAAAATGATGCCATCCACTTTCTAGAGAAAATCACAAAAAAGGGCCTAATAAAATGACTAGTTTATAACACACTCACATGTCATTTTAAAATAATCTAATTTAAAGCCATCTTATATTTTTTGTGAAACTATTCATAATTCTTCCACAAGAACATTACAACATAAATTCTTGTCCAGTTACTTCCAACTCTAATGAAATGGAGATATATATATCAATATATATATAGATACATATATAGATATCTATATAACTATATATAGATATCTATATATGTATCTATATATATATTGATATATATATCAATATATATAGATACATATATAGATATCTATATATAACTATATATATATATATATAACTATATATAGATATCTATATATGTATCCACATACACAGTATAAGGGTATAAAATTCTATATCATCTTTTTTTCTTACATTCAAAATAAATATGTTCTACCCTTATGTATTATATGTAATGGTTACAGTTATATGTGAAATTATGTATTAAAATATACTCAATGGTGCCTTGTTTTGGACATTTATGTTATTTTAGGTTTAGATTTTATTTTAGAAATCACCATAAAGTATACTTTTTTGTCTTTTATCTTCTATGGTGTTTTGAAAAATCAAAGAATGTTAGAGCCAAGAAGGTAACTGAGTGTCGAGCTGCTTATTTATTAATAAGAAAACTGAGAAATTAAGAGACTTATCTAAGTAGCTATGTTATTTATTAGCTGTGTTATTACTAGAAGCAAAGTCTTCTGACATATTTTGCTTCCTGCTCTCCCACCTCAGTTTGTGAATGCATCTAAAAGGACTTATCTTGGTCATGCTAGAAGATGTTTAAATTTTAGACAGTGATTTTTGATAATTTTGTTTCAAGTTAGCTGTTTATTCTTTATATTTTCACATTAGATAACCATACTTAAAACATATAATGATGAAAATGCCAGAAATATTAAATACCCACAAATGCATTAAAATTTATGAAAGAGTAGCTTACCACTTCTTAGTTTTTTAATGTTGGGGTAACCAATTTTGTGTGAAATGTCAGGATATGAAGACATCTTTTGCATAGGGAATGATGTGAACCATATGGCTTATTCACAATCGATTGAATTACAAACCATGGCAGTTCCTACACTTTTAAGAGATGCTTATGTGGTCCTTCCATTAAAATTCCACTAATGTGACATTTGTGAAAAGGTTTATGTTTGGATATACTTCCCTCACCATATGTGAAGTCACAGGGCAAAAGCATTGATTTAAAGTGTTTATATATAAATTGACAGCTATCAGTTCTAAAATATTTCTCATTTCACATGTCAGAATCTTTTTGGCCTTTTAGGGTAGTCCTGTGTGTGTTTCCATGTTTACAAGATCCTGGCTGTTAATATTGTTAAATTTACTCATCAGACAGGAAGAAGGATCTTACAAATCATTGTTAGGCAGAGAAACATTAAGAAAGTTTGAAAAAAAAAAACTTTCCACATTAAATCTGTTAAACAATGGCAAATTTCTTATGAATCAGTGATACTGTAATTGAACTGGAGACATTTTTAGAGCAAGCTTGCTCTGGCTTTTTCACCCTCCGATTTGGAATCTGCTCACAGTACTGCCAGCTTAACCAAAAAGGATTAACTCTCATATCCAACTGAGAACACAGATAATTCTCAGTAATTGGTAAAAAATGAAGATGAATGGGGCTGAGAGATAAGGAGCAATTAGCTCATCAGCAGTTACAGCTGTGCACTCAATCCGGATCCATCTCTTGAGCCTCGGCCCCTTTTAAAGAACCTAAGCAGAATAAGCATAGGACACCCCTCCCCAAAAAATTGCTGTACCTGCCCATCATTTCTCTAGTCTTCCATTTTATTTCCTTACTATACAAAGACACCTGTCATAGCATGCTATGTAAATTACTACCTCTCTCAGGACCTATGTCTAAAGCCAATCTTCTTTTTAAACTTTTTTTTTTATAACAGAAACCAAATGACTACTGTAGACACTCTTAAATTCCCTGTCAATCGTTTCATTATAGCAGCATCATCTGTTTGAAAATATAAGCAATTCCCTCATCTAATTATAGGAAGGATTTGAGGTTCATTAACATTGCCAAGGCAGAGGATCCAATGTGCAACTGCAGAGCTCTGCTTGGTGGCCTGTGTTCTCAGTTTCCTTTTATTTGCTTTCTCAAGGTCTCTAAGACTTTTTCCTGAGATCATAAAATTAATTTTTTCCTTCCAAATACACACGTGAGTTAGAAGAAAGGAAATGACTACAGTATAAACTATTCTACTTCTGTAGGAATGGTTTTTAAAAAAAAGATAAGGGGATGGTCAGCTGGGTAAGATAATTTTATCTCCTATCTGCCTGGCTTTTTTTTTCCCCACTCATTTTTTGTTGTTGTTGCTGTTGTTATTGTTGCTGGTTGATGGACAGAAATAACAATTAAGGAATATCATGGAAGAACACAGCTGTTCATCCCAAACTCAAGTTCTTGTGTTTACTTGAACCTCCTACATCGTTGTTAACTATTGCAAATTTAAGAAAACGAAAACGAATCGTACATTTTGGGCATGTGAAATGCGTTCAGTTTGTGGATCACTGCATCAGTGTCCCCTTGCTTGTGTTCCACAGTGTTCAGAAAGAGACATTCTGAAGTCTTAAGATGACTTCACTTCCTTAAAGAAATAACAGCAGTTAGGGGGTTCTGCCTATAGTTTAAACAATGAGATTTTCTTGGGACATCTGTTTTGAGATCACATTTTGAATAGATATGAACTCATTTCCTACTAAGCAAGCAATCTACTATTGTTGATAGCTGTTTACCAGTTCTATGAGTCAGATATTAGCTAGTGGCAAAGGTCCCTCTTAAATCCTCCGAGTATTCTTTAAACTGTGTACATAGTGTTTTCCTTAAATAAAATGTTAAGAGAAGGTAAAAATGCAGTCTTTTCCTGCCTCTTGGTAAATTATAGTCCACAAAGTCTTGCACTTGGGAATAATATTTAATGTATTTATCTTTAAAGAGTCATTTCCTTTGTTGTCATTAGTTAAGGGAATAAGATACTAGGTTTAGCAAGTATTTAAATAACATAGAAACTACTGAGATGCTCACTATGTCAATATTTATACAGCATTTAAAAACTAGAAGTAAAAATAAGTTTCCTTTATTTAGATTAAATCGATTGTGATTAATTTAGTATCCTCAAAAATGTGCATGATTCTCAAAAAAAGATAAGCAGATAAAAACACAGCTATAGATACTATGGAATTGACCTTGGGTTCACCGGTTTTAAATTCTACCTTTCCAATATCCCAGTCCCAATTTCCAAACGGCATTTTTTTAAGCTGGTTATGTAGATCAGTCCTTAAAGCAAAAAAATAGCAATTTATCTGGCCTGTATGTTGTGGATAGTGTTGCCACTAAAAAGAATCCAGGACATTTTTCCTTCTTATCTGCGATGTAGCTCATATCAGCCAACCTGTCACAAGATAGTACTTGATATAAACAAGAGATTGCAAAGACATCTCAGTAATCAATATCAGGATGGCTACAGTATGGAAACCCCAACCAGTGCATATCATTTGTCTCGGCATCTATTTCTATGGCCAAATGAAGCATTAATTCAAATCATAAATCTATGGTGATTTAAATCTGGGAATGAGCACCTGCCTGCTTTAATGATTTATTTTGTACATTTCAGTAAGCAGGAGATTTGTCCATATGAACTGACAGGTCACCTTCAGATGCCAGGAGCAGACTGTTTATCACCATGCAGACTAGCATCTCATCTTAGCAAGTAAATATTAAACTAAAAGAATCCAATTGATTGTGGATGAGGGAGAATGGAGACACGGCCATATATTTTACTCAGCGTGCTGATGCCTCCCTCGGATCTATCCTGAAGTCCTCACTTCTTCCTAAAGTGATCATTCTGTTGGAGAGATGTGAGCTCAAGGTTACCATGTAAAGTTGGGACATAAAATAATTATGTATCAGTGTCACAGATTTCTTTAAACACCTTTTTTTTGGCTAATTTTTACAATTCATAATAAGAACCAAAAGGAGTCATGTGTAATAAAAAATCTCTCTTCACCTCACTAAATGGAATCAAACCAGGCAAAACCAAAATCTGTTCTCTGGGGCAATAAGGATTTCCTTATGACTCAGGTGGCGGTGGAGGGGGGAATAATGTTCCTACATAGGAAAGTCTAAAACTTTTAACAGAACTCGCGAGCCAGAGGAGTATGAGAGAAAAAAGAAACCTGAATTGATTTCAAAAACGTCACTGTATTGGGGCATGGCTGAGCAGCAACGATACATCATGTAAGTAGCACCTCTCCGAGGGGTTTCACTCCTTCAAAGAGACAATTGATAGATTCATGAGAGTACTAAGTTTGTATTCTGAAATATAGGCCTTTCAGATTCTTGGGATCCCTCCTGGAATTCATCTGCTTCAGTACCACTTCCTAAGCACCTCATGCCCGCCGAAGCTCCCGGATGTAGTACATCCTGTTATGACTGCCTACTTATGTAGCCATCCCTCCCATAGACTGTATGCCCCCTGAGCGCCGGGACTGTATTATCATCATTTGATGTTACTAGAATGAGTGACAATCAAATGCACAACAAAATCCAAATGAGTGACAATCAAATGCACACAACAGCTCCCCCCAAAATTTACTCATAGGCCTGCAGCTTAATAGACACCTAACAGAGAGTAGAAAAACAGGAAAGGAAGCGAGAAAGGAAGTGAGAAACACTTGATAAATAGGATCTCCTGTAGTTCTCATGATGTAGATATTATTATGCCATTTTCCAGATATGGAATGTTAGGCTCAGAAAGTTTACAGAACTTCCCAAAGCCACAGAAGAGGTAATTGCTGAACACTTACCAGGAGACAGGGACTGCTGGCAGAATCTTAGAAGACTGGGGGCCAGATAAAGCAACTGCTCTGTTCAGCCACTATTTTGGTCTGTGCAGGCTCAACCCCATGGTGCCCTGGACTTTCCCTCCCCTTCCTCCCCTACCCCTCCACCAAACTCTCCTGTCTTGATGTCTAGAAAAAGGAGGGGGATGGGCTCTGGAAGTATAATAAATCATAAATTCTTAGAGGGCAGTGGTATTTGAGAAAAGAATAAAAAATGACAATGACAACATTTTACTCCCAAATCAGCTACAGATATCTAACAGAAATGATCTACATGCCTCAAGACTAGCAGTAACACCAATGTTAACACACTCTAAAAATATTAAGACTCTGTAGGAAAATTCAAACTTCTGCTCTTGACTCAAATTGGTGTTGGATGGGGCGGGGGTCAAAACTAAAAAACAATCTAAACTACCAACTAAATACCCTGATAGAAGAAAAGTGATAATTTCTTCCAAGTACACAAAAAGGAAAATTCAAATTGTTTCTTTTTAAGTCATTATGGTAGCCCATAAACCACAATTTGGTCACTAGGCAAATGTTAGTCTATAATATCAAGTATTAAATGTATGTCAATGCCTAATTATGAGCCATGTTCTCCTTATCTTATGCCTATTGGTTTTTCCAAAGTCAACTTCTCCTCTGCTGCTCAGGAAACTCAAACAGAGATATCATGCTTTAATATCTTTTGTTTTCAACGTTATTAAATTGCCTAATTTAAATATTCCTCCTCCCAACACCAACTATTAAGAACAGCCTGCATTAAAGGCTCACTCTTCTAAATTTTTAAAAACATTCCAGATTGTTTTGCAATGGTAACTAAAATTTATAGTGGCCAATTACTTGTTTTTAAAAGTGTCTAATTTTGTTCTACTTTATAGGCCAAAGCAAGAGATTGCTTATTTAAAAAAATGTACTTAAGAGTTCCAAAAAGAGAATTATAATTCATTCACTTTACTTCAAAACTGTTTTTAGTGTTTAAAAGTCTGAATTTATGTGTGTGAACCATGACCTTAACAACCCTGCTGCCCTCCATCCTGTCCCTAGAAGCACTGCAAATGCAAGCCCTCATGTTTTTCTTCATCCCTTCCAGCTGTAAAGCCATGGCTTTGGCTCTCTTTCACATCTTTTCAACCTTCTAAGAATTGCCACCACTTTCTTTATAACCTATTCTCAAATCAAACGCATTATTGCCACGCCTTTGTTACTTCTCTTGTGTGGTGCTATGGAAAAATTCTATTTATTTTTTTTTTCCTTTTTTACATTAGAAGCCACCCTTTGGCATCACTGAAGCAATGGTAGTTTGTGTTTTGTGTTTTGTGTATATATTTAGAAATTACTGCCTACTCGAACATTCACATCTAGTGTATGCTTCCATGAACTGTTGTATGAATGATTATTACTGAAATCCCTTACATGCCCTTAACTATCTGACATTAGACAGAAGTAGAGAGCTGCTGATTATCTAAAGAAATAATCTATTAGCATACTGCATGGAAAAGAAAATTTAATTGAACTGCCATAAATTATTGCATCCTTCATGAAAATATGTTGGATATAGTATCTTACACATCTCTTGTAGTCTCCCCATTTCTCTTGTTAAATTATAATTTGAGCAGGATTTCTACATTTTAAAGAGAAACAATACAGTGCAGTGGCGGAATACAATGCTTTATCTCACCAACACATAGATGCTAAAGATATCATCAATAAAAAAGTTAACTCACATTTGAAGTTGTGTTTGAAAAAACAAACTACTCAAACGAACTCTGAGAAGAGAAAGGTGTTGGTTTTGGTTTAAATGGTGACTATTAATTTTTCCTCTCTTTCTCCACATCTCATGAAAGAAAAAAAAATCAAGAAAATTCAAAGTTGTACATGCACGACGAGAAAGATTGGTTATAGTTGTTTATAGAATGAATTGTCAACATTATTCTTATTCTTGGCAGCACATGAAAGGGTTAAGTTTATATGTTCCACTGCTGATGCAAACATATTTGATAACACATCCATTAGGAATCAAAAAGATAAAGTATGGGTTTGTTTGTAAATATTCTTGTCACCATACCTGTAATCAATCTTTTAAAATTCTGATTATTAGCACTTAATCGTGGTACAAAAGATGTAAACTAAGTGTTAGTAGAAGTTGCCTACATGAAGTTGATCATATAGCAAAAAATTATGTCGTTAATTATTTAGTCAGAGTGCATGTTGTTAGAGGGACAAAATCGTATCTCCAAAATATACACTGTGTTTGAAGCTAAAAACGAATAGTATTGTTCTGGAAAAGAAAGTAATTTGATAGCGACATGATCACAAAAGTTTCCGTGAACATAAAACTTACCAACACTTGAATTCATGTCGCCATTTTCAGAATCTGCTCCATGTTGGTTATTACTGGCATGATAGTTGCTCATGGCTTCCAATTTGATTTTTTTCACCTTCATTGCTTCGGCGATGGCTGCGTTGGTAGCAGCGGCCGCTGCTGCAGCTGCTGCTGTCAGACCTTAACAGAATAAATTAAAAACAAGGTAATTCACATTCTGATCTTTTCATGTAGTAGCCCATGTACTTTGTAGAGCACACATACAAACATATTAGAGGATCTGATTCCTTCATGCCACACTCTGATAACATATATTCATTCCCGACTAGCCAGTGAAACAACATTGATATAATGGGGAGGATGCACTGTAAACTCTCAAACCAAATATTAGCAGAGACATAATTCATACATAGAAGGAGAGGAGTAGAAATGCATCCAGAATCCTCTCTCAAACAGATCAATTAGAATATGTTATTCTCTGCTTAAAATCCTCCACAGCTGCCTGGAGGCGGGAGTCTGAACTGCTCAGCTCAATTCATAAAACCTTTCACTAAAAAATGTAAACCTACCTAATCACTCCATTTCCGCATCCTCAGGCCCCCCTCCAGCTACCTGAACATGCCACCAATACGCGTACATACCCTGCTTCTTCTGTGCTTTCACACATACCACTCCCTTTGTCTGGAACGGCCTTGCTCCACAGCTCACTTCCCTGACCTCTCATCCCCCAGCCTTCTAGCCCCAGGGTTAACACTTTTAACCACTGTGCCATGTTTGTCCAGAACAGTTCACCTCTGTTCATCCAGAGAACAGGAGGTAGATAGGAATGGACGTGAGACTAGAAATAGAATTTGAGGCCAGATTATGGAAGAGCAGAAAGCTAAGGCCATGCTTTATGTACAGGCTATAGATAGCCAGAGAGGTTTTGGAGGAAGGGAGTGGTTGGCTTTCCTTAAACGTGTGAACTTTTACCAAGTGAGTTCACTTTATCCTGGCATCCCTCTCCTGTAAAATGGCAGACACTGCAATACCTGAATAATCTCCCCTAATTCTGAAACTTTAGCAGTCTAGGAGAGGATATAGATATCCCTGCTCCCCATACTCTTTTTGCTATGGCTGCTTCAGAGTTTCTGACTACGGTGCTTCAACTCGGTTTGAATTTATCTGTGTGATTTATTTCCACTCCCAGCTGGTGGATTAGAGACTGAACACCTCTCTCCTCTTTTCCTCCCCACTAATCATCGCTTCTAGTTTCTACAGCAAATGTTACAGCCTCAGAAATTATAAGAAAGTCTTTTTTTCCCCCTAGAAATCTCTGCTTTTTTTTTTTATAGATGTTAGGAGAGCTCACCTTTCCTTCAGATCAGACCAAAGAGGCCTTTTAGCCCAATGCAACAAGACCTTCAGAATGGATCTTTGAGTGAAAAACTGATAACCACCCTCTAAAAAGGCACTGATGTAAACTCAAAGAATTCATCTGGGTCTACACTGTACATTTGTTGCCTTTTAAGTCCCAACTTGAACGGATTCTCTCATCTTCCTATGATTGAATTTACTCCCCAGTTACTCATTTCCTTCAAAGGTGTTTCAGAACATTTTCTTTCCTGTTAAAATTCTCATGTTTCCCAGCAACTCTCTCTTCCTCGATTTTGCCTTGTCACAAATGTGACTATCCTACGTGTCCCTTCCCTTCATTACCCGGTGTGGCCTCATCTCTACCGTATAACACTTGCAGGGTCTTTATCTTTGCTTTATGCAGCAGGTATATCTTGTATTCAAATAAGGAAGATAAAACTACAACTTGAGATCTGACTGTTATTATTATATAGATCTGAATCAAATTCTACTGAATTTGAAACATAACTATGTGTGATATAGCCTTAGACCAGCCATAAAGCCTTTTTGAATATTGTTTCTTCACCTGTAAATTCATTCTATTCGCAAAGGGATAATATGAGGATTAAATGAGATAGACTATGTGAAGAAGGCCACATCATGCTATTAAACACTAGGTATTCTAGTTCCTCAAAAAGCCCAGTCCTAGCCATGATTCTTGCAGGATATGGTGGACTGGCCATAGCCCCCTTAGCTAGAAGAATCTTACTTCTCTCTTTAACCCTTGACTTTTCAAAATATTTTTTTATAATTTTATTTATCTGATCTTACGAATGGTACTCTTCTACTTGTCCACTTGGCAGTTTATCCCCACGGTTTTACATTTCTAATACAA
This sequence comes from Leopardus geoffroyi, assembly GCF_018350155.1. NCBI lineage: Eukaryota > Metazoa > Chordata > Mammalia > Carnivora > Felidae > Leopardus > Leopardus geoffroyi. The sequence continues at coordinate 46,415,071 of NC_059326.1, forward strand.
ATTTCAAAAGGTATACGGTGGTTCCCCCTCTATCCATGGGAGACATGTTCCAAGACCCCCCCCCCCCATTGGATGCCTGAAACTACAGATAGTACTGAATCTTAGGTATACCATGCTTTTTTTCTATATATACATACATATGACAAACTTTAATTTATAAATTAGGCAGAAAGAGATTCACAACAATAAAATAGAACAATTACAATATACTGTAATAAAAGTTATGTGAATGCAGTCTCTCTCTCCCTCAAAATATCTCATTGTACTGCACTCACACTTCTTATGATGATGTGAGATGATAAATTGCCTACATGATGAGATGAAGTAAGGTGAATGACACAAGCACTGTGACCTGGCATTAGGCTCCTATTGACCTTCTGATGATTTTTCAGAAAGAGGATCATCTGCTTCCAGGCCATGGTTGACCTGGGGACAGGCGAAAGGAAACTGCAGATAAGGGGGACTCCTAGAAGTGTGTGACCCATACATGATAAAACTGAACTATCTAATAATTTTTTATAAGAAGTATTGCACTATTTTTACTTTTATTTGAGAGGGAGGGAGAGCCACAGAGGGAGAGAGGGGGAGAGAGAGAGAGAGAGAGAGAGAGAGAATCTCAGGCAGACTCCATGCTCAGCATGGAGCCCAACGTGGGGCTCGATTCCATGACACCAAGATCATGAATGGACCCAAAATCAAGAGTGGGACGTCAAACCAAATGAACCACCCGGGCTATAATACTTTTAAATACTGAATTGTTAGTCTAGTTTAATGAAGGCAGGAAAAAAAAAAAAAAAAAACTATGACATTTTCAGCAGTTGCTGATTTTAGTTCCACTAACTCATCTGGCTCACAATTCTAACACTTTAATAGCTTTCAAATTCAAGCAATTTTCTCCATTTTCCCGGCTCCCTCTAGTGCCAGCTGCTGCCTTTTCTTCAGTGGAGTCCTGCAATAGCCTCTCAACAGCTTCCCCTTTCCCCGTTTCCAACCTCTTACTACTCATACAGCAGTCAACATAATCTTGTAGAAAGGAAAATCCAATCATGACATTCAATGCCTACTCTTTTTTTTTTTTTTAATTTTTTTTTTTCAACGTTTATTTATTTTTTTGGGACAGAGAGAGACAGAGCATGAACGGGGGAGGGGCAGAGAGAGAGGGAGACACAGAATCGGAAACAGGCTCCAGGCTCCGAGCCATCAGCCCAGAGCCCCACGCGGGGCTCGAACTCACGGACCGCGAGATCGTGACCTGGCTGAAGTCGGACGCTTAACCGACTGCGCCATCCAGGCGCCCCAAATGCCTACTCTTAGAAGCAAGTGGGGCACTTCACATGGCTGTCCGCGCCCTTCACGCTCAGTCCCCTGCCTGTCCACGTAGCACTGTGTGTTCGCCCAGGTCCCACTTCCTCTTTGTGCTACAGACACTTCAGCCTTCTCCCATTTCCTCAAATGGACCACATTCCTTCTTCCAAGCCAGACTGTGTCCAGGTTGTTCCCACTTCTAGAAAAGCTCCCTAATCCCTGTCCCTGCCCCTACCCCAGACCAGCCCCTGTGTCCCTTATCTGATGGCGTAAATATTATGCTCTAGGAGAAGTGAGCTCAGGTTCCTAACTCTTCAATCTACCTGAGAAATAGCTATCAACATTTCAAGAATCAGCTCAAAATATACTTCTTTCAAAATTAAAAAAAATATATGTATTTCTTTATTTTTGAGAGAGAAAGAGCATGAGTAGGGGAGGGGCAGGAAGAGAGGGGGACAGAGGATCTAAAGTGGGCTCTGTGCTAACAGCAGAGAGCCCAATGTGGGGCTCAAACTCAGAAACTGAGATCATGACCTGAGCCTGAGAAAGGCGTTTAACCAATGTGAGCCATCCAGGCACTCCAAAACGTACTTCTTTTAAAGAGCTGACCTTCCCTACCCCTCAAGAGTAGAGCTAGCCATCCACTGGTTTGTGTATGTGACTCTACCATCCTTTGTGCATCAGAATCACTCATGGAGCTTTTAAGCCATGCAAATAGCTGAGCCCTACCCTATGAGGATTCTGGCTGGGACTGCTGCACCTGTATATTTTGGGGTTGAGTTTACTGTTCCTCAGGACATTACAATGTGCAATCTGAGCAGAGAAACTCTTGACTTCTTTAGTGCTCTTTTTTAGGAGGGGGGAGGTTACGTTTAAAGCTAGCTCCTCTAACTAGGTTATAACACCAAAAGGACAGAAATACTTCCTTAATATATGTATCCCAAACATCTACCACAATGCCTGCCACAAACTCTCACAGAATGAAAAAACACTTCTGAGACTAGACTACTTGGAAAGCCACAGGAGAAATATGGTCACTATTTTGACAATATCTGTGTAAGTAATTTAAAGCATTATGTTTATGTTACAATCAATGTGAATATATTAGGAGCAGCAAATTTCATTAATTTAATATAAAGCATGACTCTCCCAAGCTACATCTGCCTAGGGCTGGAGAGGATCACAAAAGGCTCATCCGCCCTCTGTATTTATTGCACTTCCTGTTGGCCTTGCAATGGCCCTTTCAAATCTCTGATGTAATTCTCAAATCCCGCCCCCCCAACTTGCTCTTAGAAAGAAGTCCCATTGTACATTTTGCTCCAAAATTAAGTTGTCTTTGAAAAAAAAATGTTATAAATTCACAAAATAAGTCTCGCTTTTGGTCTATACTTTATAGAGAATTCAAACTGTGAAAACATTTTCATGTAACCAAGAATTGCCTACTTGTGTAAATACTGGGAACCCCTAACATTTACCTCCCTGCCTCACCCTTTTCTTTTTTTTTTTTTTAATGTTTACTTTGAGAGAGAGAGACAGACAGACAGCGAGCAGGGGAGGGACAGAGAGAGAGGGAGACACAGAATCCGAAGCGGGCTCCAGGCTCTGAGAGCCGGATGCACAGAGCCTGATCAGGGGCCTGAACTCACGAGCTGTGAGATCATAACCTGGGACCCTTAACCAACAGAGCCACCCAGGCACCCCTCACTGACCCTTTCTTAAGTGAGAATTTTTGTTATGTCCTCCTTCAGTAGCCCACCTTGAAGTACATTATATTGCAAATTTACCACTGCTTTTAATTCTTCCCAAGCAAGATGAACCATTTTTATCTCAGACTTAGGTAATTCAGTATTTCTTAAAGTGAGAGTCAACATCAAATCCAGCCATCATGCATGGTAGTTAGAGGTTATCTTCTCCAAGGACACAGTCACAGACTGTCTGGGATGGGCTGAGGAATCTGTGTTTTTACCAGTCAACAAACAGGTTGATTCTGAGGGCTTACTGCCCTTAGATTATTTGAGGACAGTAATTTACACTAAAGTGTGTCTGCATCTCATAATCAAAGTTTCTTAACTGAGTAGACATCACAGTTGTTTTCAAAAGCGAGTGTGCTTCAGAATCAACAAGGGAACTTGTTAAAACACAAAATTAGGCTGGACGAAGGAATCATAGTTTGAGATGTACTGCTCTAGTGGGATGCAGACTTTAATAAAAATGAATCTTCGTGTGCCTTTGGCCTACCACAGCGGAAGTGAAAAGGTAAGCCACGTAATGCAGCACGTCGGTATGTTATTGATGCAGCAGTCATGTACATTACTAATTCCAGCAACCACTTACATGCATGAATCTATTTGGCATGTACAATAACTGTTACTGAAAAGCTTGGGTAATCACTTTGGATTCTTGAATTGGTAAGAATTCTTTCTCTCATTGGGGGAAACATAACAAATATATAGAGATAGATATAAGACAGAGAGAGAGAGAGAGAGAAAGAGAGAGAAAGAGAGAGACAGAGTATGTGTGTGTATCGTCATATGAGGAAGGAACAAATGAATGATCTCTTACACTAAGGAATGATTAACCCACCTATCTTACCTCACCAAACTCACTTTTTTATGCTCTCAGAGCACAGTGAAAGTATCTCATACACCAAAACAGAAACACGTACTGAACTGACAAGACAAATATGAAATAATTTCATTTTATTTGAAAAGATTCTAAATCCAGGGGCACCTGGATGACTCAGTGGGTTAAGCACCCGACCTCAGCTCAGGTCATGATCTCACTGTCTGTGAGTTCAAGCTCCATGTTGGGCTCTCTGCTGTCAGCACGGAGCCTGCTTGGGATCCTCTGTCCCCTTCTCTTTCTGCCCTTTGCTCTCTCTCTCACAAGTAAATAAATATTTTTTAAGAATATTAAAAAACATTCTAAATCCAATGTAATTAACAATGGAGACACTTAAATGTATTCTTAAAACTCATTTGGCACTAATAAGATAATGGACTAAGAAACATTTTGTTAAAAAAAGACATTTTCCTTCACAGGAAGGATAGTAAGTCATAGTTTGTATACTGCCAGACCTCCAGTTGGCCCTCACGAAAGGGATTGTATATCAAAACTAGGTTAAAGACCATAAGCCTTATATCATGCAAAAAGATTTAGGTTTCTTTTTCTTTCCTATTAAATCTCCCTATCTCTACATTTACAATTTAAAAGAATAAATAGGCTTTTACACAGAATTTTAAAACACGACTTTTCATATTGTTGTCCGAATTATGATACAAACTCATTTCTGTGGGCTTCATTCTGATCTGCTCCTTCAGAGAAAATTCTGTATTACTTTTCTAACCACATACTGTTAAAAGTTTGGTTTTTTTAATCTTGGCTTATAGATTTCTTTTACTTTCACCCTTTGATGCTCTGCTAAAATCTTTAGTTACTGTCATGGAAATTACTAGTTACCTAAACTATCTATCATGTAGAGGGTAAATACGTGATGGTTAAAAAGCAGCACTCCAAAAGCCATACAAACTTTGGACAACATGCATCAAATTTATCTGGGATACTGCTGCAAGTTATATAATTCCTAAGACTTCAAAATTCTCATCTTTAAAACAGAGATATCAATTCTGACTTGATAGGGATGTTGTGGAGAATAAAGGCAAGATAATATATGCAACAGCATGGGCACATACTAAGCCCTCCACAAATGGTAGTAAATATTATCAAGTAACTCAGAATATCCATCATGTCCTTATGTCTAGTTTTACCCTTGTTCAGTTACTCACAAAAATGCAACTACGACAGAAGCAACCTAACAGTGTGGAGTGAGAATTTAGCCACTTGACAAATGGAAATCTAAAACCCATGCCTCTATCTAAACATTTCATTTAGTAGTCTACATTGATCACATTTATCTTAAAATCACTAAATCTCCCCTCTGTGCTCTATTGATACAAAGCCTTCCCTACTTCAAATTCAATATCCTAAAACCAATCCATGGGTTTATCATTTGGAAGAGAGGCAGGCATTGTCACCACTTAAGAGTCTTATTTTACTTTGCAAAGATAGCATTTTTCTTCTGCTTTCAACTTTTATCAAAACAGCCTTTAAATCTTTCAAATGTCATATACAATCCTGACCAGCCTTTCTAAAATAAGGAAAAATATCCCCATTCTATTTCTTTCAAATAAGTTAGTACTCCTAGTGATAAAGAGTAGATTACAACTATAGATTATAAATATCAATAAAAGAGACATATTGCTGTCAAATTCTTTCTCTGATCTGTTTGTTTGCTCATTAACTTGAAAGGTCCAATCTTTGATCTTTGGTTTCAAAGACATCAAGATGACTTCCAAATGTTTGATATGTTGTCTACTTTTACATCACATTCCATATAAAATGTATTTCCCAAAAGCTAATGGTTAAATAAAATGAGTTCTATGTAAGAGATAGTAAGCAGTCAAAGCTTCTATATGATAGACTTTTTATTAGTCTATGTCACTTCACCCAAATTTAGAAGAAACCATTTTAAAGATGCAGTAGATTATAGCCAATGGTAGTTATTATTAATATTCTGGAATTGATAAGTTATTTATGTCTGGCATTCTTCCTACTGATTATTCAGGGAGACAGGCGGCTTATAAATATCTCATCACTCCACCGTCACAGAAATTTCATCGACAGTGCTCATGCACAGCTATTAGCAATATGAATCTAACCATTACAAGAAGGAGGAAAATCGAACATGTGGCATTAATACGCAGTCCTGGTTCCTAACCATCTGATAGGCAGATGGTGTGAAGCGGATTCTCCAGCTGAAATGAAGGGGCACATCATTTAAAACCTTGTTTGCATTCTAACTGATATCAGTGCCATATTGATATACATGATACATCATGGCAGTATTTGAACAATCTAGTTTGTTTCAGTCATAAATGTTTACTGCCTTGTTTTTTTTTTAATCTTATAAGCATGTTCAGAAGAGTGTATTTTTAATTTATGAAACCTATTGTTTACTTCTGTTGAACTAGAAGATTAGTGGAAAGCAGGAATATTAAATTACTTCAACCACAGCAATATAACCAAGACAGACGAATAAAGTAGGTTTCTATTTTCAATAAAGGATGTTAGTAAAAGAGTTTTAAAATTAGCCCAGGCATTTTGCACATTAAATGCATTTATTCATTTAAACCTCCTGGCTGCCCTCCCCCCCAAGTGGCATACAGAGAAACTTAATGCTTTACATAGCCATTCATTTAAAACTCTCACTGTGTGCAATTAATCTTGTCCAACAATTCAATTCAGAAAGTAAAACATCAAAAAGCATAGTTCAATTCAACAGTCATTACTGTGAAGTAATCTTTCTGCTCCTGACAGTTCCTATAGACTCTTTGCAAAACTCGGTGGAAGGTGCATTGTAAGCTCCATATAAGTTTGAATTACAACTCAGTTGAAATCACTCCAAGTCTTAGAAGAACTTTTGGCTCAATATAACAACTTAAAAATACCAGTACCCTTTTTTCACCCTGTTTTCTTCCAATCCTTGTTTAAATACCATCTGTCTAAAAAACTGACACTAATTTTCAGTTATTTATTTTTTCGATACTTTCTAAATAAAGGGAAATTGTGATTGAAATATACCTGTACTCACCCTTGAATGATTAATAACAGACATGATAAGCAACTGGAATAAGCAACTTAATTGTGAATCAGAATAGACTGAAGATTTTGAATGTGAATGTGTCTCCTAATGTCCATTAGACTGACTTTTCTTGCCCTTTAAAACACATTTATATTCTGCAGAGAAAAGGGAAATTGATCTTTAAGGCCATTAATGGAAACACTCCCTACACCAGTTTTCAGCTTTTCAATTGATTTAATTAGATTTTTTAAATGTTTGGATTAACAAAACCCCCCACTAATTTGGAGATACATATGGAAAGAGTTTATTATAATATTGATAATAATAATCAATCAAATAGACATCAAATTTAGCACTCTTATTCTGAATAGCTTAAAATCTCAAGCCCTCAGAGCAAAGGAATAGTAGTAGTGAAGTCGGTGGAGGGAACACCATGGAGATGTTATGTTATTTGGCCATGTGTTAAATCACTGAGGAATTTTTTTCAATTCTTTTCTTTTCTTTTTTTTTTTTTTTTTTTGAGAGAGAGAGTTGGATGGGGCAGAGAAAGAGGGAGAGAGACAATCGCAAGCAAGCTCCGTGCCGTCAGCACAAAGCCTGACGCAGGGTTCCATCTCATGAACCGTGAGATGACGACCTGAGCTAAAAAGCCAAGAGTCTTATGCTTAACCAACCGAGCCACTCAGGCGCCCCTCCATGGAAGTTTTTGAAGCATTCGACTTCTGATCACTAACTCACAGAATCAAGCTGAAACACAATTAATTCAAAATTTTAAATTACTACAGCTTAAAATAAGAAAATAGGTAATGTTTAAAACGTTGAACTCGGGCACAAAAAGCTCTTGAATATAAAATTCTCACTTTTACTCCATCTGTTAACATTACTGCCTTTAGAAAAATAGTTAACAGCCACTCAGGGTCTAGACTTATAAAACATGGAGACGAAAAAGACTATCTAATGCGACCCTTTTATTTTACTGATGATGAAACTTAAGGTCAGTGAGGTTAATCATTTCTATAAAGTCACACCATTAAATAATGATAGAGTGATCCCAATTCCCTTAACTCCCAGTGCAGCATTGACCACACTGACTCTGTCAATAAATGTAAAAAGAAAAGTACAGAATACTGTAAACCAAGGGATCACTGAAAGAAAATGAATCCCCTTTGCTCAAGTAGCTTATAGACGGCATAGGAAGTCAAGGGTATAGATACTCAGATGATGTCAAAAGTAAAAGCTGAATGGAAACCAATTTGACAATAATTTTCATACATTAAAAAAAAAAGAAAGTAAAAGCTGACTTCATTTAGAAACCTGACCAAATTGTTCATTTGGAATTCAGTTTTATAGAATTTAGAATATATCTGCCACAGAAACAATGGTCTTTCCACTTTGTGCACAAAGCTTTCAACCTGGACTACAGGTAAAATACAGTATTTATATTAGCCTGAGTCCTCTATTTACAGCACAACAAGAACAAAAGAGAAGAGCAAATAATTATTTTCCTATGTCCTGAACATAGAACAAACTCTAAATAGAAACAAACAGAAATAGGTAAACTTTGACTCCAATTTTCTTTAAAGCACCCTTATTATTATTCCATCTCCAATAAACTGTTCTTTAGATGTCCTCATGTTTGTCTAAGGAGCAATTCATTTTACTACTCACGTGACTCAATCACCCCAAATTACTCAGTGCATTGACTCCAGGCAGGTGCTTCGTACTAGCCTGAGAATAACTGACAGTGTGTGACATTCTGAAAGGATGTTTTTTAAAGAGGCTACTTGTCAATATATCGGTGACAGTTCAGGCAGTACAATAAGTGAAAAGAGGAAATGGTGTCATAAATTTAATTTCCTGCAAAAGAGTCACCTCATTGGCATTTTAGCCTAAGAATAATCTCCCCAAATGTTCAACTATGTTTCTCAACACCATGTAAATCCTCTCCTAAATCCTTTGATACTTCAATAAGTCTCTTTTTTTTTCTTTTTCTAGAAATCAGGTAGCATGTGGTTGTTGGTGAGAAGGGGAGAGGAGATAAGAAAAAAGTGTTGTAGAGGTGGCCATTTCTTACATGAAAGTCTTGTTTATGGGGAGTTATCCAATAGAAGTAACTGGAAAAGGTATGACAACACACTTCTTCTGATATAGTAATATATACTTTTTTTTTTCCAAGGAAAAGACTCAGGAAGAAATGTAATTATACACACACACACACACACACACACACACACACACAATCACTTTGTAAACAGAAGTCAGGTTCTGGGTTGGGAACAACAGACAGCCATGTTCACTGAAAAGCAACAGGAACAGAGGGACTAGTTGAGGCAGTATATTCTTCACCCTTTTGTCATTAAGTTTTAATATTTATGTCAACATTTCATTGAATTGACATAATCAGCCTAAAAGTTAGCTATTTTCCTCATTTGTTTACAAGGTAAATGTGAATGGTGATAGGCCAGTTGTAGTACTTGGAAAAACAGGTTTTTGGTTTAAGTTTTAAAGTTGGATTACAGAAAAGAACAATCCTAATTGATTTAGAAGAATACGTACTGCCATGTGATAGGGAAATTACAAAAGAAATATAGGTTATAGTTCATAGTCTCAAGTGATTGCCATCTCCTAGACAGTGGGCCGTTAAACAGATGAAGTCTCTACCTTGGCACCTCATTGTAATCATAGTCAACTAACTTAATTATTTTTAGCACAAAAATCACTTAAATTGTCTGATTTTGAGGCAATCTTGTAGTTTATCACTCAAGAAATAAATGCCATCTATCTTTAAAACGATTTCCCTTCTGAGGTTGCATTAGTATATGCAACCCAGCTCACCTAGGAACAGAGAAGGTGGATGTCGACGAACGACTACCAATGGTTGTTATTACTCATGTTTCCTTTTTTGCTACAAAAATCATAATGACAGAAAGAACCACTTAATTCCTAAGATGGCAAGAAATGTGAGTCTTTTGTGTATTCTCATAGAAACTCACTTTATTTCAAAACAACTGTAAATCACAGCAAATCTCAATTTTCCTTATAGCCCTTACTTTAGGAGCAAAGTCTGCAGTTATACTGATCCAGTGGCTTCTCTTGACCTAATTTATGTTGTACCATGAGATTCTATTAAAAGAAACTAAATCACTGCAGTAGATTTATTCACCTTAAATAATTTAAGCTAATTGAAAAAGAACCAAACTAAAACTAAAACACTTCTCTCAAGCATTCAACTCCTGCATGTCAATTAGTAATTTAAACAACCAGCTAATCACAACAGCTTTATGAGAAACACGGACCTGTGCTGTGTACACATTTCTCTACCTCCACTGAGTTGAAGACTGAAACAAATATCAGTTCTGAGCCTGAAAGTATGTGTATCTGTTCTGTAGTAATTAGGCAATTCCAATAAAATAGTTTCACAGATGGAGCAAAGATTTTTCTCAATCTTCCTAAACAATTCTTAAAAGAATACATAGAAAAATGAGAGAGACACCTGGAAAAGCACTCTTCCAGCAAGGAGTGATGGCATTCCAAACTTATAACGTGACTTAAGTAAAATGAAATTAAAAACATTATTGTTATTCACAAAGGTTACCACATAATGACCAGAAACTGGTTCCTAATTCCGAATGGGTTGACTTCAAAATTAAGAACCTGCCTTAATATTATTATTATTATTATTATTATTATTATTATTATAGTTTATTTTTGCGACATTGCTTCTCGTTAAAAGTTATTAAATATTATTGTGATTTAAGATACGTTAATAGTGGCTCATAATGTTATCCCAAATTATAATATTCTGATTGTCCCATCATTATAGAACTCTATTTGTAAAAGCAAGGGTCACTTTTCTCAGGGAATTATTTAATTTTATAATTCAGCCTTTGTAATACCTGGAATGTTTGGCATATTCACTCATAGGACAGTCGTGCGAAGAGTTACCAAGCTTTTGGCATCATTTTTACCACACATCTTTCCTAAGAGAATTAGAAAATTCAAACCTAACTTTATCTTGGAAGTAAAGCCTTTTGAAATATTGCTAAAGTGCACACGGAATAAAGACAACACACTTAAGCAGACTTTCCCCCCCTTTAAACAGCATTCAAATTTTCAAAAGCAATAGATCCTCCGTCCACACGGAGTCTATTGAATTATTCATTTCATGTGCAACCTCATGCTGGACCATAAATTGTTACTTTATCTAATCAAAGGAGACTTAACTCTACAGAAGGTCAAAGGTTTAATTTTGTGAAGTATTATCTTACGCTAGGAGTTTAACCGAAAAATAGAAGAAGAAAAACAGCCAAGAAACTGGTAATAAATGAACCTTTATTGCCTCAGGCATTGGCCTAGTTAATAAACTTTCATTGAAGGTTTCTTTCAACTGTTACGGACAATGAGAGGAAAAAAATCTTAAATTACAGCCATGTGTGACTTTTAAAGCAGTCATTCTTTTTTATCTCAACCTCCCTAGCTCAGGGAAAAAAAAAAAAAAAAAAAGACAAAGAGAGATTGTCTTCGATCTTTTAACCAAAAATGTATGTTTCTAAACAGATGAAAAAGTGCAGATAAACTTTTCTAAAAGCAGAGGTCAGCTTTGAGCAATATAAAAAAAGGCATTCTTTAGGTGTTGAATCTTAGAGAACAATGTCTCTAGCCAAATGTGAAACTACAGAAGGGGGGAAGAAGACATGTTGTATTCTTCACAAATCTAACTCTTAAATTGTGTCTCCTGCTTAGCAAAACATGATGCCTTATAATCTCCCCATTATCACACCAAGTCCATTGTAGTTTGAATATCCCTTAAATGTACTGTAAATAAGTACATTATTTATGTACTCTCTGCCCCATTTTAGACCAAAAAAATCCTTTTATTTAAAAAAAAAGTATCAAAATAATTCATTTTATTGTCATTCATTAAAATCTTTAGGAGAAACAAGTCTATCTTTTTAGCTGATACCCCCCCAACCAAAATCCGCCTGTCGGTTGGTTCCCCCCCCCCACACACACACACCCAAATCCCCAGGATTTTCTAGAAAAGAAAATAAATTGAGTTGTTCTGAATATGCTATTTTTTTTTTCAGGAGGCACTGTGCGAGTATGAAAGTTATTGGGCCCTTAATTCCAACATCTTTATCTCCCCACCACAGCATAAATAAGGTAGACCCTTGCATCGCCAACGGAGTTCATAGGAGCTGTGAGAAAGGAAAGAAGCCACGTTCTGCATCTTCCTTCAGGTACTCTCAAACAGCAAAGTGAAGCGGGCTGGCTCTGTGCTCCTAACTGGACCCCCCCTCCTGCCAGATTCCAGCCACAAATCACAGTGCTCTCAGCAGGGCACCGAACCCTCTTCCCACCTGGCAGCATTTGGACAGAAGTGGGTTCTACTTCATTCCGGGGACATGTCCTCAGGATGCTATCTTGGCCACCTTTGAATCCGAACATGATAGCTGCTTATACCAGCAGCACCAGGTGAAAGGAAGACCAGGCTCCCTACTAAGAAATACACTCCTCACAGCTGGGAAGCAATGAGTTCCCCCTGGGGTCAAGGATGGAGCACGTTTATAGCAGAAGCTCTGCTTCTTTTCTATATTTGCTGAGAGTGGTGAGAGAGATGTAGGAGAAAGTGGAAAATACAGAGATTAAAGACAATTTAACATGAATTCTGAAGCGGGGCGGTGGGGGGGGGGAGGTTCAAATCAAGTTCTATGCATAGACTATCAAGGATAAAAACACAGGTATTCTAAAATAGTTACACTTGGATATCAGAACCTGAAGCAAACTGGGACAGTTCATTTTATTAACTAGAGGCTTTTAGAATCTATGAGTAGATTTTTAAATTTTTTTTTACATTTATTTATTTTTGAGGGACACAGAGAGACAGAGTGGGAGCGAGGGAGGGGTAGAGAGAGAGAGGGAGACACAGAATCCTACATAGACTCCAGGCTCTGAGCTCTCAGTTGCAGAGCCCCACGCGGGGCTCAAACCCACAAACTATGAGATCATGACCTGAGCCGAAGTTGGAAGCTCAACTGACTGAACCACACCCAGGGTCATTCAAGAAACTATGGAGTGCTTACTCAAAGATTACAATAAAAATCAGTATCAAAAGAGCAATTGATAAGATATTTTGGGTCCCACTGTATTCTCTACCTGATTTACATACATGCATACCGTTGGGGGCAGAAAAATGAAACAGGGAAGAAAAATGATGAAACATCAACTACTTTCTAGAAAAGAAATGCTATACTTGAATGTGTATAGTGAATGGCTAGTTACATACAACTGTGGAAAAATTATTTCGAATTAGCCAGGATGATAATGCTTTACAATTTCCGAGGTTTTTTTTTATTTACCATCTGTGAGAAAGACCGAGGTACACTTTGAAAGTGACCCAAATGTCAGAGAAGCAAGGAAGTGTAACAAAAACAGGTATCTCGAATCTAATTCTTTATTCCATTAATCAAAGTTTCATGGGTTTAGGAAAGTTGTACTACAGAACACAGGATAAGAAAAGAGAAAGATCAAGGGAATTCAAAGGATTTATTAAAAGTGCAGACGGTAACTCGGACTAGTGTTTTAGCTAGATAGACACAATTAATTAATTGTAACACTGTGAAACTCTAAAACGCTAAAGGAACGTGCTCACGCCTGCAATGCAGTAATGTAGCAAAATACTTATAATCTTTCAACCACCAGGAGCTTTTGTTGGTTTTTTAACCTAATCCACAGCTTGACATAGATCCTAGGGTAATGGAACACAGTTCTTTGATTGAAATAATATCTAAACATTGCTGTTCTAGCCCGGTGGCCTAATAGAAGTCTGTCTCTCTGGAACTTGAGAAATTCAAGTCCGGAAACAAACTCATACATTGAGCTCTGGCCTGTAAGTCCTTCAGAAAAAGTCTTTGAGGCTGGAGTGTGCCCTTTCCAGTTTGATAGGACCAAAAACAGGTATAAAAACTTCTACAATCCCTTTTCTTTCAAACAGTGAGAGTCAAAGCAAACGATTCTCTTCAGCCACTAAAAGGTTCCTAATAAGACAACAGTACGGTGTTGATAATCACAGAAAGTCTAATGCATGTCATGAAACAGCTAAGAACTTCAGAAGGGATCCATCATCCCAGCTTTCTCCATTTTCATGTGAAAATCTACAAGAATATCTACAAGTTTTTCAGTTATTGTTACAAAGAAAAGTTGATCCATACATTTTGTCAATTTCAGCCACGTGGAAAATTTCAAAGTGTTCTAAGGCACGCTAAACATACCTAAAAAAGAATTTATGTATACTGTATTCAGTGAAAAAACAACCTCTATATTATTTTACTTTATTTAATGGACCTCAATAAGCCATTATGATAAGAATGCCACCCGGAACATTTTACTGAGAGAATTTCTAGGTCTTCATATGCAGCAGTAAGTGCACTTTGATTAAACTCTGGAAGATAATTGCAATAAAAACCTCTATAGCATTGTGTATTCTGACCAATTTCAAAAAGCCAAGAAAATATACTATTAATATTTACCCATATCCAGGCATCTTGGATCAACTGCTTAGCAAAAAATAGACAAACAGAAAACAGTAAAGCACTGTTGGGTAGCACTAAATATACCTGAGGTTTTAGCCAAATTAGGATTTCATGTTTGGGTGCCACGCTTATAATATTAAGTGATGAAAATGAGTTTTTACTTAGTGTCTGTCATCGGACACTATCAAGTCACTTTATAAACAGGTTAATAAAAATGATACTTGGATGACAACTAGAACAGTCTGCACACTGTCAGAAATGTGAACTCTTGACATATTTTATCATTGCATTTTAAAGCACGAGCTGTGAAGCTGGCTGGGAAGTAGAGGAAGAGTAAGAAAAATCCTCAAATCAAATAGTTAAGTATGTAATCCTAAAAACATCATAGGTCTTCTAAAAAGAATTCCAGGAGCACAACTAGCAGTGGTTCAATCAGTAGGTCAACGATGTCTGGGAACCAAATTTTTTCCATATTTACTTTTTGCTACCCTCAACATATTGGGAAACAACTCCATGTTATTTAGCAAGTGGGCTACAACAATTCTAAGAATCTAAGCAAAAAAGTGAGGAGCTGTTGGGCGCCTGTGTGTCTCCGTTGGTTGGGCATCTAACCCTTAATTTTGGCTCAGGTCATGGTCTCACAGTTCGTGCGATAGAGCCCCACGTCAGGCTCTGCACTGACAGTGTGGAGACTGCTTGGGATTCTCTCTCCTCCCTCTCTCTCTCCAAATAAATAAACTTAAAAACAAGTAAGGAGCTGTTTATTACATGTATTTCTTTTGATCCCCTGAAGAAATCTTTCACAGAGAAATCCTAAAGACTCTCTCCACTCAGAGCTTATTGGCCATAAGCTGCATCACCTGATCATGCCTGACCACTCATAGGCAAAGAGAATAGGTCCACCATGATTCACATCTGTGATGGAACATGGGGCTGGGTCCTCATAAGCACATAATTGGAGGAAAAATGTGAATTCCTCCATAAAATTAGTGTTTTGTTATAAAGGAAAGAAGTGATAATGGTTATTGGCTAGCAGCTAACAAAGACTGTAATAAAAGCTTACAGGGGAATATTGAAGAAAATAGCTAACAGCCTCCAATAGAAGCCCAATTACATTGCTATTCCAAATCTTCCATCATTTTAAATCTTTCTCATGCTTGCTCAAAAGTTAACTACCTAGATGCAGAGGAAAATATCACTGTTTTTCTCAAGGTACTTCTCATAATGAAGGCCTTGTAAAGAAAAGTTCCATAAAATTATAATAGTGACCTTGATTTTTATATTTAGAGCTACCAGGAACAGAAACATGAAATGGCACTCAATTGCTTTGAGTTTCCTTTCCAACCTCTAGCTGGTGATACCTATAGAATAAATAATAAGATGGCACGCCTATGGAATATATAATAAGGTGGTGTCCTTCATTTGATTGCTGGACAAATACATATGAGACAACTGTTACGGAATGTGACAAGAAGGAACTGGTCACATTTGAGCTGTATCAAAAGTTTATTTTTTATTATTTTTTATTTTTGTAATGTTTATTCTTTTTAAGAAAGAGAATATGAGCAGGGGAGGGGCAGAGAGAGGGGGAAGGAGCAGGGAGAGGGGAGAGGGAAGGGTGGGGGTGGGGAGTAGGGACGGATGATCCGAAGCCTGCAGCCTGAGCTGACAGCAGAGAGCCCAATGCAGGGCTCAAACTCATGAACCATGAGATCATGACCTGGGCCAAAGTCAGATGCTCAAAAGACTGAGCCACCCAGGCACTCCCAAATATTTAAACATTTCCTGTGACAGTAAGCTGACTAAAACTGGTGGTGATATCACTCAATGCTTTGATACAGTACTAGAAATATTTGCCTTCTTAAGGATGTAAACCAGTGTAGGAAAACTTGAAACGGCAACAACAGAGGTCAAGGGAAGGAGGGAAGGAGAGAGAAAGGAGGAAAGAGAGAGGCAACAGTGGCTTTAAGAGGAACACATGTTCATTGCCATGTCAGGGCTGTTTGGTCTCTTCCTTCCATCCCTGGGACCATCAACGGCAAACCAGAAATTTTTAACAAAAGTTTAAAATGGAGAACAACGGCAGAAATACAATGTAGGGCAAAAATACAGACTTTGCTGTCTAAGATGTGAGTTGCAGTCTGCTGTCATTAGGTAAGATGGCCTCTGTTTGCAAGATCTAATTTCTGTCAGCTTCAGTTAACTTGTCCCCAGCTGTAATAAGGAGAATCATGTTGCTTGTGTCTCACAGAATTGCTGAGAACATTAAATGACATAGGATGTGTGAAAAATATACATGCATGTTCCCTAGTGACAGTTTCCTTCCTTCCTTGGTTTTGCTATCGTTACATCATACTGGGTCCTTTACTGCCTTTCTTTCCTTTTCTTTCCTTTTCTTTTCTTTTCTTTTCTTTTCCTTTTCTTATTTCTTTTCTTTCATTTTTCTTTTATTTTCTTTTCTTTCATTTTTCTTTTCTTTCTCTTTCTCTCTTTCTTTCTTTCTTTCTTTCTTTCTTTCTTTCTTTCTTTCTTTCTTTCTTTCTTTCATCTTTCTTTCTTTTCAGTACTATCCCTACTACTTAAAGAGCTGCTGCCACTACTCGTTCAGAACGAATGGCAGAGCCAGGGCATGACATCACTCCCATAAATCTGTTCCTTCAACTGTATTTCCCAGGATCAATAATAGAACTTGGTAGAAAATATATTCCCCATGAAGAATTTTGTTTTATAAATACTTGCATGCACGAACGCTAGATCAAATGTGAAGATTTTATAAAATTTGAATCCACAACTTACTCACTGACCTTAGGCATCTCACTTAATCACCCTGGAAACGGAGGTGATAAAAGTGCCTACATGTTATGGTGATGATGAAAATCAGTGAGGGAATATGCATAACGAGCTGGAACTGTGCATGGTGCAACATAAGCATCCCCTCTATGTAGACTATAGGTATTGTCCTCTGACATAAGAGACACTAATATTCACAATTCAGTATCAGATGGACAATAATTTGAAGATGATGGAAACTGAATTTTAATTCACATTCCAATCAAAAGGAACATAAATTTTTCAAATAAATAATAAAAGGATGCACATTATCATTATATATACTACATCTTGACTCCAAAGATACTTTATCATAAAATATACGATAAAGTCACATCAATAAAGAGATCCAGTTGCATGGACATGAGCAACATTGCCTAACAAAAATTCCAAAGTTAAGATTTTAAATAGATAGTCACTAAATTATCAGATTCAGACAGGAGTGTTGGCAGTGTCTTGGAAATCATCTTCTCTAACCCAGACTCACATTATGGGTAGAGGCTAGACCCAAGTTAGAATCTCTATCTTTCTACCGATAGCCAAGTACTTTTACCTTTATGAAAAGCTACCCTACCACACAGACACAGGCTCTTTTAGCGTATTTTTGACTCCTCAAGTATATTTACTCTTTTTTTTAATTTTTATTTAATTTTAATTTTTTTAATGTTTACTTGTTTTTGAGAGAGAGAGACAGAGCATGAGCAGGAGAGGGGCAGAGAGAGAGGTAGACACAGAATCCAAAGCAGGTTCCAGGCTCTGAGTTGTCAGCACAGAGCCGGATGCTGGGGTTGAAACCCACGAACTGCGAGATCATGACCTGAACTGAAGTCGGGCACTTTACCGACTGAGCCACCCAGGAGCCCCTGCTCTTTTTTTATACTTACTGTTTATTCACATGGAAATATCCATGAATAGTGAAGGATAAATAAAAGATCCAGATGGCTAATAATACCACAGCTATTTCTCCATTATTCCATGAGAAAAAAACAAATCAATACATACCAACTTCACATCAGCCATGTTATACCTACTACTGCATTGATTTCATTGTCAGTGGCTAGTTTTCTAATTTTCAAGAAATTTCTAATTATCAAGTTGTACAGTATTCTAGCAGCAATTCGCTAGATGGGCCTCCATTATCTAAAGAGAAGCATGTCTCTTCTCAGAAAAGTGTAAATTTGTTTCCTATTTCCTTACATTATTTGCTCAATATCAAGCTTCAATCATACATATCATAGATACAATTTACTAAATAGAAGAATTTAATTTTTTCAAAAATTTTAATTGTTTATTTTTGAGAAAGAGAGACAGAGTGTGAGTGGGGGAGGGGCAGACAGAGAGAGAGGGAGACACAGAATCCAAAGCAAGCTCTAGGCTCTGAGCTGTTAGCACAGAGCCCGATGCAGGGCTCGAACTCATGAGCTATGAGATCATGAACTGAGTCCATGTCGGATGCCCAACCAAGTCACTAAACACCTAGACACTTAAGTAGGTGCCCCTAAAATATTTAATTTTTAACTTTTAAGTGCAATTTAAATTAGATAAGTATATTTTTCTAACAGATAACACAATATGTGAATTTTCAGAGCTCATGGTAAATTGATCTAATTTTTTTTTTCAACGTTTATTTTATTTTTGGGACAGAGAGAGACAGAGCATGAACGGGGGAGGGGCAGAGAGACAGGGAGACACAGAATCGGAAACAGGCTCCAGGCTCTGAGCCATCAGCCCAGAGCCCGACGCGGGCTCGAACTCACGGACCGTGAGATCGTGACCTGGCTGAAGTCGGACGCCCAACCGACTGCACCACCCAGGCGCCCATAATTTTTAAAGATACTTATAAAAAAGGAATACCCCTACCTTTCTCTCTGAGTCACAATGGGAGACCAAATCAACTTTTGAAACAGGAATCAGGGACTTGTAGAATTCTAAGAGACTCTAAACTCTGTCTTCCTGAATTCTAATTATTATCAAGGCATTCTGATAAAGTTGACAACTACATATGATCTTTCAAGACATACATTTATTCACATAACTAAAATTTATAGTGCATCTTCATCATAATAAATTTGTAAGAACTACATGTTGTTAATTTTTATGACAAATTATTTTACTTTAATTCAAGTTTTAAGACCCACTTGTAAAATACATACCAACAAAACTAGCTCTGATATTCACTTATAAAAAGTAATTCACTACAAACAAGATAAAATTCACTGACAATTACTTAAGTATCTCACTATTTTCTATTGATGCTAAAAAACTTGCAAGTCATTTGAACAAACTGTGACATAATCCATGTAATATTTTTCCTAGAAGCAAAATATAGTTTTGGTAATCACTGGAATGTAAAATATGTACCCTCAGTTGGAAAATAAAAAGTATAATGAAAACACAGTCAATTCAAACAAATATTTCCTTATTTTAATAAAGAACATAGGTCTGTAGAAAGTCTATCAATAGACTATGACTCTGGGAGTTTCCAGGTAAATTTCAATCCTCATAGATATTCAATCAAATCTTACTGTATTATTTTCTATGTTCTAGGCACTAAAAAGATTAAAAAAAAAAAAGATAGGTACAACATAACCCCTGCCTTTAAAACTGTAAATTCAGTGAAAGTAGAAATTATGTCTGTCTTGTTCATAGATACATTGCCAGCAATGAAAACAATGATCAACACAAAGGAGATGTGCTTAATATATGTTTAATAAAGTTATGAAGAAAGAAAATAAGGAAATGAAGATGAGATGGGAAAGAGAGAAGGAAGAAAAGAGGAAGAAGGGAAGGAATGGAAAGGGAGATAGGAAGGAACACATTTACTATTTAGTTGGGGAGACAGTCACATATACAATCATCTAGTACACAGTGCTGAGGGGTACCTGGGTGGCTCAATCAGTTAAATGTCCACCTTCAGCTCAGCTCAAGATCTCACAGTCTGTGAGTTCAAGCCCTGTGTCAAGCTTTGTGCTGACAGCTCAGAGCCTGGAGCTGGCTTCAGATTCTGTGTCTCCCTCTCTCTCTGCCCCTCCCCCACTGATGTGCACACACTTGCTCTCTTTCTCTCTCAAAAACAAATAAATATTTAAAAAGGAGAAGTACACAGTGCTGTTATTGTAACTCAGATTATTGTAACTCAGATCATGAAGATTAATTTGGGCTACAAGACCAGGAAAGCTTCCGGTAGGAGGGCATATTTGAGATGATTTTTGAAATATATTTAGAGATTTGGTTGATAGAAGTGAGTGAAAAGAATATTTTGAGGGAAAAAAAGAAAAAAGAATAAAAAAGAAATAATGAGCAATAGGACAAAGCTGGGAATATGTTGGACTTACATACATAATATATTTACAGGGTAAGAAACACTGGGTGGGGAGACTACTAGGACACAGACTTGAAAAAGAATGTTGGTGGGGCGCCTGGGTGGCGCAGTCGGTTAAGCGTCCGACTTCAGCCAGGTCACGATCTCGCGGTCCGTGAGTTCGAGCCCCACGTCGGGCTCTGGGCTGATGGCTCAGAGCCTGGAGCCTGTTTCCGATTCTGTGTCTCCCTCTCTCTCTGCCCCTCCCCCGTTCATGCTCTGTCTCTCTCTGTCCCAAAAATAAATAAAAAAATAAAAGAAAAGAAAAAGAAAAAGAATGTTGGTGTCCCTTAATAAATGTGTTTAAATGCCGTTGCAATAGAGTTTCATGCTCTGGGAAGCTGACGGTATTGGAGGAGGGAAGTATCTTGGTTAGAGCTGAGCTCCCAGAACACAGGCTTCCCTCCCAAGCTGTGTGCACCTCATCTTAGCTCTCTATGTGGCTCTCTCCATATACTTTGCTTACAGTTAGACATGTACCTACCTAACTTGATTGTCTGTTATAGTCATATGCCCAAACACTTAATACAGTTCTTGGCACTATTAAATTGCCGCTGCATAGAAGAAGCCGTGCGGTGGACCTCAGTTCAGATCCTGAATGTGTATCTTATTCAGGAAGACTTCACTCCTCTGAGCCTCGGTTCTACCATAGGACAGAACAATACCAATTTTTTTAGATGCACTAAATCTAACTCATTATGGGAGACAGGATGAGGTGTACCCTTACCCACTAACACACATATCCTAGATGCTGAAGCACATCAATATGTTATTTTACATGACTGACGGAATTTTATAGATGTGATTAAGAATCTTGAGATGGGAAATTTGTCCTGGGTTATTCTAATAGGCCCAGTATATCACAAAAATCCTTAGAAGAGGGTAGCAAGAGGGTCCAAATCAGCAAAAGAAGATGTGATAATAGAAGCAGAGATTAGAGTGGTGTGAGTGGATGATGAAAGGAGGCAAGAAGGCAAGAAGTGTGGGCGGTCTCTTAGAAACTGTAAAAGACAAGAATACCAATTCTCCCCTAACAAGAGAGAACAAAGTCCTGCTAATACCCTGATTTTAGTCTGTAAGACTCTTTTCTGACTTCTGACCTTCAGAATGTAAGATAATAAATTTTTGCTGTTTTAAACCACTAAATTTGTGCTAATTTGTTCTAGCAGCAATAGGAACTTTGTACACACACACACACACACACACACTCACACACACTCACACACACACCTGGAACAGAGTAGGTATTAACAAATAGATTTTCTTATTGGGTCAATAAATATTTCCTACCTAAGCTGATTTTTTTTGCACCTTCAGGATAAAATTAAGCCAACTGAGGTATAGGGAGGCCATCATAATAAGGACACACTGCACCAGTCCAAGCACAAGTTAGAGTGCCCAAGCTAGAGAGGAAGAGAGAAATATAAAAGAGGGAACAAATGTCGGACCATTTCAGAGAGAGAATTTGATCTCTAAGTAGACTGTAGGTATAAAAAAGAGGACGTAGGGATCATTGGAGTGGATCATCTGGAGTGGAAGCCTATGTAATAAAATAACTCCAATGTTAGAAATAGCAACAACAGAGGAAAATGCAAGTCTGGAAGCTCACATTTTGAGCATGCTGCACCTGAGGAGTGATTGCTTAAGAGTAGACTTTAGCAACATATATTTTAAGAATTGCTAAGGGTCAATAAGTTTACAGAAAAGAAAAATGAGAGGTCACCGCAAAAACTTCTAAAATCGTCTGGACCTACCCGCATATGTAACGGTAAGTGGAGGCATGCGAGTGAGAAGGTAAGATCAGAGGCAGCTTTATAGAAAACAGTGCCATCAGAAAGATGGTGCAAAAGCCGGATTGTGAGGGTTCAGGGACAAATGAAGAAGGGAGGCAACCAATGCACTTTATTCTTTCCAGAAGCTTGATGAAGACAACCAGACAGCTTCGCTGAGGTCTACATTTTTCTAAGTAATGAAGGCTTGTGTGTATTGGTGGGAAGAAGGAAGATGTTAACTGTTAATGGAGATTGAAGAAGAAAAGAAGAGAGGGGAGAGTTAGCGAAAGAAGGGGAAGCATAAGAAGCACCTAGTATATACATGACTGTAAAAATTATTTGTGATATCGTTGACGGGCCTTTAGAACCAGAATGTACTAGATCCCACAAATGAAAAGTAAGACTCTTACATCTTCATCTAGATGGTAAAAAAGCAAGGCTGACTGCTGGTACAGATTTCAACTCTTTGTCAGCACTCTGAAAAATAGTTGCTCTCTTTCTCTTTGATTCCCTCCTCCCACCGCAGACTGTCTTCTCTCTCTAGAACACAAAATCAAGCCACTCTATTCCTCTGTTTTGACATTTTGACATTGCCCGTTGCCTACAACACAAGATCCAAATAACTCATTCACAGCGACATTAATGCTTTCATACTCTGTCCTTCATCTACTTTCTAGACACATCACCAACCGGTCACTGCTCTGATCCCGCTTTATACACTATGTAAAACCACAAAGAACTATCCTTCATTTTTTAGTGTCTGATCCCTTTGCATTGACTGTTTTCTTTGCCAAGAATACCCTTCCCTTTTCTTCTTTGCATAAACGCCAACATCAATTACCACCTCCTAGGAAAAGTTTTATTGATTCATTGAGACAGAGTTGATTATGTCTTCCTCTACATTACTCTCTCAATTTTGCAGAAACCTCAACTATTAGCTATTACTGAGTTATACTGTAATTATTTCTTTGCCAGTTTGTCCAACTACACTGAGGTCCTTGAAGCAGAGGCCGTGACTCATTACATTTTCCTTTTGCTCTTTCGTGCCCTCCACAGAGCATGCACTCGGTTTTTAAATGAATGAATAAATAAATGAAAATAGTACAAGAAAAAAAAATCTAGAAAGTGTAGAAAAGTGGGCCGAGGTGGTCACTAGAGTGCATAATTGAAGAGGATAGTTTAAAAGGCCAAAGATTTACCTAAATATTTTCACAACTCAAAATGAATGGGACTCAGTCGTGCCACGTAACCTAGGTCCAGATTCTTAACTTGACAAAAATCACATATTTAGTTGAACTGTAAGAAATTGATGATATTTGACCAATTTTAACCCATAAAATGACAGTTTCATATGTTCAGCTGAATACCTATCTATCATCTGATGAAAAAATTCACCTCTGTTAGCCACATCCTCTGGAAAAAACAGCACAATAAAACCAGCCTCTCAGGGGTGCCTGGATGGCTCAGTCGGTTAAGCATCCAACTTTAGCACAGGTCATGATCTCACGGTTCGTGGGTTCAGGCCCCGTGTCGGGTTCTGTGCTAACAGTGTGGAGCCTGGAGCCGGGAGCCTGCTTCAAATTCTGTGTCTCCCTTTGTCTCTGCCCCTCCCCCGCTTGTTCTCTCTCTCTGTCTCTCTTTCTCTCTCTCTCTCAAAAATAAATAAATAAACATTAAAAAAATACCAGCCTCTTAAATTCATGCTCAGAAGGAACCTACTCTTCCACATTTACTCCTAAGTTAAAAACACTCGCCCTGGCACCTACAAATATCAGCTGGTTCTAAAGTCAACAGACTGCATTTATAAAAGCACTAAAAGTAAACTCTAACAAAAGAACAACAGAAACAACCTAAGCCTGAGTGATGCATGATTGTCAGTGAGTTCAGTGCCAGCGCTGCTCCCTGATCTGTCATTTCCTCTTATCTCAGAAGGCTAGTTCACTTTGCAGATGCAGAGCAAAGGTGGGCGCAGCACGACCCAAGTCCCGCAGGCTCTTACCTATGGTAATGGCTACACCTGATACCTGCAGTTATCTCCCTAGCTACGCACTGCCTTCCTAAAGCTTCTCCTTACAGTACTTTCTTTTGAAATATTGCAACATTAAGGCTGCAGAAACAAAGCCTTACGTTGAATATCCCTTTCCCTATATATCTTCTATTTATCTACCTACACAGACTGAGAGATCATGGTCTTAAACCCGTAAACACATTTCTGAAGTGTTCACTATCATTTATTCAAAACGTTACTCTCTCAGAATTATAAAAAGACATTTCAAAACTGATAAAGTAAACATTAAGTTTTCAGAAAACATGAAAAGAGCCACCATGTAGAAAGTATTGTGTGCTTAAACCTATAGGAAACACTATATTAAAATTGTACTCCGTCTATAGAATGTATAGCATGTGTATGTGTATGTGTAAAGTTATACTAGAATTTATACTAGATTTGTCTAACTCCAAAGTTCACCCTCTTAACTACTGCACTTCAAATGGGCCTCAATGAACTAAAAGACTGGCTCCTGAGTATAGCCGTAATGTGCAAATATATAGAAATGTTTGGGTACTTAAGTGTTCACAAATGTTGAATCTCAAAAACGATGAATTCATTTCAAACTCTAAGTCAGAAATGCCAATATTCTGGCCATTATATCACAAAGTCATTCCAAATATGTAAAGAGTAAACATAGGAAAGTTAAAAGAAAACAAAGTTCAGGGGCACCTGGGTGGCTTAATCAGTTAAGCACCTGATGCTTGATTTCGGCTCAAATTATTATCTCACAGTTCCTGAGTTCGAGTCCCATGTCTGGCTCCGTGCTGACAGTGTGGAGCCTGACTGGGATCCTCTCTCTCTCTCCCTCTCTTTCTGCGCCTTCCCACTCACGTTTTCTTTCTCTTTCTCTCTCAAACATAAATAAACTTAAAAAAAAAGAAAAAGAAAAGCCATTCTGACATCGTGTAAAATAATAAAATGTTTATTTGATAGGGAGATGGGTGAAAAATGAAGGAAGACAGGCTTAGAGGAAAATTTGGAAGCTTATCTGCTATTAAAGAATACTTCTTGGGGTGCCTGGGTGGCTCAGTCGGTTAAGCGCTGACTTCGGCTCAGGTCATGATCTCATGGTTCGTGGGTTCGAGCCCCGTGTCAGGCTCTGTGCTGACAGCTCAGAGCCTGGAGCCTGTTTCGGATTCTGTGTCTCCCTCTCTCTCTGCCCCTCCCCCGTTCATGCTCTGTCTCTCTCTGTCTCAAAAATAAATAAACGTTTAAAAAAATTAAAAAAAAAAAAAGAATACTTCTTACTTTGCCATGTATACAGACATCTGATTCTTGCTGGGTCTGTATATCAGCATTGATTTTTTTTGTGAAATGTGATCTCTACCACAGCTTAGTCAACTTTAAAGAAAGTTAAAGATGCAAATTAGAAACTTTCGCAATTGCTTACTTAAGACAATTGAAAACAACGTTTCACTTCCTGCAAGGAGTCTTCCTTGATATCTACAACTCTGAGGATTACAGCCTCTGAACATCTTAGCCCTCACTGCCCACTCCACTCACATGGTACACAGATCATGATGCTATGCCATCTTATTATATTTCATCACTGTTAGCTACTCCATGAGTAAACTTTGTCTGCCAACAAGGTCTCGAACCCTTGAATATAGAAATGAAGACAGAATTTGCTAAACTCCTAACTAAGGTAGAGCAGGTTGATGGTGAAACTTCCTTCTTAATCAAAAACAAAAACAAAAAACAAAACAAAACAAAACAAAGTTAAAAATGACATTTAAATTCTGTAGTGCCCTGAAGAGACTAGAGTAGCCTTGAATAAGAATATGATTCCATTTTTTTTTCCTTCTCTCTTTTTTTTTTTTTTTTTTTTTTTTTTTTTTTGCTTTACTTTGTTGGGATTTCAGTATCATTCACAATCCCAAGAAGATTTTTATTAACTGTCACCCTGGTATAAATTAATCAGTGAAAGAAGAAAAGGGGATTAAAGGAAAACTCTGGAAGGGTCACAATTTTTATGAAGCACATAAATAAGGAAGAAAATTTGAAAGTAATTTTAATTGGCCAATAATTTAATGAGCTCGACACTTGCATGACACACTTCCAAGTTTATCATTAAAGTTTTTAAAGTTAAGCTAGTTGGGATTTAGGATATGGGTCTTTATTTAGAACCAAACTGCTTTTGCCTCTTTGGGGTTTTCATTTGATTCAGTCAGTTTCGTATTATCTTTGACCTCACTGGTGGACTACCACAGTCCAGTCTTGAGTGTGAATTCATTAGCCATGTTGCTCCTTGTTAATTGCCTCTTCATTCTGTATTCTTTCTCACTGGACACCCTAATTACACCTCTCTTCACCCCACACTCTTGATGACAGATTAGGCAACTGCCTCAACTTTTATTTTCCTTAATTTGAACATTGGTTTTATGATTTTTTTCCCCTAATAAATTGAGATTGGTCCAAGTTCCTATTTGTCAGTAGATAGCACTTTACTTACCCCTGGGAAAATAGTTAACTGAACTGCTTTTTTAAACCACCAGTCTAGGCCTAGTCTAAACTATCTCTGTCTGGTTTATCTTACCAATAATCTAGTCTACACCATCTCTGTCTGGCTTATTTTACCAATAACCTAGTCTACACCATCTCTGTCTGGTTTATCTTACCAATAATCTAGTCTAAATCATCTCTGTCTGGTTTATCTTACCAAAAATTTGAACACATTTTGTTGATTCTTCTCTAACAAACTGTGTTTCTCTTTCCAATTTTTTCTTTTATTTCTCCTTCCCAAATATTGTCTTTACATTATAAATGTTTGTTCCCTTACACTAACTGTTGCTGTATCTCTTTAATGCTGACAAATTAACTTTCCCTTAAAAAGCAAAACATCTTTGTATTCTGAACAGTGTATTTATGGGAAAGAAGATGAGCTTACAAGTCATATGTAGAAGATCAAATGCTGTCTCTACCACTTCGTAGCTGTGGAACCTTCAGCAAGTTACTAACATGAGATCTGGATTCTTCATGCTAAAATGTGACTGCGTTCACCATAGAGGATTCTTGTGAGAAGTGAATGACGGGCAGGATATAACATGCCTCCTAGCCCAGTGCCTTGTATATGGCTGGCATTCAAAAAATGCTTCTCCTTTATCCTTTTTCACAATTTCCTGTGATGCTCATTTGACTTTCTGGCACATGTGCGTGGGCACACACACACACACACACACACACACACACAGAGTGCGAATGTTATTATGCACAAAATCTCAAAATAATTAACATATAGGTTGACCTCATGGGTTTAATTTAGTTTCAAAGGCACACTTAAGAACAAATAATTCTAGACAAAGTCAATAAAAATGTATTTAAATAGCCAGTCCTAAGGGGAAAAAAAAGACTAACTTCTACTAAAAACTCTACCACTAAAATGAATGTGTTCAGTGGGGTACCTGGTGGCTTAACACACTTAGTTAAGTGTCTGACTCTTTATTTCAGCTCAGGTCATGATGTCACGGTTCATTAGTTCGAGTCCCACATTCAGCTCTGAGCTGACAGTGCAGTGCCTGCTTGGTATTTTCCCTCTTCCTCTCTCTCTGCCCCTCCCCCGGCTCATGTGCTCTGTTTCTCTCTCTCAAATAAATAAATAAATGGACTTTAAAAATAGTATATCAGGGTGCCTGGGTGGTTCAGTCAGTTAAGAGTCTGATTCTTGATTTCAGCTCAGACCATGGTCTCATGATTTGTGAGTTCAAGTCCTGCATCGGGCTCCATACTGGCAGTGCAGAGCCTGCTGGAGATTCTCTGTCTCCCTTTCTCTGCCCCTCCCCTGCTCACTCTCCATCTCTCTCTCAAAATAAATAAATAAACATTTTTAAGAACTGGCATAACTGTGATATAAGTCACTGAAAGGTATAATGTCGAAAATGTTGTTAGTAATAATCATATTGATTTATCCTACCAAAGAAATAAAATTAAATTATATAAATAGTTCTTAGGATGCAATAGTAGAATACATTTTTGTTTCCATTGCATATTATGCATCATATATTTCTTATGACAGCGTCAAACTGATTTGGAAGTTGAATAATCAAAATACGGTGCATATTTATAGAATGTCTATCAAAGAATAGTCACTTGCTTTAATCTCCTTCACTTGTCCCCAATATTCTTATCATGTATGAAATATAAGCAGGAATATACTTTAATTGGATTAATAAAATGTCTAAAACTTATACCATTGTATTCTAAAAACTAAGAATTCTGCAATCTGGAGGACAGATTTGGCTGTCATATTTTCACTTTTTAAAGGACTAAAATCAAAAAAGGAATTATCATTTCAAAGATTTGGGAGTCTCTAAAATTGTTTCTGTTAAACATGCACACAAACAGTTGCTTGATAAATGCTCACATTTTTTTAATTTTTAAAATATTCTTTTCAAATTCAAAACACTTTATTTTTCTTAAGAAAAAAATCTGAATACTAGCCCCATTTTTCAATTAGGATGTCAAAAATTTCAGGAGAATTCATTACTATCTTTGGGAATATAAGCAACGCCTTTTCACCAGAGTATGAGCTTCTTAGAAGCAAAAAATCAAGGCAGTTACTATATTTCTGCGTAGTCAAAATTAGAAAACAATGTATTTAGAACTTAACCGAGTCAGAAATTAATTGACATGATGAATACCAAAAGGATGAGAGAGAGGGAAAGAAAGAGCGAAGGAGGAAGAGAGACAGGAAAGAGAGAAACAGGAAGGTGAGAGAGAGAACAAGAACAAGACAGACTGACAGACAAAAAGAAAAGAAAAGAAAAGAAAAGAAAAGAGAGAAAGAAAGAAAGAAAGGAAGGAAGGAAGAAGGGAGGGAGGGAGGGAGGAAGAAGAATGAAAGGGAGAAAGATCTGTATATCACTTTTTAAAATCTTGGAATATAAAAATGGGGCATAATCATCATGTTTCTGACTTAGAAGTGGGGCAACACACAGACTTACAAACAGATATTGTTACATGAAAGCAATTTCAATGCTCTAATGAAAGGTTATATATTTGCAATGGAAAGTTACTTGAATTTCACACTGTAGAGCTGTTAGTGATAAGTAATTATACAACTGTATTTCCAATGATGGAGTCCCATTGCTGTGCTTGTTCCCTTCCCAGTGGAAAATATCTTGTGAAGCAAAGAGTGGCTAAGGGATTCAAGAGGAGGAAAACACATACCATAAAATATAATTAAAAATTGTGGAGGCTGCATATGACAAGAATAACCATAAAAAACAGATACAAACCAGCTGGCTGTTAACAACTTCTGAGTTATAAAAATCTTAAACCTGCTGTAAAGCACTCAATTCGATTTACATAACCACAGAGCTGACATTCCTTTTAGGCTCCTCTGTTGGGGATTATTTTGACATGTTTTAAAGCAACATAAAAAGCAACTGTGAAAGGAAGACATGTATCATGTTACACAGGAATTCATTCCTGCCTTAAGACTGGACTTTCATACTTTAATCTGAACCTCTTTCCTTGAACTGGAAAATATCTTTAATGGACACTGGCTGTCTGATTTTACAGCATTAGTTTTCGGATGCTCATATTTCTAATAACATTGATGCCTTCTCTCTGTGTGTTGTGTATTTGAGTCACTGGCCTTACACAATTTCAGCTCAGTGGTATCCATCCAAGAACTAATATCCGTGGTCTATAAGAAGGGAATAATATTTTGGTCAACCATGACTGAAACAACTATAATTTCTTAGGAACCTAATGATGCAGACAGCATTCTACAAAACTAACATAGCTTGCTGTAGGGAATTAAAAATAAACAAAATAAAATAAAATCAATCGTACATTGAGTGAAGTTTTGATGTATAAGTGCTGGCAGCCGAAATTGCCCAGAGCACAAAACGAGCTCTGCCGTTTGATAATTTGCTTGATTCACTATGTAGCTACATGCAGGGCATTTTATGCCTGACTTATATTTAGTCCAGTCACCTGCTTAATGTTAGAAGGGTTATAATTATATACAAGGGTTCTGACCATATAGCATGTCGATATTTCAGATCTGACATAAAATATATATGTTCATTTGAGGTTTAACCATCAGAAATATTTTTAGTAATATTTTAATCTACAGTTATTATAAATCACAAACTATTCTATTTTTACTAAGAATAAAGTAAGCAAACATCGGGGCTTGAGAAAATAATGGCTCCTCAAGTGGATACAGTAGAAAGAGCACAGGCATGGAGTTATGGTTTCCAATTTTTACTCTGCCATTTTCGAGCTGTTCTGATCCTGAGCAGCAAACCCGAGACCCGATTTCCTCAACTGTGAATGGCCTTTTATTCTGTACCATTAAAAGCTGTCGGGAGTTAATATGAAATAATATATGAATGCTTAAAAAAATAAGCTAGAGTTTTTTTAAATGAATCTTTAAAATAATTTTCTATTTTATGTGTAAGCTGCTTTTTGTTATGTTGGAAGGCCTTAGCAGTTATAGTAATCTCTTAGTTTGTTAGCTTGCATGATTATTTAAAAACAGAAATTACCATTCAGAAAAACAGAGAAATCATACAAGTTTGGTATGAAAGAAATAATAATGGATTCAATTTTAGTCATTGACAAGTCTGAGATGACAACAGGAAATTCAAGTGCAAATATCCAATACTTAGTGATGGATGTAAAATGGTTTGGCGAGAATTATGGATAATAGTGATGATAATAATGAAAAAGGACATAAGATCATTATTGAATAGAATCTAAACAGTGAAAAACAAAGAGATAATTTAAATCTCTCCATAAGTTTTTACTAATTGTTTATTTTAAAATGTAACATGCTTTTGTTACATTGTTGTATCTTGAGTAAATAGGAACTTACTCCCTGGCAAATGTCTTAGCACACAGCAAAATCAACTTCCTGGGACCTTTTAAATTCAATTTATTAGGTGAAACATACTATTTTTGTTCTTTTGTTGCCTGGATCTGTCAGAGGATAAGTTTAAGCATCAGGAAAGAAGAAAGAACATTACTTAAACTGTGCCTTGAAATGTTACAGCTATTTCTGCACAATGGAATGACCAATGAAATGTTACTCAAATAGTCACGTATAAAATCATTCAAGTTAATACATCTAAATCTGATTTAATCATATCTACATATTTCAGATTTCAAACAACTAATCAACAACTCAATTGTTTTCACATAATACTGAAAAGGAATAAAAATTTGTGCAACTTGCTAGATTATATTTCCAAAATAAAATACCAAATGAAAAGTTTTAGGCAAAATAATCCCTTGAAATTAAGTTTATTTTTATTTCATCAGCATATTGAATCTTGAAACTGACAATAATAATAATAATACTTGTAAAATTATCCTAAATGTAACAAACAAACAAACAAAAAACCTCTACAACACACCTAAGGGAGAACACTCAAGGCATTTAAATAAGGCATTTAAAGATATCAAAGCCAAGTAGTCTACAGTTTTTCAGTGAGCTTATGTTTGGAACTTATTTTTTTTTCCCCTTTGAGTCTTTTTCTTGCATGAATGACACTCATTTTTCCAGTCCTACCTTCTAGAACAATAGAGAATTAATCTGTATCTTTTGTTAAATATCCAAGACAGTGCCCATGCTTCCCCAAGCCCCATTTCTTTTTTTTTTTTTTTTTTTTTTTTTAATTTTTTTTTTTTCAATGTTTATTTATTTTTGGGACAGAGAGAGACAGGGCATGAACGGGGGAGGGGCAGAGAGAGAGGGAGACACAGAATCGGAAACAGGCTCCAGGCTCTGGAGCCATCAGCCCAGAGCCCGACGCGGGGCTCGAACTCACGGACCGCGAGATCGTGACCTGGCTGAAGTCGGATGCTTAACCGACTGCGCCACCCAGGCGCCCCCCCCAAGCCCCATTTCTACTCTAAATATCCTAATTTCCTCCAAACAATCTTAAGAAAATAACTTCCAGTTCTTTAAAAAAATTTTTTAATGTTTATTTATTTTTGAGAGAGAGAGAGACAGACCGTGAGTGGGGGAGGGGCAGAGAGAGGGAAACAGAATCTAAAGCAGGTTCCGTGCTCTGAACTGTCAACACAGAGCCTGATGCAGGGCTTGAACTCATGAACCATGAGATCATGGCCTGAGCCAACGCTGGAAGGTCAATGGAGCCACCCAGGTGCCCCTAATAATTCCCAGTTCTGATTACACAATTTGGACCAGTAGTTTTCTATCATGACTCCTCAAGACATAGTAACCACAAATGGACACAATACTGTTGAAACGGTCTAAGCAAGCAACTCTGCTATCAAAACAATGCATTATTTAGAGCTCATTAGCACCCGCATAATTTTTCAAACTTAAATGGACTTAAGTGAATCACCATATTGATGATAATACTTTGAGGTTTTATTTGCAAATGAAAAAAAATGTACTTAGGTCGAAAACATCAAATATTATTGTTGAAATATATGGGGTGGGATGGACTGGTGAATACATGTTTTTTTAATCATGTTCAAATTATATTAATAACCTAAATGGACACAATGCTGCTGATAAGCATGCAAGGCTATTGCATAAGTTATTTAGGAGACAGGCTTAGCAGTCAAGTTAGCAATCTAGGGCAAGGAAAATCAGTGCCAAGATTTACTCATCTGTAAAATGGAAACCATAATAACTACCCAAAGACATATTATATAGATTAAAAATATACTAATATACGTAAAAGGGCTTAGTAACTAAAATATAATAAATCCCAATAGATGGTAACAATTACTAAGAAAATTACGTATTCATTAATCAGCCAATGATTGACTTGAACCTTCAGTCACGTCACGCTTTATAAACAATGTAAAACCCTATTTTTATCTTTTCACACACACAAAAAATGCTATCAAATTTATTTTTCACACACTTGTAATATACAAATGAATTTTTGAGTCAAATCAAATATTACTTTCCACAATGATGACAATGGTTATCCCCTTAACCTCTGGCTTTTCTCTTCTTTAGAAAACATATAGTACTCTTGTATAGCTCTTTTGGTAATTGTCACTTTGTACCTTCAATTACAGTTTATTGAGTGGCAATAACATTCATTTTTGTAACTGCTAAAATTCATGATAAGTATCTGTTAAATATAGTAATGAACCTTTCTAAAGTGTAAATTAGGGGCGCCTGGGTGACTAAGTCGGTTGAGCATCCGACTTCAGCTCAGGTCATGATCTCATGGCTTGTGAGTTCGAGCCCCGTGTCCAGCTCTGTGCTGACAGCTCAGAGCCTGGAGCCTCTTCAGATTCTGTGTGTTTCTCTCTATCTCTGCCCCTCCCCCACTCACACTCTGTCTCTGTCTCTCAAAAATAAACATTAAAAAAAATTTTTTTAAGTGTAAATTACACAAATGACTTCTGATATAGTTATGAGTATGTTTGATGATAACAAATGTAACAAATATTCGTTTCATATTAGCTATGAGTTTAAGATACTGTAGTTAATGACTACATATCCCTTACTGATTTAGAAATTAGAGATCTCTGGGGCGCCTGGGTGGCGCAGTCGGTTAAGCGTCCGACTTCAGCCAGGTCACGATCTCGCGGTCCGTGAGTTCGAGCCCCGCGTCGGGCTCTGGGCTGATGGCTCGGAGCCTGGAGCCTGTTTCCGATTCTGTGTCTCCCTCTCTCTCTGCCCCTCCCCCGTTCATGCTGTGTCTCTCTCTGTCCCAAAAATAAATAAACGTTGAAAAAAAAATTAAAAAAAAAAAAAAAAAAAAAAGAAATTAGAGATCTCTGTTAAGTGTGTGTGCGTGTGTGTGTGTGTGTGTGTGTGTGTGTATGTGTGTGTAACCTCTGAGAAAAGTAGATGGAGGAATTAAAATCAGAAACAGCAGAGACAATAATATGAGAACATTAATCTGTTATCTTTTGCTACTTTGTTTCTCTAATCAAATTTTAGCCTCTGCTAAACACAAGGTTTTCTTAATAACCTTGACATTTAAACTGTTTTAAATAAAACTCAAGAAGAAAGAAAAGGAAGCAAAGGAAGAGGAAAAAGCAAAAAACTAGGTTGAGAGGATAATAATTCAGGTTTGGGAATCTTGGGCTCATATGAAAAAACACGGACAGATTAATGAGCAGATTAAATGTCTTCTAGTCACAGGGCTATTGGAGAAATGATTCAAGGTTTAAAGAGTAAACAATTAAACATAAGCTGTTAGTCATTGAAATACAGGGAAACAGTGGCTCAGAAATTTAAGGAATTGTTAATGTCATACATATATTTAGTGGTTAGGTTAATCAAGGACCCACATCCCCTTAATTTAGAGCCCAGTTTTACAGATTCTCAACTATTAAATACTCGATTTCTACTGGGCTTTTAGAGTGAATATAGAAAAGAAATAGATTCCAGACATTTCAGTTGTTCATTTATTTAAACCAATTCAACATTCATTTATTAATATTTTGACATGATTTGCATGCCCATCTCAAATAATATATCCATGCAGAGTTCCAAAGAGAACAATATGCAAAGTTCATTAACACTCCTATAATTTTTCAAATCCAAAAGGGATTTAAGTGAATTGCTTATTGGCAACAGTACATTGAGGTTTGATTCCCAGATGTAAAATCTTAGGTAGGTTGCAAATACCAAATGCTATTGTTAAAAGTCTCCTGTGGGAAGTAGATTGGTGAATACACGTCAAAAAAAATCATGATCAAACCTGGCACTTTTGTTGACAGACTTTGTAGTGAGGTCGAAGGTGTAATTAGGCCAGAAAATTACTTTCTCACTACTAGAATTGTTCCCTTCAGGTCTTGAGTTATCAGTCCAGAAAATTTCATTAAACACTAAATTCACTTTAAGACAACTGTCAAAATTAAGCAGAGGTGAGTCAAGTCAAGGTCCTAATATTCAAATCTTTCATTTGGATCTTGAGATTCAATGTAAAATAAAAATTTCTATAGTTTCATTTTTCTATGAAGACTAAACTTCTTGTGAATTTCAGAAACAACTTTGTCCCCTTTTGGAAACAGGATGGAGCAGAATAACAAAAAATCAAAGGAAGAGGAGAAAGCAAAAAACTAGGTTGAGAGGATAATAATTCAGGTTTGGGAATCTTGGGCTCATATGAAAAAACACGGACAGATTAATGTGGAGAATTTAAAATGTTTAATATCCATAAATTAATGAAATGATTTCATTGAGATCTTAATATGAAATCATAAAAATTCAAGTGCTCACAATTATTACAGATACAATGCAAATAGGAAAAAGAAAAAATCAGAAACTAGGTTCTGAAGATTGGTATGAAACTTAGAGTGATACTAATGGTCTAATTGTGAATTCACCTTATTTGTTTTAAAATAATTCTGAGATGGTTACAGTATATTTATAAACAACTGACACACCGTATTTTGAAAAGTAGCAAGACATAGGATATTCTGGAACATACTTAGTAGGTAGGTGAGCAAGGAATTAGTATTAACAAAAAGGAAATATATGTCACAAGACATAGAGGAATTATATTTTCCAAAACATTATAGTAATAACTTAAGAATTAAATAATTGAAATATAGCTTCAACTATTTTGCCAATTATATCAAAGTTTAGTGTTTCATAAAATACAGTGGAAAGTACTTCTATAATTCTTGGAGCCAGAGTCTGCAGTAAACTGCCCTCGGATGCCAATTGTTACATTGCTTCCACTCGGTAATTTATCAGTTGCACAAATAAGTAATAACACAGAAATTTACAACAAATAAATAATTAAGGTAAGTGAAGACTCACCAGAGTGAATGATTAACAAAAGTTAAAAAATTATTTTTTTTCAATTACTTAGGGTAAAATAGTATGCTTGGTACTTCCAGTAACACTATACTGCGCTTAAGCATTTATAAAGTTCAGAAATAACTTTAATAGCATAAACAACTTGTTAGTAAGTTTACATTACATTATTTAGCAAAACGTAATGTCAAAAAAACTAATTAATAGGTTTTTCCACAAATGCCTAAGAAAGGGATAGCCAGGTTCTAATTATCAGTCATAATTATGTTTGAATTAAAATTCAAACACTGTGGATTATTAAGTAATTAAGCTTGATTATGAATTTTGAAATATAATTTTCAACATCTCTCACTCTATCCTTTTTTTGTCTTCTATACTAAGCTTCCGAATCATGGCACTGAACATCTCAACTCTTTACCATATAACTATTCTTTAATAGCACTCAAGCTTCCACCCAGTATTAGCAGAGAAATTTCATCAAGGTGATACAATCTAGGCTAGTAAGTAGAATGCCTACAAGAACTGATTTATGTACAATATGTTGGATGTGAAAAGTTATTGTGCTGTGCTGTGTTGTGATTTTTTTCAAATTATGTATGTTAATGAAAATTTGAAGTGTTCTATAAGATTTGAGTCTACCCTTAAAGAAAAAAGCAAAACTTTATTTCAATTCATCTTGTTTCTACTGGGCTCAAAATATAGGTGGTATCTAAAGAGACTATTGCATTCCCTGGAAATAATATGGATGAAAGAGTGAAAACAGAGTTTATAATTATCCAACCCTAAGTTCAATCCCCACATGAGCTCTTTTCTTCAATTTAAGTAAGTTATTTAAATTTTATGTGCCTTAGTTTATTTATATGTAAAATGGAGTAAACAATATTTCCTTCATCATTTGACACAAGAAATAAATTACGTATTTAGGAATTAGCAAAGTTCCTACCGTGTAGTAGTTACTCAATATATAAATGTTTGCACTCCTGATTTTAACCCATTACCTGTATAGATTTATTAAATTATATTTAATTAACAGTGTTTTGACCAGATACCGAGCCAACAACTGAAGACACAGAGTGAAAAGTATAGACATATAGATTGACTCCATATATAAAAGTGCTTGAAATTTGTCAGTAAAATGTGTATATAT
This sequence comes from Leopardus geoffroyi, assembly GCF_018350155.1. Lineage (NCBI taxonomy): Eukaryota > Metazoa > Chordata > Mammalia > Carnivora > Felidae > Leopardus > Leopardus geoffroyi. The sequence continues at coordinate 46,452,430 of NC_059326.1, forward strand.
TTCGTAAGCTGGATTTGTTTCTTTCCATTGCATAGTACGTACAAAGTCTTATAGTAAATCTACATCCTAACTGCAATTGCACCTTTAAAAGAAACATGTAGCGAGAAATATCACATAGATAAATTCAAGCAACTATTTTGAAGCAAATCTGAAATATTTCTTCACATGCAAAAACATTCTTTTTTGTGTGTGTTTTACATCTGCAAACTGGCCCTGGCTCTTCTAAGCCACATGATTAAGATAAATTAGAATAAGCTTTCAAAAATCTTTTCTAAAAAGCAAAGTTCTCTTTGAATGTATTCCAAAATGATTTCTGAATGCATTACTTAACAAAGGCACATTTCACTTTAAGAACCCATGCAACTTATAGAGGAAATAAGAAACCAGTTGAATAGGTAATGATCAGTATTGAAAAGATGACGTGAAAATAAGTCAACTTAAGGAAGAATTACACACGCTTATTAAGGTGGCATTTAAGTGAGATCAAGTAAAAAATAAAGTAGTTGCTGATGGAAAATTCTAGGTACAGATTTTTTTTCTTATAGAATTTTTTATAAATGTTTATTTATAGAAGACTATAACTCAAGATATTTCCAGTAATATTTTGTGACGAGACACTAACAGAACAGCAGAGCAACACATTCAACTCTTTACATTGTTAAGATCTCACTTTAAATATCTCTGATTCTTACAGATAAAAGAAACATGGACAGGTAATGGTAGTCGATGTCACATGTGTTTAATTATAATCCTGAAATTCAAGACATTAATGTCTAGGAACCCCAGAAGCAATAGATTTCCTTGAATTCAGGCCAAGAACAACAGCAGTCTAGGCGAAATTAGCTGGATGGACAGTTGACACATTCAAGGGAAAATGAATATTACTGTTGAGAATATGAGGTTGTGTACTAATGGGAGGGATGATGCTGACCACTTTTATGATCAATTTAGAGAATTTCAAAAGAAGCACCCTGCCTGTTTCATTAAAATAACAATATTGGCATTTCGGGCAAGTTCATATTTCTAAAGTGTTTACTTTCCAATAGTCCTCTCTCATTGATACATACAGTATTTTATTATAGATGATTGATGTGAAGCTCACTGTAATTTCAAAAATTCATAGAATATTATTATGTCATGAAATCCATGCCGAGAAAGCAATTGCCATTATAAATCAAAAAGACAACTCATATGGACAGGTCATATGGTAACGGGTTCTCTTGGAATGGTATCCTTAAATGTAATTTATTCAATAAGTAACTTAAAGGTTATGTTTGATGAGATGAACCTCATGTGCAAATAACTTCAAAATGTTGTTATATTGTAACATTAAGAAATTAATTTTCTTAAAATTTAGAGATATTTGCATTTATATTCATTTGAATCAACATGGGTTCCATGCAATTCTTCTTAAATATCCTCCCCTGAATACAATTCCCTAGAAGGATTTCATCAAGCGCTGTAAGATTATAGATAATACAAAGGGCATTTACTGCTTTAAGAGATGAATGAAGGTATCCAAATAGGAGAGCATATTTTGAAAGCCTTCACAATCCTATATTTTCACATATAGAAAATAGTTTCCAACTAGATGTTTTAACAGAGAAAAGAACACCGCAAAAGATTGACTTCTAGGGAATAATGCATTACTAAGGGATTAAACATTTGATTTTAATATTGAATAGTGTACTTGTTTAAAGAGAATATTGGTGATATAACATTACATGTGCAAATGTAATTTGAAATAGCAACTTATAAAGATTTCATAGTCCTTTGGGATAGACAAAAAGTTTTACATTCCCTTTAATCTTTAAAAACTCAACACTTTCTTTAAGTCATATCCTTACATCCCAGGAAGCAGACTCAAATCATTAGAAAATACATATTTAGAAAAATAGTCTGTCCACATATCATTGCATTTCTTAAATGAAACCTGATGGTAATATGTTTGATAAAATGATACTCCATCAAAGGACCAACATAGTAGGCATTTCAATAAATTAAATATGAATCATAAAATTCTACGTACCATGATGGTCAAAAAGCAATCATTGACATAGGAGGATTTTATCAGGAGAAAAATATTTTATTTGAGCTAATTGGAAGATACAAATGCAATTTTTTTAAAAAACTTAAGGAAACGATTATCATCTAATGCCATAAATATGAGAGAGGGCCCATTATTCACAGAAGTGATATGCTCAGAGAGGCAAATAACTGGTATTCTATTTGGAACAAGGCATAAGTCCTGTTTTGAAAATCATCATAATAAAACTAAATATCAGATGACATCTTGCTCTATAAGACTTTGCAAAGCATTTTGTACTACATCAGTTTCCTCACAAAATCCTATCAAGTAGGAGATATGGCAGATCTTATGTTGGTTTATAGATGATAAAGTAAGTACTTCACAAGACAGCTTGATCTAGGAAAATAACCAGTAAACTGGAGTCAGAAAACTTGAACTGAAAACTAACTGTATCACATAAAAGTGAAACTTCGAACAAGCCTCTTAGCATTTTTCCCCCCTTTTAAAATGGTGTCTTAGATACCATTACCTACTGTCTGATAATTGAACAAATGAGGCCAGGTAGTATTAGTCAAGGTCACAGTGCTAGCAAGTGATGAGGAAGACAATGAAAGCCAGACTTTTCAGTTCCACCTTAGGATGACTCACCTCACAATACCATGTTGTTTGGAAAATACGTGTCCTTTAAAAAGAATCAAAACGTACTGATTGTATTCTAATATCAACAAAGGTAAAAGAATTCCATGGTGGTCTTCTATAGGAAAAGGGCTTATGGCAACTTCAGTTAAAATGTGAAATGGCACAAAGATCTTGAAAGAGTTTAGTCTACTGTATATATATATCCTCAGCCATATATCAACAAGTGATCATGATAAAAAGCTCTCACATTAATTATACTGACTACTTCCTTAATGAAGTGCAAAAGTGTTTGTGTAATCTGATTCAATTTATTGAATTAGGTTACAGTTTTATCATTTTGAAAACCAGCTTCATTGTTTACTTTATAGTATATGTCAATTCATTTCCAACAATTAAATAGCACAGCATACAGCTGTAATCAATTCAAACCAATCTCCATTTTTAAGGTCTACTACCATTTGTAGCATGCATATTTCTGAAAGCAACATATGACAGTTTAAAAATATAACAGTGGCAATGACATTTCATATCCATATAGCTTATTATGCTCACAGATGAAAATTTATAAAAATAATTCATTGTCATTAAGTCCTGAAAAGTAAACATGTAATAACAAATTTTAATGTTAACTACATCTGTTAGGAATATCTATATAGTATAGTTACATGAATTTGAATAATTCACCAAACTGAGACTTTCTATAGCTAAGCTATACATTTTTTAAAGTTACCAATATTTTCTTAAATCCAACGGAGTTGATAGAAGCATAGAAAGTCAACAATAATCATCAATAATGCTTGGATCAGCCTGTACAATTACAATAATAACCTTTCTCTAGCTTCATCATTTTCAGAATGATGCTATAAATTTTATCATTTGACATTCATGGCAATTCAATGAGAAAAATGATTTTGGTATCATAAAAACATTATTTTCATCAATGAAGGAATGAAGGATCAAAACATTTGACTGGCTTAATTATTACACATTGAAAAAGTGTGGTTGGAAGATTCCTACGATTTTTAAGAACGGACTCCTCTCTTGGGGACTTTATATTTTAAATTAAAAGCCAAATAAAAGTAATTCATAGTGAAGGTCAAAGTCTTTCATTTAAATCCGTTTAAGAGGTCAAGTCTTGGGGTGCCTAGGTGGCTCAGTCAGTTGAGCTTCTGACTTGGCTCAGGTCATGATCTAACTGTTCATGAGTTCGAGCCCCGCATCGTGCTGTGCTGACAGCTCGGAGCCTGGAGCCTGCTTCAGATTCTGTGTCTCCCTCTCTTTCTGCCCCTCCTCCTCTCTATCTCTCTCAAAAATAAATAAACATTAAAAAATTTTTTTAAAGGGTTCATGTCTTTCTACTATCATTTGTGATGGTCTTCACTCATTAAAATAATATTTTGAGGGCACCTGGGCAGATTGGTCTGTTAAGGCTCCGTATTTCTGCTCAGGTCATGCTCTCAGGGTTCCTGAGTTTGAGCCCCATGTCAGGCTCTGAGCTGACAGCTCGGAGCTTGTTTGGGATTCTTTCTCTCCCTTTCTCTGCCCCTCCACCATGCTCTCTCTAGCTGTTCCTCTCTCTCTCTCTCTCTCTCTCTCTCTCTCTCTCTCAAAATAAATAAACTTAAAATAATAATATTTTTTCTACCCCTAGCTCCAAATCCTACCACAGCTATAAGTATTCTTCTATGGTACATTCAGGGATTGTTCATTTCCTCCTATGTATTAATTTTGCAATTATGTACCCCTTCGTGGAGGATGTGTGAAAGAAGGGCAAAGAGAATAAGCATTTAAAAATTTCTTTCAACTGAAAAAAAAGTATTTGACAGCTTACCATAGTCATAGTTTTACCCACAAGGTAACTAATCCCAGGTAACAAAGAGTATGATAGCCTATAAATCTGAATCATTCATCTCAAAAGTATTTTTTTTAAGTTTTTGAAAGAATGAAAGAATGTAAGAATACAGACCCTGAAGGATGGATACCCTTTAAGTAGAAAGGCTCCATGTCAAGTTTGGAAGAATAATTCAAAGTAAAATGAAATGTCATCATCAAATTTTATAATTAGAAGGGAACAAAACAATCTTACTGATCTACCTCCCTCCAATGCAAAATTACCTTCAAAGTTCCCTAACAGTGATTACTAAGATAAGAAACAGAAGGCTGATGGTCAGGGAGGGATATAATTTCTTTTTCAAGCTAAAGCTCTTTTGTGTCATCAACAATATGGCCTAAAAAGAGATAATTAAATATAAAAACTATGGCTAAGAACTCTTCATCCCTCTTTCTTCTTGAAGTCTTCTGTCGGTAGGGAAAGTTAAGGCTTTATGACTAATAGGTTTTACTCTTAGATAGTTCTCCATGTTAGCAAGGCTCTTTTTTATGGAAGCCAATGTAGACCTCTCTATAATTACTGTCCATTAGTTACATTTCTGTCTTTAGAAGAGTACAGTGTGAGTCTACTCTATCATCCACTTTCAGACTCTCTGTAAGTCTTCATGAGACCAAACATCACCAACATGTAAATCCCTAGCATCTAGACTATTCTAATGCTCACCAGTTTGTCAGTGTTCTATTATAAATTGTGGTGCCATGACTGAACATATTATAGCTGTCACCTGGAATGTTGAGCAAAGTAGTATTGTTTCCCTCTATCTGGACTTTATATTCCTATCCACTTAAGTTTAGGTTTACGTTAGTTTTTTCAGAAGTTTTATCACAATGTTGGTTTATATGATTACATAACCAAATAAAACCCATAGGTTTTATCATGCAGAATGTTTTCAGATCAAATCATAAGTTCATTCATGACCAGGGACATAAATGTTTTAAGAGACTGAATGCAAGGCTTTATTAATATTTGTGTCATTCTGACATCTTTCAAGTTGTCTTGAAAACTTTGGTCCTGTCAACACTTTCAATGATCATTCCACTTCTTTATAAAGAAGAACTGAAGTTGTAAGACTTAACCCCAAATGAATGGAGAAAATATCTTAAAAGTCCAGCATGATATGGTTGAACTCCTTACAACAAACCAAGAGCATATCATTAAGGGAAAGAGTTGAAGCTTACTTCAGAGGGGACAGTCTATCTAGGACAGAGAAGGAGACTACACAAACAATTGTTATCTTGCTTTCCATGACATTTTTCTACAACATTTCTAGGACTATTCAAAATATATTGGTTGTTTTTTTTCTGAATCAACAATATTTGTATTTCTAACTTCTCTTAGGGAGGGAAATGGGATAGTAATAGCACCTCCTACTGGTCAAGAAATTGAAGGGAGCAAGAAAAGACAACATGTGTCATATCTTATAACCAAGGGATTAGAACCCTGTCTGAACATCTCATGATAAATGGATAATCTACAAAGTTGTAGCTAATCCACATACCATCCACCATCATAATCAAAAGTTGACTCAAAACCTGGTTTGCTTTTCTTAACGTAAATAAACTTCCCTTTTGTCAAAGAAAGCAACATATTACTAAAAAGGAAGTGAATACCTTGCAATTAGTCAATTAAGGATATTAGCAACTTCATTATTTCAAATCTACTGAGAGAGAATCGTAAGTAGATCCTAATGTATACTGTGGCCTAGTATAGTCATGTCAGATTATAGCACTCAATAGAAACTCGGACCAGAGAAACAAATTAGGGAAGAAAGGACTGTAATTTTCTTCTAAATTAAGTAGAAGAGAGCCTGTCCAAAAGTCTAGCAATATGTGGTTATTTAATTAAATCTAAAAATAACAGATCTTTGCTCTAAAAGCTTAGAAAAAAATACATTTATGAATTTCTATTATGCAAGTAATAGACCCAGGGCATATTGTGATTTGACTGAAATGCTTCATTCTAATGCACATTACATATTTAATAATGTAAAAATATTTATTATGTAGTTCCTCATACCAAAACTGTATGTACATTTAGTTAAATTATGAGCTATATTTTATTCATGTATGTATTAAATTAGTTCTATATCAAGATACTGTGGGCACAATGAGGATTCCAACCCTTAAGAAGAGTATAATATAGTATACAATATGCAGGAACTTCAAAGACTAATGTGTTCTATGTTGCCATTTTATTCCTATAAATATTACTTCTCTAGAGTATCAATCTGGAGATAGAAATTTCATCAATTGTCGATATAATTAAATGTAGCCATCAACAACCTATAAACAAACTAATAATGGTCCTCCATATAATTAATACACCTCCTTTAGGCTCTACACTGAGTCTTTAATCTGGAGTCCAACCACACTTAATAGGATTTTTTAAGCTATTTTCAGTGTTTAAATTTGTACCTTGGAAGCATAATAATTCCTCTCAGAAATCCTTTACTAAACATATATTAGCCATATTCACTGAACAAATATTTATTTTAAATATCAGCTCTGTGGCAAGCAATATTCTACATACTGGGATACCACAGTGAACAAAAAAGAATCACAAAAGTCTCCCAAATGCTATTTTTATGCATGTCTACCACACCACGCTGGGGTCCCTCACAGTACCTTGCCTAGTCACTTGCAGGATATGGTAAACTAATATGACCCCCAAATGATGTCCACTTTATATGGAAAAAGGTACTTTGCTGATATGATTATGTTAAGGATCTGGAGATGAGATTTTCCTGGATTATCTAATGGGCTCTAAATACAAGTATCCTTACAAGGTAGGCAGAAGGAAATTTGATTCAGGTATGCACCCGCACCCACATACACATACACATACACATACACATACACATACACATACACATAAACGCACACAGGAAAAGGCAGGAATTAGAGTGAGGGAACTACAGACCAAGAAGAAACTCTGGCAATTACTAGAAGCTCAGTGTCAAGGAACAAAGGCTCCCTAAGAGCCACCAGCAACTGTTGTCCTGCTGACACCTTGGTTTGGCCCAAAATATCAATCTTGGACTTCTCCAAAACTATGAGAAAATAAATTATCATTTGTCTAAGTCACCAAATATGTGATAATTTGTTACAGCAGCCACAGGAAACGAATACGGTATACAGTAAAAGTTTTAAAACTAAAGAAGTTACATGATGAAGGCTACTGTTTAGGCTGGCCTTTCCTAAAGGGAGAAAAAAGATATTTTATTTTTCTTTTCGAGAAAAATATGAAAGGAACATGTATTAAATACTAATAAGTTAAATGCACTACTCTCAAATGTCTAGTAATTAAACTTCACAAATGTTCCCCACATACAAATGCATGAAAATACATATATATGCATACTATATAACATTAATGGTTTAAATAGTTTATATTATCTGTACTTTTTGAGTAAAGCATTGAGAACACTGTTATGTTTCATTTATTAAGGAAGACAGTCAATCCATTTGTGGCTGTTTTACTTGTGCATTTTTCTGTTATCCTTACTTGTGAGTCTTCCCAGGGAATACAATGCATTTGTTATAATATACTCCTCAACATGCAAGGCACATTTCCACACTATGAATTTTCTCCTCAGAAGTTGAAAGGCTTAATGCATTTAAAATATTATAAATGCTGATATTGCAAAAAAGAGGTAGTTCAAAGGTTGCTGCTGGTTAGTTAGCAGCGTTTAGCAAGAAAAACAAAAATATGAAAACTTTGAAAATACTCCTCTGAATGCTTTCTTATAATCTTTTTGTTTTTTAAAAAGGAATGTTTCCATGGGATTAAGTCTGGATTAACATTGTCCTGGTCTAGTATCTTTTCCACAAAGATAAAATTGTGCTTAGAAGTTCTTACTTTTTAAGCATAGTGCATGTGTGTGTACGATAGCTTTCTGTATCTTGAATGCATATTGGTTATGTGCCTAGAAGGTCACAATGAGAGAAAAAAATATGGCCAAGAAGCAAAACTATAAATCACCCATTCAATTTGAGAATATTAAAAAAAAAATAAGTCAAATACAAATACTCACTAAGTTACTTCTTAATACTTATATAAAATTATACTCAAAAACTAGTTTGCATTCTGCCCTAAAGATAAAATCAGGAAGATGGCCAAATATGCTAGCCAAATTGCACTCCTGGCACAAGAGGGGAGTATTTAGCATTCTTAAATAATTTTTTCCTTCATTGTAAAATACACACAATTCCATAAAAAGTATGAATGTTATTGGAACTCTGTTGCTAGGATGAATTTATTCCAAACTGGTATTTGTTATCAAAAATGATTTATGACATGTACTCAGTCCAAATAAATGTAGAGAGCACTACAGGAGGCACTGCGTTGTAAGACTCTACAAAGAGCCTTCTTTCTTTCATTAACTTCCACTTCTGGTTGCTATGGCATCCAGTGACAACCATAAATTTTGGAAATTATCACCATCTGCCCACGCCCCCTTCTAAGGTTACATAGAAGCCCACTCAAGCAACCAAAATAACAAATAAAAACTTGATAAGCAATCTCAAAGTTTTTCTTTTAATTACAGATACCTAAGTATATAATATTAGGGCTGGGAAAAGCCTTTTTTTTTTTTTTTAAACATAAAAATAGCCATTTTTTTCCTGAGAAAACAGATGTCTCCAGGAAAGATTATTATTTAATTCCACTGTTCAATTGTTGAAAAGGAAACATGAGGGAATGATTAGGAACAAATTGATAGATTTTAGAAATTTGTCAAAATTAATAATTTTTCTTTTTCACAAGACCAATTTTGGCAACTTCAAAGTTAAATTTGCATTGTTTATACTTTTCAAATGGTAATACTGGGAATCCAAAATTACAGATCAGTGTTCACAGGTAGGTTACAATTTAAATCTTAGAAAGGATTTGAGATTTGGGGGTCAGGGGTTGTTTTTTCTCTCTTTGTTTTGTTGAGGATTAAATGCTCATTTGTTTTATTAGTTTTAGAAATATGATTTCCAAGTCTTTGAAAGACACTGATATAACTACAGATTCTTGGAAATAAATATTAAAGATTCCAACTTCAGCTCAAGTTATGAACAGTTCGTAAGTTCCAGCCCCACATTGGGCTCTGTACTGACAGCTTAGAGCCTGGAGCCTGCTTCAAATTCTGTGTCTCCTCTTTTGCCCCTCCACTGCTCACTCTCTCTCTCTCTCTCAAAAATAAACATTAAAAAAAAGAAAAATTCCAAACCTACAGGTTAAAAACATAGTAGAAACATCATCAAACTAGTTTGCTTAATATCAACAATATTTATATATAACTTCTTCATAAATTTAAAATAATAACTAACATACTTCACCTTCCCCATCTTAGGAAGAAAAAATAATGTTTTATTTTTTAAAGAAGCTCACAAATATGAAAAATAAAGTAGCAAATAGAAGTAAAGTCATAGGACATAAGAGTCTATATATTCATATTACATCATATTCCCTGAATACACTAAGTTTTCCCTGGGAGGAAAGTGTTACATTCTATAGAGAATTATAAGATTTCTTCAAGACCATTAGATTTCCAGTGTAAAGTTAACGTTTAAGGATAGTAAATAATCCAAAGAATGGAGATATTAGCCTGTGTTCCCTAAAATCTAAATTTCTCCATCTAAAAAAGTTTATGCAAAAAAGACCAATTATATTGAATATATCAAGATAATTCATGTGCAAGAGTCAAACTCCTGGCAGGCACAAATCTTTGGACAATCTCTAAAAAAAAAAAAACAAAAAAAAAACAAAAACAAAAAAAAAAGTGAAATACTCCTATGTGGAATTTAAAAAACAAAACAGACGAACATAGGGGAAAGTAAATAAAAAAGAGAGGAAGGCAAACCTTTAGAGACTCTTCACTAGAGAGAACAAACAGGGTTGATGGAGGGAGGTGGGTGAGAGATCGGCTAAATGGGTGATGGGTATTAAGGAGGGCACCTTTTGTAATGAGCACTGGGTGTTATATGTAAGTGATGAATCACTAAGTTCTACTCCTGAAACTAATATTACACTATATGTTAAGTAACCAGAGTTAAATAAAAACTTGAAATAAAGAAAACAAAAAACAAAAAAAAGAAAATAAGTGAAATAGGTAATAACGAACTTATGCTCTCTGTCTTACATTCACTGGGCTCTATAATTTAAGACCTACTTCTCCATCCATTTTACTCTCCTGATGAGTCTCTATTTCCTTATCCATCTCTAGAATATGACTTTTTAAGGTCTTTTTCAATATAATTCTTAATAAGCTTGAAAGAAATTCTGGTTTGGGGGTTCACAATATACTAGGAAGAACAAAAGTAAAGAAACAAAGGGAAGAAAAAGCCAAAAATGATGTCTCAGAAGAACAGCACAGCAACTGAAATATAAGAAATTGATCCTACTTCAAAAATGAATGTCTACTTATGTGGATCCTGAGAAACTTAACAGAAGACCATGGGGGAAGGGAAAGAAAAAAAAAGTTAGAGAGGGAGGGAGCCAAACCATAAGAGACTCTTAAAAACTGACAACAATCTGAGGGTTGATGGGGGTGGGAGGGACGGTGGGTGATGGGCATTGAGGAGGGCACCTGTTGGGATGAGCACTGGGGGTTGTATGGAAACCGATTTGACAATAAATTTCATATTAAAAAAATGAATGTCTATAATAATGAGTCAAGTTTAAATTATCTTAAGTGTCTCTGTTCCACCAAGCCACAGAAGTATGTAATATATTTCAGAAACGGGTCTATCGAGAATAACTTAATATGTTGATTTTGAGTTTTGGTATATGATCATAAGTTATTTAGAAATTTTACTTACCCCAAAGTTACTTAATGTTGTGAACTAAGTAAGGTGTTGCTATTCTTAGATTCTGCTAAAATCATCTTATTTCATCAATGCTTTGGTAATGAACTATTTATTGTCTTCTCCGCAAAAGATTAAATATTGGCAGACAATTTGGAACCAAATCTTCCCTACCTTAGTATGAATACAATCTAGAATGCCTTTCATCCGTAAGATAACTGCAACACAAACTTTTCAAATACAGAATAATGATTATTAAAATGATTTTTTTAACTCTCCCTAACACAGTTCTTTGAGAAGTTAATTAAGTCAACAATTCTTAGGTCTTTCTTCTAGCACCCCTGTGTCTTTCAACCATAAAACATGAACAGTTAATATTTTAGTTATATCTAGCCTATGTGGTACAAAAAAAAAAATCGCCCATTTTTTTTATTCCGGAAATTTATCTAGTTAAATAAAAACAGCTAAACTTAAGTGCCTATTTCTTTTCTAAATCTCAAATTTGGAATTAGAATTTCAGCCAGTAGGATTCAATTACTAGAAACATGACTAATTAAACAAATGGAAATGGTGATACTATTTCTGTAATTGGGTCATTTTCAGCTATTGATTTCATTTTTCTATGTCTCAATTCTTCATCTGCAAAATTAGCATAAAAATACAACTCTCCCTGGCACTTTAGATAATTTATTGTTAAGTATATACTGTGGTACCTTCCTGGAAAAGAGTTAAATATAAAAAGAATGAACAAATAGCTTTACATTCAACTCAACAGATGTTTTTGATAAAAGTCCACAAAGGTGAAGGAATTATTCAGATATTGTGACAAAAATAAAAGTGAATTAAAACAGTCATGCTTTTAAATAGCTTTCAATCAAATATGAAATATGAAATCAGATTATCCATGGTGGTATCATAGCACAGAGAAAGAGAAATGTTACAAAATAAAAATAAAACACTGGTATGGGAATTCAGAGAAAAAAATAAAGACTCTTTCCTTATCTTGCCAGATTATGCTTCCTGTATCAGTTGTGTTACATGGCAACTGTGTTTATACGTAAATCTCCTCAATAAACTCCTTTGATGGTAAGAATTAATAACAAATAAAATCATCATCAGGGCACCTACGTGGCTCAGTCAGCTAAGTGTCCGGCTCTTGGTTTTGGCTCAGGTCATGATCTCACGGGTTGTGTGATTGAGCCCTGCATCTGAGCTGACTGACAAGGCAGAGATTGCTTTGAATTCTCTCTCTATGCCCCTCCCCACGTTCATGCATGCACTTTCACTTTCTCTCTCTCTCTCTCTCTCTCTCAAAATAAATAAATAAACTTAAAGAAAATAAAAATGAATGAAATCATCATCATTATACTTATAATTTGCTCATGGATCTGGATGAAACATGGAAAGTGGGCAAACATATGTAAGTAAATAAAAGAATCAATGAACACATCCAGGTGGTAGAAATCAAATGAGTTATTTTTATATTTAGCGCATCATTGAGATTGTTTATGGCATGGAACTTATGCAGTCAAGACAATTCTTTTTCTTGCACATTTTCAAAATTCTAGTAATAAACATCTTTCAGATGTTTCTAATGGAAATGTATTCACACTGTAGTTTGAAAAAATAGGAGATATTTTATTGACATAGTTACTGTCTTGTTTGGATGCATTTCAATCTATTTCTGAGTTCTTATGAATGAAACAAATAAATTTAGAATCCAGAGACCTAGATACAAATAACCACTAACAGTTTTGAGCAAATTGACCTTGGGAAAGTCACTTGATTCTCTCCTAGCTTCCATTACTTACCAGGAAAATAGAGATCATCACTTGTTGTTTGATATTAGTGAGCAGATTAATTACAGTAACTCCTAGCACCGTGCTCAACTTAGCTTCCTTCATTTTATTTTAAATAAATAAATGATGATAACCACAATGCAATTTCTCGATAAATTCTCACTGGTAACATTATGTTAGTGTGCACAAAACACAACTGATGGTTATAAGCACCTATGTAAACATAGATATGCATATATAAAAAACTATGGTATTGGCTGATTTTCAACATTTTTGGCATAAATGAGCAGCATTCTTACCTGTTGGTGGGATTATCCCAGGAGACATGAGGCCAGGGACAGAATGTGGCATGATATGAGAGTTCTCTGGGGAGGTGACACTTTGAGTCCTCTTAGGAGGCCTTCCAGGTCTAGAACTGAAACAAATAAACAAAAAATTTTTACAATTAAGCTGTTGTCTTACACATCATTTCAAAGTTGTTTCAAGTGGTAACATGGACTGTAAATAAATTTGTTTCAAGGACGGTTGCTTTTGCAGTTAGATGTAATAGACTTCCATCACTAATTAGATTACATGCTGAATTCATTTTCCTCATTGAAGATCAGCCACTCTTGATGCATAATTCATAGCCTGCACCTCGTTACCTGCTTCTTCATATTAATATCTATACACAGTTTGAATTGCCTCGTTTGCATATGCTAAAGTTCTGCATGCAGCCTTCAGCACGAAAATTATGCACTAACTTGTAATAATTATTACAGTCAGCCTGCTATTGATTTATGAGACTTTTAAAAACCAAATATGTGTAGTACTTGTAATGAATGATATTTTAAGGTTCTTCAGGAAATTAAAAGGCAATGGCTGCCTAAGGAAATGTTCTGCTTGTTTGATTTAATACTACAGTTAGCTGGGAGGTGGAATGAAAGAGTGATTCAGACCTATAGCACATTTTTCGATGATATGTTTTATTACTTCGCACTGCTAGCCTGATATCTAGATGATAAATGACAATACATATCTAATGTGTGAAAAGGTCTTGCAATTTCTTTATTTTTTGTCATTTAAAAGATAAGTCAAGTTATCATTTAACCCTATTCTATTTAAATGAACAGCCCCACTAGGTTGCTTTACTTTTAATACGCTAAAACAAATTGGAAAGGCTTAGAATTATTTGCAGGACATTGTTGAGAAACTGCCAGTATAGCATCTTATCCCTGCCTTCAGGATAAATAAAAATACTTTGTGTTGGTGTTTTAGTGGTACTTGTCCTTTACATGCTTATTGCATGAGATTAACTTTTAAAATTATAAAAGCAGAAGGTGAAAAGGAGACAAGGATTTGCCATTTTTGCATGAGAATAACATGAAGAATATAATATTAGCAATTCTTGAAACAAACACACTTAGCATTATGTTTCTCCTTTCTGCCTCTGTGTCATGAATGTGCTTTTATGAAAAATGCTTTTCCATCGTCTGGTCAATATGTGCTAACATCTCAGAACCTCCAGACAGATCCTTCATAAGTTAGCATTTCCATGTTAGCCTCCACTGAGATCTTTTTTCTCATCAGAAGATTCAAAGCTTTTACCTTTATTATTTAGTGTAAATAATATATGTGATCATTGATCAAATAATTATTAAGCACTTGCTGTTTTCAAGCGGAGATTAATTTGGGGGAATGGGTTCTTTAGTCTGTGGGAGTTTACACTCTTGCTAAGGGGGACAATCGGGTGCATGAATAACTATGGTGCACACCAGAATGTGCTAAGTGTCATAAGAAAGTTGCAATCTGAATACTAATTAGAGGTTAGGCTGAATGATGATACTTCTGTGCTTAGGGAAAGGAGTTAAGATTCCATGGCAGTAGAAGCATTAGAGAATTCCAAAGGATGAGTTAGGCATGGAGAGGAAAAGAATGGAAGAAACACGTACTCCAGTGAGAAGATGAGAGAGAAATGGACACATAACGTATGAATGTGCAGGATTGTTTCTAGTCAGCCAAAACAGCTCAAGTAAGATGAGGAGCAAAGATGGAAAATGCTAGATTTACTGCCTGGGGCCAGATCCTGAAAGGCTTGGAACCAAAAGCAAGGAGATAGATTGTGAGTTTGTTCTGCTATTCTATAAGGAAACTCTCCCTTGTATGGTTCTAAGTATCTGTTTGGCTACTTCTTCTTCATTATTATTCTTCATCTTCAGCTGTTTCTTTAACTCTTATTATTTGCCTAGGGTTAATCAACAGCCCTCTGATAGTCTCCATTCTTCCTGAGCAATCCTTCTATTGACATCCCTGAGATGATAAGGAACCATGGCTAAATATATATCTACAGCTTAGGTCTTCCTCCTGGGATTCAGGCAGATTAATGCCTGTCTACTGGAAATCTCTGCTTAGATGTTCTTTAATAATCTAAGACTCAGCTTGTCCAAATCTGAACTCAGCATCTTCCCCATTAAAACCTATTTCTCTTTCCCTAGTTCAGCAAAATGGCACCTAACTGATGAAGCCAAAAATCCAAGATCAGCTGTGTCTTTTCCTCCCCTTGTACACTCAAATATCATCTCAGTGAAGATGCAGTCTCCTTTCTGCATCCTCACTCTAACCTTCCAGGTCAATCCTTCATTTCTTATTTGATCTACTATTACAGCCTCCTGAACGCTTCCAAGATCTACCTCCAACTTTGTTCCACTGTAAAGTCTAAAGTCAAGACAACTCTCCATACTGATCTCAGAAGGATTTTTATAAAATGCAAATTTGATCACGTTTTCCATTGCTTACAGATACTAGTAGTTCCCTATAAGATTCACACTCCTTATCATGGCACCAAAGCCTTCCGATGCTAGGTCCCTGCCTACTTTTCCAATCTCACCATTTTATTCTTACATTTGCGGCCATCCTGAATGAAGACTGTCACAGTCGCTTTGGTCTCCTATCACACTAGAATTATAGATGCCTTTTCTATACCAACTCCTCCTCAACCCCATTTCACCTGGCTAAACTTGGCTAAATGTTAATCATCCTTCTTACTAATCACTTTTTAAATATTTTTAATGTTTATTTATTTTTGAGGGGGGGTGACAGAGAATCTGAAGCGGGCTCCACACTCTCAGCACAGAGCCCAATAGGGCCTCAAACTCATGAACCATGAGATCATGATGTGAATAGGACGCTCAAACAACTGATTCGCCCCAGGCGCCCTTACTAACCTCTTCTAATCAGTATGTGCTTTCTATGCACTATGACAGCCTATGGTGAAAATTCTATTATAGCTCTTTCTGCACTGATCGTAGTATCTGCTCATTTGCTTCACTGTCTGGACTACATGGCAGAAAGTGCATAAAATACATAGGCACCTGAGTGACACAAGTCGCTTAAGCATCCAATTCTTGATTTCGACTCAGGTCATGATCTCAACATTGTAAGATTGAGCCCTGTGTCAGGCTTCATGCTGAGCATGGAGCCCGCTTGAGATTCTCTCTCTCTCTGCCTCTGCCCCTGTGCCCTGCAGTGTGTGTGTCGGCGGGGGGGAGGTGGTGGGTGGGAGTGGGATGGGAAGTGTATAAAATATATCTTTGTGGGGGCACTTGGGTGGCTGAGTCAGTTAAGCATCTGACTTCGGCTCAGGTCATGATCTCACGGTTCATGAGTTTGAGCCCCATGTTGGACTCTGCACTGACAGCTTGGAGCCTGGAGCCTGCTTTGGATTTTGTGTCTCCTTCTCTCTCTGCTCATCCCCTGCTTGTGTTCTCACTCTCTCTCTCTCTCTCTCTCTCAAAAATAAATAAACATTAAAAAAAATAAAAACTAAAAAAATATCTTTGTGTCCTTAGAACTTAACTTAGTGCCTGGATTACTATATATATTTATTTTCTTTCATCCCCCCCCCCCCACTGTGTATATTTAAATACATTTTAACACAATTTAGGAAGTCCTTTCCCCAAAATTCCTCAAGTATCCTACTTCATCCATTCCAGTGGTCTCAAGGTTTCCAAGAAATGAAAACTAAGGCACAAAATAATTTGGAATCTAAGTCTAAGGATAACCTAACTATACATCAGAAGTCCAGAGAAAGAGCACAGAGATATCGAAAGATTTCAAGCAAGATGCCATGGAGAAAGTGGAAAGGAAAAAGAAACTAACATTCAAGGTTTTAGCCCTTTAATTTGTTTTGCTTTCAAAGAAAATGCAACTGTTTAAGAGTACTTTATTATTCAGGCCACAGGAGCTGTCCTCACTGCCCTCACTCTGGAAGTAGAAGTCAGGCTACTAAGTAGGAACACTTTAGTTCATGCTGTGATTAGAATAGACCCAGTGGGCTCCTTTCACCCCAGATATCTCCTGCCCAATCTATCACCCTGCCTCCAATTCCACCAATAGAGATTTACTGCTTTCAGTCTTGAAGGTTTAAGATCTTTTAAAGCCTCCCATTAAAATGCAAATACCCCTGGTGGTGATAACACCCTAAAGCCATCAACTAACACCCTACTGAGGATTAGTTTACAATTAGAAGAAAACACAGTTTTGAGATATTTACCCAAAGAATGGAGGGGACTGGAAGGAAAAAGTTGGAAGGATAGTCAAGTCACTTATCCTTTTGCCTAAGATAAGACCACTAGAACCTATCCTTGGAGTTATACACAACTTCCTGGCAGAGGGGAAGTTAGAAGGTTGATTTATTGACAAGACTTTCTTCCATCCCTTTAAGACCTACAGTTCTGTTGAGTCCCCTTATTGATGGGATTGGCATTTTACCTTTACTGCAGTCTTAGTCACTAACTGCCAAAGGTTTGTCTCTAGGGAAGATAACCTAATTGTAAAATACTTGAATATTTAAATTACTTTCAACAGAGCTTTAGGGAAATTCCAAGAGAACCCATGTAGTAGTACTGTGGCCTTCTGGCCACACTGGTATTGTCTTGATAACTCTATCTTTAAAGACTGGCTCTACCAATTTTTTAGAAGGTGTGGCCCTGATCAAGCCACAAGTTAGGATTAACTGCTCAAAACATCTGATTAAATCATGATTTTTTTTTTAAGTGGAACTGTTTACTTTGTAAGAAATAAGTTATTCTTGGAAAGAAAAATAAAAACTTAACTGAAAAGAGGAAGTGAAATAATTAGCAAAAGCATTTCCTTTTGGAATGATCAATGGCCTCAGTAGTAGCCACCTTTAAGCCTCCTTATCTATAACAGTAACCCAGCTCTACCCCCAGAGGATTAGAACAGCTGAACTTTCCTAGTTCTAATCAAAGCAGAAGACCTCACTTAAATAAATTATTACCCTTAACAGCTTGAATGAAATCAAATTTATGACTTTGGTAATTGTTTTTGCCAGCTTTACATATGAGCCATAGTGTAGCCTTTAGTATTTGCAACAGTCTGCATTAAAAGAGGAGTGCGATGGCTTAGAGGTGTCCAAATCCACACTTAATATCTCACTTACTTAGGAATCCACCCAGGCACGCTCTTTCCTGCAGTTCTGAATAAAAAAGCTTTCTTTTCCAGACAGATGACTGAGTTGATGTCTCTCCTTAGTTTATACCATTAAGTCAGTCTCGTGCTAATTTCTATTTCCCTCCCACAACTGTATAATGTTTACCAACTTTTCCTAGTCCCTTATGGTACTTATTCAGGGTGAAGTCAAAATCCAACTTAACAAAAGCAAAACAAAACAAAACAAAAGTAATCTGAATTAATAAGAAGCTAGGTGCATCCAAAGAGTGGTGACATTTAAAATGTTAGAGGGTACATCACAGATTTTTTCAATCCCCAGTCTTCTCCAAAGACATCATCTTCTGCTAATCTTTTCAGTAGTTTTTGGGAAATTAAGTTCAATTTTCTTCCTGAGAGTTAGAGCAGAGAAACATGTAAAATCCAGAAAGAGATTGTGACAGTTATGATTTAGGAAATGCGAAAGTAGCTATGTAGCAGAAATTTTGTTTCCAAATCCTACCTGCTTAAAGAAGGGTTCCATTTAAACATTCAATTCATTCACCCATATCTGAGAGAAGGGAGATACTGAACAGCAAGCTAGACACAGGGTTGCAAGAATAAAGATTTACTCCCTTCTCTAAGGAGGAAAACAAAACTAAATAACCTGTGAAATAATAGAGCAGAAGAAAGCAAGTGAGCACTGATTTTAGTCTTGGGCTACAAGGGAGCATTTAGGGGGTGAAAGCAGCTTGCTCTATGAATCTACAAGAGTTCATTTGCCTCCTCCAGTCTATTTGCCCCAGGAAAACTCCAATTGTGTTTTTATTTTGCATAATTTTTTCTAGTAAACTACTTCTACAAAGCCAAGCCAAAATATAGGAGAAATATGACCAAATACATAGTCAAATTTAACACACAGAAGCATGCACACACACACACACACACAGACATATTCTTATTTCTTTCTACTTGGAAAGGTACAATTTCCTTAATGATTTGTGTATCCACTTGAACATTTTGAAGTCATGGAGAGGGATATTTATGAAGAGATAATGAGAAGATGCTTATGTTCTAAGTAAAGTGAAAAAGCAAAATAAAACCTGCAGATATGGACATAACAGAGCACAAGGCAGATAGCAAAATTAAGTAAAACAGGCAACGAATACACATAGAAAAAAGACTGAAAGGAAACAGACTAAAATATTAGAAGGGGTAATCATTGGATGGAGGAATACATATTTTTCTATATCTGAATATTTCAGATTATCTCTCAAAAGCATATCTTAATTTAAAATATAAAAACAAACTTAACATTAATTTGTTTAACACTTTAAAGAATTTTTTAATGTTTATGTATTTTTGAGACAGAGAGGGAGAGAGAGACAGAGCATGGGGGGGGGAGGGTGGTCACAAAGAAAGGAAGACACAGAATCTGAAGCAGGTTCCAGGCTCTGAGCTGTCAGCACAGGGCCCGATGTGGGGCTTGAACTCATGAACTGAGAGATCCATGACCTGAGCCAAAGTCGTGTGCTTAACTGACTGAGACACCCAGGTGCCCCAAACTGTTTAACACTTTAATGACTGACCATATTTTTTTAGATAATTCATTGTGGACAAACGCTGATCCTGGCTAAACATGATCAGTGCCTTAGATTAACTTCTATATATTGTAGGAACTAGATCGAATTTATCCTTTTAATCTTTATTCTATACTTCAGTTTTAAAATACCTAATAAAAAGTAATTAGATGTAAAATATTACCCTTCTGAGAACTATAAAATTAATCTAAAATACGAAGAGTACAAATAATCATTGATATCTTCCAGATTAAATCAACCTCATAAAATAGATCTACATAAAAAATCGACATAATAGATAGACGTAAAAAAATACAAAGGACCTCTTAAGATTAATGCATGTATATATTTCACTAAAAGAAGTAGCTGACTTATAATCTTCAGTTTGTAAGTGGGTACATTTTCCCTTAGAAAGATCTTGTTAACTTGCTAGTTGAATTTTTCAACTTTCTGAAAGACAAGAATATAAATAATCCAGAAAGAGTATGATTACCATATTTCCCCTTTGCGAGGAGTTTTTTTTTTTTCTTTTGATATTAAAACTTTGAGGAATACATTACTTTTTTTTTTTTTTTTTTTTTTTGCAATGATGACAAATGTGAGCACTTTCTCAATCTCCTATGTCTCATTTGTGTGGACTTTCTGTGTTCTCTGTATAGCTGTGTGTCCCAGCCATGTGTATTTCTCAGTACGAATAGATTGCAAACTGACACATAAAAGAGATGACTTTCCACAGTCACCAAAACACTGACTTCCGTGGGGCAAGCGCTTAAAATATCACCAGCTGACACTTGGAGCGCACCCTCAGATTACTGCTTATGAGCACAAAGCTCCCAAAAGTCCCTCAACTCTTTATAGGGCAGGAGTTATAGACTGAATTGTTTCCCCCCCACCCCAGATTCATATGTTGAGGCCCCAACCCCAACGTGATGGTATTTAAAGACAGGGCCTCTGAGAGGTAATTAGGCTTAGATGAAGACATATCAGTGAGGACCTCATGAGGAGATCAGTGCCCTTACAATTAGAGACACCAGAAAGCTTGTTCGCTCTCTCAGCTGTGTGAGGACACAGTGAGAAGTCCATTTACAACGGAAGAGAGCCATCACCAAAAACTGACTAGGCTGGTACTCTCCTCTTAGACTTCCAGCCTCCACTACTATGAGAAAATGATTTTCTGTTGTTCACGTCACCCGGTCTGTGGCACTTTGTTATGGCAACCTGAGCAAGACTAGGACAACAGGAAATTCTGTATGTAACTGAACAAATATATATACAAACACAAAATAACACTTCCTTTTAAAAAGAATTAAAAATAAGTTTTTTTAGTGTCTCTGTACTTTTGAGAGAGAGCACGTGAGCGGGAAAGGGGCAGAAAGAGAGAGGGAGGTACAGAATTTGAGGCAGATTTCGAGCTGTCAGCGCAGAGTCCAACTTGGGGCTCAAACTCATAAACGGTGAGATCATAATCTGAGCTGAAGTTGGATGCTTAACGGACTGAGCCACCCAGGAAACCCTGGAGAATAATTTTTTTAAAAAAAGATCTGTGCTTGGGGTGCCAGGGTCCTCAGTTGGTTAAGCATCCAACTACGGTCAGGTCATGATCTCACGGCTCATGAATTTAAGCCCCGCGTCGGGCTCTGTGCTGACAGCTCAGAGCGGGAAGCCTGCTATAGATTCTGTGTTCCCTCTCTCTCTGCCCCTCCCCTGCTCACATTCTCACTCTCTCTCTCTCTCTCTCTCTCTCAAAAATAAATAAACATTAAACTTTTTTTTTGAAAAAGGATCTGACTCAAATTAATTGGGGAAATGCCCAGTTAATCCTATTGACATATACAGTTTCAATATAGGAAGAACTTCACACATCCTCAAAGTTTTTAATATTTTTGTTTTGTGGGACAAATATAGGAAGAACTTCACAAATCCTCCAAGTTTTTAATATTTTTGTTTTGTGGGACAGCTTCTCAAACCTTTTACTATGCTAATATGTATTACAAATCTCTACCAGTGTGGTAAAATAGGCATTCATGAAACTTAGTTTACCATGAAATCTGTTATTTCCAGTGAGTTTCTTTTGAGACTTGTGATCTAATGGACTATGTTCTTCCTAACAGTCTGCTTGTATTTAAATTATGAAAATGCCTCGTGTCTCAACATTGCCAAGCCAGTCTGTGTCATAGGTCACATGACAGTTGTCACAAGTGAGTTATTTCCTAGGGACAAGAAACATGGCAATTCTCATATTGAATACACTTGATGTAAGACTTGATAATTACTCAAAACACAAGGTTAACATTAATAAATTGAAATCATCACTAACAAAAAATAACTAGGAGTTGGAATTAGCTACTCTGGTGCCTCTGATTTCAAAACCCACACTATCTAGACCTGAAATCGTACCGAAAATGTATTCAACACAAAACCTGTTTCACAGGTCATGGACAAAATATCTGAGTCTCCAGTTGAGATAGAACTTTCAAATACTGAATAGGAAACTATCCCTGAAACAGTTATATAGGAATAGGACTAAGCTACTCCTGAGCATTTGTATATTAAGAGTTAAGAACTAATGACAGCCCAAAATACTAAAAACAGTCCCTGTTGGACAGATTACACCTGGGATAATCTAGTTCAAGTTCCTAAGTCCCTCTCCCCCTTTTTACAATCTATACATAAGAGCCACATTAAAAAGATTCTTGGTCACCTGGATGGCTCACCCAGTTAAGCGACTGACTTCAGCTCAGGTCAGGATCTCACAATTAGTGAGTTCGAGTCCTGCTCTGGGTTCTGTGTTGACTGTGCAGAGCCTGCTTCGGATCCTCTGTCTCCCTCTCTCTGCTTCTCCCTAGCTTGCACTCTCTCTCTCTCAAAAATAAATAAACATTAAAAAAAAAAGTTTTTAAGTATTCTTTAAAATTCATGGAATATATTTAGTTATATTAATTTCAGAATTAAATATAATAATCTTAGTTTAGATTGCTTAATTTAGGGAATATATTTTTTAAGATTAACTTTTATCAAAGAAGGGGTCTTAATATTACATGAATTATTTACTTACATCAATGTTAATGACACCTGATAAAGTATATCTAATATATTCATATTTTATTGATATTTTGTGGATTAAAAAGTAGGTTAATGTAACTTAAAATCTTTTAATGTTTATTTATTTGGAGAGAGAGAGAGAGTGAGAATCACCAGGGGAGGGACAGAAGAGAGGCAGAAACAGAATCTTAAGCAAGCTCCAAGCTGTCAGTGTAGAGCCCCATGCTGGACTCGATCTCATGAACTGTGAGATCATGAACTGAGCCAAAATCAAGAGTCAACTGCTTAACCAACTGAGCCACCCAGGCAGGCATCCCTGTAACTTAGAGTTTCAATTTAAAAATATAAATGTTTAGGGGTACCTGGTAGGCTCAGTTGTTAAGCGTCAGACTCTTGATTTTGGTTCAGGTCATGGTCTCATGCTTTGTGAGGACAAGCCCCACGTGAGGCTCTGTGCTAACAGTGTAGAGTCTGCTTAAGATTCTCTCTCTCCCCCTCTCTCCTTGCCCCTCCCCCACTTATGTTCTCTAAATAAATAAATAAATAAATAAATAAATAAATAAATAAACATTTTTAAATAATAAATGTTTAATACTATTTACTTTTGCCTTTCCATAGCATATATTGTACATCCACATATATGATATTTCTCCTAGTGAGGACATTGTTCATAAATGTCATTTAGCAACATGTTTGTCTAGACAGCTAAATATTTTTAAACTTTTAACCACCTTATAATTTTCTCCTCTTCTCACAATTATGCCTTCCAAGCCACAGATGAGTCTAGCACAAAATATCGTTTTTACAATTTTCAGCAAAGACTAAATCCCTTAAACGACAAATCCTGAAATAATTAGAAACAATAGTAAATGGCTTTCTTAAGGTTTTTGAGAAGATTTAATACTTTATTGGCTTCTTTCTCACAGTTCCTGTCATACCTCAAAACCGTATTCTACGAAATTTAAATTTAATATTAAAGGATATTCCAGCTAAAATATGCACTATCTAAACTAATCTTTTACACAAACTATGGGCTCCATGGTCACAAAGAAGAAGTTTTATTTCTTAAAATTTTTCAATTTGAAATTCAGATGACTAGATCTTCTTTGCAATTACTGTTGGCTATATTTTGTTTGAATCATTAGCAATGTATTCAGTCTTCTATTTCACTGGCACATACCATGACCTGTTCATAAATGTGCAGTGGCTCTAGTTGGCTGTGTTTATAGATCATCTTGAATTTGTTCCCAAAATACAGCCACTGCTCCAATCTCAAAATAATACACAACTCTTCTCTGTAGGAGGTGGCATTTCCAACTCTCTGAGTGCCCTCTTCCCAAATGTTTTTATTTTATTTGGGGATAGTGCATAAAATAATAAAATAATCACAGCTGTATTATATTATCAAACCAGTAGGCACTGGGCTAAGTTCACTATGTGATCTAACTTTTAATATTCGTAACAAACTTTTAAGATACGTATTATTATTATCCTTATTTTACTGATGAGAAAATTGAGACACAGGGAAGTAAAATGCCATACTCAATATCCCGCACATAAAAAGTAATAGAGTGGGCTTGGAAAAGGAAGGAGGATAAATAGGCAAAGCATAGAGGTTTCTTAGGGCAGTGAAAATACTATACATGATACAATACCAAGAATTGACCCTGATGCAAACTACAGATTTGAATTATAATGATGTGTCAGTGTCGGTTAACTGTGATGCACGTGCCTCTCTGGTGGAGATGTTGGCAATGGAGGAGGCTGTGAATGTGTGAAGGCAGAGGCTATGTGGAAATCTGCTCAATTTTGTTGTGAACCATAACTTCTCTAAAAAAATAAGTCTTAAAAAGTTATAGAGCCAAGTTGTGAACCAAGACAATCTGGTCCAGAGGCCAAGCCCTGAGCACCATGCAGTCTGCTTCGGTAGCGTATCTGTTTGTTCATTTAGTCAACAAACATTAAATGTTAATGTTCATGACCTTATGTTGTGCTTTGGAAATACCAGTGAGCTACTGTACCCGAGTTCAAGTAGCTGAGTCTATTTTAGGAAATAGATGGATGTATAAAGAAATGCAATAAATCATGTTAAATACTGCAGTAAAAGTTCCAAGTGAATGTTGTAGGAACATCATAGTGGGGGTACCTCCAGAAAGAAGAGATATCAGCAAACAGGAGTTAGTCAGCTTAAGTAGAGGAGAGGGGATGGAGTATGGAAACATCCACAGAAGCACACCCCTCCTTTGCACACACACAAACACACACTTCTGTAATGAAATCCTGAATTACTCAAATTCATGCTCCTCTGTTCTTCCTTAAAATGGCAAGTATCACATAGTCTAGCACATAATCTTTTTCAAATAGCTTCATAGGTCATAACTCATCTCTCCATATTGTCTCCATACTTCTGACCTTGGGAAATATGCTAGACATACCAGTAGGTACTGATTTTTGGTCAAATTTTTCGGGACATTATGATTCCTTCATCTACTTTATAATTTTTTTTTTCAATGTTTATTTATTTTTGGGACAGAGAGAGACAGAGCATGAACGGGGGAGGGGCAGAGAGAGGGAGACACAGAATCGGAAACAGGCTCCAGGCTCTGAGCCCTCAGCCCAGAGCCTGACGCGGGGCTCGAACTCACGGACCGCGAGATCGTGACCTGGCTGAAGTCGGATGCTTAACCGACTGCACCACCCAGGCACCCCTCCTTCATCTACTTTAAATGTATCTTTGCTGTAAATGTTTTATTTTAGGGCAATTCAAAAACAAGTTGGTGTTACATAATCAATTGTGTAGATGAAATCTGACTCTAACCAGTAATTAACCCATCTCCCTTTCACTCTTCTACTCTGACAGGGGTTTGTATCCATGACAAGGAAACTCATTAATGACTCAACTGAGTTTTATCATTTTTCTATAATTTTTATCTCAATCTTAATCATGGTAGCTACTATATTTTTTTAAGTAAACAGTGGGCCCAATGTGGGGTTCAAACTCATGACCCTAAGATCAAGAGTTGCATGCTCTAAAGACTGACCCAGCCAATCATGTTTTTAATATACAAGATGAAAATATTTGTAAACAAATTATCACTAACCGACAACAATAAGGATAAAAAAAAAACTATAGTAAAGGTACATCAGTCTTGCTGTTCTAAGGCAATCAGAATCATAAATTTCTGATAAAGTACATCTTCACACATACAAAAAAAAACTATTTGGTATAAGCATCTTCACTGATAGATCATAAAAGGAGACGCAATAGTTATATTTATATTAAACTATTGGTGCTTAGAGATGTAGCTTCAAATGAAGGTTAAAAACAGAATCTATGAAATCAGAACTAAGAAAATCTTGTCTTCCTGCTTGTGAATGCAGAGGTAAGATGGCCGACTCAACCCAAAATACGTTTTCACCTTCCACTGACATGTCATTTGTTTGCTACAGCTGAAGAAAACGTATATAACTAATTTATTTGAGAAACCTGTTAGAAAAAAGATACATTCAACATTCCCCTCCACTGTGTAATGCACGGGGAGCTTTCAAGAAATGTAGTCATGAAGCACAGAGATTTGGATACCACCCCCAGGATTCAGAGACCTCCTGACAACTTTTTGATACTCCCAGGAGCATTCTAGGCCTATGAACTAATAAAAGGATTATATTAAGACAGACAAAGGTATGCTGTTTCCAGCCTGCAGAGATTTAATAACATGCTTAATTCATTATCTGACATAGATGTTACATAAGCACCAAACATTGCTATTAATATGATTTACATTAATTGAATTCTATTTAATACTTTATGAAAGTGTTTTCTTTAATGAATGGCCTTTTAATACTAATGCTCAATATTATAAGAAATTATGATATAAACTGCCTGCGCTGAGTTGAAGAAGACATTGACAATTGTCCTTTCAAGCTTGAATAGACATTGTTTTATCACGGGATTTTTTTTCTCTTAGAATACTGTGCAGAGGAGGCTATTAAAATCCCAATCATCATGTTAATTCCTGTTTCTGTATTTATTTATCTGTACCCAAATTGTAATCTAAAATACTAAAAAGTATTGCCCTGTGTTACTTAAATTGACTAAAGTATAATAGCTGTTATTTAGAGGTGACATATTTATATGTAGCAGGAATTCTTGTGAGCACTGCATTTAATTCAATAATTTCAGGAGACAGAAATATTTCCATTTTATAAATATGGGAACTGAGGTAGAGATGTGTTAAAAAATAGTGTTACTAGAATAAAAATATAGATGTTCTTATTCACTGGTTCATATGGAAAAACTGGTTCATGGTTAAGTATTGTGGCCAGCATTATTTTACAGAGAAATCTAAAAAGATAACAGCTATTGCATTTTATTTTTTTAAACAAATTATAGAATTATGTATTTCTGTCAATTTCTTTATGTATTAGAGGACTTTCTGATATCTAGAACTCTGCCTTGGTCTCATGGTCAGAAAAAATGATTCTCAAAGTCCATGAGTCTACATCTGATGACATATTCTAATTCGTTCTTTCCTTCTAAAATTATTAGAGCCCACAGAAATGTGTTGGGTAAACACTGGGTATAAAGACCAGTCCTAGATACCATGTCCTGGATACCATGACAGAGACAAGAACAACAAAATACAGCCTCTTCTTGAAAAAAGTTTCTAATTGGTAGAATATACAGTTACTTATGATACTAAGTCTCAAGTGATTTTTTAAAAGAATATTTTTCAAGTACTACAAAGGAGGAATCAGCATCTGTAGTCATCTTGAAACATGAGTGTGGATTTTGACTGACGGAGGCAAGTGAAAAGGCAGCCTTGAAGGTTTTCAAATACCATGATCAAAGACCCTAAGACAGAAAAGTAAGTAATGCTTGAGAAACGATGGGTAGATTAAGGCCTCAATGGATGCTCCATTTGCACAGAATTTCTAGACCATAATTGTATAGATTTAGTGTGTTTCTTATGTGCTTTACAGTCCTGGCTATGTTGTAAGACCTTTTGCTTGTTTCCTCTGTTACTCTCCCTGGCTTTCCGGTACAGAGGGAAGTTAATTATGTGAATTCTGACTAATACAACCAAAAGGGGTGGGTGAACTTGGTAACTGTAGATCATATTGTAATAGTATGCGATAGTATGTGAAATATCATGGCTCACCATTTTGTAGATTCTCATGATGAGGCTTGAGTGAAAATTATGTTAGCTGCTATTGTCAAGATAGAGATTAAAAGTCATCAGATCTAATAATAACTGCATTTAGTCTGCGATTGTCATTACGCTAAATACTTTGATACACATTGTACGATTTAACCCTCACAATAACTCTATCAGAAAAATATTGTCATTATGCCCACTTTACAGATGAATGGAATGATGGAGAGAGGATACGTAACTTGAATAGACCATAGACTGCTAAGGTAGCAGAGCTGAAAAGTATCAGGTCTGACTGAGCCAAAGTCCACTCTGAATTGCCATTCTAATCACAGAAATGTTTCAGCTCTGAGGAAATTTACATCAGAAGTAAATAGCCATATGCAGAAGAATTTTTGAAATTCACTTTCAAGGCTGCATTTGTATTCTACAACTCTGAATGTATTTATTATTTTGAAATACATTTACCGTCTTGAAAAATAATTGAATGTTCCTGCCCCCATACCTTTGCACTTGCTGTTGCTGCTTCCTAGAACACTCTTCAGGAAGAGGACTCCATGCCTCAACCTTCCCTAACCCCCATACATCATGGCATTGGATCCAGTTAATAGTTCTGTTCTTTCACCCCAAAGTATGTTTAGCCTGAGTATTGTTTAGAAATACTATATATTTCTTCACTTATTAGCAACTGTGGTTTGTCTCCTAGGCTTCATGTGAGAAAGAATTTTTGAATATGTTTTGTTCACTGCTATATCCCCAACATATAAGAGCAGTGACTGGCACAAAGTAAGGACTCAGTAAGTATCTATTAAATGAAAACAAAAAATGAATGAGTGGGTGAAGGAAGGAAGAGATGCTCACTGTTGACCTATGGCCATCTGAATCTACATTGTCTTTATAGCTATTCAAGTACTTGAGAGGCTGAAGCGATGACGTGTCACAGTGTTTTGTACGGTGTCAATTTGATAATGATGATGAAGAGGAAGGCCACTGAGTTTTTGCAGTCTTTGCATTATCCTACCTCTACCTAACTAAATACTATGGATCTGTCTTAGCACTTCAAAATGATGTGGTTGGAAACACAACACTCCATAAATTATTAAACTAATGGCAATATGTAGAGCTTGAAACCATCAACTAGGGTATTCTATGCCCAAATATGTACATTTTTGAACTTGGTTTTGAAATCTAGACACATGTATTTAAGAATGTAATTCGCATATCCATAATAATACATTTCCTCTTTTTTATTTTTTTTAAATATTTTTTATGTGTATTTATTTTTTGAGAGAGAGAGAGAGAGAGGGAAAGCTGGGGGGAGAGGCAGAGAGAGAGGAAGAGAAAAAGCACAGAGCCTGACTCAGACTCTCAGACTCTTAACTGAGTCACCCAGTGGCTTAACTGACTGAGCCACCCAGGTGCCCCAAGGTGTACATTTCTAACCATTTGATTTAATCTATGCATCTACATGGTCATCAAAAATAAACCATCTTGAGACTAAAACTTTATTTTCATAGATTCCTCCCTACATATGCATGATTATATACAAAAGTCCTAAAATCCTGCATTTAATTGCATTGTAAGGCTACATTATTCAAAACATGGTATCAAAACATTTCACTTATTTGGCAAGTTGAAATAGATTCCCATTTTATGCATTTAAGGAAGTAGATTAAATAATTACATGCTTAAAAATTGAAAAAGACTAAAAGAAAACTATACTTGGGATAATAAAGAACTTTATAAGCATGACATTAGTGCCAGAAACTATAAAATTGATTGATAGAATTATCTGCATAGAAATTAAAAACATTTTTAGGAGAACTAATATTGAAAGATTAGGGACAAAACAAAAAATGCGTATATCAAAGATAAAAGATTATTGCCCTTAATTTATAAACAATGAAGAGTCCAATATTAAATGGCAAAAGAATATGAAAAGGAAGAACATAAATATATAATAATAAACATAGAAAAAACTGCAACCTCACTAGTAAAAAAGAAATCAAAGATCAAACCAAGTATAAAATATCACATTCTGTCCATCACATTGGCAAAGCTAAAAAAAAAAAAAAAAAAAAAAAAAAAAAAGCACTGATACAACACTGATAAAAGTACACACATTGCATATTTTTCAAGGACCACTGGCCTAATGTATCACACTTTTTAATATAAATACTTTTGGCCCAATAGGTTCATATTGACAAATCTTAGAATTTATCCTGAGGTAATGAGAAATAGAGAACATGTAAAAATAAAACCCTAAAGGTTCATATAAATGTGTTGATTTGAATACACTACAAGAGATCTTTGTTTGAAATTCTAGTAGGCCATTAAAACTATATTTTTAGGAAGCTAAACAAAAAGGATACAAAAACATGTTATGGTAGATTTTTATGTTTTGCAATAAGCTAGACCATAGTATGGTCACCATATATGTGCTATCAGTGGTTTCCCTCTTGTATGCGATTATAGGTTAGCTTTACTTTCTTTTTTGAAATCTTCTAGATATTTGTCAATGGACAAAGTTTTGCTTCATTCTGTTTTGTTTTTAATCAGGAAAGCAAGAAAGTAGAGCATCCAGAGATGGATTAGGTGATATTAAAAGCAAATTATTTTTCAAACACCAGGAAACACTAACAAATAACACTCTGAAAATATTCAAAGTAAATTGTGTAATTACAGAAGAGTATTTTATTTTAGAAGCATTAGCACAAAATAAAGATAAATAATTAGAAGTGGATCCTAACTTGCCTGTGTATTAGGAGCATAATTTCGAGTCTTTACTGACTAGAATTTGTAACTTGGCTATTTCCCTTAGGGCAAGTTTAGCCTCCAAAAGTCCTATAGGAACTGCAAGTCCAAGAGGAACTGCAAATGCAAAAGAAAATGTTTTTGTAAAACACTTTAAAAATTGATGAAAAATGAAGACATGTGGATGGCTAACTACATAAAAAACTCTCAGCTTTACTTACACTTTGAGGTAGTCAACTTTCTTTGTGTTTTTCTTTTTTGTTTGTTTTTATTTTAGAGAAAGAGCAAGAAGGAGAGGAGCAGAGAGAGAGAGAGAGAGAGAGAGAGAATCTTGAGCAGGCTCCACGCTCAGCGCGGAGCTTGAGACACGGCTGGATCCCACAACCCTGGGATATGATCTGAGCCTAACTCAAGTATCAGAGGCTCAATTTACTGAACCACCCGCGTGCCCCAAGGTGGTCAACTTACAAATTTCATTTCTTTTTTTGTTAACATGTAATCTGACTTTTCTGAAAACTAGCTTTCCACGTTCCCAAACACAGGGCTTCTTTGACCTCAAAAACGAATATTAAGTCGTAAGTTCTCCCTGTTTGAGTGAGAAAGAGTAGTACAGTGGTCCCTCCTTATCTGTTGGGAAGATATGCTCTAAGACCTCCAGTCGATGCCTGAAACCACAGGCAGTACCAAACTATATACTGGTTTTTCTTATACATACATATCTAAAATAAAGTTTAATTTACAAGTTAGGTACAGTAAGAGAGTAACAATAACAATTAATAATAAAATATAACAACTATAACAACATACTATAATAAAAGTTATGTAAATGTGGTCTCTCTCTCAAACTATTTTATTGTACTACACTCCCCTCCATCTCCCGTGATGATGGGAGATGACAAAATGCTTATGTGCTGAAATGAAGTGAGGCAAATGACAGAGGCCCTGTGATGCAGCATTAGGCTGCTACAAACCTTTTGACATTATGCAAGAAGGGGAATCATCTGCTTTCAGACCATGTTGACATCAGGTAACTGAAACCAGAGATAATAAGGGACTACTATATATCTTCCTACAAGATATGGTACAAAACTCCATACTCGTGTTGGGTTTAGTGTTAAGATTTACTATACTTAAGTGGGTGATGTGTGGTGGGTAGTTTATGAGCAAAGCCTAGTAGTAGGTAAGGTATCAATCTGAACAGGATTAAAAATAACAATGGTAGAATTTTGCTATAGAAGACATTTTGGGGGCACCTGGGTGGTTCAGTAGGTTGAGCAACCAACTCTTGATTTTGGCTCAGGTTCATGGGATCAAGTCCTGCATCAGGCTCTGTGCTGACAGTGCGGAGCCTGCTTGGGATTCTCTCTCTCCCTCTCTCTCTGCCCCTCCTCCCTCTCTTTTCCTCTCTCAAAATAAATAAATAAACATTTTTTTAAAAAAGAACTTTGAATCAATCCAAGGAATTACTCTTGTTTTCAACTTTCACACAAAACTCTTCATAAAGTTGGAAGAAATATTTGAAGTGGTGTCAAAACCCATATTAACTCTCTCAAATAAACATTTTAGTCAAATATATAAAATTTTTATAGATTCACCGTATGCCAAAATGTTAATTGCTTTTCATCAAAACATTGTAAAAGTGATGCTCCTTTTCTTGTTTTGCCCAGTCCTAAATTTGTACTGCCTAAACCAGTTGATTGCATCATCTTAATTTTAAATGCACCTTTTCTGTTATATTGTTTAGTCTCTGTTTGTTAGATTTTCTTGACTAATGTATTCTGAAGTTCTGTAAAAAGCATACATGTGCACACGTGCATGCACATACACAGTTTTGACACGTGCTAACATTCTCCATACATGCTAAAGCCAGTGAAGTGGCAAATGGAGGGAAAAAAAAGAAAAAAGAAAGGACAAAGAAATAAAACAAAAAATTGATCTCAGCAAAAACTGAAAGGCATTCCTACTGTTAAGAAAGCAAGTTCAGGAACAAACGGCAAGAGACGGCTTTAATTTATATGATACATTTACGGAAGTGCCATAGAGGAGGTTAAACCACTGAGAGTACCTGGACTAGCCCCCTACGCACAAACATACTAATATTCTAATGTTGTGGGAAGGAAGATGCCTTTAGCTTTTCCCCCTCTGTAGAACTCGAGTAAATAATGCAAACTTCATATTTGAAAACAACAATTAATACATGTGGATGTTTCTAAACGTTTCATATCCCTCACCACATCTTAGCTTTTCACTGGCTAAGAGAAGTTCAAAAAGATTAACTTTTAATAAGTTAAAAGCAAAATCCATTAATTAACTGAAGTTAATTTAAAGACTTCTAAATTTTAACTTTAGTGAATTATTTTCTAGTAATTTTTCCTGAATTATAGATTAAAAAATACAAAACCAGCACTTGACCTAAAATCTAAAATCAGACTTGCTAATAAACCTTTACCAGTTCTCCTTGATCTTCAAGCATGTAGTAGATATTAATAATTTGCAGGACTGATAGATGTATACATGCAGAAATGAGGTACACACAAAAGGGTATTAACTGACAGCGTTTTTAACAGAAACACAGGTTCATTTAAGTAGATCTTTTTTTCATAAATGTTTATATATATATGTGAATATGAATCAATAAATATGAATGCTTATTAAATTACTACATGATCAAGATATTTTCTTGGTAAGAATATATTTAAATCTGAGATATAATAAACTCAGTATGATTGTTGATAACTATAACATTTATAATTAATACATGTAATTTTAGATGCAGTTTTCCCCAAATGACCATACTTAATTCACCACGTAGCCTTCCCATAATACACGAATGCATATCACTCTGTATCTTATTACCAATTAATTTCTATTTGATGACTTTTTGCTCAGATATGTAAGTGAAAATCACTTAAACATCAAAGCATGGAGACCAGAAAGACTGAATGGAAAAGGAAATGAGAAACAGTGGCAGAATGAAAGGAGAATTGGTATGAGGTAGTTAAGAGAGTAACTAGGGTTGGGAGAAGAAATTGAAGATATATACTACAATAATAAAGTAGAAATAAAATAAAGAGGAATAAGGTTTTAGTGAGGTGGAAAGAAAAATAAAACTCAGAAGGGATCTTACATGAGATGATAAAGTGTAGGTAGGGAAACAGAAGGGCATGGTATGTTCATCCCAAGAAAGGAAGTATAAGGAAAAATTCAGGGTTTGTAATGAGGTGTGAATTCAATTCCATGCTATTTCATTGTGTTTGCTTCTGCAGTTGTTTTTAGACATGGGAGCCTAAATTCCTGGTTCACTGCTCTCCTGCAACATTGCAGTCATATTTAATCTTTTCTGTGATGACCAACTGCCATGACACCATTACACAAACTAGCCCGTCCAGCTTCACAGCTGCCATTAACAACATAGCCAACCCCAAATTCTATAAACACATTTGTACACACACACACACAAACACACACACGTGTATGATTCACATGTGTACACAGTGGGCAAGCTTTCGTTTCTGCTACTGCCTTCTCCTTTTGCTTCTTCTCTTTCTTATCAAAAGAATGTTTTCAACAGATATTTGAATGAAGGAAGCTATGCAAAATCCATGCTTTCCCCGTCCTATCCCATGCTGCAACATTGTATTCTAAAGATCAAACAAGGCTCAAGGAATGTATATGCTAAACTCAAATTATTCACATCCAAAGTACTTTTGAAAAATGTGAAATAAGTTCTCAATTTGAAAGGACTCTAAATTGCACATCATTTTCATATGAATTTCACCTTTATGACAGTAAATTAAAATGAAAATCATATAGTGCATTTAAATCTACATTTCTTGCAAAATGCTTTCGAAAGTTTGCCACCAATGAATTATTTTCTTGATTAGCTTAAAGTACGATGAAACAGGGAAGAAAGAAAATAATTCTGGGCTTATATAAACATCTACCTTCAATAGCTTAGCAAGCAAACATTAACAAATACTTTACATCCTATTTACTTACAATAGTCCTATAAAACAATAAACCTCTGAAAGCAATTACTTTAAATTTATTTTTCCTCCATATTGAAGCAGAAAATATTTGTCACGCAAAAGTTAGCATTGAACTTGTATAATAATAGAGATTTACTGAGACAAGGAACAATGTTGATTACAAAAATAAAAGCACTGAAATATACCCTAACATCTTTCCTGAAACACATGATAATAATTATCTTAGGAAAAGGTGGTGCTGACAGCAGCATAAATGATGCCACCAAATGGAGAGTTAATTTTATTTTAAAGGATTAAACCATAAATTACTTCTTTAAAATTAGTGAGAAAAAAATAGATCCCTCCTAAAGTCAATTTAATCAATTCGCAAGAATTTTGTACAAGAGAAAAAATTATTAGACCATAACATTCCAAGAGGTTATATGAAAATCATATTAAAGAGCCTGGCCACTCTTATTAAGGAACTAATTTAGAATATATATGACTGAATTTTCAAATATCTGTTTAATAACCTATATTCTAACATATTTATTGCCATCTCAAGCTAGACTTTAAGAGTAATTAGTTAGGATTTCCTCACTCTTAA
This sequence comes from Leopardus geoffroyi, assembly GCF_018350155.1. NCBI lineage: Eukaryota > Metazoa > Chordata > Mammalia > Carnivora > Felidae > Leopardus > Leopardus geoffroyi. Next base: position 46,488,113 of record NC_059326.1, read on the forward strand.
AGATTGTTCTTTTTCAAAAATTTACTTCTAAATAAGAACTCTACTTTCTTGCTCGTTGGAGTATGTATGTTAGCATAGTCAAAGGATAGGAGGCATTTAGTAAATTCATGTTGACTAATATATGCTATCCTATTATTTGTTCACATTCTCTTTCTTCAGTGCCATTTGCTACACTTTCCTGAAGGTAGTATAGGGAAAATACACTATTTCAACGTAGAAGGTTTTCCCTTCTTAGGACTTGCTGTGACCAAGGGAATGTGAACAGATGTGACACACGCCATAACAGAAGTCTGACATGCACTTGTACAGCTCTGCCCCTTCCTGAGCTTCTGCTCTTCCATGAAAACACACAGGACAACAGACCCCAAGGAGGTCCAATAGACTTGCCCATGACTGGGAGTAGAAATAAAAGTCTGTTGTCATAACCCACCTAGATTTTGGTGTTGTTTGTTACTGTAGGGAAAGCTGACTATGCAAGATGCATCATAAATACCGTAATGATTGGTTGTAACTACTTAAAATGTAAGAGCATATATAGGCCACAGCTCAATTGCTAATATTATGCATCAGAAGTAAACATACTTTTTGTGAAAAGAAACCCAGAGTCTTCAACTCCTGTGGGTAGGGTAAGGAATCTGCATAGAATTAACAGTAGACTCTTAATCAGAGTAAATCTGTTCCTCCCAGCTAATTCTTGATTTACTCTTACGGGAGAAGATAGGAAACAAAGTTGCATTTTGAATGATGATACCAATTATGTGAAGTCTACACATTAAGACTGTATGCACTGATAAACCTGGACTTACTAACAATTGCAGTTTGATTATTAACAAATGGTCCAAAATCACCTGCCCAAGTATGGGCAGAAAAAGGTGGGTACAACCTTAAAATGCAGTCACTACAATAAAAGGTTTTTTACTGAATTGAAAAGAGAACAATAAAAACTCACTTTCAACCTACTTAAATGATGGCATTAATTTCTTTTCAAATAAGGAAGAGCAGAACTAAGCAGGTGTTAATAAACATTAAAATAATTTATAACAAGTATGCTTCTTTGTTTCCAAAATCACTATAGTAGTTTCTCTGGTAAAATTTGATTTGAAAAGTATTAATTTACATTTATATTTTTATGATAGTAATGTGAGAACAAGCATTAACTTATATTTACTAGCCCATTTATATTATAAAGAATTATCCATTGTGTTTAAAGATAATGGTGATTAAGACAGGTCTAGGACAGAATCAAAAATTATTAAATAGCTACAAAGCACCCAATGATTATTATCAAGGTGAAGCACCTAAGTCCTGGACTTGGTTTTCTTCTAATGATAATATATTATGTTGAGATGTTGACCTTTATTTATCCAATGACTCCTGGTTGGAAGTAAGAATTAAGTCCATGGCCAAAAATGAGAAAAATTTGGCCCTACAGCACTATTTAGTGACCAGAATGATATTGGCTACAACTCTCAGCACATTGGGGCTCATTTAAAGAAACTATCCTATATGTAAATGAGCATTTATGGTGAGTGTATGCAAGAGGGTGGTGCAAACATTAAAAATAATCATTAAAATATCATTAAACATCATTAAAAATGAATTTATTCAAAAACTGTTTTTATGGATTCAACTTCTTCATTGAATTCACACAGCCCAAGCCTATGAATGAACGCATAGGTAGATAGGTAATTTCTCAACTACCAAGAAACTCCTCCAATCCATCGATAACTCAGATTTTGGGGAAATTATTTCTGCTATTAACTTGCCATCAGACTTGCCAACTAGATTTTCCATCTCATCCGCACATCAACTTTTTATTTTTTTTATTTTTTTATTTTTTCAACGTTTATTCATTTTTGGGACAGAGAGAGACAGAGCATGAACGGGGGAGGGGCAGCGAGAGAGGGAGACACAGAATCGGAAACAAGCTCCAGGCTCTGAGCCATCAGCCCAGAGCCTGACGCGGGGCTCGAACTCACGGACTGTGAGATCGTGACCTGGCTGAAGTCGGGCGCTTAACCGACTGCGCCACCCAGGCGCCCCCAACTTTTTATTTTTTAAAGCCAACTATATCAAATCTCATCCGTTTTCAGAATGCCATGAAGTTTCCACCATAATGATAGGCAAATTATTATACAGTTCATAAGAATTTTGTAAATGTGCTCAATTCATATCTCCTCCATCTTTTCCTCACCCCCATAGCCCTAATCCAGCAACTAATCTTGAATTGATGCCTTTATCTTTTGTACACTCATATGTCATATTTACTCCTGTTTATTTTTTTTCTTGTTGGAAACAGGTCATTTTTTTCTCATCAATCAAGAATTTTAGTGATCATAACCTTCTCATCATGAATAAATCCTAACCTTACCACCTAAAATATTTTCTAATGTAAATATTACAGGTCTCAGAACAGAACGCTATAGAGTTTCAGAGTTCTTAAGTGGCATTTTATTATGTACATCATCATCTATAAAAAATCAGGAAAACATAAAGGAGCAAAAAGTTAAGAATATACATATTATTGATCCTGCTTAAATTTAAGAAGCTAATATGTATGGACACAATACTTGCATTTTTATAATGATGAAGATGAATTTTTAAAATAACAGTTCCTTAATTAAAATCCCAACAAGACAGCATATTTGTAAATATTCAGATTTGAAATAATCAAAACAGTGAGACATACTTTCCCAATTTGCTTGCTGTTTCATTTTTAGTATCTGAACTTTAGCAAAATTATGTGATGTGATTACTTGGACAACTTCCATGCTCTTAATATGCTGGTTTGATATAAAAATAAAATTGCTTTTTTTCAAATATATGAACTATTATGTTTTCCTAATGATTTCACTGGCCAAAATACTTTTTCAGAACAATTTTATTTGTTGTTGCTAATTTTCTTCCATCGCACATTTTATTCTAAATCTATTGTTTCTGAAGAAAATGGGTATTTTTATTTGAAGTATTACATAATGTTCAATAAAGTTAAAATGCATTCATTTTCATATGAGAATCAACTTAGTACTGTCTATTCTAGAATTATTCTTTGTACTCTACTTCAAAATGAATTCTCACACGTGTAATGAATCTGCCTCACTATTAAGAATTCATTTTGATTACTGAAATTATTTTAAAGATGTTATTGATAAATCATGATTTTCATTTTAATTTACACAAAACACTTTATGTCCCCAAAATATTTTATACTTAAGTCTTGGAGAAATACACATTTAGATTCTTTTCTCCACACCAGTATCTTCCTACTCAACTCAATGCAGTTTAGTAATCCTTTCTTTTTGTGAGGACATTTGCTAGGTTACAGAACATTAAAGAAGATCAAGATGTGGTGTGTTCCCTCATGAACCACTCATAAGCTCTAGAGGTGACAGACACATACATATACATGCAACAAACATTATGTTGTAAATGCCAAATCACAAGGGGTTGAATGACATGCTCTGGGAGCATTTCTTGAGGAAGGGCCAGCCGGGTATGCAAGCAATGCAGTTTCACAGGGATACTCTTAGAAGACATTCTTGTGCCAGATTTAGTGCTCTACTGTCGCCATCTTGAATTCCTATCATTTTTTAATAAAGAGCCCCACATTTTCATTTTGCACTGGCCTGGTCCTAAATATGAAGTTGTGTGTATGACAACCAAGGGCAGATGGTGGACACTGGGGAAGTAGAGTAGCTCTAAGCTTCCCAGAATTGTTGATACTTGATTTTGGTCTTGAAGGTGAACTGGAATCCACAAAGAGATGAGGAGGAGAAGAGGCAAATATTCCAGAGAGAAGATATAGAACAAAGACATGAAAAAAAAAAACTTGCTTAAGAATAATAATTAGGGTCTCACATCAAGGCAACATGAAGTTAAAAGAATAATTTGTAATCGGATTTCCAAGGGCCTTAAAGGCCTAGCTAGTAGGTTGGATTGTATTTATATAAAAGTGATAACTTGGGGCACCTGAGTGGCTCAGACAGTTAAGTGACCAGCTCTTGATTTCTGCTCAGGTCATGATATCACAGTTCCTGGGATTGAGCCCCACGTCAGAGTCTCCCAGAGCCTGCTTGGGATTCTTACTTTCCCTCTCTCTGCCCCTCCCACACAATTCCCCCACTTCTTTCTCTCTCTCTCAATAAATAAATAAACTTTAAAAAAGTGATGACTTTAAGCAAGGAAATGAAATGAAATGAAATGAAATGACATGACATGACAGCTGGTGCCAGGGGTGAAGCCGTGGAGATAGACTAGAGCATGAAACCTCTGCTAGAACAGAATGGCAGAAATCTAGATAAAATAGGATGACAGGTTGTAGACAGCAACGGAAGTGGGGATGAAGAGATGGATATGCAAACAGATATTCGAGGGCACACAGTGTTTTATAAACAGATCCCACGATCTGTCTTTCATCCTTGAAAGACAGCACATAAGATAATTTCATCAGGCCCACTGAAATGGACAAAAATGATAATATACTTGAAGAATACTACAATTTTTTTTTGTTCAAAAGTTACTAATCATGTATAAATTAAAATGAGGCCACTGAAGCTTTATAGCAAAGGACTAGCAATTTAACTAACACCAAAAATGAAAAAGAATAAAAAATAAAATGCTGATCAAGAATCCATTAATCATACAAAATACAAACTATCTCTTCTGCACTCGTATACCTTTATCTATAGCACCAAATAAATCAACAAACATACTATAAAGTCAAATTAAAGGCTAATATTAAAATGAGTTTGATATGATGGAATCAAATCAGTTGATTTATAATTTTTTCATTTCTCATCTTATTCATTTGAAATAGGAATATGATCATATTAACTAAGGAAATGACCCCTTTTATATGTCCCAGAGAAAATAAAAAATCTGTATTTTTCCAAATACAGATCTGAAAAGAGACACTGCATATTTTACTTTGGGCTAAAAAACTTAGTTGGAGGGGGCATCTGGCTGGTTCAGTCGGTAGAGCATGTGACTCTTGATCCCGGGGTCATGAGTTCAAATCCCACGTTGGGTGTAGAGCCTACTTAAAAAACAAAATCAAAAACAAAACTTACTTGGAAACTACTTAATATGACTTTTTAGATGGAATTTTTCTGATTTTTTTTAAATTTTTTTTACATTTATTTACTTTTGAGAAACAGAGTGAGACAAAGTGTGAGTGGGGGAGGGGCAGAGAGAGAAGGAGACACAGAATCTGAAACAGGCTCCAGGCTCTGAGCAAATGGTCAGCACAGAGCCTGACGTGGGGCTCGAACCCACGAACCGTGAGATCATGACCTGAGCTGAAGTCGGACGCTCAACTTACTGAGCCACCCAGGCACCCCTTTCTGATACTTTTTGAATCAAACTATTATGCTTTCTTTTGTTTAATTTTATAGCTACCATGTAAAGAATGTGATAATTACAGAAGTATAATAATTACAAAATAATCTTTGCTGAAGGTATCAACAGCACATAGTGACTTTCACAATGTAATGGGATTTACAAGACATTCAAATCAGCAAGCTACTATCTCCTAAGTATTGTCCTTTACCAACTTCTTTTTTCTTTTTATAAATCAACTTCTTTTCAATCTTAAAATGCTGCTTATGATTGTTATTTTTTCAATCATTTTTCTCAGGGTTCTTAAGTATTTTAAAAATGACTATAACTTATTCATAGCCAAACTGCATAGGTACTCTTTTGTAATATTGAGTCATCACCAAAATCTATCAAGTTTTGCTCTTGAGTAATAAAACGTTATTTTTTTTTTCAAGTTTATTTATTTTGAGAAAGAGAGAGAGACAGGGAGGGGCAAAGAGAGAGAGAGAGAGAGAGGGAGAAACCCAAGCAGACTCTCGCTGTCAATGCAGAGCCCAAGGTGCAGCCCAATCCCCCGAGCTGTGAGACCATGATCTGAGCTGAAATCAAGAGTTGGACGCTTAAGTGACCTGAGCCACCCAGGCACCCCTAAAAGGTGTTACTTTTTTAATTGCATGCATATCTCTCATCTATATGGAATTATAAATAGTCTACTTAATGATGCTATAATATACCCCAAGACCACATTTGTCTATAGGGAGATAGACAAGAAAGAAAATAAAAAAAATAGTACCTGACTTCAACAAGCCTATAATTCTTGAATTTGAAAAAATTCTGTGTAGATAAATTAATGAATTGATTGGTTTTATTTTTTTTAATATACTTCACCTTATGTATTCCATTTCAAGGCCTTCCCTTCTTTGACATATTTCAAAGAAAAAGTTCCCCGTAAATGGAAACACTGGAAGGAGTTGGAGGAGCCGCACGGAAAGACCCAAAGATAAGTGGGAACCAGAACTATGGAGCCTAAATGTGAATTGCAGGCATGAGGTGGTGTGTATGTGTGTGGTGAGTGGGATGGGAGTGTTACAAGAAAAATGGGTGGGAAAGTAAACAAGAGCTAATCATAAAGGATCTTGAAAGTCACACTAAGGGATTTAAATTTTTGAACCACTCATATCTGAAAGATATTGAATTGTTCAAATAACAAAACAATGTTTTGAATAAATATCATTTTAAGGGTGTCAGGTTGAAAAACACATGACAGAGTACTTAAAAAAGCCTTCTACATTTCTTTCCCTGCCTCTTCTTCCTATCAATTCTTATTAAAAAATAGAATAAATGAATCCACTGGAATATCTGCAATACAAACAATTTCCTTAAAAATTATATTGGGTCTTGAGAGTCTTTGGAAGAAACTCTAAGCTGACTTCTGGGGTAAACGATGGAAAAGTTAAAATATTTTTTAACCAGTCCGTATTAGAGCCGTTTATTGCACCAGAACAGCAATGAATCAAACAATTCCCCTAGACAGATATTTTAGATAAAAGTAAATAATTATATCCCTTTATTGATGGAGAAAAATGACTCTAAGGAGAGTGGTTTCAAGGCCACTGAAGTTAAGCAACATATACTTAGGTCACATACAAGGCTGGATCCTTGAAAACACATTAGATTTATTTCTAACTCTTCCTGCACTGGGAAAATCTGGCCAATAATAAATTCAGAATACACAGTAATAAAGAGCAGGAAAATAACATTAAAAATAAGTATCAATCCTTAAACTGTAACAGGAGGAATGTAGATGAGATATGAAAAAATAGTTCTTCCTCTCATTAGGGCAGTTAAACATTAGAATAGGTTATCAGGTAAAGTCTCTGTAGACTCTTCTCTTCAAGGTTTTTAACATCAGGGATGCAGCCATTTATCTTGAATCGTTAAGGTAAGTCCTGTCTGCAGGCAGGTGAAGGACTAAATGACCTCTGAATTCATAAGTCATAAGTTACTTGTTACCAGCCGCCCGATTCTAATCTTCAGGCAGGGTTTGTGTGGGCTTTTTTTTTTTTTAATTCAGAAGTGACAATTAGCAATGTTACCTGCTACAAATTAAATATTTTCTAATTTTAACACATGAAGAAATTGTAATGAAAGAGTGTGGATCACAGATTAAGATCACCGTTTATAAATATAGCCAGAATTAAGTTTTAGAGAAACTATCCCTTAGGTTCTAAAAGAATAAGCATTATAGAGACAATTTAAAATTTTGTCATTTGGGATGAGATTGGAAATACGAACAGGCATTTATGAGAAGAGTGCAGGAATGTTATTCTTGAATAGTATGATAAAATTTATATGAGAAATGTTTATGGTACTTTCTACATTGTGATTAATTTAAACAGATACTTAAATCTCTCCTTTCCTTCATTGCTCTCCATCTAGATCATGAAAAAGTTCAATCCTGTTAGGCACAGATGACTTCAAGGAAAATAAATTATGTTAATCAAAACAGCAAAGGATCAATAAACAAATGAGCACACAGCACAGATAGTGTCATTCCAAAAGGTACAAAGATTCATCTTACTCTGTTATCATGATTCTATGTAACTCCTTCTCTTCATTTCTCACCTCTGGAAACTAAGCATTGTCATGCATGACAGGTAAAAAATAAAACGGTATTTTTAGTGCAACACATAACTTCTAAAGTGAACCATAACATCTTTACTTGAAGAAAGATCTAATATATACACTGTGTGTACATACATACTTTTTAATCATGTGAATATATGCTGCAAAATGTTTTTTTTTAAAAAAAACTTTTTCCTTAGAATTTCCATTTGAAAACTTTCTTTTTTTAAATAAAAATTCGTTTTAAAAAATTAAATGTGGACAATTAGACTGACACGTCATCAGGCAGTGATTATGTCTTGGTTATACAGATAACATTTCATAATACAGGTATTCAAAAAACTTCATTGTTAAAATGAAAGAACAGACCCAACTGCATTGCTTTAATGCAAGATTTTATAAGTTCAGAGAACAAAATGTGCAATAAACTCTATTGCATTGACCTTCCTCAGAAATAACACTTGTAAATATTTTTAGAACAAAATTCCCACAATTTGCAAATACGGCCTAAACTTAGGAAATGAATTTTTACCTGTATTCAAAAGATACTCAAAGGCTGCTCCAAGTGAGATCATGTTGGTCCTTACATATCACAATTCTTACCATTTAAGGTAAACAAAAAATTTTTAATGAAAATGTTGCTTTGGTTTACAGCCAGAATAGAATAATAAATTATAATCTCCCTCTCTAAGTTAAAATAACACTTTATTTCAATAAATTTAATCAAAGTTAAATTACTTTTAAGAAGTTATGCCCTTTGCCCTCCAAAACCAACAAACCTTTCATACCATAGCAACCTTACAAATTTTTAATTTTTTACTGAGAAAAAATATAAATAACGCTTTAAGTAAAATTAAACTAAACACTTCATGCAAGGACACCATCAGTCATTGGATATATCTGGAGATCACCTACAAGCGATAAGAAAGTATATTCTGCCTTGTATTCATTATAGATTAGTAGAAGTTTTAATTTTCTGGGTTGCAATGTTTAATTGACAAAAACAAAAAGAACACAGTAAAGGAGTCATGGCAGTGACCGGTCAGAGACTTAAGATTTCTTCTTTTCTTCTTCTTTTTTTTTTTCCCCTTTCTGTTTTGTAACCATGGTAAAACAATAGAAGTGAACTTTCCCTGAACTTTTCTCTTTAAAGGCCTGGGTCCACATTGACCCAGCAGGGCAAGCTGGAACCTGATACTATCAACCCGAGGGCTGCTAAAGCAATCAGGTTCAACAACAACCATATATGTTCCCTAATGTCATTTTGCCACAAAGCCAAAGCAAAAGCAAGCTATTTCTAGTAAAGAATGTCTTTCTATTGTTTCAGAGATTAATTCAATAGACTAAACTTGCATAAAACATGGACTAAATGGTAGACTACAGAAATATATTGTTGTTCTCTTATACTTATATCAATACCAAAGTTTATTTGTAGATAAGTCCCAATATTGCAAGAAAATAAAAGCTCCTAGAAGGATTATTAATGAACAGATGACTTAAATCTTTATTGTTTTAGGTTATCTTACATTTAACTAACTCATTTTGCATAATTCTCATGGTAACCTGTTTTAAAAGGTAACACTGCTTAAGAAATATTTTTCCTATTTTTCTACAGGCAATTAAGGTAAGAAAACATAATGTACTAAATCCACTAATTAAGATATTTGTTATTTCTAAAACCATAATATGATAAATAAGAATTAGGTGGACTATAATAACACTATTTCCACCTGTTTTATTCAAAGGAATGTTGGCATTTCTGTTCTAAATCCAGTTTTCAAAAATTTACAATTGTATAACAAATTATTTTTTAAAATTGTGAGTATATCCAGAAACAAGAGAGAAATATAATTTCTAATATTCACAAGTAAGCATTTTGAAAATCATTCAGGTTCAGCCTTTCTCATCTCCTAATGTTAAATTACAGTATTAAAAAATTTAGTAAGGATGATGTAATAACAAGGAGAAGTTATTTTATCATTACATGGCACGCTCTCAAATATCTATATAAATACTTAAAATAAATAGCATGTATATCACATATTAACTATTATCAATTACTTTCAATTGCTAAGAGCAATGCTTAAATAGATGCTCAGTTATATGATTTCCTCCTGAATACATCCCCTATGGGCTTTATAGAACACTTTAATAGAAACAGTTTCAATGGTTCCAGTAGTAGCGACTGTATCACGTGGATGAGGTCTTTGTTATAGTTAACAATAGGTCGTAGCATATCAATGAAAAGGAACCAGAATTGTACCCAACACATAATAGGAGTTCAAAAAATATTAACTGAGTGAAGAAATAGAGACAGTTCCAGAAAATCCAGGACATTAGCCACTATAAAAACAATTGTCCTTAAAATGGTAATTTTCCAGAATAATATAAAAAGATAGTCCTTTTTTGAAAAGTAAAACGATGTTTAAAACAACTTTCTTTTTTTTTGATACATCAGTTCAAGTAAGTCAATTATGAGTCACCATTCCCTTGGGTAGGTGTATGCATTTAGGTATAGTAGTATATATATTTTACAGATGGCTAGACTAAATACAGACAATAAGAGATCTTGTCCCAATTTATTAAATATATATGGGATTCCTTATGAAAACACAAGTTTAATATTTCATCCAACTCTCCTTAGACTGACTTTCCAAGTAACAATATGAATAATATCACTAAATGTGCAGGTTTAAATCTAAATTGACTTTTAAGTCTGTCTTTAATACTTACAACAAATACATAGGGGATCAATGAGGGACATTAAAATTTTAAATGTGTACTATAACATAGAAGGGATAGAAAGAAGAACATGGAACCAAGAAATAAAATAGGCAGAGGAACTACCAGCCTAACGATTACCCAGCTTTTGAGGTTTTGATGGTGGGTTCATTGATTCTCTCTTCCCCCAGTTGGAGAACATAAGAAGGTAAGACTGAGTTTACTGATGAAGAAGAGAAAGTTAACATAAGTGGGATACTCACTGTGTACCAGATGAGTAGCATATCTCATCACACTTAAATTCCAACAGTCCTAGAAGGCAGATATTAATATCTCCATTTCTTAGATGAGAGCTGAGTGGCCCAACAACATGACTCATGAATTTCAGATCTTTGTGTCAGACCCATGTATCTCTGATTTCAAAGCCTGTGTTTATTCCATTATAACATGGTGCCTCTGAATAAGAGACAATAGATCATTTGGCCATGGATCAAAAGACAAAAGTTACCACTTAGTAGATGTGTAACCTTGGCAAGCCACTTAACGCTCGTTTGGAATCCACATATCCCCTTCATTAACATGTTCAAGGGATGTTAGAACAGATAAAATTTTTAAATCTGAAGTAAACTCGTCAAAGAAGCCAATATTATCATGACATGGCTAATAAGAATATGAACCGTGAAAGCAAAGGAACAAGATAATTCAGTGTGTTTGTGATTTCTAAGAGTATATTCTCCCAATTTAAAAATGGGGTTTTCTAGGGGCGCCTGAGTGGTTCAGGTGGTTAAGGAACCAACCGTTGATTTCAATTTGGGCTCAGGTCATAATCTCATGATTTGGATTTGAGATCAAGCTCTGCTACATCAGGCTCTGTGCTGACAGTGCAAAGCCTGCTTGGCTTTCTCTCTCCCTCTTTCTTTCCCTCCACCACACATGTGTGCATGCATGCTCTCTCTGTCACTCAAAATAAATAAACATTTTTTAAAAACAGAGTTTCCTATATTTGTGCCACAATCTTCACCCCATTTCTACTTTAATGTTACTGTTCTTCCTCATACCCTGCCTGATTTCACTCAGTAAAGGCATTATACAGGAATTTTAATAGCTGTCAATACCTACGTGTTGATGAATATGGAGTATATAAAGAAGACTATTTTCCCATTAGAAAAGGATATTCAGTAGGCTATATAAGGGACAACTTTTGGTCTAGTGGGAGAATTGATGGACTCCAAAGAATAAATTTCTTCAGTTGTTTTTCATGAAAAGGCAACAAAAATTTTAGTTCTTAGACCTAAAAACTTGTACCTCATAATAATTTCTAGATCAGCTTAAAAATGAAATTGATGTCTACTTCATCAATGATTAAAACACACTTCTGGGAAATTGGAAATGGTGTTTTCCCCTTTCTCAAGGTCCAAACCCATCTTTCCATTGGTCTACAGAACATCTGGAAAGTTCACAAGCACTTCAAATTCAACATGTTGAAATAAACTTCTTTCCTTTCACCCTAAACCTGCATTTCATTACCTACTGAAGCCCCTATATCTGTTAATAAACCACCATGTGTACCATCACCCAAAGCCCGATCCAGGGATCATCGTAATTCCTCCCTCCTCCTTTAGTATACTTTCTACTTCTCAACTCAATGGTCACCAGCTCCTATTGATGCTACCTATGATATTTCTCAATTCACTCTCTTCTTCAGTCACATTGCTTCTGCCTTATCTCAGACCCTTCCCCTTCTGTTCCTGTAGTGTACAGACCTAGATGTGGTCTACACAGTAATAGCATTCCAGCCCCTTCGGTGCACTCGGCAAATCTTCCAAAGCTCACCAAATTTCTTATCATAGCCTACAAGACCCTTTAAGATCTAATGCCTCAATTCCTTTCCAGTATAATATCTCAAAACTTTCCCACCCTCACTCAGTACCTAATTACTTTCATATATCCATGCTTTACAGATGCTAATCCTTCTGCCAGGAATGCCCTTTCCTTCAATTGTCCATAGGAGAAACCCTAGGCCAATTCACACCAATTTCTTCCCTAATCGCCCCACGTGCATGCATGTGGCTCACCAGCTTCCATCCACTTCCCAAATACCATGGACTCGATTATAATATTTGCCATGTTAATATAATAATCTATATATCATTTCTGACTCGTCACACAAAGCATTTGAATGCAATAACTATTTTCTATTTATTTCCATTTTTCCAGAATTTAACACAGTCTAGTTACTAGCAGGAAATTAATACTATATTTTCTGAATGAATTAACTGAAGAAGGAACAAAGTAATAATTTCAAAAAGTATATATTATGCATTAAGTTACTGGAAAAATAGTAAAATACAGTAACCATTTTTCTGGAAAGAACCATTCTTCATGAAATTAAGAGACAGAAAACATTAAGGATTTACCTAAAAAGATTATTTTATTGAATAATAAGTATATATGTAATGCCTACCATATTTAAAATATAAAATAAACGAAAGCAAAACAACACAGAATGTTATGTGCTACAAAAAATTTTAGTTTAAAAACTCTTTTAACTGTCAATCAAATAATACAAAATATTAAGTCATCATTGCCCTTTAAAATCCTTTCAACAAGAATTCCCTAATTGTACTTTCACTTTATCTCACTGTACCAGTAAGTAAATAAATTAACAAAATAGCTTTTATCACACAGAATAACCTTTTAACTGAGGGATTATCTCTGGTTTATTTTTCATTTCTTTCACTGCAGATAGCAGTTCATGCCTCATTGATTAGTTTGCTAAGGTGGTGACCAGAAATGAAAACACAGTCTCCCAGATATTGCAAGGACCTGGGTGTGTAATCACCCACACGCACATGCACAAAAGCATAGAGCACCACACACACACACACACGCACACACACACACACACACACACACACACGCACACATTCATTCTACGCCTCTATGCCTGGCATTTAGTTTCTAAGAAACCAAAAGTCAAGTGTTATAAATACTTCATTTCTATCTGCCCATGCTCACATATAACTCCGTTTCTGAGATCTACTTCTCACAAATACTTTTTTATGAAGTTGTACTTAAGTTTTTTATTTAACCGTTATTTAAACTGTTCATTTCAGGGCAACTTTCAGGGAAGAGGAATGTAAAGACAACAATCTAGTTTCCTCCAGATTCCTGCTGTTTCTGAATGTGGTGTTTGGTATGGCTTTGAATGCACCTACACTTGCAACTTGTCATATTGATCACTAAGCTCATCATTTCCAGTCAGATCTTTAGGTCGAACGTCCCTTTCCTTTATTCAGCCAAAAATATCTGAAATTATCAATGCAAAAGAAATTTAAACAAAAAGAAATCACAGAAACCAAGTATGACAGTAAGTGGTAGAGTAATCGGAACCAGGGGGAGTAAGCCATTCTGACCTGGCCTTCTGCACTCAGGACTGTTGAATTCTGTGCCCTGATGTTTAAAAAAAAAAAAAAAAAAAAGGCATCGATCACCTAGCATACACCAGGAGAGAATAAACACAAGTTTGAAGAGTTCAAAACCCAGAACAAAAGAAGAGGAAAGAGATGATACAGACTCACATGACAAATCAACGCTTTGAAAAGAGATTAGAACAGAACAGAAATTTTAAAACATTTTACGAAGGGTAACCGAATAAAAGATTAAGTTTATTCTTTCCACTCCTGAGCTTAAAAATAAAATGAAGAGTATTTTGGCCAAAAGAGTTACAACTTATTCGATTTATCAAGGATACTATAAAACAGACATTGGCATTGGTACAGATCTTGGCTCATTCACTGCTGAGGACTCTTTCCAATCTGAAATTCTGTTACTCCCTTCACCATAGCCCACTCTCCATCTCCTAGTCCACTTGGCTATATATTCAAATCTATAGTTTCTTTTTTTACTTCATTTCCTATTTTTTTAATTCGGTGCTTGTTTCCTTAGGCTTTTATGTTACCCTGATAACTGGCTGTTCAGCCAAAATTCCCAAGGACTATCTCTCTTACCCATTTGCTTTTAGTATAAAGATCATCAGGCAAGATGATTTTAAGAAATAGCCAAAGCAAGCTTTAGTTCAAGTCCTGCGTCTCCACTTAGAGGAGCTTTCTTTCTTGTTAATGATCGGTCCCCTCCCATTGATATTTAAACCCATCACCTCCCCATCCACACTTTTCAGTATTTTGCTTTCAACAAATCAACCAAACCCTGCAGAATTTAATTGATAATTAAGGTTAAAAGCTTAAATTATGAGCATTTGCATTTAAAAGAGGCTCCTTCTTCTGTGTGAATGCAACCTCTACCGCTATTTCTTAAGAAGAAAAATAAATGAAACCTTTGAAGGCCACCTTTGAAAGGTTGCCTTTGACCTAATATTAGAATGGCTTGCTTCATCATAGGATTTGGCGCTCAAGGAACGTCACAGTTCCCATATCTTAGTGCACTGTCTCCACTCCTCTTCTTTAGGCCTTTCGGCCCCTTTACAAACTTCATACCCAAATTCTCACCAACTGATGATATCTGAGTTCATATTACAATTTCATGCATATATAAAAGACACACAAAAATTACTTGTTGCACTGGAGTTAAATGCATAGATATCTTCCAGAAGTCAAAACTGCCTGATATTTTCTGTTCTGTCCTCACATCCTCCACACTTCATATGTATTGTGCCATCATCGGTATTTTCCTCTTGGGTAAGGGAAGAGGTAATAGCTATTCTTCTATCAAAAACGGATTTAAAAAGTGACCACCCCAGGAAGCATCACTGAATTATATTGACTGCTGCACCCTTATTTCTGTATTTGTCTTTGCTGCTTATTCATTCATTCAACATTTGCTAAAATGTGTGTCCTGGGGAAGGTGCTGGGCAGAGAAAGACAAAAAAATAAATAGATAAATAGGCTATTTAAAATGGTGCCTTTAGAGTAGACAGGAAAGACTTCTTTAAGAAAGTGAGGTTTGAATACTAGTATATTAATATATATTCCCAGCTATGAGACTAAAAGAGGAAAGTGTTCCAGCAAATGGATACTTGAATGCAAAGGACTTTACATGGAACAACGCTGGTCTGATCAGGAAACCAAAGGAAAGCCAGTATGACTAGAATCAGTATGTAGAGGAGAGAAGAGAAAGCGATAAACTCTGAGAGGCTGGCAGTATAAAAAGTTTGGGTTTCTATTGACCTATCAATAATATTTATTTGTGTGCTCTCTTATTAAGTCTTAAATCTTTTCCTCTGCACAGCACGCTTTTCCATTCTCCAAATATGATATATTCTCTCTCTCAGGCAAAAGACACACCTTGCTGCCCTATTTTCAGCCACAATGTCTAGTTCAAGGCTCAGCTCAAAATCATGTTTAACAAATGTGTTTGACTAAGTAAATTAGAATGTAATATAAATGGAAACCATTCATTTAAAATTCCAAAGCACTCCACAGTGTTTAAGTTTTCAGATTCTATAAAGAATACTATCTGTATTTTAATGAAATATGAATCCTTTGCCTGCTAACTACTCCTTGATGTAAGGATTACAGCACAGCCAAAGGTACATTATACAAATGTCTATATTTAGTCTTCCTTTGTCAATGCTTTGCTATCCATGTAAAAGATCAAGATCAACATAAAGGTAATAAAGTGATACATAATAGCACACGGTTATGTTCTCTGTACTTTACTTATCAGTTCTAAGATGTCTTTATCAAAAGGTTCACTTTCCTTCAGTAGTGAGTTTATATCAGGCTGTTTCCCCCCACCACACCTGTCAGAATGTTCCTACACCCAGATAAATGTAACTGCTATTAGATACTGAAAGGAAAATGTAAATCTGCTTTATATAATGTATTTCTCTTGATGATCCACAGCTACTTCCTGTTATAAATAACTGTATAGTGAATAATAATAGTAACACTGGTTGGAAAAACTAAGAAAAAGTAAACTATGGATATTTAAGAAACAAATCCACCACACACCCTCACATGATGAAAGCAAAACTCGATTTCCAAATTGGCAAGTGATAAAATATGATTTCACTGTAGTATAAATGTTCGGATATTAGGCCTGGTGCCCTTGTAACACATTTGCCTAATACCACAGTAAATTCTTTCATTGTTTTTCCCCAACTAGGATGACAACCATCTAACCTACATAATATTAAGCAGACATTTAGTTCCACTGATGTGAACAGCCAAGAGATTAATGCTGACAGAGCTAAATTACACAAGAGTCAAAAAATGTGATCCAACAATACAATTATAATTATCACTAGGGGAGGTAAAAGATGAACATATTTTCATCTACGAAGGGCTCTGTATTAAAGGGCCAAACACTTAAATGCCACTTACACTCATTTGGTAACTAGGGGTATTCCAAATTCTATAATTGTATGACTTTGCATACATTAAAAGCAGCTTGGTATTAAAGGCTTCTTATATCAATTTTACAATTAAGGGTCAATCTCTACTTTTCATTTTCAACCACTATTTCAAAGGAACCAAAATAATGACCAGAGTCATATGAAGATTAAAAAAGAACTTACTTTCTCCCAATTTTGTTTCACTAAACCTGCAGTGCAATTAATAATTTTTAACTTAGATTGCTATTTTGTGATATCTTAAAATAAGTCAGAAATTCTGACAATTTTTTCATCTTTAATTTTTTTTTATAAAAAATACATAATATCTCCTTTAAGATTTTAGATTAAAGTTCTTAACAGTATATCAAAGCATTTTACTTATTGATGAGTATAACATAGACACTTAAGGTTATGAATATATACCTGAATGCTTTAATAATCCTTTTGGGCAGTGTATGTATTATAGCAATATTTATTATAGGGATAAAATTAGAAAATAAGCTCTTAAGCAATTATAAGCCTATACCTTTATTTTTACTCTAGTATATAAATCATTATTCTGAATAATTTCTATATTAGAAAGACTATTCCTTAGCAGTATGCAACCAACATGTGCCATTTTCTATAAATGAGTTTCTATATTACATATTTTTATACATAGGGAACACAATTGGGATGACATTGAGGAAACTATCTTCCTTTCAGCTTTTCTTAGTGACATGGTAGATGATATTACAAAGTTCAATACTTTTTGTTTTGTCTTCATCACGCTACATTCCTCCACCTTGAAGCTTGTTGAACCTGCTAATGAATGCAGACTTCCTATGGGGTTTTACATCTTTGGATAGAGAGATAAGATTGCTTGTTTTCTTTATTTAAAAAAAATAATTCATGAAACTCTATTCCCTTTTAATAACTACGAGATGGAATCCTTTATATGTAAAATTCCAATGGTTTCCCAATTGCAGCCTCTTGTGTCTGAATCATACTGAGCATCAAAGAAATCCTTTATTTAATAGTTTTCTTGATAGGAAATGGGTTGGAAGGGGCATATTCCTAGAAAAGTATCACTGTAAGAAGCATGGCTTATATCAATGTAAATATTTTCATTCATTTAAAATGATCCCCAAAACAAAGATACATCATTTTCTCATTTCTCATTTCACCTTCCTAGAAACAGTAGTTGTAAAAATGTTGATGGAGACTTGAAACTCCAGTCCTACAATATCATTCAGTTTCACAAGATGAGGAAAGAGGTTTGGATTTTGAGTTAGGAGCTACAAATTTCACTGTTTGCTTGTTGGTGTGATCTGAAAGTTTCTGGCCTCAGTGCTTGCATCTATACAATGGATTTAAATATATTAGTTCCTGGTGTTCTCCAAGTGAGTAGTACGAACTTGAGGATATGGGCAGCAAAGAGTAGGAGGGTTCTGATCACCCTTCCCTCAATGCTTGGGTGCTGAGCTAGAGACAGAATAACTGCTATTTGGAGATTTTGTGAAGGAGTGACAGTACTGTCTAAATGCTTCTGTAAATGGGAAAAGCTGAGAGCTCCCAGCTTTGTTTTAAACTTTTCCCACAGATTAGGGCATCAAAATCAGAGAACAGCCATACATTTATCTATCTTAAATAAAATGAAAGCTACTCAGATGTCTTAGTAAACTTGGTACCCCGAATATTGCTGTCATGCTTTAAGACAGAATTTCAGACAGCACAGATAAATAGGTATCTGAGCAGTAATGTTGAGAAGCTCTTTTGATGTTGACTTGCATTTGACACAGTAACTAAACTTGTAATCATTACTGAACACAAGATTCCAATATTGATAGTTCTTTTTCACATATGGCATATAGATTTTGTTTTTAAGCAAGGTGTATTTGTTTAAATGTATTTGGTAACCCCACACCAGTCCTCCCTGTTATGTCACAATTTAAATGACAGATTTCTATTTTGAATTTTTTGTTTTCACTTTCCTTTCAGAATGTTTTGATGGGCAGGAACAATTCTTACATTCAAGTGAAGAGTCCTTTTGGCATTAAAAAAATATTTTGCATGCATTCACTCAGAAATAAAAATCCCTATCTAATGAGAACTATTTCAAACATCTTAATTTTCAATAGTAAAGGCAGCAAATATAGAAAGATTTGTAGCCTCAAAAAATTCTAAGGGGTTTATGATTGTATTTATCCTGTTTAGCTCAAATGAAAAGTAATTTGAAAACCTTCCCCCCAAAAACGATTCAAGTTTTCTAGACTTGGACAACTCCACCTGGTGATCCTCAATGAGGCAAAACTTTTTGTTAATGGTCTTTTCATGTATGGACCAATGTAACTACTTTTACAATGATTAAAATTAGTATATTAAATTCATGCCAATTTAAATCCCAAATTACTCCCACTGACCAACACAAAAGCTTGAAATCATCAAAATTTAAATAAAACCTGCTTGGTCACTTGCTGTTCAAAATAAGTTGGGAGCACATTTGAAATGCTGCACACACACCATATATTTCCTTTCCTAATTTTTTTATTTTCCTAAGTAAATCAATTATTTCAAAGTCTGTTGAATAGACTATTAATTACTGATATCTAATAATATATGGAAAATTTTTTCTTTGTTTTAATAACAAATGAAACAAATTAACTACATTATGCCTGGAGTTTTAAACACAGAAAAAAATGTGAAAGAATTTGTAACTAAAATTCTACATGATTTATGGCCATTTTAATTTTTAAAAGAAAGTCTCAATTAGCTCCAATAAAGACCATATTAGAGGAATAAAAATCTTCATATGTTTGACAGTTTCAAACATTCGTCTTACAATTTTTTCTTCATCCATGAATCTTTATGTTACAATAAAGGTCAACCGAAACTAACTATAACTTCTGGATTAACAAAGGAACAATTCTCTCCAACAATTCCACCTGTAAATGGAGAACCTCTAGCAGGGGCTGTTACAACTGGCCAAGAACGCCAGGAGTGACCAAAACATATGCAGTCTATGTGTCCTATAAAAAGCATTTAAAAACAAAAATTTTGAAAATAACTCTGTGATGATTCGGAAATGAAATCAGTATAACAAAAAGGACTTGAACATTTTCCAGCAAAATCATAATACAAGGATTATCTCTGAAAACCATGTTTATACAAAGGCATCTTCATTGCTACAGCTGTAACTGTTTTGAGCAACGTAGCCTTTAAGAAAATGAAGCCAGATTCAGCTGAGTTTCAAAAAAAAGATGAAAAAGAAAGAAAATAAATATGAATTGACTTGAATATGAAATTCTAACTTTAAAACTCATCTTAGGAACCCTAATTTGATTGAAGCGTGCATTGGCCCCTTCTCTGATTCCACTGTATTATTTTACTTCTAATATTTAAAGAAAAATACCTTTGTACCTTTGGCACATTCACAGAATAGTTGATCAAACTGCATAAATATAAACTATATAATGTAGTTAGAAACAGATGGAAATAAAAACTAAACATACAAATTCAGTACATTGTGACAATTTGCAACTCTATTGGCATTAAAGTACATATGATACAACATTACAGCAAAGTTGAAGTCAGTTAAATCTTGATGTTTTCTAAAATGTTTTTAAATATTTATTTTCTCCAGAAGTATTCTGACCTCCTATTTGCACATATAAATTTGACTTTGGTCAGTGAATGTTCTTTGTATAAATTGGTTAAGATAGAATTGATATTATCTATTAGAGAAATGAGCTCCTTAATTTATCACAATATTTAAGATGGCAATGGTCATTGAGATAAAGCAAAAATGTAGGATATTTTGCTTGGATATTGTTTTGAAAATAAATAGTATAAATTTAAAGATCGTTAAAGGAGACCTAAAGAAAGCATGTTTATGCATGATGGGTTTTTAGAAAGTTTTATGATCTCTAACAGTTGTATTACATGTTTTTCTTCTGTTTTATATAGATATACTTTGTTCCACCAGGTATTTGCAAATATGGGTTATATTAGAGTGGTTTATCTTTTTGGATAATGAATTTCTTTGAGAACCTGTTGAAGGTTATATACCCTTCTAGTCAGTAAACATATGGTCATATGCCCAAAATTGGGCATGCGATGTCAAAGGGCTTCCAAGATACCCACACCCCAGAACCCCAGCTAGTCCAGGACTCTGCCATGTTTATGCCTCTATTCTACTTAGTGCATAACACACCTGCATACCTACACCACCTTAGGTGAATAAACTGTGTTTTCTCCCAGCTTTATTGACATATAATGTTATATAAATTTGATGGGTACAACTTAATTGGATATACATATATATTGTAAAATTATTATCATAATAAGGTTAATACACCCATCATCTCACATAGTTACCTCTGTGTGTGTAGGGGGGGGTGGAAACTTAGGACCTACCTCTTAGCAATTTTCAAGCATGGAATACGGTATTGTTAACTACAGTCACTATGCAGCACATGAGATCACCAGAATTTATTCATTTTATAACTGACAGTTTAATAAACTACACTTTGTTTCTGTTTTTGTTTTAGAGAGCGAGAGAGAGAGAGCACAAGCATGCGGGCATAAGGGCAGAGGGAGAAAGAGTGAAAGGGAGAGAATCTTAAGCAGGCTTTATGCTCAGTGCAGAGTCTGACACGGGGCTCCAAGCCACCACCCAGGCTGGGACCATGATCTGAGCCGAAATCAAGAGTCCCACACTCCACCAACTGAGCCACCCAGGTGCCCTTGCAATTTAAATCTATGCCAGTTTATCTCACTTAGAGAAAAATGTGCATTTTTTTCAAATTATATTCACATAGATGCTTGTTGTATTACCGAGATAAAACTCAGAATACTACGTTGATAGCTAAGAATTAAAAAAGCTGATCTAGTTGGAACAAATGAAGTACTAAAATGTAGGCTTAGTGGGATTTAACAAAATATTTTAAATGGAAGAAATGAAGGTCTGGATTCTGAGCACCAAATCATATGTGAATTTGAATCCAACTAAATGAAAACTTTCTAATTCTAAATGTAGATGTCTAACAGAAAAGTGAAATGGTATTTGTCATTAAATCTACAGTCAACGAAAAACTTTTATGTACATCCAAGGTATTAAAGTGAATTAAGGAAGTAACTATTGCACAGGAGTATACATCATTTAGGCCTAATTTTAGTATGCAATTCTCCTTATTAAATATCATGTATGAAATAGTCTGATTTATCATCTTATCCCATTAGATATTGTCTAGAGAGGCATTTTTTTTTAAACAAATGGTTAGGAAAACTTTATTTTAGTCAAATTAGATTTGATACTTTAAATGTTTATCTATCTAATATGATCTTTTATTAAACAACTCTTCAGCTCTAGTGTATTTTTTGGTAAAGTTTTAATAACTTTCCTGTAATTAAAAATAGCATATGATATCAGAGACCAGCAGTAATTAAAAGTAATCAAATTTAGTGAAATGTGTACAAAATAAAGAGATCTGTACATATTTGGTTAAGGAGCTCTCAACTGATCTGCTTTTTATGTAAAATGAAACAATGCTTATTATTAAAATAATAGGCTAAGTTCTTTGCCTTGTTTTCTGCTTTTGTAAAATGTATTGCTCGAGAAACAAGTCTTCAAAAAACAAGGCCTAAAAAAATCTACTACTCAGGGTGCCTTTGAGGATATTTAATTAAAATCTAATCCTGCATTCATTAAGGCTCACATAAATTAAGCTGTCATTCATAAGATTTATGGATTCTCATTTGCATATTGCATACAATTCATCAATTACTCAAGTATGAAAGGAGCACATTTCCCTTGGAGCTGCCTGCTACCCTGCCAACATTTGAAATGAGGGAAAGAGCAGGACTGTCAGGCATTCACACAAACTTTCTTCCAAATGTCTGCTCCTTGATTAATCTAATTTTCTAGATATTCCCTACAAGATACACCAACAGCCCTGGTGCATATTTCTATTATTTCTCCTGTCTTCATCACCAAAATCTTCTAGTCTTTGAATACTTCTTCATGTCTCAGTGATTATTATTTGTTTGCTAACAATATAGCATTGATGATTTCTTTTCATCAAAATGTGTTTGATGCACACAAGCAAATACAAAGAGGTAAGCTCTATGTTCGTTGGTTTTTAACATTAATACTTTGTTATCGATGATTGGTTTATATTATGTGTAATAAAAAGTTGAAAATGAGGAAATGCAGGGGCGAGAGAATATTACTCTGGAACGTAGCTAGTATAAAACCTTAGGTTTTTAGAGAATTTCATTTAGCATTTCAGAAGACTCTAAAACAAAGCCACATAGTAAATCATTGATTCTATAGAATTCACTCAATCAGCGGTAGTTATATGCTACTGCACTTTTCACACGTCTAAGCAAAGTAGTAACCCAGATTAGTTTGTTTTCATTGTGCATAAAGCATACTGTGTTAATTCACTTGTCTTCTCTGGGGAGTAGATCTTAATTTCAGTGGCACAACTTGGAAGTAACAGTCCCTTCCAGACCATACTCTGGAAATCTTCCAACAGGCATGTGATCAGGTGTGGAATTTAATGCAAAACAGTCCTCATGTCCAGCACTTCTACAATTAAAATATATGAATGTATCAGCCCTCTCAAAAATTACTTTCCTGAAAACATGCTGTCTCTTTTATGTCAATTAAGTGGGAAAAAAATAGGAAGAAGTGCCTTTCATAAACATTAATTTTCCATGGAGTACATCTACTCCAGTACAATTCAATTTCAACATTTAGAAAATTTTATTTGGTACCAGGGTGGACCTTATCTTACTGTGTAAATACCTGACAAAACTATGATCATATCTATTTGTAAATGCTTACCTATTTAGAACCCAAAATTAGAATTCCCCAAATTAAAACCTAAACATCTCAGGTTAAGTGTTAAATTAGGAGAGCCACCTTTAGGTTGATGTTGTTAGCAAGGAGTCTAAGGAAATGAGTAAACGACTCTAAGGACTATACCAGCATAATCATCATTATTTTCACTTACAAAAACTGTGCTTCAAAAGAAAAAAAAAAGGTACTCAGCAATAAAAATAATTGTCACTAACCCCTTACAAATCCATTTAACATGGGAGAAATAAACGTCTTTATAAATTTAATCAGAAAGATGAAATCATTAGCATGCTCAATTTATAAAGTGACTTTCACAACTGAAAGCAAACAACAGACCATCTCATGCTTTGTATTCATTCAAGTTGGATGGTTCATCGTAATTCTCAGAGATCTGTGCCCGAGACCCTCCTAGAGCA
Organism: Leopardus geoffroyi; assembly: GCF_018350155.1. NCBI lineage: Eukaryota > Metazoa > Chordata > Mammalia > Carnivora > Felidae > Leopardus > Leopardus geoffroyi. Next base: position 46,512,390 of record NC_059326.1, read on the forward strand.
CTGTCTGTCTTTTAACTCTTGCATTCTCTACATTTCAGTTTTCTCAGCATGAGCTGTCTGCTTTATTCCACCCAAGTAATGTGTAATAGAAAAAGAATTGTTCTAGTCTCTAATAATAAAGCTTATTTTATTTCTTCAATACAAACCACCTGTTCGGGTTTTGTTTTGTTACTGAGGGTTTTTTTCAACTATGTAAATTAAATATGATAATTAGCAACCTTACTCAATATAGCGGAAAGTGAATGAAAATCATATGGAAGGCTTTATTTTCTTTATTTAGTCTTTCCTATAATTCACCTCAGATCGATAAAGGACTTCCAAGTAAAAGAATACAGAAAAGTCTAATGGACAAGAAGGGGCAGATTTACCAGATCACCTAGGGCACTTCACTTAAGTTGGAGATTCTGCATTAAACATTTGTATAGATGAAGTGAAATGGTTTCATGTCCCAGAGTGCAAATTTGGTTAGAATAAATTATTCCCAAAATGAACGCGCTTTCTTTTCCATACCCCTGTTTTGATTAATTATCAGGTCTAAACTGGCATTTCTTAACCAAACTCCACATTCTAGGCCACACATATGACAGAAAATACTGACAGATTAGAATGTCAAGAGGAACAGAAAAAATCTAGGTTGCGTAAAATTTCATTTCAAGCATGTAATTTTAGAAGATAATTATTTCAAAAGCCACACACAATAATGATTAAATAAGAAGACAGTCCTCCTCTTTAGGAAAATTAAATGTATTTTCAGGAAGGAAAGCATCAACATGGCAATGACCTTGACAAGAATCTTAGGTGACGATGGTCCATCACTTGTGATCAGGATTGATATCCATCAAATGAAGCCATCACAAAATTATTCCCATGCCAGCACACTGCTATTTGTGTTACATCACTTAATGTTATTTAAATATTACTCAGGGCTTATGGAATCTATGCAAAACAATAGCAAGGCACAATGAGGGACATGGGGACAACAGAATGAAACTTTAGCACCAGTTGACAATAAAATAGGAACATGCAAAGTCAGTAGTGTATTTCCATAAGGTGATGAGGTTTTCAGTCACACTAGAAGAAGAACATTAGGTAATCAGTAATTCAACATACAACAAAAATTATAAAACTTCCTAAAATTGTTTACAACGCTTAAAGCAGGTTAAACCTGATGGGTATCTGAGTTCCAGAAACGTACACTCCTAATTCCACCTCATGTAAAACTGCTCTCATTTATTAGTGAATCCTAAATATAAGAATGCAGGGGGCACCTGGGTGGCTCAGTCAGTTAAGTTATCTTACTTCGGCTCTGGTAATGATCTCGCAGTTCGTGAGTTCAAGACCCACATTGGGCTCTGCGCCCACAGCTCAGAGCCTGGAGCCTGTTTTGGATTCTGTGTCTCCCTCTCTCTCTGCTCCTCCCCTGTTCATGTTCTCTCTCTCTCTCTCTCTCAAGAATAAATAAACATAAACAAAAATTTTAAAGAATGCGGAATAAACATTTTATTGCTGGTCCTTTCAAAAATCATCTTACCAAATTATTCTGGATATGTGTATTATTTCTATAAAAGAATGTATAAGATCAAAGACATTTCATCATGATACAGTGAGTGTTGATCAGCTTTACTAATTTTATAACAAGAAAAATAAAGCACCAAAAGGATAGAATTGTTCCAAAGGAGGGCAAAGGTCATTACGTGGGGTTATCAGCCTAGTGCATTCTGTACAAACCTGTACTTCAAGAAAAATCAAGTATTTAAACTATTTATATATTTCTTTTTCATAGGTTAAAATCTAAGTACATAAAAGCAATAAAATAATAAATATTTGTGTAAAATATATGTTCTTAATCACATGAAGAACAAGTCCTCTAATTCCAAATTAGCATAGCCCTATTATGCGCATGCAAAGCAAAAAAAAAAAAAAATCCATTCAGTCAAGAGATGTTTACTTTTCTTGCACAATGTTGTCTAATTCACATTTGTTCCTCTATGTATTGTCTGTGTGTGTGTGTGTGTGTATGTATATATATATATATATATATATATATATATATATATATATATATATTATGCATCTATATGTATGTATGTAAGGGTATCATAGAATAACCATCTTAGCTCATTGTTATGGTTGTAACTTTAACATCCAAATAATAGCCTCCAGTATCATAAACACTTGGGTTTAAAATATTGGGAAGTTATGAGAATAGATGCTCAATCCAACTGGATGCCCTTCTCTATGAAACTTAGTCCTGAATTCTCCCAAATTACATCTCTATACAAAGAAAAATATATGGATTACATTTTTCAGAAGTTATTGTAAAGACCAAATAGAATAATTAATCTTAGCTCCTATAACTCCAAGGGGTCTTCTGAGATAATTTCATTACTGTTTCCCTTTTTCATGCTGCCTCCCTGAACTGTTAACTCATAATTAAGCATGTAGTCAACTACAATCTCCAAATAATTTTCACACATAACATTGCTAAATAAATAATTTTCAACTCTTTCAATGCACGGTCTAACATGTACCTCTATGAAATGTCTGTGACCTATATTTGATCTATACTCCAGCCTGCCAAGATTTTGGTGATCTTAATTCCATCAGTATCTACAGCTACTTACTGTAGATACAGTATTGAAAGTATCTACCACCTTTTTCCCTCTACCTTCAATTTTTCATGAAATCTATCATCTCCACTTCAAAGGGTCTATCAAACCTATCCCTCCCATTCATTACCTCTTCCATTGCCCTAGTTCAACCTTTAGTTTAATTACCTCTCTTCTTCACTTAAAAAGCCATCATTTGGGTCCCTATTCCCTAGAGCAGAGGTCAAATTACAGTCTACAGGCCAAATATTACCTCCCTGTTTTGGTAAATACAGTTTTATTGGAACGGAGCCATACTCATTTGTTTCCGTATTGTCTCTGGGTGTTTTCACACTACAACGACAAAGCTGCATAGTTGTGACCAAGACCATATGGCACACAAGGTCTATAATACCTATTTACCATCTAGGCCTCTACAGAAGCAGTCTACCAACCACTCCTCTATTAGATATCTCCAAATCCCTTAGCATGCACTAGAATATCTTTTGGTCTGACCCCAAACTCCCATTCTATCATCTTCTCTTATCAATGTGTTCTCCTTGTTCCCACCTCCTATATATTTACTCTTATATCATTTCCTCTAACTGGAACTCCTCCCCCAATATCACTTCCAGAATAAATTTTAAACATATAGCAAGGTCCTCTAAAAAGAAATGATGTTCAGAAATAGTCAGTGAAGAATGATACACCATATATGTCTAAGTTTTATTTTGCTTTAAATGGTTACTCTTATTTGATATGTTTATTCTTTACATCCCCTGTGATAACTTTAACACCGCACTGGTACATATCAGGAGCTAGTGAAACTATTTTTTCACCAGCAAGTGATTTGGACAGAACTAGGCAGCAAGAGTTTTTTAAACATATAAATAAAGCCAAGTGGTAAGAGTGTCCCAATTACTTCCTAGGAGTAAGCTAGTCACTTTGAAGTTTTTAATAATAGGATGGCATTTTCTTAATGACAGCATTTTACAAAATTATACCTTTGTCATCATAAAGAATCCATATTCTTCTCTTAAAATGAATGTTTATATATAATCCATGTCCATAAAATTCTTTCCTATAAGTCAAACAGAACACACCTATTAAAATTTGTTTTAAAAAATTAACTCTTTTGAATATCTATCACTTCGTACCTGTCAAAGGTATTGCTCAGTTGGGACCCCATGGCCTGAAAGAGTTAATGTTCTGACTCACCAATCAGTTCCTTTATCCCTTAAGTAATCTAGACTCTGAAGAAAATAAGTCCCACTATTTTTACTTCCCATGAAGGAATCCATCTCAAAAATGTACATTCTGTTATAATATAACAAATCTTTTTTTTATATATAACACAACAAAGTCAAAGTTTGCTTTAGATAGAGACAAGGATTTAGCCACATTGCACCTTACAGTAAGATTAAAGACATCCTGTATACCATTTTAGGCAGCTGTAAATGATTGCTGCTCATTTCATATCTCACTTTTTATTAAAAGGCCATATAAAATGCTTTAAAAATCTATCTTTGTGGTACTAGCCACCAGAAAGCACTCAGCTGCATCAACAGCAGTAAGTACAATGTCAGTAGAGTCATAGAAGTTTGCATGTATTTTCTAGACATCCAGTTCAAGCATTTTTGTGAATAGCTGTGGCTGTCTCCAATAACCAAATAATGATAATTATTGAAATAAAACCTACAGGAAGAGGAAATTATTGCCGAGGCTTTTGTGACTTGCCTTAAAAGAATAAATAATCTCTATGTCCAATGACACCAAACTTCGTTGAGTGTTCACTGAGTATGTGGTAGTATACCCCCTCAAAAGTACAAAAGTATAATGATAAAGGCCTTGAACACAGAGGCATTTTTATGGATGGAGTCGGAAAGACACATGGAAAAGTCTCGTAAGTTTAAGAAAAAAAAATTGATCACATTTAAGCAAATATAATGAGGGATTATAGATTGAAAACTCAGGTGAACATAGAACCTCATGATAGCAAAACAAACAAACAAACAAACAAACAATCAAAACAAGTGGAACATGGTCTGGTACACTTGAGAGGGTTAGAGAATAAGAACATTAAGAACATTTTAATACATTCAAAGTGCATTGCTACTTCTATGAAATATGGAGTCAAATGAATATGAATGCTTACTCTTTTTTCAATAGTTAACCTAGACATATACAGAGAATAGACAATCTTAACAATAGGATTGTATCAGTGACAGTATGTTTTCTTAATAGATCTGATGTGCATGAGTACCTTCATTCACTTACTACTTACTGAAATTTTATAATACATAATGTATTACATCTTACGTGTTCAGTTTTGTGGTACACAAAGTTAAATCAGACATGGGTCCTGTTTTATTAGCAGAGTAACTAAAATATAAAACATGTTTATGGATAACCATAATACCATTACGATGTGATAAATGATGTTTTTATAAGTTGATGAGAAAAAGCTGTAGGAGTTCAAAAGCAAGAACTAGTGGCTGTGAGAAACCTTCAGAATATTCTTAAAGGAGATGGCATGTGAGAGAGCTCTGGAATAGAGGAGAGACTTGCAAATGGAGAATAGGGCAGAGGCAGAGGCAGAGCAGAGTTGGGGAGAGGAGGTTCATTCCTGGCATAGGTACGAACACCAAAGGCATAAAAGAATAGTGAATATATCATTTAAATTGAAGTAAGAGATAAATCTAGGAATAGTTTGAAAACAACACATAAAGAGCCTTAAAAAAACACAACAGATTGATCTTTAACTTTATAACCAGTCACATTTGGTTATTTATAATCAATAACTTTGAAGTAACTGTTCAAGGATTTTGGGGGGTTCATTTCTTTTGCCATTGTTTGTTTTCAAACACAAATGGAGAAAGTTGTGTGCAAGGATATCATTTAGAAGATTCATTTTTCCTGAAATCTATGATGTCCCAAACTTGATCAACAATACTATAGGCTAGAGATAATAGAAAGGGTGAAGTTGAGAGAATGTGAGCTGGAGAGGTAGAGAGATTATGATCAACAATGCAGATTAGTTTATATATCGAGGTTAAATGAGAAAAAAAAGCCTCTTTATTAATAAAAACTTTAAGAGCCTGGTTGGCTGAAATCAAAGTGATCCCACTGGAAACAGGAGCAAAGATGAAAGTGAAGATAAATGTTGAATATATTTAGTGGTAGTGGAATTTATATGTGAAATTCAAGTAATTGGACATCTACTATTGGTGCTTAGGAGAGAGAAGGACATACATTTGGAAATCATCTACACAGAGATAACAGCTCAAATCATGAATTCTTTAATACTTTGAGAAAGTGTGGCTCCTGAATACTGCAATGTACTTGTGGTTTTCGACATAATTTCATCAGTAAGAGTAGTTCACTAGGGATGTGACTCTGCAATGAGAAATAATCTCTACAAACAGGGAGACATAAATCTCAACCTTGAGAGACACAGATAGAACAGTATACTAAGGCAGGACGAAAAAAGAGTTTTGTCCCACACTATCTCCAATGTTAGCAGTCTGATAAAAAGACTACAAACAGTTCTTCAGCGGAAAAACATATTTATGATATTAGTTGAAGGATAAAAATGAGGGGAAAGAGGGATCAGAATATGGCATGGAAACCGGTATAATGAAAATTTAAAAAGAAAGCTGCCAAATGCTGGAGGAAAAAAAAAACAATAACAACCAGAAATGGTAAGAGGATAAGAAATGAGGTAATCTGGCAATTAGAACGTTGCTGGTTACTTTCAGAGTAAGTTGAGAAATTTCAGTAGAATTTTTGTGGAGCCTACACACAAGATGTTGTGGAGGATGTTAGAGATGGAAGATCATGAAAAGAAAAGATGAAATCATCAGGCCTTGAGGCATTAATAGTGTTTAAAGAAGATGAACCCATGTCTACAACAGCATTGTTCCAGTAGAAATATGCAACCGGCACCTGACGTTTTACATTTTTTTGGTAAACATCTTTAAAAATTTGAAAAATTAATAACATATTTTATATAACTCAACATGTACAAAATATTATTTTCAGCATGTAATTAATATGAAAATTATTGAGATATTGTACCTTATTTTTTCCCATTATCTTCTCCAAATTTCATTTGCACTCTACACTTACAGCATACCTGAATCTGGACTATTGATATTTCAAGTGTTCAGAAACCACAGGAGGGTAGTGGCCACTGTGCTGGGTAGGAAAGCTCTAGAAGAAGAGAGCTACATGCTAGGAATGGCTTTTGAAGTTGTTGCTTGACTGCTAAGTTTGGTTAACTGGCCAATAAGTACTATTATGTATATATTTATTTTCTCACTTGCTTGTCGTAAATACAAAAGAAAACAATGAGAAGGTGTTTGAATTGGGGATCACAGAATACTGTTTGAAATTCCCTTTGTAAGTAAGCAAGATTATTTGAAATGGGAACTTAAACTAAGAAACTTTGAAGCTAATCACATGAGCTTTTAAAGATACAGTATAAAAGTTAAAAGTAGGAAATACTTCCAGGATTCCTGAAGTAAAAGACACATTATAAACAGAAGACTAAAATTGGTTTGAGAATTTCAAAATCATTCCTCATGGAATCATAATTATATCAACTTGTATAAATAAAAGGTCAAGAACTTTCTAAATAATTGCATCCAGACATTGTCTCATTAACTAGAATCCCACACGCAAAAGTAATTCAACATCTATCAGATTTATCCTTTGCTCACTCTGTTTTCTCAAGACTGATGAAGACAGCCAAATCACACATCTGGCGTATCTTCTTCAAGCCATTTTTACTGCTACATCAAATAAGATGAATTCCAAATACTACACTTTTTACCAATCAAAAAAGAATTCACTATAAAACAAAACAAAGCAAAACTATATTATTTTAAGAATATTTTCCTTTATTTTAGCTTTTATTTTTTTTTTTCTTAATTTAGAGAGAAAGAGCATGAGTGGGGGAGAGGGGCAGAGGTAGAGAGAAAGAGAATATTAAGCAGGCTCCACACTCAGCATGGAGTCCAACTCGGGTCTCAATCCCACGACCCTGGGATCATGACCTGAGCTGAAATCAAGAGTCAGACACTCAACCAACTGAGCCACTCAGGCATCCCAAGAATATCTTCCTTTACAAAGTATGCTCACCATTTTTATTAGCAATTAAAACTAAACAATAGCATAGCATATGAAATGAAAAACTAGACACCTTAGAATATAGATACTGTTTTACAATTTAAAAAATCACATGGAAAGAAACTTCAGCCTACTTAAAAAAATATGCCTCAGTAAAAATCTGATTTATTTATATTCACATGAATGTGCTTGAAAGAAAAAGTGTGCTTATGTTAGGACAATTCACATTGGTGGACCAACCATCCCTCGGAGGTGGATGACACAGACACAAGATGGCACCAACAGTAAAGCTGGATGAGATATAATTGTATGTGCTCCTGCTATATATATATATACACACACACACACACACACACACACACACACACATACATACATATATAATATCTCCAGCAGTCACTTCTCAGTACCTCATAATTTCTAATTGAAACTTGCTGGAATTTCTAAATTGATCATGTCATCATATGACAATACCATGTATAATGTGTAGTCATTTTTTATACTGAAAAACATAAATTAAAACATAGATTTGGGGGTGCCTGGGTGGCTCAGTGATCAGACTCTTGATTTTGGCTCAATTTATGATCTCATACTGATGGGATTGAGCCCTGTGTGGAGTTCTGCACTGAGCATTGGAGCCCACTTGGGATTCTCTCTCTCCCTTTGTCTTTCCCTTTCCCCATCTCAAAATAAATAAATAAACATTAAAAAATAAAATATTGATTTGGATATTCTACTCAATATTTGCAAAATTCTTTCAAAATGAAAGCCGTTGCTACCTGCCATTTGTCTTTCATACTTAAATGAAGGATATTACTTCTTATTTCATAAGATTTTCTTGTAGAGTTGACTTGCTATGTATATATTATCTTCCCACCTAAGCTCAAACAGGTTCATTGAAACAATGCCTATGGCATATTTGACACAACCCTTCTATTGTACAGAGTACCAAGGCCTTCAATAATTGATTTTTGTTTTGATTATTGGAAGGAGAAAAATAGGTAAAATGCCCACAAAGAATTGTCTTATCTGATGATGGTAAGCAAGGACAGGCTGGCACAAAAGACACTGATCAAACAAGAATTTTCTTCATCTCCTTTACAAAAGAGCTTCAATTCTGTCTATCATCATTAGGGGGAAGCTTTACAATAAAAAAAAATACATATTAAAACACGGTATTGAGAGAAAATCCCACAATTTACTTGTTTACTCCATTTAATATTATATTTTCATTTTTCTGTTGAAGATAAAACTGTAGCAAAATATTTCTCCAAAATGCTTGACAAAATTAGTGATGCATCTGAAAACATATCAGAGATTATTTTGCTGCTGAATTTGAAATGTGAGTTAATTCAGTTAAAATATTAAGTCTAGTGGTACCCGGCTGGCTCTGTCAGTCAAGCATCCCACCTCGGCTCACATCATGATTTCATGGTTTGTGAGTTCGAGCCCTACATTGGGCTCTGGTTGAAAGCTCAGAGCCTGGAGCCTCCTTCAGATTCTGTGTCTCCCTCTCTCTCTGCCCCTTCCCCACTCACACTCTGTCTCTCTCTCTAAAAAAATAAATTAAAGGGGCGCCTGGGTGGCGCAGTCGGTTAAGCGTCCGACTTCAGCCAGGTCACGATCTCGCGGTCCGTGAGTTCGAGCCCCGCGTCAGGCTCTGGGCTGATGGCTCAGGGCCTGGAGCCGGTTTCCGATTCTGTGTCTCCCTCTCTCTCTGACCCTCCCCCGTTCATGCTCTCTCTCTCTGTCCCAAAAATAAATAAATGTTGAAAAAAAAAATTAAAAAAAAAAAAATAAATTAAAAACATTAAAAATAAATAAATAAAATAAATCCAAATCTATAAAAATAAAATTATTGAACAGGTATAATGGATAAAGATGGAAACCAAATAATTATCCTTCCCAAATCCCTTTGGTAAATTAATGTTTCTTCCATTATTTTCTAGGCTACTCTGGCACAGAAGGAAAAAATGAGCCATCTGTCAAATAATGAAATAAGAAATAATTTCATCTTCCAGAAAACAACACCTATGTATAATCATTTAAAACATTAAAAAAAAAATAATACTAATAACATAGCCCAATGGATCCACTGGAAACCAAGTTTTACTAATAATCTATGGAAATTCAACTACTAAAAAAAACAATCAGCATTTTCCTCAGTTAAGGTTCCAAGTATCAATGGTGATCACTAGCCTTTTATTCTTTCTTCTCATCTCTCTGAATAGCATACTAATGTTGAAAGTGTAACATGCAGGGGCACCTGGGTGGCTCAGTTGGTTAAGTGTCCAACTCTTGATTTTGGCTCACATCATGATCTCACGGTTCATGAGTTCAAGCCCCACATCAGGCTCTGCGTTGACAGTGCAGAGCCTGCTTGGGATTCTCTCTCTCCCTCTCTCTCTCTGCCCCTCCGCCACTTGTGCATGAGCTCTCACACTCTCTCCCTCCCCCCACCCCAAATAAATACATTTCTTAAAAGATGTGACATGCGAAGCGTGCTAATCACTATCAAGCGAAAACTTTATTCATTTAACATGAGATATTCTCAAAATGTATTCATCATTTCAAAATTGAAACTCTATGCTTATAACATATACTCCCCTGTGAAAAAGATAAAAAAAGGAAAAATGCAAACAAATATTTTGTTTTTAGTTCCCTTGAGCAAATAGCTGATAATAAAAAACAAAATATGTTTTATTATCAGTAAAGGTGCTATTTTCTCCTCTCTCTGGAATCACAAGCTCTTCCAAATGTCACCTTGGTTTGAATATCTCAATATAATTCCCTTCTTCATCTCATACTTCTTTTCTAAAAAGGTAGAAATATTGCAATCCTTTTTACCTCAAAACATTAGTATTTATGTTATTAAATACTATTAAGAGTACAAAACTCTTAAATAAGCAAAATTTGCCTTTACTTTTTCTCTTGACCTTACTTAATATCTCCTCTCTAAAGATATTCTAATACTTTTTATTCCATGTGCTATTTCTCCAAAGATATTTACGGGGTTTATAGGAAAGTTCTACTTCTAAAGTCACATAACAAAAGTGAAAGCCAAAACACTGGCTTCTTGATTGGATAGCTCTTTAAATTAAATAACCATTATTGGGGCGCCTGGGTGGCTCAGTCGGTTAAGCGGTTAAGCAGCCGACTTCAGCTCAGGTCATGATCGCACAGTTCGTGGGTTCGAGCCCCCTGTCAGGCTCTGTGCAGACAGCTCAGAATCTGGAGGCTGCTTTAGATTCTGTGTCTCCCTCTCTCTCTACCCTACCCCACTCACACTCTGTGTCTCTCTTTCTCAAAAATAAATAAACATTAAAAAAATTTTAAATTCAATAACCATCACTGAAGTCCTGGGTTTTGCACAGTGGTGTGTATGACAAAGTAGAAGAATGAGTTTTCAGTTGCATAGGGAACAGGACATGCATATCCATAAAACAGAAGTCAAACTAGAACACACAGCACACTGATCTCAGTGTCAAAATTACTGACCAACTTAGTGTCTTGTGAGTTTAAAAAGGACAGATCACTAAATGGAAGAGTAATCAGGGAATGCCTTTATGGACCCCCAAACAGATTAGGCTCTATGAAACAGATTGTAGATAAAAGCCAAGGCAGGAGACACCAATAGAATTAAGACACAGTCATGGAAATCATAACAGTATATTTGAAACACAGGGACAAGATTGCCTGGCCTGCCTCAAGTCAAGGGTTGCTGTTAGGATTATTAAAAGCAAGAAGGAAGATTACGTTCCTATATGTTTCACTTTTTTGTACAATTCTCCCAAGACTTCTATGAGGTAGATATGTTCTTTTTTGCAGATAAGCGTATAAGGAGACTTTAAGCTTTTGCCCAACCCTCCTGACATGGTAAGTGGAAAAGCCCAGGTATGAAACTCATTTGGAAGATATTCTATGCCAGGTAACAGGGATGGGACTTGATTCCTTAGACAGTATGCATTTTCTAAATATCTTTAAACAGTTTTTATGACTTTATAAAATCAATAAGATTGATATGGGTATTTGATTTAAAACTCGTTTTCTAATATATTCATATTAGCAAAAGAGAAAATTATATTTAAAAGAAACTCTTTGAGTCTCCTTCAAATAAAATGAGTCAATCCTTATACAGTTCTATTTGTTACCATGTGATCTCAGCTTCTCCTAATTATGTCAGGAGTCAACCGGTTTACAGAAAGATTTTATCAAATTGATTGAAGCCCCAAACCCTGGAAACTAAAAGAGAAATATAACAACACAGCCACATGCCATTTTTTCCTACTTCTCACTTCCAAAGCTCAACAGCACAGAGGGACAGATAAGGTGTGAATGGAAAAATTTTACTATCCTGACATCTGGTGAAAATGTCACTTTACTGAAAGTATTGCACTTAATAAATTTATTTGTTGTGATGATAGATTCCCTCCTAAGTAGTAGAAAAAGAAGCAATGGAAGGTTGAACTATTTAATATTTTTAGAACATTTTTTAACGTTTATTTATTTTTAAGACAGAAACAGAGTACAAGCAGGGAAGTGGCAGAGAGAGGGAGACACAGAATCCAAAGCAAGCTCAAGGCCCTGAGCTATCATCACAGAGCCCGACATGGGGCTCAAACCCACAAACCACAAGATCATGACCTGAGCCGAAGTCAGATGCTTAACCAACTGAGCCACCCAGGAGCCCCAAACTATTTAATAATTTGGAAATGATAATCTTGGGATAAACTAACCACCACATTATGTATTTTTTCTAGCAATTAAGTTTAGAAACTTGCAAAAGAATGAAGTACAGTATTCCAAACAAGGCATGGAAAACTCACCACCCTCTGCATCAGTTAGCTCATGGCTGATAAATTGTAAAAAAGACACAGACAAACTAGAAAGTATCCAATGAGGCGAGGTCTCAGTGCTAAGACTGAGAAAACACTGAAAGAAGGGGTGATACCATGCCTGGAAGGCAGAGAAGCCAGAAGTAAGTTGTCTTTTCAAATGTCTAGAGGATCATGATACTGATGAGGGATCAATGTGGCCTTCCAAACAGAAACAAGGAACAAAATAGACCCTTCCAATTTACCCAAGAAAGTAAGAACTCCTACAATGAATGTGACCGAACAATAAGAATATGCTGTTAAGAATGGTTTAACCACAGATTTAACAACTACCTTTGAAGAATGTTGTATGTGGGTGACGGCTACGATTGAAATTTAAGTAAACTTTATGAAAACTATAAGTCAAATTTTATGTGATTTTATGAGAGCACACACAAAAAAGAAAGGGGTTTCTGTGGCTGTGTCAAATGAATGAAGCACCACACTTTAAAAGTGTATGTAAACTCAAGCAAACTCCAGAATTTTTCTTTGATGTTCTAGCACTTTTGTCTGGGAGTCAACCAATTATATGAGCAATCAAACAGGTTTGGTTAAAAAACAAAAAAACAAAAAAACAAAACAAAACAAAACTATGCTTAGAATCAGAGTTTCATTTTATTTATTCGTTTACTTTTGGCAAATCAACATCTCTGAATCTCTTTTTTTTTAATATCTCAAGTAGCAATGACACCATGTGCATGATAGGCTGAGGTGAGTATCAAAATAATCTTATTTGAACTGTGTCTTTTTTGTTGTGAACTATGCGGTACTGAGTATCACGAAAGCTTGTTTTCATTGGCTTTATTTTGTTTTCAAAATAAGTTTCTGTCCGGTATTTCGTCCCAGAAATCTCTTAGTTATTAAAGAATTCATCTGTCCTACTTTAGTTTACCTCTTCTTTTCTCTTCGAGTTCTACTAGTGGTTCATTATCATGAGAACATATGTAATAGCTTCACAAATGCCTATGAAAAATGAATGTTTTGTAGTAGTGGCATCTCCAAAAGATAATTATCATACAAACTTCAGTATGCATGTCAGAAGATTTGACCTCACAGCATCAAAGGGAAGAAAAGCAATAATTTCTTGCTACTTGGTGAATATGCAAATTGGATTATACTATCATAACATAAATCCTAATGGATGTCTAAATCGTAATGGCATGGCACAGAAGGCTAGATGAAACATAGCTTCATAGATTTCAAGTTTCCACCAACAAATCTGTTTCATCAAACGTGTCACCCAGATTAAGAAATAATTCAGTGTGGATCCTCCTGGAGAACCAATCACCAAGCAAGTGCAAAATCATATAACAACCTTGTATAATTGTGCAACTATGTGCCCAAAGGACAATGTTACAACGGGAGTGGTGCTTTAAAATTCACCAACCTGGGTGCAGCCATATTGGAATCTGCCATTAGGTAAACAAAACAAGGTTCCCACTCCCAAGGAAACTGGAGGGCTCTCGAATGCAGGGAAAATGGGGAGGTTGCCATGTTCTTCTACCACATCTCAAAACATGAGTCATCCATACTTGTCAACAATGAAGACAATATCTTAAAAAATTGTTGTTACATCTAATAAGTGGCATTAAAGACAAGGAAGATTCTTCCAAAATGTGCATTGATAGAGAGGAAATTCATATGTAGGGATGGAAGAGAATGTAGATATTAAACCCTTCTGTTTATAGATGAGAAAGTAGAAGCTTATGAAGAGTACAAACTCAATCACATTTGGGTGTCGTCTGGCTACTGATGAAGTGAGCTCACTTAACTGTTACAATTTTTTAGAAACCCAGCACTAAAACGGGCATGATTATTACAATAGGATGAAATCCACTGCAAATATCCCCAAGTTGATCCAGTACAACCTTACATTAAGGACCTATTTGGAACTCTTATACCTCTGTAGCATCAACAACCCATTCCTGGCTGTGCCGATCTTCAGCACCTCAGATAAAAGAAATGGTTGGGGTGCCTGGGTGGCGCAGTCGGTTAAGCGTCCGACTTCAGCCAGGTCACGATCTCGCGGTCCGTGAGTTCGAGCCCCGCATCGGGCTCTGGGCTGATGGCTCGGAGCCTGGAGCCTGTTTCCGATTCTGTGTCTCCCTCTCTCTCTGCCCCTCCCCCGTTCATGCTCTGTCTCTCTCTGTCCCAAAAATAAATAAACGTTGAAAAAAAAAAAAAAAAAAAGAAATGGTAACAGAAACCCATGATCTGCACATTAGCTCTGTTATCTGATGAAGCCATTAAGTAGTTAGTGCCAGCCTTGATTGGTTGCTCACAGAACTTTATAAAAGTTTCTAGGTTCCTTCACAAGTTTAGTAAGACTTCTCAAATAGTCTAACTACAAGTGAAAACTATGTCAACTTATAGTCAATTGAGTTATTTAAATATATTTATTTAAGATACACTACGGGGTGCCTGGGTGGCTCAGTAGGTTAAGCGTTTGACTTCAGCTCAGGCCATGATCTCGTGGTTCATGAGTTCGAGACCCGCATCAGATTCTGTGCTGACAGCTCAGAGCCTGGAGCCTGCTTTGGCTTCTGTGTCTTCCTCTCTCTCCCTGCCCCTCCCCTGCTCACACTCTGTCTCTGTCTCTGTCTCTCTCTCTCTCAAAAATAGATCAACAATAAAAAAAAATTTTTTTAAAGATACACCATAAATACATTATAAATATTCTCCCCCAAAAAGATTCAGCTTGGTGGAGTACACACTTCTTTAGGAGCATGTACGAATTCACAAAGTTATGTATGCAACTATAAACAACCAGCTTGGCAGTTAAATTTATATATTATATTTGTATATATGAATAGCTCTGACACTTGATATCTATTTTATACAAAATGAACAGTAACTAGCTTTTATAAGAAAACATTAAAAACAGTTCAAAATACAGCAATGAGGGTGAAAACTAAATTATCTAATTTAGTCAGCAGACTCTGTAGAATTAATAAATAAGAATTATTAAAAGCAAGCTTCCCTGAGCAAAAAAAAAAAGTGCTTATGCCCAAGCTGGCCCACATGCAGGGATGCCCTCGGGCATGCTAGGACTTTCTTCAGGAAATGTTTGGTTTAGATAAATTCAGGAGCTATATTTACCTAGAGAATGTCTCTCCTGGGTCTATGGGAAGAAGCAGGGAAATCTGAGTTCTGCCTTCCAAACCTCATTTCCCTAGGGATTCTAATTGAATTATGTCCTAATGGGTTCTTGGATAACACTCTAGCAACTTTCTTAGAGCCAAGAGGCCCTAAGTACTTCAGGTAAGAATTTCAAGACCACCCTGGCCAACTCTCACATTCCTGAGGTGTCAGAAAGGGCTCGCCCAGTATGTGTATGATCTTGCCAGGTAAACAAACGAGCTATTCTGTGGAGAAGTGAAAAGTAATAGAGATCTTTTGGAGACAGCCTGGTGGCTTTCAACTGTAAAAAAAAAAAAAAAAAAAAAAAACCTAAGTAAACTGAGGATACCTTTGCCATCCAAAGTCAACTTCAAATTTATTACTAACCGGCTAACTTTACACATGCACTGGTACAGATTAGCCTGAGTAAACCATATTCCATTAATGGGATCCAAAAAAAAAAAAAAAAAAAAAAGCCGTAAAACAATGTTGAGGTGGAAAAACAAAATATACACTGAAGGTGGGTAACAGTGTCATCGTTCAGCAAAGAGTGGTAAGAAACATTACTTAAGACAAAGAAAACAGCGTGTAAGACAACTTTGAGACAATACAGTGACGTTCATAAGGCCAGAACTTGATCGCCATGAATAGCAGCTAAAGGATGTTAGAGATGAGAGGGTACTTGAGGATCATTCTATACGTGAAGAAAGAAAAGCCAAGCCCCTTAGTTTTTTGTTTTTGCTTTTTTTTTTTTAATGTTTTATTTATTTTTTGAGAGAGCGCAAGTGGGGGAGGGGCAGAGAGAGAGAAAGAAAGGATCAGAGCGGGTTCTGCACTGACAGGTTGACAGCAGTGAGCCTAATGTGGAGCTGGAACTCACTAACCATAAGATCACGACCTGAGCCGAGGTCAGAAGCTCAACCGACTGAGCCACCCAGGCCCCCTCCAGCCCCTTAGTTTTTATTTTATTTTTTTTTATTTTTTTATTTTTTAAAATTTTTTTTCAACGTTTATTTATTTTTGGGACAGAGAGAGACAGAGCATGAACGGGGGAGGGGCAGAGAGAGAGGGAGACACAGAATCAGAAACAGGCTCCAGGCTCTGAGCCATCAGCCCAGAGCCCGACGCGGGGCTCGAACTCACGGACCGCGAGATCGTGACCTGGCTGAAGTCGGACGCTTAACCGACTGCGCCACCCAGGCGCCCCCAGCCCCTTAGTTTTTAAATAGGGAAATCTACTTAGAAAAAAATCAGTAGGACAGTCTGCTTACCCCATTAGAATGATATTCCTGGTGCTTGCTTTCCCGACCATCCCCAGTATGTTCTTCACCATTGGCATGAGCCTGGGAGCTCCACTGAATAAAAATCAACAGATTTTCTCCACGTACTGCTATAGCATCTCCCACTCCCAAATCCTTGATGTCTCTGTCCTGTGTGAACTGATTGGAAATATGCTTCCTGAATTTTCAAAGAGCAGTGTGCCTTTTTATTAGCTCAGACAATAATGCAAGCACTTCAAAAACGCATGGGACATTTTCTTGACCGATGTATAATTCTTCATAGCATCAATAAATTCTCTAATTCATCTCTATTTCAACAGAAACGTGAAAATTACACAGGCAAAACAGAATATCTAATCATTTAAAATATTTTTTTCTCTGCTCACCAATCCAAAATCCAAACACCTACATGCTGTGAAAAATATCGAGATTGTAATTTGCTTAGCTAAAAATGTGCAACGACTAGTTTCTATTAATATATAATTTTAGAACACTCTGTAGATTTTGTTTGGGAATGTGTTAAGAAAAGGTTGAATACATCAGGTAAAGGCTATGTGAACACATCAAATGAATGATAGGACATTCTGCAAATGCCAGCACTTACCCCAGAACCTAGCACAGAGTAAGCCCTCAATCAATAGAAACTATTATTAGTATTAACTTTTTGAAAAATTTTCCTCATGTGTCATTCTCTCACATGAGAGCATTCCAAGAAGGTTTTTTATTTTTTTTTTTTTTTAATTTTTTTTTTTCAACGTTTATTTATTTTTGGGACAGGAGAGACAGAGCATGAACGGGGGAGGGGCAGAGAGAGAGGGAGACACAGAATCGGAAACAGGCTCCAGGCTCTGAGCCATCAGCCCAGAGCCCGACGCGGGGCTCGAACTCACAGACCGCGAGATCGCGACCTGGCTGAAGTCGGACGCTTAACCGACTGCGCCACCCAGGCGCCCCTCCAAGAAGGTTTTTTAAAAGGAATCACTCCTCAGATTTAAAACATGACGCAATGATGAAATGTAAATATTGTTGAAAGGAACAACATGGGGGAAACTGTTAGTCATCTATACCATTCTCAGAATCCAACTAGAGGCCAAAGTTTCACAAACATTACCTCTAAGCCTCACAACAACTCAACATCACAGTCATTATAGTCTTCTTTTTAAAAACAAGCACCATGAGGATGAGAAGTAAGAGGTAAATAAGTGGAGAGCTGAGGATTTGGAGACTACCTGGCTTTCCCAGCACGGTCTTTCCACAGGGAGTCATACTCCGAGGGCCTAACATTTGGTTTAATGTTCTGTTGCTGTCATCTTGAAATGATTAATAATCTTTGAACACAGGTCCCCATATTTTGATTTTGCACTGGGACCTGCAAATTATGTCACTAGTCCTGTCCTTTCACTATACCAAGTTGTTTTCCTAAATCGAAATACAATCAGACCATTTTCTGAGCAGAGGGAGAAAATTCACAGAATGCAAGGGGTAGAAGGATGATGAGAGAGAATGGTGGAAATAGCCAACTGGAAGACAAAAATAAACACCTTCCCCTATTATGCTTTCCAGCAGCTACGTATGGAAATACCTTCTATGAGTGAGGAACTTTGTTGGGTATGAATACCATGTAGAATTCATGAATTAGGTCATATTCCCTCTCACTCCTATGCTCTTCCTCTGCCTGCAACACTCAGCTCCTTCCTCTCCTTCCTACTGTCCACTCATTCTCAGAGTCTACATTCAGTCATCTGCTCCAGGAAACTTTCCCTGATTTACCAGGCCTTCCTGGGACACCCTGTCATTGCATGCCACTAGCAATCATTTACACCATCGTGTAATAATTATTTCTTTTCGGGGTGCTTAGGTGGCTCAGTCAGTTAAGCATCCGACTTCAGCTCAGGTCATCTCACAGTTCGTGGGTTCGAGTCCCACGTCAGGACTCTGTGCTGACAGCTCAGAGCCTGGCGCCTGCCTCAGATTCTGTGTCTCCTTCTCTCTCTGCCCCTCCCCACCTCAAAAATAAATAAACATTAAAAAAATTTAAAAATCAGTAATAATTATTTCCTTTTGATTGTCTTTCTAATCCATGGGCTGAGGGACTGTACCTTACATTGCTGCAATGCCACACCTATGTTTGTTTAATTAATAAATGCATGCATAAATGAGCGCATGAAAAAGGGATTGATGATCTAAACAAAAACATTTCAAGGAAATGGACCACTTAATAGCACTTGAATGTACTATTTTAACACGTGTCTTAACTGGACTTCATTAGGAAAATAATTGTTTAATTTTGCTACAAAATGAAAATTGTTTAGAATTCAACAGTTAAATACTAAATTAGGAAATAAAAGCACAGTTTAATTTAATCTTTCTCACTATTATTTGCATGGCTTTTTCATATTTTTAGTAATCAGTAAAATGTAAATTGATTTTAAACCAAGAATAAAAGAAATATCCTGAAAAAATGTTGTTTGATATTTCTACAGTATTTACTTTTAAGAATTCAATCATTACAATAAGAAAACAGCAATATGTAGTTTACATAATTAGCTCTTGTAATAATTAGGGGAAGGGGTGGGAGTCATCAATGAAATGCACACATTGCTGTCCAAGTTAAACCAGGAATTCCTAATGACTAACATTAATTGAAAAAAGACGGCTCAAAAAAAAATCTATGTGAAACATTAAACAAAGTTATCTGATGTTTATGTTTTTCTCCTTTAATAATTAATGGAATGTAAATAGTCAGGGGAGGCTACAGTTTTGCATTGTAACTAACCACCATTATAAATGGCAGTCAGATGTTTACATAATACCCAGAACCCTTCTGTATGGAAGGAGGTTACAAATCTGCCCCTTTTCCCTGTTCAAAGTCAAAAATAATGGTGCCTGATCCCCAGAGCATTCACTGCAAGAACTGTTTGCATATTCAGTTATTGTTTCTGCTGCGTCAGTCATCTGTTGAAGTTCACTCTAATGTGGCCCTGATCAATTCTGCCAGCTGTGCTTAAGTGCTGTTTACTATAATAACATCACACTGCATTCTTATTTGGCAACAACAGCTATGACAGCACCTAAATGCATTGAGAAGCCAAGATTTTTATCATGTACACAGATCAAATTGAAACTATTTACAGAGGACAGTGATGTTCTATTTCTGTCCATTCTAGTGAATACCAAGAGCGCAATAATGGCTTTGCCAAAAGCATTACTATCCTGCCCTTTCTAATAAGTGAAGAGCCTGTTGATCTAAATCCTCAATAGGATATAAAAATTATTTTCTGATTGTTTACCTTATAATCTTGACCTTATAATCTTAAACATGCTGATTGACTTGAAATAAAGACCTTTACCTCCAACATATCCTGATATAAGGTGTAGTGTGTGTAAATTACCTAAAAATAATTTCTTCTCAAAAGACCGAGCAGCCAAAACAGTAAAGGTGAAAGTTAAAAGGCAAACACAAATACAATCTTATAACAACAGATTAGGTCAACAAAATATTAAATATTATGCTCTGTCACCTGTTATAATAGTACATTTCATCTCATGTTAAGCAACAAGGCAAACTAAGCCGAGTATGTCACTAGGACGAACAATCAGTATTTCTACACAAAACTTACACAGTCATTGTGATCAACATTTGTTACTGTTTTGCCACTTTATTTTTAAAGACTTTGTAAGTGAACTCTACATTTGCATGACATCAAATTTAGTGTTGTTTATTGTGATTTTAAAAATCTCATTCTTGTTTAGGTGATTCCTTCATCGTTTCCTTTATAACACATATGATATAAATAAAACTACTGGCTGCGGGAAGAACAAAGTCACTGAAATGCCATCTTCTCAGAGGTTTTAATCTTCCTAAAGCAATAGCAAATAAGTGGACATTTTTAAGAATAGCATAGAAAACATATGGATAACTCTTAATATAAATTCATGTCATAGCTCATAAAGGCTCTGAAGGCTCCTTCTGAGCTATTATGGTGCATGCTGTGAATGTGTATTAACGTCAGTGCAAAATCATATGTTAAGTACATAATATATTCGCATATTTAGTTCTATTCAAATGCCAATTTTAAAATATACTTTTTCTGAAGTCTTGGTTTCTAGTAGCCGTAATTTTTACATTAGCATCTATCAAAATAGTCACCTACTTTGACATTATTCAGCCTTTAAAATTATACTTGAACTCCCGCAAACTAGGAAACTATCTCTTTCTTTTCGTGCGCAGTCACTTAGCTACAGCCGAGTGAGAATTTTAGGAACTTATCTTTCTAAAGATGCTCAACACTTTATACATTTTATATTAACACTCTTTAGTAGATAATAATTATGTCCCCAAACAAAATCTTTCATTCCTGCTTTTTGTAGAAAACATGACATTCTATTACAATCATCAGGTTGCCAGCAAGAATCCAAAACAAAAATAATTCATTCAAACTCTTTAATCTAGTCATTGAAGATTGACAGTATCTTTTTATACTTTTGAAAGCTCTTTTAACATTAACTGATATTTTAGTGTGGGAAGAAACTAAAAGCTTTCTACATATAAAAGTTCATCTTTTACCTCCTCACCACCATCAGATAAAAGCATAAGGGGCTTGAAGCCACACTCAGATATACTGGTCCCATAGGAATGAACCCAGTGCATCATGAGTGCAGGGACAGGCAGCAAGTGCGAGCACTGACTTAGAAAAAGAGTCATGTTATCCCAGTAAGACAAGCTAGAGAACAGTTACATGTGACCTATTAATACTACTATGCATGGGATAATAGGAAGGCCTTCTTGTTACTCAAGATGAAGGTAGCCTGGCTAGAAAAATAAGCAAACCATTGCAAATATTGTAGTGACTGTCCTGTGAATGGATTGCCACACCAAATGACAGAACTCTCTCAATTCCACTTTCCAATAACTCCAAGGCACTCGGGATGTGACAGCATGATGAATACCACAACAGACAGCTCCAATATGGTACCATTTTACCAGATCAATATCTCGCTGCAATATAAGAAAAAAGGAGCTGATATTAGTCTACACAGTGTATTACAGATGAGGTACATTTCTTCTTACTGCACTCATGCTGAACCAAAGCAATAATTCATAGATCCCTTAAAAGGTTCCTGCACCACCACATGCAAAAAAAAAAAAAAGCTAATCTTTATTTTAACATCTGCTGGAAGATGTTATAGCTTAAAGCAATAGGTATGCAAGTTTTTTTTAAATGTCTCTCTTTATCATTTTATCTAGATACGGGAATAGCAAAGTATATCCAAAATCTGAAACAACACGAACATTCATAGATTGCTGACATTGTTCTATCATCAGGATAAAAAAAACTGTACTCAATATTTTACTACAAAGCTACCTTAATCCCTCTGCAAGTAGAAGCCATAGAACTTTCCACATTTGGGGTGTATGAAATATAATCAATTCTCCATTATCTGTGATGGTTTATTCTTTTTCAGATTATTCCATATTTCCTTTTCAAAACCAAAGTCACCATGATCAAGTACTCATACTTAGCAAGACCCACAGAATAGGAAGCTGCCAAGAGTTCTTACCTACTGTACAAAGAATATTAGTTGCTAAGTGTACAACTCATTGAAAGTAATGCAAATAATTCTAATGACAGAGTCAAAATATAAATGATGGAGTGTTTTGTTGTTTTAAAATATTCTAATTTGTTCAAACCACAAGTACAAGGAGAAGTCAGAATCACAGATCATGCTAAATCCAAAGCCACCTAATTCAGACTTAATTTGACTCATGATTATCTTCTTTAATCCACTCTATTCATCATCTACTGGAGTGTTTTTCCTTTTCCTCATTTTCTCTCTTTTTTTTTCATAACCTGTTTCAGTAAAATAAATATTTACTTCCTGAAACAAAGTTCTATTAAATTAAAACTGTTCTATTAATGCTTTGTAGAGGAATTAGCAGCCAGCTCACCTGAGTCCTGCTTCCTTTCCAATCATGCCCATTTCCGTTCTGGCACCACCCAAAGATCCTAATATAGAGATCCTCAATCAACATTTCTGAAAATCTGACGCTGGCTTCTGCCAGTCTCCTGCCCAACTGCAGGTAATAGTTGACCCCCACTTACCTCCCTCACTGCCACTCACTGAAGTGTCTGCACTGTGCTAGTGAAGTCTGTGACATATAGGAGTTAATACTTCACAAAGCTATGACTACTCCCAATATTTTCTAGTGTTGCCAACCTGAACCGTGAAGTAGGTCAGCACTAAGAGTTTTGTTTTACAGATAAGGAAAATGAGGTTTCAGAGGTTAAATGTCTTAGCCCATTGACCCAACAGCTGTCAGAATTTAGTAACCATTCTCTGGGCCAGTGCTTTCCAGCCCAGATTTTGTAATACCCCAGGGTGTCTCACATTTCCTAAATTCCTAAATGAAATTCTCAAATTCCTAAATGAAGTTCTCAAAAAACATTCAATGAAAGACAAATATAGGGCAAATTATATATTTTAGACATAACCAGGAGAAACGGCACAAATATATAGTGCATCACAACTTGGTAAAGCATGGAAAACTGGACTCTCTGGTAGTCCACTGCAAGCCAGGCAAGTCTTAGGAACAAGATAAAAACAGAGAGGTGTAATAATAAGACAAGCACGTTACCAGTCATTAAATATCATCTCATCTTTTGCACACATCACATTTAATACAATTACATTTTTATTCAGGAGAAGGGCAAAAATATAAGGAAATAATAATCATAAACTACTGTTGTCTCTTGATCTGCTCTTTGAAAATCAGCAAGAAAACTGATTAACTTTGTCTATGGGTTTTGTTTTATCATCTTCAAGGTAATTATACAGACTGAAAGGTTGCCTAGAAACGCTTGACTTGGCTAATATTGAGAAAGGGTATTCAACAGAGTTACCACTAATATTTATCTCCCCAGTTCATGTAGCTTATTTCTTTAAAGCAGACATCAATCAACTGTGGCATAACAAGAAAGATATGTTTATTTTATGGACATTTATTAAAATACCACACATGAGTGAGGACACAGAAAGATACTTGAAACACTAAAGCTGTTCCATAGTTAGATGCTTCAACGTGGATCCTCATCATAACAGCAATGCTAATCAAAGGATATTAAAATTAGCCATTGCACAGGAATTGTACTCCTCAAACTTACCTTGCCACATCAGGAGGTAGACCAAACAGGTATTAAGCTGGTTACTCTGACCAAAGCTAGCAATAAATCTTAACTCTCTTCTTTTTGCCATGGAGGCAACTGAGGTCCAGAAGTGCAAATCATTTGCCCAAGGTCACAATGTTAGTGTCAGAGGTGGGAAGATCTCCAAGTTAGGCCCAATTTGTCCCATTTTACCAATGGTACCCTTGAGGTTCAGAGACATTCCAGGGCTACTGAGAAGTAGAACTTGGACTGGAATGCACGTATTCTAACTTTCAATTTGGTCGATGAAGAGGAACTCTCGTAGCCATCCATTTCTACACATGTATCTTTCAAAATATGAGATACTTCACTCCTCAAATTAATGTCTAATAGAGACAAACTTGTATATTCAGTCTTCAAATTCAATTAAGGCTGTCCCTTGACTACTTCCTCCTTTCAAATGAATTTCAAAAGTGTTTATTTCAATCATAGCATTAGAAACAAATACATACAAACCCCTACTGTTTAAATTATTATGCCAGGACAAAAGAACACAATATAATATTCACTACAGATAACTAATTCGTTAGTTGAGTAGGAGGCAAAAAATTTAAAAATTCTAAATATTAAAGAAAAATGTTAAATTCTTTTAATTCAAAAAACCTAAAATGCCTAAAACAAGATATTTAATAGTGTACTTGGATCTCATTTACTAGGAATTCCCTTTCTATTTCCTACTACTTCAGGGTTCTGAGAGTTGAACATACACCTCTATCATTTGTCATCAGGTTTGAACTTTTTCAGAATACTGACAGGAATTAGATTCTGGTTCAGGGTTGGTTTTGCAAACAACAGAAAATTTTTTTTTTATTTTGAAAGATACTATTAAAAGTTGAATAGCCACTATGTCCTACACACTGTATTAGGAATCAAAGAAATAAAGGTCAAGATAAAGAAAAGGTCTCTCTAAGTGGATGAACTCACAGTCTAATAAGGAAGACTGATATGAAAAGAGATAATTATAGTACAAAGCAATTAGCTTTAGGGTAGAAACAGAAGTGAAGAGCTTCAGAAGTACAGTATATTTAACAGAAAAATCTGAACTCCATGACTGGTTTTCTTCTTGGTTTTTTTTTTTTAATTTTTTTATGTTTATTTATTTTTGAGAGAGAGAAACAGAGCACGAATGGGGGAGGGAAGAGAGTCAGGAAGACACAGAATCTGAAGCAGGCTCTAGGCTCTGAGCTGTCAGCACAGAGCCCAATGCGGGGCTTGAACCCAGGAACCTAGAGTTCATGACCTAGGCTGAAGTCAGAAGCCTAACAGACTGGACCACTCAGGCGCCCCTCCATGACTGGTTTTCTAAAATAAATAAATAACCATAACTTTCAGAGCATATTTATAAAGTTTCCTTTAAACTAAAAATGACCAAATATCTGATTATCATAGAAATGTCAGATTCACGTACATGCTTGCATGCCTGCTTTCCACCTGTGAGAATGACACAGTGAATTTGAAGGATCAGGGGAAATAATGGCTCACATTTCATATTTGTAACAAAAAATTCATACATTGCCGCTGTCTGATTACTTGGTTAAGTAAAATTCAGTGCAATAAACATGAGAAATAGGTATTAAAAGTTCCAGTAACAATGTTACACATGTTTGAAGATTTTTGAAAGGGCTCATTATTGACAAAAGTAGTTTATTTAGCTTGAATAATTAATATTATGCCTCAGTAACTCATAATAAACATGCATTCAATTAAATGTTAAAATATCACTTGAATCAATACGTAATAATTCAAGAGTCAGGATCAAAAGAAAAATTAAGTAAAACTATTTTAATGCCCTAAATGCCATAAGCACTAGAGCAAAAACAATAAAAGGATATTTGATTTTTATAAGCATTTTCTTTGGGGCTTTCATAAAATGATGTGGACCAGCGGCCAAGTCCTGGCTCGTAGAGTCTTTGCTATCCCGCCTGAGCAAATCACCTAACCCCACCCCACCCCCCACCCACTCCCCACCAGGGATCACTTTTCCCAATCATTGAAATGGGTGTGACATCACCAATCTCACAGGTGTATTGTTGAGAAGCCAAAATGATTCTTCAGAGTGCTTTGAAAGTAGTGTCAGTGGTTGATCATCACAACAAAATATTTCTATCATGCTTTTCAGGGTTGAATCAATAAAACGCATAGAAAGATGTGACCTCAAGTTCTAAATGAAGGATTTAATTTACAAAATATATAGCAACAAGGTATACATGAATTTGTTTCTATAACTAAAAACTATGTTTCTATTTTAGAATTACGTGTCTACTTATGTTTATGGAAACCTAAACATAAACATATGTTGTTTCCATAAACATAAGTAAAACATAATTATTACTATATGATTAAAAGGAAATCTATATTGTTTGTGGAATTGAGAACCAATTTGATAATATCAGATATTTTTAAGTTGACCACAAAAGATACAATCACCTGAGAGCAAAAAAGAGGCCCAGGACTGTGCAGTCACTGTCCCTTCCTGTAAATGTAAGTGTGTTAAACAGGGTTTAAACTAGTAGGTAACAACTGCCCAGAGAAATTGTCGGTTTTTCTTTAGAGACTGATAAATACTCATTGTGTGTCAGATGTGATATGTATATGTAAAATAGATTAACAGAGGCAGAAATACACTTTCATGAAAAGGACTAGCAAATTTAATATTTTAAGCTATTGATATTGTAAAAAGAGACCAGGGGAAAACATCTCTGCCTAAAGAAGCATAAGGAGTGAGACTGAGAAACAAAACACAGACATGGCTTCCAATTTGTTTTTAAATGTCACGTACATATAAAGTCCTTCAAAGCAATCAAGAAACTGTAAGTTCAAGTGATAACAGACCTCTATGAAATGCAGTTGCAAGAAACAGAAGAGCATTTAGGTCCTGAGACCTCCCCCACCCCCGAAAAATACCCCCAAATGTGTCGAAATAATTATTTAAGTAATAGCCTGAAACACTTTGAAAGGCACCATTTAATCAAAGTACAGTATCCTCTCTTCCTGAGCATGATACATCTCAACAGGAATATCTATCTGAATTCTTAATGGACCTGCTGAAGTTAACAACAAATAAATGAAAACAAGTAAGTATAAATATCTGCTATATTAAAAGATGACTGAGTGGCATATAATTCCTACTAGTAATTCTGTGCCCATGTTGAAGTTGAAATTAGTACACAGTTAATGCCTGCTTTGAAGAAAGTTATTATGTACCTTCCATACTGCAAACCAATAAACTCCCCCTCCCTCCCACTATGTTGTTGCTAGCCTTTGTCTTTTTTTTTTTTTTTTTTTTTTCCTGTGGTCCTGTTTAAATTCTCACCTTGCTCTGCCCTTGTCATCAAGTCGTTCAAGCACAAAGCAGGGAGCATGGGGAGTGTTTACTCATTTCCCAAGTCCATTATCTTACACATTAATCACTGGTCTGGAACTTTTGGACAATGCTGAATCTGTTACCTTTTTTTTCCCCCTTTCTGGCTGCTTTACTCATGAATCTGACAGTTCACCAGTTTCAGGCTGCACTTACACTTGATGACCTTTTCATTTGATTAACTATTTTTGTCCCTTAAAACAGTAAAGATATGTCGTTTGGAGTCCAGAGAAACCGTAACGAACTTAAATGCGGAAGATGAAGCCCTTATTTTTCAAATAGTGCTTTTTCTTCATGGAAAGGCGAACCAACGGAGCTAAATCTCTTAAATATTAGTTTGTGAAAATATTTGTCTTTGTTGGAATTGAGCCGGTTCTCTTTCCCACCGCCCCCCTTCCCTCACGATTATTAAGTGTCATTTTCAAAACAAAACAGTAATGAGAAATTCTGCTTAACTTTGGAAAGCAAATATTTTTAAATTTTAAAACAAACAAACTTTTTACTCTCTAAAATCTCCCCAGTTCTTGCATAATATGAAGGGGTTGTTCTGGGAATCCAAAGTTAAGGTTCAGTAATGATTACTAAACCAAGAGAAATAGATGTAAAAAAGCAGGACAGCTGGAGGCTCTTGAACTATAGTTGTCAAAAGATTTGTTTGTGAAACATGCATTTTATTGCCTTGTATGCATGTTATAATGAGGCATGGACAACTGCAACATTACACTTAATGATTGCATTTCTTGTTTCAGCCAGTTTCCTTGTCCTCTTGCAATTAACGTTTTCCCAGATCACCCAAGGCTACTTTGTCAGGAAAAAAAAAATCTGAAATTCACATAAATGAGCAATGTCAATAGTTTAGAAAGAGTTTACTTAGAGAACAAAGGGCCCTTATGAGGCACTAGTGAGAAGAAATGGGGAAAAAATGAGTCCTCACAATGTAAGCCTTTTCTTAAAGAGACTTGTTATCAAGCAGTTCGGGATAGTCCCTCAAATCTGCATTAAAATGCATTTCATTCCATTGACTCATTTGCATTAATTTCTCCCATTATATCTGAAAATGGCTGAATGTCTACCCAACACAATGCCACAGCCTATCACAGGCTACCACGGCGGCCCCAGGTGCCAATTTACTCCTCTTAGTTCTTTTCATTCTGTTTGCTGATTCTGACAACTGGAGTTCTCCTCTCAGTCCGAGGGACTTTTCAATTGGATTTGCTCGTGGTGACAAAATTGTTGCTTTGCTGAGAGGAGGGGGTTCTTTGATTGAGCGTCTATCATGCTGCCATGGGAAAGCGAGAGGCGAATGATTCTCAGTGGCTTCTGATTTCCAGTATTTGTTCAGCATTAGGCCCACTTATCTCCAGAAGAAAAAGCAACATGTAGAAAGAAAGTGACAGGCAGAAACACACTCACTTGCTCGTTCATTCTCACTGCGCTCTGTATTCAAACAAGGGGGACCTATTACACTGAAAGCTCCAGATCAGCCTCACTCAATTATCACAGTTAATCCTTATAGCTCTATAAAGTAAATATTTCATTACAATTTCAAATAAACAGTCACCCAATCTAATGAAGCAAGAACTCAAAGTGGCAATGTCATAGAACTCGTTACCGTCATCAAAGGAAAGGACACAGCCTTGTCTACTAATAATGAAAAAATGGATACTGGCATATTTATGAACTCAAGGGTGTGTGGTGGTGAAGGGTTGCACCCTCCCCCCCTTAGTGCCATTGACCAATTTATCTTTCCAAATACAATTCAATTATCAAAATTCTATTTGTCTTTTTTCTTTCCCTTTATTTCTCTCTTTCTCACCCCAGTCGCTCCTTCGTGCTAGTAATCTGCCTCACAGTCCATCATCGGTACACAATGCACTTGGCACATTCAACAAGAACTTTCCTTTTTTTCCATGAACATCAGAGAATCTTGATATGGCGTTTCAAATTCAGGAATCTTACAGAATATAAAGTGATCATTTTCATGATCCATTGTCTCTACATCAATGTTACCTTAACCCTTTATCTTGTATGTCCTTTAATCCTTTGTCTCCTACTTTCATGCTCCAGGAGAAGAACATCTAAAAATAACTCTCATTTCACCAAATTTTAATAATTTGAAAAAAGCTTGAATTGAATAAAGATAAGTAGATTAAGTCCTTAATCAAATGTTGCATTACCTCTATGCTACTCTCTCATTTTAATCCTAATCTTCAGTCCCTTGGGGAATCATTTTCCTTAAATTATTATTTCATCCTTCTTATTAAATACTCTAATAGTCATTATATTTTCACACTTTTATAATTCACCCTATTGGACAGAAGAAGGTACAACATGTGTAATAGGACAATTTCACCTGTATTTGTTAGAATTTACTCAAAGGGTCGAAGGGGTCCCATATTATACATTATGACACAAACCTTCTCTAGTTAGATGCTGACTACAACCGCCTCTCCCTTTCTCTCAATTTAACTATGCTCTGTTGAACTATCCTCTAATGATTGTCTCATAGAAGTTAGATGAATGGTCTTTGGCTAGTGGTGAAGATTTGCATTTTTTTTCTTTCCTCTGAGATTCTTAAATACTTATTCTCCTTTAAAATATCACCTGAAATCACTATTGCCCAAACACGTAGGGACATACAAATCACCGGGGGGAGGTTTCTTAAAATACAGGTTTTGATTCAGTAGATCTGGAGTGAGGCCTGGGATTCTGCAGTTTTAAAAAATGTTTATTTATTTATTTATTTTGAGAGAGAGAGAGAGAGAGAGGGAGAGGGAGAGGGACAGAGAAAGAGAGAGGGAGAGAGAGAATCCCAAGCAGGCTTCACACTGTCAGCGTGGAGCCCGAGGTGGGGCTCCAACTCATGAACTGTGAGATCATGACCTCAGTTGAAATCAGGAGTTGGTGGGGCGCCTGGGTGGCTCAGTCGGTTAAGCGGCTGACTATGGCTCAGGTCATGATCTCGCGGTCCGTGGGTTCGAGCCCCGCGTCGGGCTCTGTGCTGACAGCTCAGAGCCTGGAGCCTGTTTCAGATTCTGTGTCTCCCTCCCTCTGACCCTCCCCCGTTCATGCTTTGTCTCTCTCTGCCTCAAAAAATAAATAAACGTTAAAAAAATTAAAAAAAAAAAAAGAAATCAGGAGTTGGACACTCAACCGGCTGAGCCATGCAGGTGTCCCTGGGATCCTGCATTTTTAATAAAATCACAGGTAATGCCAATACTGCTGGTCCCAGGACCATACACTGAGAAGACAAGAACTAAACTCCTGTATGGTATTTATAATTTTTTGGTATTTATAATTTCTATAATAAAATCACAAGTAGTGGATCTTGAGAATATCATTCAGAGAAAACTACATGTATAGTTTTCAACACTGTTTTAATTTCATTAATAAAGATATCTAAAATATGAATGATTGTATTAATAAAGTTTCCTAAAATACAGATTTAAGTAAGAATGTTACTACTGTTATTAATTATACATTGATAATTGAGTGGTTTGATATGTACACATAATTATTAGCTCTTTCCATCCACATGACAACTTTAAAGGCCTCTGCTATTGTGTTTCTCACATTAATGAAACAGGCTAGAATACTGAGTCGCTGAAATAAAATAACTGGTTCAAGGTAGGGGCTGGTACTCAAGTATTGCCTGCAAATGCACTATCCGTGAAGTACAGTTCAAGTCAACTTGACCCCCCATGTCATTGGATCTCAGTCTATGGCAACATGGACACTTAACACATTTTATACAAGGGTCCATAGTGTCGTAGACACTCTTCTGGGCCTTCTGCTTTCAGATGTGAAAGGACAAGCAAAGCTCCTGCCAGCCTGGCTCTGCACTACGAGTGAGCAACTGAACAAATTAGGGAGCAAAAAACATTGAGCAAGAAAATGTCAGATGTGGGTATGTGCCATGAAGAAAATGCTGCAATGGAAATGAGCGTCAGAAAAGTACTTAGTAATGCACATCTTAGAAATAAGTATATTTTCAAATTTTATGTTTAAGATCTGGTATTACTCTTGTTATTATTGGACCACATTAGCAACTTAATTTTCCTTAATAATTTCAGTTCACATAAACCTGCAAACAAG
The DNA here is from genome assembly GCF_018350155.1 of Leopardus geoffroyi. Lineage (NCBI taxonomy): Eukaryota > Metazoa > Chordata > Mammalia > Carnivora > Felidae > Leopardus > Leopardus geoffroyi. The sequence continues at coordinate 46,544,043 of NC_059326.1, forward strand.
CCTAAGCGGCTTATCACTGGTATAAAGAACTGTGCTCACAACACAGATATGGAAAGACATGTTTGAAGACTGTTACCTTTGGTATCATCTCCTATATATGTTGCTTTCACTGATATCTTAACACTCTCTGAGCCCAGTGTCATAATCTTCATCATAAACGTTAACACTTACCTATCATTTTATTTAATGGTTTTGTTGAAAACATCTTACATGTTAAGTGAATTAATAGTACAACGGCTTTGTCAAGTATAAAACTGCTGTAGCCATTTTCCAGATTATAAAACCGAGGCACAGAAGACTTAACTATGAATCCAGATTTATGTGGCTGGTAAGCATCAAAGTTACGTTTGAAATCTGGGCAGTTGCATTCCAATGTCTGTGCTCTTAATAGTTTGTCTCTCCTTCTTGTTTATATAAAAAAAAATGACAGTTATAAATTATTTCCAAGATTCTATTTGCTCACAAATGCTAAAACCCAATGATGCTGGTTTAAAATATAAAGTCTAAAGGTCAGGCTGTGTTATTGTCTGTTTGGTTTTGTTTTTTGTTTGTTTGGTTGGTTGGTTGGTTGTTTGGTTGGTTGCAATATTTAAGTGTTTAGAATTATGCAGACCTCTGATTAAAGTTACCCCATTTTTTAAAATTTTTTAATATTTATTTTTGAGAGAGAGAGAGAGAGAGACAGAGTGTGAGTGGGGGAGGGACAGAAAGAGAGAGGGAGACACAGAATCCAAAGCAGGCTCCAGGCTCTGTGCTGATCTGAGCTGTCAGCACAGAGCCCGATGAGGAGCTGGAATTCAAGAACCCCAGAGATCATGACCTGAGCTGCAGTTGGACACTTAACCGACTGAGCCACCCAGGCACCCCATCCCATTTTTAATTAGAGATTCTGCATTCCTTCCTTTATATACCTTTGAAATCAGGTAGATTTCAAAAACAGAAGATTACATAAATAGTAAATCTAATAATCGATCATTAAAATAAAAGTGTCACATATGTAATTTACAAAGGCTTGTGCTCCACAGGAAATACTGGTCAGAATAGTTAGCACTATATGATTCTTTAATGCAATGGTTGGATTTTAAAAACAAATTAATCTTTTAATAACATTCAGTGTTTAGAAGATTAAATATGGATGATTTAAGTAAGAACATCATTACCACTATGAATAATATTAATAATTAGCTGCCTTAATGTACACTTCATTTTTCACTATTTTTATTCTCACAATATTTAAAGTCTCCAGCAGTTCATTATGTTATAGTAATAATACAAACCTCAAAATTATCACATACACATACACCCTGCTCAAAGAATTATAATACACTTAATTGTATAAAACTGTAAATTTATGTTATAACTTAAATAAAGAAAATGTCCAATAAAAGCACAACAAAAGAGAAGTGAAGGCAGTGATGAAGTCTCAAAATGTTGTTGCCTTGAGATATGTCAGTTTGATGTCAGTTTGATCTGTTTCACTCCACACATCTAATAATTGCCTGGTCTAGTTGTGCTTATACAGGTGCTTAATCTATGCTCAACACATGAAAGTTTTCATTTTACTTTTTTACTCTTTAGGGTTTGAAGATATGCCAATGCAGTAAATATGTGACTACTCCATCTCCGGTAGGAGAATTCTCTGTAGACTGATTTCCTAGGCACCTTGATAGCTGTTTACATCTTGAAATATATTAGCCTTTTGATTTTAGCAACAACACTGTAATTGATTATCTTTTTAGATCTTTAACCACGCCTCCTTTTTTCACGGAATCCTCTCCTGATTTTCCTAAAAAGTAAATACTATTCAGAGTTTCGTTTTTAGCTCTTCCTCTCTCTCTAAATCATCTTTTCCAAGAATTCCCATTCATTCCAATTTTCAATTTCCAAGTAAGGTGCAAAGTGGTCCCCCCATTGATATAAATACTGTTAACTAACTCTGGACACCACCATTTGGCTATTGCACACTTATCACAAATACATTTCCATGAATTGGTCACCTTTTCCCAATTCCGCTCCTCCTTTTGTATTCCCTCCTGCTGAACCATCCATCAACTCATACAAACCAGACATTTGGAAGACATTAACTTCTGACTTCACCTGCTCCTTGCATCTCCTCTCATTAACAAACACCTAATATGTGACCATATTCCACTAGTTCTTTCTAGCCTTTAAGGCACTGTTGCATCCATTTCTCCCTCTCCATTCCTGTGGTGACTGTCTTAGCAAAGGCTCTATTTATTTGCTACCCAGACTGTTAACAATAGTCTCCTAACTAGGCTTCTTGCCTCTGTGAAAATTAAGAAAAGGAAACATCACTAGGGTGGAATCAGGTTTGGCAGGGGGCGCCGTCATGCCCTGCGACTCATTGTACATTGCAGACCCAACCAGAAGAGAGAGACCTACTTGTGCCTTGCCTGTGAATACTATTTTACTATGGCAGCACAGAGTAGGAAGGCTTCCTCCTCCCCCACCTGGCAACACCCCAGCCAATGAGAGACAATCACAACTCAGCCAGTCAAAAGTCACTATGCTTCACACTCCCAGTTTATACCAATGGACTTTTTTGTTTGTAACAGCTCCTCCCAACTTCCTGCTTTCCTCTACAAGAGAGCAGTTCATCTCCTTTGCTCCTGGGAATTGACATACCTTGCATGTCCTGGAGTACAATTCTCTGTTATTCTTGAATACACCCATCTTTTGCTGGTAAAGTAACTGGCAGTTTTATTTTGAAGGTTAACACCTACAATTGTACTACACTTTCCAACTGGACCCCCAGTTGGCTGCTAAAGTTTTGCTTATGCCATGCAAATTTGGTTATGTAATGTGCTGTAGTAAGTCTTTCTCATCCGTAATATTTCCTCATTACTTTCAGAATATAATCTAAACTCCATAGACTAAATGACAGCCTTCATGATTGGCCCCTGCCTATCACTCCAACCCATCTTTAAACAGCAATAATAATAGTTGTCATTGCATGTGCCTGGCACTGTTAAAATGCTTTTATATACTATCTTACTTACTCTTTCTATCAACCATAGGAAGTGGGATTTGAGACCCCCAATTTTACCAGTAATGTTCCCAGATTTAACTCATCGAAAATCACTGGATTAGAGAATAACAGAGCCTGGGCCTAAAACAGGTTCAAACTAACAGTGAGGTCCTTACAACCACTTTTCTACCCCCACCCCCCACCCCCCCCAAATTCCCTCCCCTCTTTACCTTTTTCCCTTTCTGCTCTCAGTTCTAATCCAGCAGTTTTCAACCCTAGAGGTACATTAGAGTGTACAATCACCTGGGAAGGTTTTAAAAACCTCAGTGGCCTGGCTTCACTCATCTCTTAAGACTTCTATTTTGTTAGTGTGAAGTAGGGTCTGGGCATCAGTATTTTTTAAGAGCAGCCTAGATTTTTCTAGGGTGCAGCCAGGTTTGAGATATGCTGCCTAATGAAACTGAATTATATATAGCTACACGAAACATCATGTAACCTCTTTATATCTGATCCCAGTGACTGTAATTCTTTCTCCCTATGTAATTGTGTATCCTGGATGTTTGAGCTTCCTGCAGATGGAAGTCGTGGATTGCTTGGATTTATAACTGATGTGACTGGTGGGCAGTAGGCCCTCAACAATAACTTATAAAATAAATACATACGACTTGCTGATTGCTCTTACAAAGACTTTGTAGGAATTAATATGAATACTGAAATGTAATATTGTGAAGTCCCTTAAATTTCTCAGAAGCTAGGAAAGAATAAAAGCCCCAAAGAAAATGATTTTAATACATGAAATTATTTACACATAAAAAGTGTCAGTATCTTCCTGCAAAAAGGGGGGAAAAAAAGGTCTTAGATGAGGACCAAAAAAAGTTATTTTTCAAAGTTTTGTAGTGATTAGCATCATGCACAATGTACATGAAAACTCACAGGCTAGACTGATAGAGTAAGATAACAAAGTCAAGGAGAGATCTTATTTTCTGGTTGAGACTCCCCTCCCTTCAGATAAAACAGATCATAAACACCACACCTTTATGCAACTTCCATTTTTCCCCCAGTGACACTACATTTTCCTGATGATTAATTACTTAATCATTGGGAGACTAAAATATCATATTACTTGGCAATTGAAATATCATACTATTTGACATTGTTTATCAGTAAACTAACTTAATTTTATTATTGATACAATGATTTAAGTTTCTATTATAATCTGGGCTATTCCTATAATTTTTAAGAAGGAAGAAATTTAGAAATTTTAGCTTATTTACATAAGGTTTTATGAACATTTTAATAAGATCTAAAAATCCCGTCTCTCTGCTGTTATGTAAAACGAAAAGCTAAGTTATAGTATTTTGAGGGGTGATTTGGTGGGGGGATAAAATACATAAGAATATAAAGTGAATCTGAATGCCCACATAATAAAAATTAATCATGGTGAATTGCTTTGGGGAGAATCATACACTTGACCCACATTGAAGACTGAAATATTAATCCATTTCTATGACAGAGATCAAGCTTCATAGTCGCTTTTTATCCTCCTCATAATAGAAGCAACAGTTGTAAACCATAATGTTATAGTTCAAACAATGCCCCCCCTAAGACTTCAAATTTATTATAGCATTCATCTCCAAGACAAAAGACCTGGTGTAGGAAAAAAGCTCTTTTTAGCAAAAAGCATGGTTGTTATTTATGGCTCAGATGCAAAGAATGAGTTTGGGGAATTTATCAGAGATGAAGGTATGAAATGTTTTAGCTTGTTCTTCTCTCTCTAATCCATAAACCATTTTCTCAGCCACCCAAGTGAATTCTAATGGAACAGGAATGATGAAATAATATTTTCCTAGCCCTTTAACACTTTTTCTTCTGTGTAAGTTTCAGTGAGATGAGAAGAATGTGATTTCTTAAAATTAAGGATATTTTAAGCAGCAGATAAGCAGTATTTTCCAATACTATGTAATTTAGTCCCTGGGGCAAAATTCAGCATTTTTAATGATGGTGTAGTGTTTATGTGTTTAATTCTGAAAATCCCTACTATTACTATTAGTATTATTATGGGCTATCATGAAATTAGAATTTCAGAATAAGCACATTTTCACTAAAACTATTTCAGTAATAGAAGTCCCGTTATTGCCTCTGAAAACTCAACAGTGTTACTCACCCTCTTTTATTTGAATATTCTTAATCATTAGCTATACCTGCATCAGCACTCCTTAAAATAAGACATGCCATCATCAAAACCAAAATAACTAATGGATTTCCTATTGCCCATCCTTTCTTTTTGAAATGAGTATAAGGCCACAAGAGGGGCATTTATTTCTGTAATGATCAGGACTGGGAGAAGCCTCATGCAGGTAGGAAGGTGTGGGATATAACAGGATGTAATGAAAATTCATTCTTTATACTCACATATTGCTTTCCTTAAGACGAAAACATATTCAATAAATGGGAGTGGGGAAAAATGTAAAATGTATAGCATTGGGCCTCAAGAAAGTAAAATGTTTGTAGTTTATGCACTTTTAAAAGTGTTATAAGAACAGCTCTATGGTGCTGAGCACAATGAATGAACAATAAAGATTCCATTTGTTTTTTTCTTTCCTAATTCAAAAAAAGACAGGTAATTTTAGAACAAAATAAAGCAGCTGGAATAAAATATGGAATAATCCTTAAACTGAAAACCTTTCCTGGCATTGTTTGATAGATGGTATACTGCTTCTATTGTTTGCCAAATTCCATTTAAATTGCTCAAACAGCTCAAGGAAAATGTGGACTCTATCTGGACAGTTTTTAACATCATAATCACTGGAATTAAGAACAACCCACTGCTGAGTTATTTGCCATCATGCATTTCGATTGCACATTTGCTGAGTGTTGGTGCTTTTTCTCCCCCTAGTTTTGATACTATAATTCCTTTGCCACAATTTTCATCTGTATTAGACTACTTTAGCTTGACATAGAAATAAAAGTTAATTAGTTTCTATGGCGACCTATGCATTAAACATTGCAGTTCTTTCAGATTTGTAAATACATTCCAACTTAGTATTCAGAATGCAATGTGTATAAGCATTCAGTACAAATAGTGTGAGTTTGTTTGCAGTTAAGATAGAATAGGGACTTGAGCCAGATGACATAATTCATTTGAGTATACAGTGTCAGTGAAAGATGTCCTAAATTTGACATCTATGTGCCTTTTACTTATATTTAAAGCCACACACGTCTTTCCGATATTTTTTCTAAATGCTTCTTAACAATTTAATACATATACTCTACACAAAATATCTTAAATTTTTCTAGGCTCATTTTAGGTGCAAAGTGCTAAAGAGGGGCCATTTCACTAAGCCAATAGAATCTGGACTTTTTTCCCTAAAAAGTAGTTTGCAAAACTTTGTGCACAATAAAAACACCTGTAGAACTTCTTTAAAAGTATGAATTTCTCAGTTTCACCTCCAGAATGTGAAATTCAGCATATGTAGGATGAGACCAATGAATCTACACTGTTATCGTGCACCCTAGTTGATAATAATGTTTGCGTTGGTAGGATCACTTTCGTAAAAAACAGAGTGTAAATCAGATACTCTTTAACCAAATGTAGCAAAAAAAAAAAAAAAAACTTTTAAGTTATCAAGTTATCAGCATATCACGATTTTACTACTCTTGTGAAACATTATTTCTTATATTGAGGGTATAAAAATCAGGCTTCTCACACCATTACTCTAATTTTAATTTCTTTGGAGCAATAAATAATATTCTTCATAAAGAAATCTTCCAGAAAGACCAAATATATCAGTTATTGATTGAAATTAATAACATGTGACATGATCCTATGCATAAAGACCTTTCACAAAAAGCAGATGATTTACATGAAAAAAGAGGCTAAATTTTACTATCCACTATTTTCTACAGACAATATTCTTTCTCTATCATGGGAAAGGCAAGCTGTAATACATTATGCTTTGGGATTCTAATCAGAAACCTATAAACAATGTATAACTTACAAATGCCCTTCAGTGCATTAGAATACTTTTAGTACAGCTTTAAAATTTTAAATCAATTCTGCCATTCACTCCATATTATTTATCTTCAATTTCTCCATATTTTAAATGTCACTGTGTCATATTAAGTAATAAAAAGTTTAAAAGATTATAACCTGAACTTGGCAGATATTCACTTTCATTATTAGGCCTGAAATCCTTGCCTTCTTCTATTTTCACTACCAAAAGAGTCTTACTTCTGAGTTTTGCTGTTTTCATTCTTAAATGCAATGAAATCCTGCATTCACTGAACAACCTGAAGTATCATAATGCTGCTTTAAAAGCCAATTCTAATAGTAAGTTAATAGTAAGTAAATCTAAAACACTTGGCTCTTAATAGAACTCTTTTGTCACCTATCTTTAAAACTATAATATTTTGCTGGTCTAAATCATCCTTCAAATCTATCAGTTATACCACTTATATGTCCCATATTCTAGTAACATTTCATTTGCTCCAATCTGAAGCTCACAAAAGAAAACAGGCACTCAAAGATTGGTTTTTATATGCACCATAGGTGCAAATTATAACTACATTATATAACAGGCTTTATTGTAAGAAAGTGATCCATACCAAATATGCTTGGGTGGTAAATATAATTTCTTTTCCCAAAACGTCCCCTTAAATAAGTGTTGTTTTCATTAACTTTGTCCCTGTTGTAATGGCGATAGGAATCTCTGTTAACTAAAGCTAGTAAAATCCATGTAAATATTAGTAATTCAGGACTGAGAATTTTATGGAAACAAAACTATGGACAGAATATCCAGGTGTCTCTGTCCAATATAACACAGATCTTTCCTTGACGACATGGTTTTTGCCGTAACACTGCTCTCATTAGATTGGAATTTGTGTTACCTTCCTTGTACCAGGACTTACTAATAGGATTGCTAGCAATTATTATACTGAAATGAAATCAGCACAAACTATTAGATCTGTTTAAACAAGTTAAAAATAAACCTTGATTAAATGTTCTTTTATAAGAAGCTGCTCATTAGGGCTACATGGCCTTCAGAAAAATTGGTGTTTCATTAACATCAAAGAATGTATTGCATTTAAACTCCCTAGCCTAAAAAGTTATGTATGAAATAAAGTTTTAAAAATATTTTAGATAATGAAATTTTAGAAAAGATCTTACTTATGGTTCTTGGTTTAGTCAGTAGAAAGAAATATACTCTGAAGATAGTATTAATAATGAGATTACAAAGAATACCACCACCACCAAAAGCAAAAATAAGCAAAACAAAAAAGTCAAAAACTTTGCTAAAGTGATCAAATGATAAATTTCTTCTAAACTGAGGTACAACTCTGTTATGAAATAGCTGAGTTAGAAAGTCATTTCGGTATTTAAATGCAAATAAGAATTTACTTTTGCAAAAAATCAGCAACTTTTGAACCATGGTAGCATTTATATGACTCTAGAAAGTAGAAGTATACCTTTCTAGAAAGCAGAAATCACTTCTCCCCTATAACAATGAATCAATAAACTACTTTGACCTGACTTGGTAGAAATTGTTCTGTTGATGATAAATGACCGAAAATAATTAAGATATAATGTTGGTAAATGTAAGTATAGGGCCTACAAAGTCATAGAAAGGATTTGGGTGTATTTCTTGTCATTTTCCATCTTCCTATCTCCACACCATTAGGCACATACATGCATACAAATGCACGCGTGCGTGCGCGCGCGCACACACACACACACACACTATTTATCCCACTAGAATAAGATGAATATTAGTTGTACAATACTTGAGTAAAGGTGGGCATCATCTCCATTTTTGAGGATGGGTAAAGGATAAAAAAAAAAAAAAAAAACTATTCCAGAAATGAAATACCAACTAAATTGTCAAACATTGAAATTCACAAAAGCATACTAACTAAAGTTAACAGCAGATCGATTCATTTATAGATTCTAATTTACTACAGTGCTCAAAGTTTTTTAAAACAAGATTTCATTTTTCTGAACAGTACATGTATTATTCTGAACAAGCCATGCAGTAATCACTAGTGTAATTTAATCTCTTCATATAGACTGATCTCTATAGTATACTTGCCCCGTGCCTACACAGTAATATGAATATGTTCTGGTGTTTTAAAGGAACAAACCTCCTAGTTTAGGTAATTAAAATTCCTTAATTAAATGTACTATGGCATAGACAATGCATTCTTTATAAATCTGTGAGCATGCCTAAAAGCAACAAAATCACACTTTTGTTAAAGCATTTGTGTGTATTTTGCACAATTTTTAAAAGTTTAACCTCTGTAGATCAATGTGCTTCCTTAAAAGACTTTAATAAATTAAAGTGGAGAGAGCTTTTTTTCACCAGGCAGAAAAAGCTGATGAGACAGGTTTAGTTTAATCTCAGGCAATAGAAGTCATTAACCATTCTCTCAGGGATTAAAATATAGCTTGCCCTTTTCTTCTCTCACTTATCATTAGCATCACTTTAATCTCCTAGCGTTTCACACTGCTATTTTAATCATTACTTACTGCCTTTTGACAAGTGCAGAACATGCTTTTTCTCATTGAGGCAATATCCTGGTTTTAGCTGACAAATGTAGGACATAATGTAAAAATATCAAAGTGACATCTCTTAAACACACCTTCATCATAAAAATCTCTAAAGTTACAATATTCCTTTGTCTAGTATTTCCATGAAAATTATCATTTGAAAGGTTTATATCTTAAACAAAGGAAAAAAAAAAAGTTTCTTCTAAATACAACAAAAACTAGTTTGGAAAAAATATTAAACTCATAATGAGACCCCAAAATGCACACATAAATATTAATCTTTTGCTCTGCAATAGTCAGGAACTTCCAAATATTTACAAAAGCAGCCTGTTGTTGCAATATAACTTTGATAACAAAATATACAATATTGAAATGTCTACTCCATTACCATTTGATGCTTTTTAATTACACAAAATAGTACATACATCCCACGTTGAACCAAAATAAAACACTACATTGATTATGCCTAATTCTATTATTTTTATAATACCCACCACATGTGTGGTGATCAATAAACATTAAGTGATTCTTAAGAGAAAATTTAGATGGAATGATAGTTACAGTCATATTAATATATAACATCTGAAAATCTATTGAGAATGCTACAACTGAACTTTCTGTTACACTTTCTAAATTGTTATTTCAGATACAAGAAAAACCATATGATGTTTGTTAATGTTCTTTTATCTAATGACATTTAGTCTAATTTATAGAATCTCATTAATCTAATCTTCCTAAATGTGAAGTGGATAACAAATTTGGAATGAGTCTCTTGGGATTCAGGAATTTAAGTTTTATATTGTCCTTAGATATAAATATTATAAGATGAGAAGATATTCCAGCCTCTTTATAATATACTATTTTTACTCAAAAGTAAACCATTGAAATATTTGGTAATTATAAAATCTGACTTTTAAAACCAAAGTACCAATTTTTTGGTAACGATCACTCACACTTGGCCCCAAGCCCTTTAATCTAGTCCATCTGTAATGATCTCACAGTACTTTCAACCATTATTTAACTGTTAGAAGAAAAAATATGTCGCACTATATGTTTCGACAATAAAATCCCTTCTTAAGCTTCACAAAGCAGAACAATTCATTATTTGATCCCTTTCCAGGTTCAAAGTCTGTCTTATTACAGTACTTCAAAGAAATATGTAATCAAAGACAAACAGCTGTGAAAACAATCTTTTATTACTTTATTATCATTGAGAATATATCTTTGGAGTAAACCAATGGAAATGGAATACAAATAATCCCCATTAAGGTAGTTGTTTTGCATTAGTCCACAAACTATGCACAATTATCTGTAAGGTTTTAATTTTATTTCTTATAAATAGATTAATGGCACAGTCCAGTCACTCTAACGTCTGTCAAAAAGAAACGAAACAACAACAACAAACACACACACAACAAAAAACAAAAGAACAACAACAACAAAGAGTGGGCTGCTCTAATGTCAAACAAATGTTTTTAATAAACAAATTTTCAAAATGATATTAAGTGATGTGACTCTCTGGATTAACATTAACCTGAAGTGAAATCATATTCTCTGATGCTCATGCTAATCAGGGAGAACTGCAATATTGTTCAACTACAAATTGGTATACACATAATTAGAATTTAGTACCACTTACACTCTGTTCTGAAAACAAACACAGAATGAAGCAATTACCTTCTAAGGTAGTAGCTGCGTCACCAAAATTATTCCCATATTTTAGGCATCACACAGTAATCTGGTTATGTTTCTACTTCTTAGAATGCAGGGTTTCTATCATCAATATGCAAATAGATTGGAAAATATAACACAAAGTGTTCAATCTGCAGGCTGGTAAGACACTCTGCAGGTGTCAGAGTAGAAGTGATGATGTTTTGCCAACCCCTACAATAAAGAACATGTGGGGGCAGGAGGAACAAATATCCCTTGAGCGCATATTATACGATAGAAAAGTTATACATTATTTCATGTAATTCCAACACCATATCGCCGAGGAAAGCATTACCATGCACATTTTAAAGATGTGGAAAGTTAAAAAACTAAGTAACTTTTGACTCATTTCTGGGTTAACCTAACTCCAAAGTCAACGTGCTCTTGCATTAGACCAGATACTGTCTATGCTAGAACAAACTTTCTAGGTGCATGTCCTCAAATGCTCTTACAAGACACTACATTCTAACAAATCTAGCATTTCTTTAGCAGATCCTAAGGCGTGACTACATAGTCAGGGACAAAATGGTTAATTATGACTTTCTACAAAGCTGAACTGATGATTCATCAATACAGGCCACAATTAGAAAGACCATTGTCTCTACAGTTCTATGAACATATTGGTAGGCCAAGAGCCTCACGACATCGCTCTCACCAAAAGATACGACGGAAAGATGCAAACATACCACCTCACACTGACAAACCAAAGAAAATGGAAACATAACATAAGTATCATGAGACTATGGCCATATAGGCAAACAGTTAATTAAGCTTAGTACATGAATTTTGAAAAAAATAGTGGTACATCCACTTCATTTTTCTGATAGCTCAGTTTAATCTTAAATAGTTTCAATATCTTTGTATTTGTTTAAAAGTCTCTATAAATATAGGTACATGCACACATACACATACATATTATACAAAGACACATATATGTTAACTACACTATAGTAAGTTCTTTTCTACTTACATATAACATGGTCTTACTCGAAAGTGTAAGTCTGAACTGAATATAATTGGTGCAGGCTTCCCTCGATATTAATAAGGTTATCTGAGGGCCACTTAGAGAAAAGAAAAAAAAAAAAAATAAAGGAACAACAGGTAGTAGGTGAAAAGAATTTAATTAAAAAACAAAAAACAAAAAACAGGGGCATCTGAGTAGTTCAGTCAGTTAAGCATCTGACTTCAGCTCAGGTCATGATCCCATGGTTTGTGGGTTCAAACTCGTGTCAGGCTCTATATCTCTCTCTCTCTGCCCTTCCCTTGCTTGTGCACGCTGTCTCTCTCTCTCTCTCTCTCTCTCAAAAACAAAATACACGTTAAAAAAAATAAAAAGTAAAAACTTTTGTCGCAGGTAAAAACTAAAAAATCACTTTAGCATAAACATTGTATCCTCTATTTTAAATAATATAAAAAAACAAAATTCCTAGAAACTGTGGCCAGCCAAGTGTAGAGATACCGAAGGAAACGGAAGTGCTTATTTGAAGTCCTGATCCTTCAATTCATAGTACAGCTTGGTTCAGTTTTACTGGTTACTAAATAAACAGTATCAGAATTGGAAATGCATTTAATGCATGACTCAATTTCCATAAAAGTTAATTTCCTGACTTTTCAGTTTGATTGCATCAGAAGTTATTCAGTGCAGGAGGGCAAAACAAAGCCAGTCGCTGCAGCTTTGGAATAATTAAGTAGTAATTTGACCAAACATTTCCTTCCTTTCTGTGTATTTCTCAAAGTCACTATTACACTACAAATTTTAGCAGAAACATTTTTAATGGGCATAATGCATAAGGGAAATAGTGCATAGCACAATGTTTCACAATCAGGGTAGGCAGCACCATCATGAGACCACTTTTTACTGCTATCTTTAGATGTACTTGAGATAAACTTTTGATTTTCAGGCTTTGGAATCTTCAGATTACAGTAATGAAAGTCACCATCATCAATTTTCACATCCAAGCCCAATTTATTATTCAATAGGAAACAACCTATAGAAAATTATGTGAATAGTGCAATATTGTGACTTTAGATGTTATGCTAATGCAATGTTTTGTTAACATATTGACTTATGAAGATCAGACTGGTTAATGTCATTCCACTGTTTCCAGTTTGGATGATGCTATAATAAGCAATAAAGAAAGGAGGACTATCAGTCCTTGAATTCCCATAGTCCTGGATCATTTGCCTTCGTTAAAAATGCATCATTCAGGGGCGCCTGGGTGGCGTAGTCGGTTGGGCGTCCGACTTCAGCCAGGTCACGATCTCGCGGTCCGTGAGTTCGAGCCCCGCATCAGGCTCTGGGCTGATGGCTCGGAGCCTGGAGCCTGTTTCTGGTTCTGTGTCTCCCTCTCTCTCTGCCCCTCCCCCGTTCATGCTCTGTCTCTCTCTGTCCCAAAAATGAATAAATGTTGAAAAAAAAAATTAAAAAAAAAATGCATCATTCATAAAATTATGTGAAAAGATCTTGTACAGCTTTTGCTTTTTAACTTTTTTGAGAGCACTTTCTTAAATATAATTTCATTTCATTACTGAACAAAAATTAAAAGTATGTTTGAATCTTTTTGCTCAGATGAAAAATTGGTAAAAATTGGAAGAGAATTGGAAAAATTCTCCTCAACCTCCCCCAAACATACTCTGCTGCTGCCTTTACTTTGCAATTCATTGGTAAATTTTTTTAGTCCTTATCATTCACCTACACTAAATGACTTCTCATCTGACTTGATCTGTCTGTATACCTCGTTCTTTCTTCAATATTCCCTACTCCCCACCCTGTCTAAGATACCTTAGACTCCTCTTGGCCTACAATGCAAATATGGAGAAGAATCCTCAAAGCTCTCCAAGCCCTGTGCATTACTTTTCTATCTTAATGATCAACGAAAATTTTAATATGTATTCTTTTCACCTCCTGTAGTCCTGTTATCAAGCATATTTCACTGTCTTACTCCCTGGGTTTACAAAAGTCACACTTTTGTTATTTATTTTGTTATTTTTATTATTATTTTTTTTTTAATTTATTTGAGAGAGAGAGAGAGAGAGAGAGAAAGAAAGAGAATCTTAAGCAGGCTCCACACTCGGCACAGAGGTAGGGGTGGGGCTCGATCCCAGGACCCTAGGATCATGACCTGAGCCGAAATCAACAGTTGGACGTTCAACTGACTCATCCAGGTGCCCCATCCATTTTGTTACTTAGAGGTATATTTCTTCTAATGGAGGAGAGGGAGCTCAAAGGGCACTGACACCTACTTTTGGAAGACAGTGCAGTATAGAGAACATGAACATTAGAGTCAGGCCTTGAGGGCTTATACCCTATCTCTATCAAGGTGTTTTGTAACTTAATGAGTCTCAGTTTCCTCATTACTGAAATGGGTTTAATGATATCCACATCATAGGGTTATTATTAGATTAAATGCACAAAATATGCAAGTTTTTCATAGTATATTATAGGTGCTATTCAAAAAGTATCATTTTTCCTCTTCTAGGAAATAATGTATGAATATAAAAAGGAAATATTCTCAATTATAATATCTTAGGCTTTTAAAATCTATGTGAATCTGTATAAATGACAGCAACTCTTTGTGGCCATCATTTAAAAAATAAAAACTAATCCAAACTAATCTATACAGTCCAAGTTAGGACTGTATGATTCATTAAGTTCCTATACTAGATTTGCTGACTTCTGTCAGCCATTTAAAATTTTAAATATTTGGGAGATGATGCACTTGGCTGACTCAGCCAGTAGAACGTGTGACTCTTGATCTTGGGGTTGCAAGTTGAAGCCCCATGCTGGGTGTAAAGATTACTTAAAAATAAAGTTTAAAAAACAAACAAAATAAAATTTTAAATATTTGCATACAACACTGGCTTTCAGTGTATATAAATTACATAAATCAGTTACTTAACTAGACCTTGCAAATCAACTAGTTAATCCTCCAGTTTACAAATGAACACACTTAATTCTATGTTTATTTATTTATTTTAATTTTTTTATTTTTGAGAGAGACAGAGCATGAGCGGGGGAGGAGCAGAGAGAGAGAAAGGGAGACACAGAATCTGAAGCAGGCTCCAGGCTCTGAGCTGTCAGCACAGAACCCAACGCAGGCTCAAACCCACGAACTGTGAGATCATGACCTGAGCCAAAGTCGGACGCTTAACCGACTGAGCCACCCAGGGGCCCCAACAGCACACTGAATTCTAATAATTTGCTCAGCCAGTAACAGCCATTATTAGAAGCCAGGTTTTTGACAATCTGTCTTTGTTTCTAATTTTTTTGATACTTTAATTTTTGTATAATTCAAATGCAATTCATATTTTAAAGATACATACTTTATTCATCCTCTCCTTTGACCATAGGGCAAATGTTAAAGAAATGAAATCCGTAATTTATATTTTCAAATTTTCCCTCAGTGACCGCTGGGAGCACTCAATAGTTCTTTAATTAACATTCCATGGATTATAGCTCCAAAGTGTTGACCAAATGCCTCCAATCAAAAAAATAAAAATAAAAATTAAGTTGCAAAATTTGTAAAACTCCTAGCTTCCAAACACATAACTTGTTTTCTTTTCTTTTTTTTTTCATTTTTTTTATTGTTTATTTACTTTTGAGAAAGAGAGAGAGAGCAAGAGTGGGAGAGGGGCAGAGAGAGAAGGAGACACAGAATCTGAACAGAGCTCGACGAGGGGCTAGACCTCACTAACTGTGAGATCATGACCTGAGCCAAAGTCGGATGCTTAACTGACTAAGCCACCCAGGTGCTCTAACTTGTTTTCTTTATAATAAAGTTTGTTCATGATTAAAATGTCTTACAATAAAAGTAATGTAAACTGCAACTTTTTCTCTACTAATTTAGGTCAAAATAATATCTCTTAAGGCACACAGTAAGATACAACAGAATTGCATGTACTTATCAAGTCCACTTTAAGACTATTTCCAGAAAATATAACTTGGAAAAAGAAAACATTTGCTCCATTACACTCCATAGAATTGTTATCCTAGGAGCAACATGGATCTAACATGTTGGGTCTAACATGCCACTCATTTATGAGATAAAAGAAAGTAGATACTAGAAAGTTGGAGTTTTGTGTGATATTTTAATTTTAGCATTTCAAGTAATTTTAGAAAATAAAGTTGCTCCTATCTTTCAGCAATAGTTGAACGCCATCCGATAAAATTTAGCACCGATGCCTTTTCTTCTGTTGCATCTAACTCAAGCTTTCTTAGAGTACACACATAGTGAAAATATAAGAATTTAATATATAAAACAAAGGGCTAAATACTTTAAATATGTCTGAAACAAGTATAAATTAGAGAAAAAGTTTTGACAGTTACATTTTGAATTTTAGAAAAAACTTGACTTCTTTCATTCACAGGTATTTGGAAAAAAACTATACATTTAACCTCATAATTTAGAAAATAGAATGCAGAAAATGACAACGCAAAACATACTTTAGATAAGGAACGTTCATTTCTCTGTGCCTCAGACACATTGTCTGTAATAAAGAATCCGTGCAGAGTGCTATGAATACGGCCAAGACCATATTTGGAGCTCAACTGATGAAAATAACGAAATAAAACAAAAACAGTTCTATTCTACGGAGCCACTTGTTTCCTATCTTTGACTTCAGCCTTTCTTTTATTCTCTATTCCTACTTAAATCCCTGAGGTCTTCAAAACTTAGCAAAACCTTTTCCCTGTCTCTCTTTTTCCCCTTCTGGACACCTCTTCTCAAATATATCCACCTATTTTGTTTCCACCTGTGAAAATCTCAATTTTTGAACTCACACACTGAATTACACAGACTCATTTTTCTCCCTTACTAAACTGTGAGTTTCCTAAGAACAAAAACTCTTTATTGCATGTCTGGAAACCTGCCCTCTACTTCAGTACTGGCATAGAATGGGAGTTTCACAAACATTCTATGAATGAATGAATGAATGAATGAATGAATGAGGATAATGGGGACCGAATGAGATGGTGTTTGTTAAAAGACTGTAAATCATAAAGCATTACATGTTCCATTCTTTTTTTAAATAAAGTTTTATTTATTTATTTGGAGAGACAGAGGAAGTAGAGGAGGGGCAGAGAGAAGGAGAGAAAGAGAATCCCAAGCAAGCTCTATACTGTCAGCAAGAAGCCCTATGTGGGCTCAAACCCATGAACCATAAGATCATGACCTGAGCGGAAACCAAGAGTCTGACGCTTAACCAACTGAGCCACCCAGGCGTACCTACATGCTCCATTCTTAAACCAGCCTGGTGGAAAGGGAAAAATGCATGGAGATTGTGATAACTAAACTGTGAGCAGCACAGGAAATAGACCAGAAATGGTAAAAAGAGAGACTTCCAGGTAAAAGGAAGTGCATAAAATAAGACAGACCTAAAAGTTAGGAAGAACTTGGCAAGTTGAACACAAAGTTACATAATAGAATTTCTTCTTTGTGCTATCCTAGCTTACATTAATATTGTATTTCAGAGGATTCTAAAACACTTAAGTTTGGATTCAATATGTTACCTCATTTATCACTGATATAAAACATATGTAAATAAAATATGGAGGATATTACAAATGACAGGGTGCAAAATAGAGAACACATCATATATTTTAGAAAATGTACTCCAAATAGAGATAATACTATTATTAATGTTAAAATATGACTAAATCCCAAAAATTTATTTATTTCTTGTATTGAAAAAAAATTTTCTTTTACCTCCCTCTTACTCCTATTCTTCCTTCTGTAAAATAATAATCCTGTTATATAAGTCAAATCACTTTGTTTTTTTGTTTTGCTTTCCTGTTCCACTCGCTGATTAACAAAATGTGTTTAAAAAATATTCCTTGCTCAAAATAATCAATTTATAAAAAGCTTCAGTTCTATAGTACAGTTATTAATCATACAAAATTAAATATAATGATTAAGGGGGAAAAAAACCATGAAACTATATACAACTAATGAATATACTTCCCGGGTACTATTATAACTATTGTTTTTCAGGATCTTGGGCTGGTAAGTTTGAAACTTGGACTGTACCTTCTTTTTTTGTTCATTAGGTTATAATAAATGCTTCAAGAACCAAGCAGGAAACATCCAGACCTTATGACGACTGATATGAACCAGCACACAGGTACCACAGAAAAGAAGCAAACTACGACTCACCTCTAGACAATTGTTGCCATGCCAATATAGAGGCCAGAGCTTTAGGATTCTTCTATGGATTTTTGTTTAAAAATCCTATTCTAAATTTGACAACAAATTTGTATGGTTGAAAATCTCTATCTGGACTGAACAGACTGTTTCCAAGACAAGGTGGCAACCTCAGTTTACTATAGCATTTCCTCAGGTTTGGTTTTTTTTTTTTTTTCTGTTTTCTGAAATAGGTCATACAAAAAGCTTATGAACCTTTTACGTAGGTCTTCTTAAAGGTTGAACTGGATCAGATCATACCGTCTTCAGAAAGTTTCAATGGCACCACAGTGCTTACCAGGGCAAATACCAATTTCTCAACCATAGACTTATTGCTCAACAAAGTTGTCCCTAACATCTTAACTATAGCATCATCCTCAAATTCTTACATTTCTGGCAAAATGGACACACTCCAACCATGTCTTTTCCTCCTATTCCCCAAAACCCATCTTAAACAACATGTCATTAGAAAATAAATACTTTCTTATCCTTCTAATTGTTTCAGTGCCTAATTACTTGTAACGTTGGTAAAATTTGTATCAAATAATGCTTTGAATTACAGTTATTAGTATAGTTACAAATCTCCCATAAAAAATCATATAGACTGTCTTATTTATCTCTGTACATCCCTTTCCCCTCAATGTGTATTAATTGGACTTAATTTCTTAGTCTTCCTCTCCTACCAAATAATCTTGGAAAATCAAAGAATGAGATATTTATTTGTGATAGTTATTACTGCCTATCTGAAATTTTCATAGTGCAAAAATATGTATTAACAGTTCATGCTATGGCTGGCTTATAGTTCTGGTAAGTGGGGGTATGGATTTGTTAGCCACAGTCAAATTATATTATCTAGTTTATTCCAAGTAAGAGAACTGCCTCTACCAAAATTACACGAAACAAAACTTTCTCAAAATCCTTCAAGCCATTTTCACAAGAAGGATCAAGAAGAAGAGACTGGAGTTGACAGTGAAAGATAAGGACAAAGATAACAAAGGTGTTGCTTCAGAAGACTAGTCAGTGGCTACACATACATACACACACGCTCACACACACGTGCACACACATGCATGCATACCTACTGACGTACATGCACACGTTCCCATGTACTTGCACAGGAAGAAGTTATGATAATAGCAGAAAGATTAGGACATGTTAACAGATTCCTGAATCTAACAGCCAACTGTAAAAATACCTAAATTCGACTCTTAGTGATGCTTTCCTGAAAAAAAAAAAAATGAAAGACAACAAAAGACCAACAGAAAATAATGCAAACCAGCTAATCACTCTCAATTTGTATTCTCATTCTAAACCCAAATTTTCAAATTAAGTCTTAGGAATGGGATTTTACATTCTCCTACAGACAAGAAAGAGCTGAGATTTATTAGTATTGTATAAAAACAAGATCAAGACCTCTGCTTTTATTTTCCTATCAAAGGATAGACAGAGGTCCCAAAGATGTAAGATAAAAGAGTTTAAACAGTAATTATAAGAGGATTAAATTAATTCAAGAAATATCTACTGAGCTGTTATGGCTTAGATATTGTGCCAAGGTAACCAGAATACAGAGATGATAACAGACAGTACATGCCCTCCAAGTGCACACACAGCCTTTAGTAGAAAGGGCACAAGAGAATGAATGGTTACAATGGATTATAAGAGGAGTAATTGAAATTTAAATGCCTTTCTATGCTATACTTGACTCTTGCTCAGTGATTGGGCAAGGAGAATTTCACAGAGAAAGTGTCACTGGGTCTGGCATTTAAAGAATGAATGGATGAAAATATAAAAGAGACACAAAACGTAGTTTAGATTATATTTAAGGATTTTTTTTTCCTTTTGAGAGGCATAAAAATGGAAACAGGATAATATTATCTCTACTGTATTTACTGAATAACATAAGGTTGACCCTTATCCTGGATGATGGAGTATAGATTCTGCAAGGGAAAGTAATAAAACCCAAAGTTAAAAAAAAAAGTATTAGCATGAAAGTAAGAACTTCAGGACAACAGCATAGGGGTTTTGAATTTTTCTTGAAGGTGACATGTATCTTGGCACAATATTTGGGTTTATAACGGTGATATCAGGTATCTTCATGAATAAATAGCTTATTATACGTAAAAACTATCTTTGTCCAATCTCTTATGTTTAAGATGTTTTTGACTACTAGAACTTCACTTTGTAGGCCAGACAGCGCCTGCCCCATATAAGTGCTCAATAAACAGTGTTTCAAGAAGTCAGTTCATAAAAAATGAATAAATGGTTAAATGTAGCCCCAGAATAAAGGTGGAACAAATATGGCACTCATGTAAGAGAGAGAAAGTAGGAAATTTTAAGGCCAGAATGTTGTCAGGAGTTTCATTTTTTTAGTTCTCAATTGGTGCACAAAATGGTGTATGTTCTTTTATGTTCATGTGATTTACACCCATTCTTATAAGAAAATAGAGCATATTTGGTTTAACTAACCTGTCACTTTTCACTCCTTTCAAACTATTTAGAATCTTTTGAATTCAATCACTGCAATTATACCAATTCTCTTAGAAGTCCACTGCCGCTTCTACTCTTTTCTCCATATATTTGAATTCATCTAGACATGCTCATTAGCCAAAGAAAGTTTTGTCATTACGGAGTACTAGAAACAGAGATAAATCCCCTGCAGATTTTCTGATCCATTTCTTGACCTATTTAAAAAAATAATCAGGTTCCTTAGCCTTCATCATAGAGAATTTCTACCATAATAAAATGTGCTGATGAAGAGAATGGCCACTTGCTGAATTATCTAGACCTGTCCTAAGATTTCAGCTATGTATAGATCCTAACTGACAATTTTTCAAGTAGAGGTGACAATAAAGAGAAAAAGAATAAACTCTAAGAAGTATTTATAAAAACACATAATGGGATTCAAGGGATATAAAATATGCTAACAGAGTGCTTTGAACTGTCTAAAAAATGTACTTTATTCCTTATTTCCAATTTTGACAGTTCTAAAATATGAGAATATTCTGAACAAAAAATTAATAAGGATACATTAGCTCTTGAATTCTCAAAATTAAACATATATAATGGTCCTTAAAATTATTAAGAAATCCTATAATGTCTTTGTAACTTTCTTCCATTTTATTTTTCACTGATTAGGAAGAACAAAATTATGGGAGTATGTCTCTCTATGTCATCTGCCAGTGAACCATTCAGTGAAAAAAAAAAAAATCCTCTTAGCACTCAAACGTGATTGCTGTAAACATTTAAAAATCACCATCCTGAAACTAACCCAAAAAAGTGCCCCATGTTCAAATGTATATTATGCATTTAAATTAGTTTTTAGAAGGTTCCCTTTACATTGCTAACCAGTTTGAAGATAATAAAGCAAGACATAGGCTTCCTGATGCTGTTTTTAATGACAATCATATCTGTCTTATAATGTTAATGTGTTCTAAAGCCGTGTGTACTCTTGTATCAAGGAGATGTTTTCACTTCATGTGTTGGATCACTGCTTTTCAATATAGTTG
Organism: Leopardus geoffroyi; assembly: GCF_018350155.1. NCBI lineage: Eukaryota > Metazoa > Chordata > Mammalia > Carnivora > Felidae > Leopardus > Leopardus geoffroyi. The sequence continues at coordinate 46,565,970 of NC_059326.1, forward strand.
AAAAGATTCTGTTGACTGGGTTCAGCTCATTGCACAAAGCCTGAAAGGCCCAGTGATTACTAATGGGAGAGTATGGTCAGAGCTAAAATCCTTAATCCCAACCTCAAGAAAGGTGTCTTCACGTTTTCTGCTTAGCATCTTTCTACTATTCACCTACTTAGCTTTCTAACTTTTCCATTCTCTCTTGCTCTGTTCTCAAGCAACTAATCCCATGCTATTTCTACCAATGAATCTTTCCACTCTCTACCCAACTATCCATCAGAAAACCCCACTTTTATCCCTAGACAAGATGGGCCCTCTCTCAGCTCACTTGCAAACAAGTAGCAGAGATCAGACCATTCAGAGAGTAGCATGAGGGGAGACATTGTTGAATACTGGCTTAGAACAGGGCAGGTGAGAATATAAGGAGGTTACAGGAGAAGGGAAAAAAAGAAGAGAAGGGACACAGCTGATGCATGAGAAAGTTAAGAAGTCAGCAGAAAGCCTAACATACCAAGGTCTAGAAGTAAGCAGTAGGATAAAATAAGATCTTGCCAAATAAAGTTTTTTACTTGAGTAATCCATTTGGGTAGAATAACAAGCCGTACTTTTCAAACAACACAATTAGTTTATGTATATATGCATAAAAACATTTAACTCTCAAACAATAAACAAGCATTATTGTGAATGTAGATCAGTATAGTTTCCGTGTTGAAGATGCTTTGCAATTGAAAATGTTACGTAGATGCTGTAATTGCCTTGCGTCCCATCAAGACGAGAAATACAGAAAGTGGAAGTAGACATGGCAAGTACAGCCTCAAAGCCAGTTAAGGGGAAGTATACTTTGTCAGATGAGAAGAAAATTAAAATATTGTTTTCAGTAGTAATGATTTAAGCATATCGCTTGTACGCTCAGAAAGTCAAAATAGAAAGTTAAAAGGTTAATAAAATTAGATCTTTACAAGTTAACTGAAAATGGCATATATGTCAATGCTTAGTACTAACTCCAGAAATAACCTTGACTACACATTTTAATCACATATGCAGACGAACTTACAGAGAACTTTTCAGAATGGCTAAGAAAGGACACAGATTAATGCTATTGTGGGGGGGGGGGGCGTTTACTGGTTATTATTAAGTCTAACCTCTTTGCCCTAAGGACTGAGCCTTTTATATTTAGAACTGGATATTTTATAAATTGGGTTACATAAAACTTCTATAAGATTTTTAGGGGGAAAAACATTAAGCTTTTCTATTGTTTCTTCTTCTTTTTGTTAATTGTGCACAGTAAATTGACAATACTTATTTAAACACATTTTTTTTAAAAAAAATCTGACCCTTTTCTTCCTGGACCAAGGAATTTTCTCCGTCACAGAGTAATAGAGCTTGAAAACTTCAGCATCAGCAGGGAAGGCAGGCACTCCTTAGCCAGCCACTGTGAGAGAGAGAAAATGCAATTAAGGCTCCCACCAGGGAGAGAGAACTAAACAAAACCTGCGTCTTCACACAAGAGCCTTTTTCTTCAATGCAAACTACAAGGCCTCAAATCTTGTTGGTGAGATGCTAGCATTTAGGACAACACACTTTCAGATTTTCTCACAGCAGATCAAAGTAAATAATGCAAGGGCAGCAAACAAAAGAGAAAACTCCAGTGTGCTTACATTAAAAAGAGATTACAGGGGACTTACAAGTGATTGAAGGAATAGATGACATTTTTAAAAACATAAAACCAAGATCTTTAAGTACAGCTGGCAAATAAAGTCTACTTGGGTTACTTTACTGAGAGTGACAAACCACAAGTGACTTACCACCATGAAATTAAAAAAGGGGAATTTTATTTTATCCTAGTATTTTCTACATCTAAAGTTATACATATTCCTGTTCTTCTCTTCCTGGGTTTTAGAATGTTCAAAGCCTAGAGTCATGACAACTGATAAAGGGAGGCATTAAAGTCATGAGCCTCCTCAAATCAATGCCACAGAATATGCACAGAGCTCTGTGGATTGGAGATGTAGAATCACTCTGCTTCCCTCTTCCTCCCGAGGACAGTAATCAGTCATAAAAGCAGCTCTCCTCGTTCATATCAAGCCAACAGCTGGAAACTCTTCTGCAATGTTAAATTTAGCACGAACCCCTTACCAGGCACTGAACTTAGTCTTGTGGGTCTGTTCTACAGTCTTAAAGTGAGTACTCCAAGATCATAACATATCCTTGATTTTTGTGTAAAAGTCTCATTGACTTTGGTGCAACTCTATAAAGGAAGCAAGGATAGAATATCATCTTTTAATGCCAAATTTACTACAGTTGAACAAAAGGAACGGAAATCTGGGAGGCCCATGTCAATAAACAAAAGATAAATGTTTGAGAGACTTAATAACTGAAACAGGCTTCAAATAGGATTTTTTTGAACTTTTTTTTGAAACACAGTAATAGAGTGGTGTCTTGAACTTAGTGATACTTAAACAAGCATTTATATAGTTTGTATGATGCGTGTATCATACATAGTACACACACACATATACTACATACTATATTATACTCCACACATTATATATAATATAGTATGTATTAGTATAATGTGTGTATATATGTATATACATCCATATATATATGTATACACACACACACACTACATATATATATATATATAGAGAGAGAGAGAGAGAGAGAGAGAGAGAGAAGTATCATATATATAGTATTCATAGTAACTGCAATTGTACTTTGGCAGAAGTTTAAATACAAAGCCACTAAAGCTTGCCAAAACAATTCACTGACATAATAAATGACAGAATCAAAGAGACAACCTGGAGGAAAGACACCAGGACTTAGCATCTATAGCTGTGAGATCTAGTCCAGGTTTTACCATGTTCCCTCTTCTGAGAATCAATTTGATAATCAATCTATAAAACAAGGTTGGATTAGAGACCCTTGAATATTTCTTCCAATTGACACATTCTGTCAATCTACATGACTCCTATAACCAGCTGCTGAGTCACATGTGACATTGTATGGGTATGTGTGTGTCTACATCTATATCTATATCTATCTATCTATAGGTATAGATATCTCTATAGGTATAGAGATAGATATATAGATATAGAGATATCAATAGATATATATAGATATAGAGATATCGATAGCTATAGCTATAGATATAGCTATAGATAGATAGATATATGTATATATATATATACATAGATAGATAGATAGATAGATAGATAGATATAGACACATACATATACATTCATCCATAGATATATAACTTGAATCAAAGAATTTAGTATCAAGGTGATAATTTCCAAATCTAAAAATCACACATGTAAAGAAATATCTTTATACTTTCTTTCATAGCATATTTTACTAAGCATGTGCACACACACACACACACACACACCACCATATTTTCCAACTCATATCTGCTTGTAAGATATATTGTTACTTTTAACATTAGAAAGGCTACTTTTGAAGAAATCAAGGACATTTGGACATGAGCTAATATACTGTAATAGGAATAATGAACCTAAGCTGAATTTTTTTTCACATGTCATAATTGGAGAAGCATTAAGACACATTTTCATAAAAACTAAAATACAACTTGTGTTTCCAAACCCCTATAAACACCCATCTTCAGCAATATTAAAATGATTTTAAATGTTTCTATCAAGATTTACTTTTGTTTCACTAAAATGCATTTAGGGAAATTTATTCTCCAGAAAGCAAATCAACATTAATAAATATGATACTCAGTTCTGTTTTGATTGCACGAATGGAAGAAAAGAAATATTATGTATTACTTATTAAAATTCTTTCTTCAGAAAACAGACTGGAAAACAATCAGGCTGTATTCAGTTCACAGACTTTGTTTTCCCCACATGGATAAAGTAAGCAAAGTTGAATTCTCAGTGCTTCATATACACATTTACCCGTAAAATTATTTAATCTTGTTTACTTTGTAAAATATATGATGTTATTCTGTTTTGAGAATAATGCATTTAATTTAGGAAGAAACTACAAGGTGTAATATGAAAACTGGAAAGTGCAAAAAGCAGTATTAAACTGTCAATCACTGCTGATCTTGCAGAGTTCATTATTTAACTGAATATGAAGATTAGACACCCTACATTATGCATATCAATTTAAATATAAGAAACAAATTTAATCCTAAATTGGAAAAGTGCATAAGGATTTGCCTGAACTGATGCAACTTGATTTATTTCATGTAGAGTACTACTTCTGAGTCAATCACATGTGTGCATGTAAGTCAACATACACATATCAAAAGTTTCACATGTAAAAATTTAGATATTTAGCTTACCTTTTTCTGTGCCATGCACCCACAGCTCTAACAGTATATTATAAAAATTAACATTAAATTAGAAGGAGGGGAGCAGCTGTTGTAGACTAACGCCAAAGGGCATTTTAACCCATTAGTGGAGTTCTCTCTGACATATAGAAGCATGTATATGTGAGTGATTGTTGTAGGATAAGCCTGGGAAACATGTAAATTGCATTTCCTCATGGCAAATTGCAACTGAATTAGAATATTGGGCAGACGTAAACAATGCAATCAAATTCTGGCTTTTTATTGAGCTTCTATTTGACTTTGTATTCATTTGAAACAACAACAAAAAAAAATTGTGTTTCTCAGGGTCTGTGACATTGCAGGCCATGAGAGATTCAATGTCACTGCCGGCATACAAATTTATTAGTCTATAAAATTTGACATTCTCTTATTTATTCACAGAAAGGACAAATAAGATATTTTTTCATACTTACCAGAAATATCTGGGAGTGTTTATATGCCGCTCCATCTGGAGGATGCAAATAGTCAGAACTGCTTTACAATTCAGTAGGCAAAAGCCTGCTGAAGGATAACAAATGACTTCATGGTGGAGCTCCTATTGAAATTCTTTCAGTATGTGATATTAAAAACAACTGAACAAACAGAGATAAGGGACAAATAGGATTTGAAACAGACTTTTTTTTTTTTCTTACAGTGCAAAAGAAAAACAAATGAAGGCTCTAGTTGAACCTATATATACCTTTTAGTGATTTCACTGCATGGATTTGCTTAATGCGTGAAAGTTTTTATCTGAAGCATCTTTAAATGTCCCACTAAAACCAATGGGACCAATTCTAAAATGCCTCCTTTGGACCAACAAATACAATTTTGAGGCTTGAAGGAAAAAAGAGGAGTCATCATAACTCTTTTTGATGACCCCATTTACAGGTTTACTCTTTGGTATTTGGCATAATGCATGGATGTGGGGGTTTAATAAATTTTTGGCGATTAGGATACTGTATTTAAGGAAGATGTTTTTTCTTTATTACCTGGTAGGCAAGGCTAAAAGCAAAAATTACAGTTAAATACTATGAGAATGAAAAGCTTATAATGAAAGCTACCAAAAAGAGTAACTGGAAAATGTATTTCATTAAGTTCAGTCTCTCTTTTGTGGAAGAAGTTCTACAAGTACTGGCTTTGCAACTCAAACTAACGTTAGTAACTTTCAGGTGATCAGGGAAGTTAAAATCTAAGAAACAAGAAAAGCATTACTTTGCGATGATTATTTTTATTTCTTGCTTTGAAGGGAAGATGAAAGGCTATTTAGTTGCTATTTAGCTAGGTGTTCTTGTTTTATTCTATGGCCAGATCAAAGCAACTATCTCTAAATTTACAAAACAGTTCGTAGAACCCCCGGTAATTGAAGTACAGGCTAAGTGATCTGCATCAACAGCATATGAACATAGAATCCATCATACAAAATTCATATTATTAGGTCTTCAAATGACTCATTATTTCACCTAAAAATAAGCAAAAACCAAATAACTGACTGGAATGGTGACATGACAATGTGTTCCAGGTCTTCTTAACATAGCATATATGTGAGTTAATATCTAATGGCCATAATTAGCTTGAGCATTTTATATGACCATCCTTTAGTCTGATCTAGGTTACAATTTAGGGCTGACTTTCAATGCTTATATATAAAAGCAAGCCATGTGCGATCAGTTGTCCTAATATAACCCATTTGCTATTTTGGATATCTAACAATGCTTTATGTTAGATGAATTCACTTTACCTCCTTTGCCAGCACTGAGCCATTATTTTTTTAGTAATTTATTATATAAACACAGTGTGGAACTTTTCTTAAAAGTAATAACATTGCAAGTGAATTCAAATTTAAATGGGTATATAACTATTTCAATGAGCAATAAAATTTCATCAAAACCATCACTGCCCAACCAAAACTCAAGTATGTAGAGAAGCAGATAGCTCCAACACAATTTGTTCATTTCACGTATTCAACAACCAAGTCTAGGTCATGGTTGTAAAGTCTAGCTCTAGCTAATACCTTCTTCCCAAACCACCTCAACTCAAAGACAGTTTGCCTTTTCTCTCTCCAGTAATATTCTTCAATTCTACCACTCACTTGGCACAGGGCTGTGTCTGCCCTTATAATCCCTCTTGTGTTTTTATTCTCAATTATTTCTCTTTGTTTCTTATCCTATAGGTCTTTCTTCCTTACCAGATTATACTATTGGAACAACCCTCTTCGCGTTTCATATACAACCCAGCAATTTACTATAAATTCTGTGCCCAGGAAATCTCCCCAAATAAGTGACATATTATATTCAGCTCCGGTTTCCAAAACTTGATCTAAATAGAAATAATTAAGTACAATCAGAACAAAGGTTACTGTGGACTTAAAAGAAACATAGCTTCTAAAACAAGTGTTTGGTAAAGATACACACACAGATGACACACCCACCTGAAACACAGGCAATGGAAAAAAAACCCAGTAGGAATTATCAATTACTCTTCATATTATCCTGAAAATGGTGACTAATTACTTTCTGTTTCCTCAAAGGTAAATGATACTTTTACTTTTGATATTAGAGAATAAATCCTGAAAGTATTTTATATACAATATATGTTAAACAAAGAATATTACAGAGCCCACTCTGTAAAAATTTTAAATTGAGATGTTCAAGAATTCAGACTGATGAGAGGTTTACATGTTTTAGCCCACAGTCACCTTATGTCCAATATTACTCACTATGAAATAAAAACATATGAGTATGCCACTGCCAGGAGGCAAATACTCTTAGTGGTGGTTGGCCATCATTCTACTTCATCTAACCCTCTTATTATTGAGACACTAAGTTCTTAGCTCTCAGTGTCGCCACGCCACATTCAACTGTGAGGAAATGTTAATGTCAGATAACTAGAACCAGGAGAGCTTGCATTAATGATACCTGACTCTTCATGAAAAGGGGGAAAACAGAATGACAGGAAGAGGTAAACAACAAATGAAATAATCTGAAAGCTACAAATACTATATTCCTCAGATTGTGACGCTGAAGGCCCCTCTCTTGGAACATCTTTTAGTCTTTGTGCATATCACCTTTAATTAATGAAATATCAAACGTATTAAGCAAAATACACATTTTAAAGTTTAGCTGAAATGGTGAGGGTCATAGAGAACCATGGTAATCTTGTGGGGCTCCTGAGTGGCTCAGATGGTTAAGCGTCCAACTCTTGATCTTGGCTAAGGTCATGATCTCACGGTTCATGGCATTGAGCCCCACGTCGGGCTCTGCACTGACAGTGGGGTGCCTCCTTGGGATTTTCTCTCTCCCTCTCTCTCTCTGTTCCTCTCCCCAGCTCGCACTCTCTCTGTCTCTTTCAAAAGACATAAATAAACTTAAAAAAAAAAAAAAGAAAAAATACTGGTAAACTTGTTCCAAAAGTAGTGTTATGGTTCAGCAGAAAATAGAATAAAGAGAAAAATTAGTTAACAGTTTTACTTAAATGTTTATAATTCTCCGTATCTGGAAGTTGAACTTTTAGGATGGATGCCCTTACAACAACTGTTTACTGAAAACCTGAACTATTACTTTCATTCAAAAGCTGACCGACTAGGGGCACCTGGGTGGCGCAGTCGGTTAAGCGTCCGACTTCAGCCAGGTCACGATCTCGCGGTCCGTGAGTTCGAGCCCCGCGTCAGGCTCTGGGCTGATGGCTCAGAGCCTGGAGCCTGTTTCCGATTCTGTGTCTCCCTCTCTCTCTGCCCCTCCCCCGTTCATGCTCTGTCTCTCTCTGTCCCAAAAATAAATAAACGTTGAAAAAAAAAAAACAAAAACAAAAACAAAAGCTGACCGACTAAATCTTTAAGACTCAAGGGAAAAAAAAACGTGATAGAAGACTTTTCAAAGACTCTCAAAGTGAAGAGAGAATCTGAATTAACTTTGCAGTCCAAAGACACCCAAGATGAAACATTTCCCATCTCAGCTTCCCTCCATCCAAATCCTTGCTCATCCTTATCCCTTGCCCTTAACTAAAAGGCAAAAAGGAAACAAATTAATCACCTGAGCATTTATTTTCATTTACTTCTCAACCCTGTGAAATCTTTCTTAAGTCAGAAAACTAGAACTCAGAAAGTTTAACTAACTTGACCGAAGCCACCCCAGGTACACATAGCTCATGAACGAGAGGTGTGGAGCTGGCACCCAGACCATCCTTCCCAGCTTAAAACCTCTTCATTTCCATTACCAATATAAAATATTTTGGAGACTTTATTTTGAGGGAGGCTTTTCTGTAAGTGCTTAACATACTCTAACTCAGTCTTTGTCATAATTTGTGAGATAGGTCAAATTATCAATCCCGTTTTAAGCAGATAAAGAAACAAAGGGTTAGAGAAGTTAAGTGACTTCCCCCAAGTCCCAGAGCTAATCAGTGGCAAAGGTAGAATATTAGCCCAGGCCGTCGAAGCCCATGCTCTGCATGTACTCATCTCATAGTTAGAAAACAGAGACTCAGGAAGGTAGCCTGTGCAAACAGAGGGTCCATGACCTGGATTCCCTTAGGCCTTCAAACTCCCTGTTGCTGGTCCACTGTCCCAAGAGCACGGTTATACGTACTTCCATAAAAGGGGGTCTTAAACGGGCCAGGATTCACCACAAATTGCACATTGACATGGTATCCCTATTTGAAGATGGTCTGCCATTTTTGCATAGGTTTACCTACCTACAGATCTCCTTTAAAAATAGAAACAGCCACCTGGGTGGCTCAGTCAGTTAGGCATCCAACTTCAGCTCAGGTCATGATCTCATGGTTCCTGAGTTCTAGCCCCACATTGGGCTCTCTGCTCTCAGCTCAAAGCCCACTTCAGATCCTCTCCATGCCTCTCCCCCACTCCCACACATTCTTGCACATTCTCTCCCTAAACAACAAACATTAAAAAATAGCAATGAACAACAACTTTTAAAAGGCGAATATAGGCACAATTTCTTATATGAATTTTTGAAATCTTGAACTGACACTCAAGTACTAAACTCTTAAGTTTCCTATCATTTTAACTGACACATAAAAACAGAAAACAAAAAACTTAATCCCCTTTAAAGGGGAACCACATTTTATAAAGACTTTTCCCAGGTAATCTAAACATATTTCCAATCTTCCTGGCAAATAAAATATTTAGAATATAATGTTTTTAAACCATAGCCAAACTATAAAAAGGAAATTACACTGAATCAAAAAAACATTCCTTGAATTCCTAGGTAATTAATATAACATTTTTTATTTTTTTATTTTTTATTTTTTATTTTTTGCTTAGTAATACAAATAAGAGATGAGATGAGATAATACCACTATTCCCAGCAAAGCCTGTTTCTTACTTGGAAGCACATGCCTAGCTTGGCTTCTCTACTTACCAAGAAAAATGATCAGCACATAAAGGAATGAGGTCTTTTAAGCTAAAGACATGACACTAATGGGCCTCAAGTACTTAAAGAATGCTGTAAAGATAGCAGTGAATTCCCATTTCTAACTTAACAACCTCATTTCTTAATGCTTCTCCCAAATCCTACACCATCCTCTGACAGAGCTTCCTGATATTCCCACATTGCACCACGTTTATTTTCTTGACTCCTTGTTCTTATTTGCCCTCTTCTTACACGTCAGAACCCGTTCAACTCCCAGCTCCTCTCTAAGGACTTCCATATCTCCTAGGCAGAGCTGGTAACTCTCTGTCCATAATCCCACTGTATTCTCATTTTACAATGAAATCATTTATTCAGAGTCAAATTCCTCTAACGAAAGGAACCAGCAGTCACCTCTATGTGTCAGTAAAATGCCTAACATAAGGCAATTAACGGTCCAGGGCAGAATACGCTACTAACAAAAACCGAAGACCAAACAAATCAGATTTTGGAATCAGCCAAATACACATTCCAAACCTTCTATGACTTATACAACCTTGATCAAGATACTTAACCTCTTCAAACTTCAATTTTGCAACTCAACTATGGGGACTATAATATCTTTCCTACAAGACTGTTAGAAAGATCGAATAAAAATATGTTCACAGCCTTGCATAGCAGCTAGTATGTATAAAGTGCCTGTGTGATGGAGAGTTATTAGAATGAATAACTTAGAGCAAGAAGAAATCAAGTTAAACATTAAGAAACTATTTCTTAAGAAGGTTATTATGAACATTCCAAGCAAAGCTGTAGACTTTTGTTTTCCCAGGAGTTTTGAGACAGGAGTAAGCAACTCTTTCTCTGGAATGCCTTAGATTATTGGACAAGACAATTTCAGGATATCCCTTTTTGCTTTCAGATTTTATAATCATCAACCTTCCTAATTCTCCAAGTGACTTCAAAATTGTTTCAGTTACTTGAGTACTGTTACTCTCTTCATGCAAAAGGAGCTGGGATAGCATTTCTTGTCTTTTTGTATCTGAATACAGTAAAGAAAAACTAAAGAATACCACTTTTTTTTCCATTGATAAACATAGTTAATGGAATTATTCATTATATATCAGAACTGTAAGCAGGTAAAACTACCTATGGCTATTGTAAAAATCATATTTACTTTTTCCCCTTTCAATAACATATATTGAAATACTATAATGATATAATATTACGTTATCACTTTTACAAATTTGGCTGTGACAAAGCTTTTAAACTACTAACAAATTTTCAGTATCAGTAATTCCCACTGGAAATACCGTAACATGTTTCAGTCTAATGATTTAAGGTTACAAACATTCCTTCCAGAATTATTTCCAACATCTCACAAGGCATAGTCATTGTAAAAAGTGAGCCACTTAGCAGGTAAACACACAGGAAATGTTATATTTCAAACTAATCACAAGGACTATGACAAATTAGGAAATCACATGGAGACATTACACACTTTGTCTAGAGGACAAGTAATACATTGTACTAAATGTAAGCTGGACGGTTCATATAAACATATTCTATTAGAAAATTCAGCATTAAACTTTGCCTTGTGGGAAGATATTTTATTTTCCCAAGGAAATTAAGGATATTTAGAGATTGGAAACTGGTCTATCCTATTGATCCTTTTTGCTAACTATGATACCTAGTAAAAGAAATTTATGGTGAAAGGAGAAACTAGCTATTATTTTCCTCCTGGAAAGAAAAAGGAAATTTTTTTTCCCTTTGTTTCCAAACATACAAAGCTCAGATAAATCTAAACTAATATAATCCTCTCACATGTATGAATAGTTCTAATATTGTGGATGTTGATCTCCTTTCTCACTTTCTTATCTCATATATAATCATTCTACTAATTATAGTAAAAATCTTTACTTGACTATTGTCATTATGGAGCCATCGTATACTTGTGTTCACCCAAAACTGCTTTAATACATACATACATGTGTACACACACACACACACACACACACACACACTTTAGCTTTGGGGTGTTTTACTTCAAATATTACTAACAAATATCCCAACTTCACCCTGAAGGATTTTGACAAGACAATGTGGTATTTTGAGGTGATAATGTCACCTGAAGAGAAAAAGAAAATAAAAAAAACTAAGCTGAAGATTAGAAATTTAATCCCAATAAAACTTAAAACACTTCATGGTAAAATGACACTCTTAGGATAATTCTAGATGCCTTCCACCAACCAGCACATCGCCTGAACTGGCTCAGTCCTTAAAGGGTCAAAATTTATTATCATTTCAGTTCATCTAATAAGTAATGTTTTTGCCGAACAAAACCAATTCCCAATAAATTCTCACTGTATTTGTGTGCTCTGATTTGATTTAGAGGCCTATGGGGAGACACCATTTGGTAGCACAGGAACACAGAGGGGTAGGTGTTGCTGGGGAGAAGTAGGGCTCATGTGCCAGAAGTGTTATTGTGTCAGGTTGATTTATTGAGTGAGCTTCACTTCACCGAATGTTCCGAGATATTTATTTCCCTAAAGGCTCTGCAAAGATATGAACAGACCCGCATCCACAGATGTCATCATTGCTCATTTTACCGAGTCATGAAATTTTCTCAACTGCAATTTGTCCATCTAAAATTGCTGTAACAGAGCAATGTCAATAGTAGCATCCTACTCGGGCACCACCTTCTATATAAGGCTCTGTTGCCAAATTCAGTACTTCTGTGCAACTTCATGGTAATTAAAGTGACAGAACAGCTTCACTGTGATTTCAAAAGAGTTTTTCAGAGAAGTTATTCCAATTTGTAAACTCCACTTTGAGTCCTCAGATAAAGCAAAACCTTTACGGGGAACTGAACAGGAATACCTAAACACAGAATCGTTTATCCTTGTCAAAATTAAAATAAAAATAGATGTAGAGAAAAGTAAGGAAAGAAAGCAGACGGTGTACCACGAAACCCAAAACTTCAAAGATGTCACCTTTTTGAAAGCCGCCCTTAAATTTAGTGTCTTGTTCTGGGGGTCTAGACTCATCGGTTTTATTTTTCCCCTCTCCGTTATCAAGCAAATGAACCACAAAAGTTGATTTTAAAAGGACGTTGCTAGATATACATCCCTTGCCTATAACTTTTATTCAAAAACACTTGCGTAAACGTATGAAAGAGTTCTTAAGGTGCATTCATAATGCTAAAACATTATAACTTGAGTGTTTTCGATGACTTTGTCTAAAATCTTCTTCAGCACCTAATAGAATATCAATGTCTGTGTTAAATAAAAACTGCATGCTTGTGTTGTGTGTCAGAATTTTCGGGTTTATTTAAATATGTTAATATTTCTCATTATGCCATTAACAATAACCTTCATCCATTTGTGAAAAACATTTTGCCAAGCATGCACATAAAAAATTAGCAAGTGAAGCAAAATCACCTTAATTTGCTTTGGACCAGCAAATAACCAACTAATTTGCAGAAATCCCTGCCAAGCACTCATATTAAATGCTTCATGCTTATTTTATGACCTCTGCTGCTCTTCTCCTTCCCGGGCCCTGAATCATATGATCATTAACATATTGCAAGGTCTGAAACTTTATTTTTTACATTCTTTAATTAATGCCTGTTTATAGAAGGCCATAGGACTTCAGATCCAGTTAATGAAACTTCGCTCCCCCAGGCCCCTAGAGCCCAATAGAGAGCTCTCTCCTCTGTTGTTTTAGTAGCTTTTTTCCAACTGTTTGTTTATACACACTTAATTGATCTCTTTAGTCCCAGAAGCATTCCAGAGACACAACCTGTTTTGAGGCAAGCTAAAGTTTTCCCCCTTCCTTTATAAAAGCCTTGAATGCCCAAGGTTATCAGTTTTAATTTGAAAGTTGAAGATTCAGCTTTATTTACACTGTCTAAAAGTAAAAACTGATACAGGCCCCGAAGTGTTTCTTTTTACATTCGTATATAGCAGAGGAGATCACAAGTGCATACTGTATATAATTATTTTGATGTAGAACTAAGTAATTACTAAATGCTGCTATGTCTTATTTTATGGCATTGAATAAACGCAGCCTTTATAACAAGTTGAAAATAAAAACAAATCAGGCTGCCAATGCATGAAATTTTCATGGCTCTTCAATTTACATTTTACATATTCCCTATGACAAGAATTTCTATTATGCTATTCTCTTTTTTCTGCTATAATTAAATTAAAAAAGTAATTGGCTGGTGCTGCACTCTGCAGCAATGTCTTAATCACATAGACAAACAGTTTTACAATAGCTCACACCATTTGCCACATGGGGCAATGACATTATTGTACCAGACTATAAACTTGAGACAGATATCACATACCCGCCTTCAGCCACGGTGTTGGCAAGAACAGAACACGAGGTTATTCGGCACCCTGACTGGCACCTCTATAATGGAATTCCCAATTAAGTAAAAGTGGCTCAAATCCGGCCATGTGGTTTTAAAAACTGCCAAAATTCGAAGCTTATGAATCTGCACATACATACATGCGTGTACTCTAGGTAGAGAATATATGCTGGAAAGGCCAAAAGGGAAAATACTGGTACAAGTTATAAATGCAGCAGGCATTATGAGAACTGGCAATGGGAAATCATTATTTCTGAATGCTCTGATGGGAAAAATCTTGATTATGCATGTTTTATATGTGGGTATATTCTATTCTTTTTTTCTTAGTGTTCAGTTTGTGGGTATTTTTCTCTTTATATTTACAGTGAATACTTCACTAATACTTTCTGAGGTCGGGGGAAGTCAGAGTCAGGAACTCTTTGGTGTTTCCAGAAACTTCACTGACAAGGGATTCATGAGACCTGGGTCTTAATTCTGGCCTTCCTCCAGTAAGCCATGGGATACCTTTGAGCGAGTTGCACTATCTCTTAGTCTCAGTTTATCCATCTGTAAATGAGTATGTTAGACTAGATTATCTCTAAGGTTCAATTCAGCTCTCAGATGATACAATCATATACAGATCCAATCTTTTCTATGCTAATGTGTGAGGAAAAAAAACCCAAAAATACAGCACAGGTGCTTCCAGTGGCAGCAAGGAAGCAAAGAGGAATAGAAATCTGAGAAATCTGACAGAGCTGGAGTGCTAAAAAGAATAAAATAAACACAGTATGAAAAGAACAAGGGGAAATGATAATAAGGAGTGGATATATTTTATAGATCAGCTTTCTTTATTGGTATCAGTGAAGCTCTGTTTAAAAAACACAGAAAGCTAAAAATTTTAGAATTCAGTCCCTTCTAGATTTTAAAGCTATCTGTTTAGTGATTTTACCATTTGCTCTTTTACAACAGATAACTTTTTTCACCACTATCTATTAAGAAAGCAAGTAAAGAATTTGCGAGAGAGATTTTCCCAAACTTCATAAAACTAAGATGTTCTCTACAACACCTACACTTGATTACGTAACCAGGATTCAAAATCTTCATTTAGCTGATAGCTCTGAAAAATATTCAGGTGTCCCATTCTCATAAAATGTTTTCTAGAATGAAATTGCTCCCTCCCAAAATGTACATGTTATTTCAATACAGTTTAGCGGCCAGTTTGAAATCCTCAGATATTGCTCTTTGGTCCTTGTAATTACTAATAATTTCAGAAGTCCCTTCAAAAAAGAGATCCTTGCAATAATGAACAAATGTATATACCATGCCATATTCAAGAAGACATTGCACATCAGTAATATCCCATTTACAATTTCATCTTAAATGGAAGAAAATGATGGACAAAAAATATAAAGCATATAGAGACCCAATTTTAAAGCAGGTATATTTAAGGAAGTTTTCCAGTGCATGTTATACACATGTAACTTATGGGTAAGAAAACAGCAGCATTTTCCAGACGTTGAAGAATCCCTCCTCGTTTTCCCCATGCAGCCTTTCTTCCCCCAACTTCCTTAGTCCGAACTATCAGCCTTACGTAAAACAAATTCCGTCATTGCTGCCAAGGTGCTCAGTAGCTGAAAGTCTTCAATCTTCACATAAATAGGGTGCAAATCAAATCTTATGATGGTATATTCAAGCTTTCAGGATCTCTGTTTGCTACCAGAAATGTCAGAGTTTAGTACCTACTAAGCCATAGATTTATGAGGAAATGCTCGTAGATTGACAAGCAATTTTGTAACAAATGCATCTTCAGCGTTAGATTCACAGGAATGTTTAGGACATGCCTAAATGATTTAGTATTTTATACCTCTGCTCAAAAGAACAGTTCATATAAGTCAGTTCTATCTGAGGACAGTCAATCAAGCAAAAACTAAAAGTAATTTTAAGAGATCATGATTCATTTACAAAAAAAAAAAAAAGTTTATCTCTAGAATTCAGGAGTGTGCAGTTACAAGTGATAAGTTGATAACAGGCAAAGTTTGAAATGCTTTAATTGAGACAAGGCAAATAACTTTCTTATTTAGATATGAAATACAGAGCATCTCTGATTACGTTTATTTATGAGCTGCCAATATTTGAACATATGCAAAGTTTGAATTGTTTCCCATTTGCCCCAAACTTTAAAAAACATAATTCCTTTTCTTAACGTGCCACCCTTCAGGGCAAGGAGTTGTAATGAACACCTCCCAGTCACACAGAATTACAATGTTCTTTATCTCGCCCGGCACTAAAAAAAAAAAAAAAAAAAAAAAAACTTCCAAAGGTTTGGAATCCTGAAACCTGTAAACAAAATCTGTGGAGCAGATAAAATTTTAAATGGCACAATGCAATTAAAGCTGAATTCAATTTGAGCACACCCTGTCCATCTGTCAGAGGGAAACAAAAGCCTAGGAGCTCCATTATTGCTGAATCCCTGCTCTTGTTAATTTGCTTGCTGAGAGATTTCAATTTCTAGGAAGTGCACAAATTAGTGTTCAGTCAGGGCTAGATCCTCAGTAAGTATAAGCAGATGGTGGAAATCAGCCCTAATCAAGTGGCCAAAGCCTTTTTTTTCTGTCTGATTAAAGCATTTTAATCCTTTCAGATTGTCTGCTTTTTTAGCAAATATTCACCATCTTTTATTTTTCTTATATTCCAGGATGGATTTAAATGTAGCTAGGCACATGAGAAGAAAAAGAACTTGGAGAAATAGAGCTATCAGTATCTGAGTTACAAGCAGTGGCCTACTGGATCTGTGAATTCATTTAATGTCTCTTTTTTCCCCTATTATATGTTTAATAATTGTTGGAATCATTATTAATTTATATGCAAATATAAATAAGGCATACTTAATCTGTTCTGGTGGAATTAAATTACTGCAGGAAAGACAAAGAGTTAGAAAAATTTTCAGCTTTAAGATTAAAGCTGGCAAGAACAGAGGGCAACCAGAAAAGTCACATGTATGTGCAAATCTCCTACCCAGAGAAAAGAAAGAAACAGATTTTATTCTTTATATTAATACGAACTAACAGATACGTTAAATTTTAGTGAAGGGAAGTGTTTAAATTAAAACAAAAAATTTAATAAGTAAAGGGCTGCAATCTTTTATAAATAATGAAAACAAAATTATTAGAACTAAAAACTGTATCATTGTTTTCAAAGTATGAGAAACACACACGCAAAATGTAAAGTACTATAGTCTTTATAGGTGCTTAAAACTCACACACACATTTGCAAGCCAAGAAACACACGAAGCAAAAATTTTTAATATTCAAAGAAGCATTATAGTGACTTAATTGTGTGTTCAAGCAAACAGTTGGCAAAAACAAAGTCCTTCTACCTCCTACATTTATCCAGGATACATGAAAAAGGAACTTTTCTTATTATACATAAAATGTTTGTGGTAACGACTTTGCACATAAAATTTCAAAGCGTTTGAACACATGTAAGGATAAATCTTTACATAACTATTTTGAAATCTCCCCTTAAATTTAGGCACATACATGAGAAGTATTTATGGGGGGGAGGGAAACACAGTTTAATATCAGAAAGTATTTTTGAACGAGCCCAAACTTTGAGTTGAACATTTGTACAAGTTCTGATATGCTGAATATTTGTAAGATTTCTGGTAGTGCTTTAACATCCTGTTTAGCAATTTCATTACACAACCAGATTCTTAACAAATACCCTCCCTAACAGTTTGATAAAATTCACAAGTACGAGTGTTCATCTATACTTTTACATGTTTCTTTTAACTAGAATAGTTACTAAAGAGCTGGGGTTTTAATTTGTTTATTTGAACATTTGAAATTTATATTCATAAAGTTTAAGCTGAAATACATCTCATACACCAAATCTTTATGGCAGTTTTATGCATTTGCCCATGACCATATATGCAAATTTCCCAAGTTTAAAAATTGTAACTACCATCCCTAAGGGTAAATGGTTCCTTACATATACAACTTACATTGTACCTTGAAGTTTCTACTTGAACTATTTTTAAAATTCTCATTCAAACGTAAATCATAACAAAAAAAAAATCATTAAACCCACTAGACATTTGTTTCATGGACATAGCTTTAAAGTTCTTCCACCACTGATAAAGATGGAATCAAGTTTAAATCAGCTCACAAAGAAACAGAAAGTTTGTATTTCTTGTTTATTCCTCCCATCCATTTACCAGCTAATAGTGTAATCCAATAGTGAAAAGCAGTGCTCACATCTCCACACCCTTTCTTTAAACAGCCTAAACTGTTGGATCCTGCTGTATTCTTAGACACTTTCACCTGTCTGTGCCTAGAACAGGGCACTTTACAAGCAATAGCTATGTAAGCAATTAGGTACTTAGCTGAGAAGGCCGAAGTATGCACAGGAGGAACACACTGACTTTCACATTCCCATTTTAAAAAAATATGCCTCCACGAGCAGATATAGTAGAATGCACTCAAGAAATTTATACCCTTCACCTTTGTTCTTTATCTTTTATTTTTTTTCTCATTTTAAAGATTTCAAACCTTAACCTAAGAGCAAATGAAGTCATGAAAGGACTGACAGCAGAGGAAGTGGAGATTCTTTTTTTTTTTTTTTTTTTTTATAAATTGAGGTATAACTGGCATACAACATTATATGAGTTCAAATGTACGACACAATAATTTAATATTTCTATACTGGGAAATGATCACCATAATAAGTCTACTTACTATCCATCAGCATACAAAGTTACAAAAAAAAAAAAGTTTTTTCTTGTGTTGAGAAATTTTAGGATGTACTCTCTTGGCAGCTTTCAAGTTTGTACTACAATATTACTGACTATAGTCATCATGCTATATATTATATCACCATGACTAGTTTATTATGTAATTGGAAGTCTGTTCCACTTGGTCCTCTTTCCCTATTTTGCCCATCCCCCAAGCAACCACTTCAAGCAACCACCTTTCTGTTCTCTGTATCTATAAGTGTTGTTTTGTTTGGCTTGGTTTGTTTTTAAGATTCCACATATAAGTGAAATCATGTGGTATTTGCTTCTCTGTTTGATTTCTTTCACTTATCATAAGTCCCTCAAGGTCAATCTGTATTGTTGCAAATGTCAAGATTCCATTCTTTTTTATGGCTGAGTAATATTTCATTACACACACGCACACATGCGCGCGCACACACACACACACACACACACCATATCTTTTCTATCCATCCATCCACTGATGGAAATTTAGGTTGCTTTCATATCTTGGCTATTGTAAATAATGCTGCAATAAACATAAGGGTGCATATACTGTTTCAAATTAGTGTTTTTGATTTCTTCTGATAATTACCTAGTAATGGAACTCCTGGATGATATGAAATTCTATTATTATTTTTTTGAGGAACCTCCATACTGTTTTCCATAGTGGCTGCACCAGTTTGCACTCTTACCAACAGTGCATGAGTGTCCACTCTTCCCCACATCCTTGCTAATACTTGTTATTTTTTTGTCTTTTTGATAGTAGCCATCTAATTGCTATGAAGAGGTATCTTACTATGGTTTTGATTTGCATTTCCCTGATGATTAGTGATGTTGAGCATCTTTTCACGTACCTGGAGGCCATCTGTATGTCTTCTTTGGAAAAATGTCTGAGTTTCTTTGGAAAAAGTGTCTGAGTTCTTCTGCCCACTTTTTAATGGAATCATTTGGGTTCTTGGTTATTGAGCTGTATGAACTCTATATATTTTATTGTATGTACGTATGTATGTATGTATAAATGTATGTATACATTTATTTATTAAATTTTTATTTATTTATTTTGAGAGAGAGAGAACAGGGGAAGTGCAGAGACAGGGAGAGGGAGGGAGGGAGGGAGGGAGGGAGAGAGAGAGAGAGAGAGAGAGAGAATTCCAAGCAAGCTCTGCATTGCCAGCACAGAATCCCATATGGGGCTCAGACCCACAAACTGTGGGCATGACCCGATCTGAATCTGAGATCATGACCTGAGGTGAAATAAAGAGTCAGCTGCTTAACCAAATGAGCCACACAGGTGCCCCGAGTTCTTTATATATTTTAGATATTAACCTCTTATCAGATATATGGTTTGAAAATATTTTCTCCCATTCAGTAAATCATCTTGTAATTTTGTTGATGGTTTCCTTTGCTATGCAGAAGCTTTTTAGTGTTGTGTGGTCCCGTTTGTTTTTTTCTTTTGTTGCCTTTCCTTTTAGAGTCAGGCCCAAAAAAACATTGCCAAGACCAATGTCAAGGAGCTCATCACCTATGTTTTCTTCTAGGAATTTTATGGTTTCAAGTGTTACATATAATTTTTTAACCCAGTTTGAGTTAATTTTTGTGCCTAGTGTAAGGTAGCAGGCCAGTTTCATTCTTTTGCATATGACTGTCCGGTTTTCCCAACACCATTTATTGAATAGATTGTACTTTCTCCATTGTATATTCTTGCCTCCTCTGTCATAAATTAAGTGACCATACATACGTGGTCTTATTACTGGGCTTTCTATTCTGTTCTATTAATCTATGTGTCAGTTTTAATGCCAATACCACACTATTTTGATTACTATAGCTTTGTGGTACAGTTTGAAATCTGGGCATGTCATGCCTCCAGCTTTGTTTCTCTTTCTCAAGACTGCTTTGGCTATTTGGGGTCTTCTGTAATTCTGCACACATTTTAAAACTGTTAGTCCTATTTCTGTGAAATATGCCACTGGAATGTTGATAGGGATTGTGCTGAGTATGTAGGTTGTTTCGGTAGTATGAACATTTAAACAGTATTAATTCTTTTAATCCATGATACATCTTTCCATTTATTTGTGTCTTTAATTTCTTATACTTTTCAGTGTATAGATCTTTCACCTTTTGAGTAAAATTTATTCCTAGGTACTTTATTCTTTCCGATATGATTGTAAATGATCTTTTCTTAATTTCTCTTTCTGATAGTTTGTTGTTAGTGTACAGAAATGCAACAGACTTTTGTACACTGATTTTGTACCCTGCAACTTTACTGAATTTATTGATTAGCTCTAATCATGTGAGAGGTAGTCTCTAGAGTTTTCTATATATGAAATCATATATAGTGACAGTTTTACTTCTTCCTTTCCAATTTGGATGCCTCTTTTTTTTTCTTATCTGAATGCTACGACTAAAAAGACTTCCAATATTATGTTAAATAAAAATGGCAAGAGTGGATGTCCTTGTTTGTATAAAGTTGGATTGTTTATTTGAGATTTTTCTTGTTTCTTGAAGTAGGCATGTTTCGCTATGAACTCTCATCTTTGCTCTGATTTTGCTGCATCCCGTAGATTTTGGTATGTTGTATTTCCATTTTCATTTGTGTCAAAACATTTTTTTTTTAATTTTCCCTTGATTCCTTTGTTGACCTATTGGTTCAATAGCATAAATCTCCACATAATCAGTGCCTTTTTTTCAGCTAAAAGAAGTCCCTTTCAAATTTATTCTAAGGCTGATTTACTTGTGGTGAACTCCTTCGACTTCCATTTGCCTGGAAAATTCTTTATCTCTCCTTCAATTATGAATGATAAACTTGGCAGAAAGTATATTCTTGGTTGACATTTTTTTTTTTTCCTTTCAGGACTTGAATGTATCTTGCCACTTCCTCTGGCCTACAAAGTTTCTGCTGAAAAATCTGTATATAGTCCTATGAGGGTTCCCTTGTACACAACAAGTTGTATTTCTCTTGCTACTTTTAAGATTATCTTTGACTTTAACTTTTGATATTTTAATTACAATATGTCTATGTGGATCTCTTTAAGGATAACACTTTTGGAACTCTCTGGGTGTCCTGGATCTGGATGTCTGTTTCCTTCTCCAGGTTAGGAAAGCTTTCAGCCATTATTTATTAAAATAAGTTTCTGCCCCTTTCTCTCTCCCTTCTCCTTCCCAAACCCCTATAATGCAAATGTTAGTTCTCTTGTTACTATTCTACAGGTCCCTTCTACAGGCTATCTTCATTTTTTTTAATTCATATATATATATATATATATATATATATATATATATAATACTATTATATTATATTATATATACATATATATATATATATATATATATATATATATTTTTTTTTTTTTTTTTTTTGAGTGAGTGAGTTCCACTGCCCTGTCTCCTGACTCATTGCTTCATCTGTTTCCTCTACTCCTCTGGTGTGGTTTTCATTTCACTTTTGTTTTTTTTTCCCCAGCTCCATGACTTCTGTCTTGTACTTTCTTATATTTTCTGTCTCTTTGTTGAAATTCTCACTGTGCTCATCCATTCTTCTCCCAAGATTGGTGAGCATCTTTATGACCATGACACTGAACTCTTTTATCTGGTATATCTGTTTCATTAAGGTATTTTTTTCCCTGAGGTTTTGTCATGTTCTTTCATTTGGAACATATTCCTCTATTTCCTGATTTTGCTTGACTCTCTGTATTTGTTTCTATGTGTTAGGTGAAACAGCTACTTCTCACATTCTAAAATGAGCGGACTTGTTGTTCAACCATGCCCTAGTTCTTGGTCATCTCTTGAATCTTTGTGTTGTCTAAGCAGCCAGATTTACTCTTGATAGGTCCTGGTTGTTGAGGTTCTGCCAAGAGGCACAGTATTCCCTCTCAGTATTCCAGAGGGAAGGATCTCAGTTTCATGCTGATTGGGAGGGAGCCAGACCCTTAGGCCACAGCTCTTTTAAATTATGGAAGTATATACAGTCCTGTGGGACCATGGTTGTAGAGCCTGCTGGCCTCCAAGCCAGTTGATCTGGAAGTGCCCCCATGGCAACAGTTGTAAAAATCAGGGCTCCAGATGAGTACATAAACTCCTTTCTGGGAGATACCAGTAAGCTGTAGTGAGGCCAGGGGAGAGCACAAAGGTGGTATTCCCTGGCCTACATTCCCTAGGCGCACCTCTGTAGCCTCTAGCTTTGTGGCAAACTTGAGCCTGCCTTCAGGCTGAAGCTCCAGGACAGGTAAATAGACCTTTTTCACAGGAAGATTGGGTGTGTGTTCCAATCTACTGGCCGGGGGCGTTGTGGGGGGGGTGGGAGCGGTAGCAGGCCGAAAACTGTTTCTCTGACTGTTACAGTCCCACAGGATTCAGAAATGCAAGCTCTCCCCTGACCACAGTGCCAGGCAATCAAGGGGAGTCCCTGTGTGGTCTGTGTGCATCCCCAGCTTTAGCAAGGCAGCTGGAGAATGCAGGGGCAGGACACGCCTTCCAGCTTTAACAGGGCATCAGGGGAGAGCAGGGATCGTGAATGCCCACCAGCTTTAGCAGGTTTGCTGGAGACTGTAGGAACTGTGTGTGCCTCCTTATACTAGCAAGGTAGAGGGAGAGTGCAAAAGTGGTGTCCACCAGCACCTCCATCTGGGAGTTCCATCAGACTCCTGCCCATCTTCCATATCAGCAAATGAATCTCCTTCACAAATAGTCTAAGCACTTTTCAAACTGCTGCTGTCATGGTGAGCCCGGGGGTGAGTGACTCTGCATGCGAGCCCTTTAAGAGCAGTATCAGTTCCCCGTAGCTCTTTGAATCTCTGAACATAAGCCCTGTTGTTTACCAAAGCTAGATATTCTGGGGGCTCACTTCTCTGTGCAGGTCCCAAGGGTTGTATGCCTGCTATGGGACTCAAACCCCTCACTCCTCAGAGAGCAGTTCCTGCTTTGCAAGCTCTCTCCCAATTGTGAGTTGCTGTGCTGCAGGTGGAGGTGTTGGCGTGATCACATTGCACCTCTCCTACCCATTTTTATGCTGCCATTTTATCCTTTGTTGCAGAAGAGCTGTTGAGTGAGTTTCCAGGTCTTTCTCAGAGGGAACTGATCAATATACATAGGCAGCTGTATATTCACTGTGTCTGTGAATTCAGGATCCTTCTACACTGCCATTTTTCCCCTCCTACTTTCTTTTACCACTGCCACCCCTCTAATTCTGGCCTCACACCTCTCACCTGAGCTATTTTATAACCTCCCATTGGCCTCCATACCTCTTTAAAGATTCCCTTCTGTCAACAAAATAAGACTTCTTTGCTCATCCTATAAAGGCTCTTGATGTGATGGCCTTAGCCAATATTCAAGGTTCTTTCTTGACACTCTAGCTAAATCTTATCACTCAGTATCCACATGATATGCCCTCTATTTTCCAAAACCTTGACTTGGCTCACAAAGTTCCTTCCATCTGGAATGCCATTGTAAATTAACTCCAACTCAAAGTACTACCCAAAGCTTGTCTAAATTTCTACTAATTTTGGGGCGCCGGGGTGGCTCAGTTGGTTAAGCACCCGACTTTGGCTCAGGTCATGATCTCGCGGTTCATGGGTTTGAGCCCTGCATCAGGTTCTGTGCTGACAGCTCAGAGCCTGGAGTCTGCTTTGGATACTATGTCTCCCTCTCTCTCTCTGTTCCTCCCCTGCTCTCCTGCTTGTGCTCTGTCTCTCTCTCTTTCTTTCAAAAATAAATAAACATTAAAAAAAATAGATTTTAGGGGTGCCTGAGTGGCTGAGTTGGTTAAGTGTCTGACTTTGGCCTAGGTCATGATCTTGCAGTTCTGAGTTGAAGCCCCATGTCAGGCTCTGTGCTGACAGCTCGGAGCTTGGAGCCTGTTTCAGATTCTGTGTCTCCCTCTCTCTCACTCTCTCTACCCCTCCCCTGCTCATGCTCTGTCTTTCTCAAAAACAAACATAAAAAAAATTTTTTTAAATGTATATATTTTTTAAATTTCTACTAATTTCATGAACCTCCATCACAAACGTCCATCTTTTCATAAACCTCCATCATTCTCCATCACACTAGAATTTGTGTCTCCCTATTTTTTTGCTCCAATATCTTGTTTTGGTTTTCTTAGTATAACTACTTATAATATTCTGGCTTGCATTATACCTAATTATTCACATATACATTTATTTCTTATTTTTCCTACCACACGGGAAGTCTTTATTTGTTTATCGGTTTGTTTATTTTATCTTCTCTGGAACACAGTAATGTACTTCCTATGCTATGGAGCTTCACTGAGCAATACAATAGTCAGTAGCTACATGTGTCTGTCTCAATTAAAAGTATTTAAAATTAAATACACTAAAAAAGTTCCATTCCTCCATTGCACATGTCACGTTTCAAGTGATAATAGCCACATATGACCAGTGGCTACTGGACTAAAAGTGCAGGCATAGAATATTTTCATCATCAGAAAAAGTCCCATCACACAGCACCTTTGTAGAGATTCAACAAGAGTTCAGTTAGAATTTACATATAATTATCAACAAAGTATCACAAGAACAGGAAACAAGGAGGGAATCTTGAAGACTACTTTTTCAACAGTTTGGAGGACAGGCTGATATATACACTCAACTGTCTTCTCTGGGAGGTTTTGGTAAACTGAGAGCACCCAACATTTGCTCTCTCTCTCTTACATTAAAAACCGCCCCAAACAGACCAGGACAATTTTCTGTTACTTCATATATAATTAATAGTGGTTAAGGAAATTTATATGGCAACTGTTTTGCAGAAGCTTTAACTCACACTTTCAATATTTAAAAAGGCTGCTGTCACGGCTGATAGGAATAAAATTAAACCCACCAGCTGTGGTTTGTTTTTTGAAGAAACATATAACATTTTATTTCTGCTTTGTCTGTCGTCCTTGTAAATGTCAGAAATACAGAACTAAAATGTACTGAATATTCTGGTTTACTGTTAGAGTCTCCTGAAAAGGCTTTTTTTTTTTTTTTTTTTTTTTTAATTAGATGGCTATTTTGGTAATTTTTAGTGAGAGATTTTTGTTTCTTTTTACAGTGGTTGAAAATGCACAGTTCTTATATTTGCTCAGCCAAAGCAATGTGATAATAAAATCCATTTGAATACTTTCTAATTTTTATACTCTTTTCTTTGTGAGACTTGTCATCAAAGGATGATCAAGGATTTTTAAAAGAGATATATTTTCCAATTCTTCCATTTATTAGAATTTTGAGTCTATTCCAAGAAATGTCATCCTAGATTATTTAAAATTGACCAGGTGTTTAGCCATAAAGGTCAAAGTATTTTGCTGAGACTCAGTAGTTTTCATGAGACATTCTAGAATCATAGCACTGAATTACAAAGTTTCCTTTTGATCTGTGGCATTGATGTTACACACTGGGATAATAGAACTTACTTGTCACAAAATTCACTTAGAGTCTAAGAGAATATAGTTTGACAATTTAATTCTTTTCCATTATTTTTAACTAGGAAAAATTTTATACTATTCTTTTTAATGTTTTTGCCTTATAAGCAGTCAGCCATTGATAATTACCTCAAGAACAAAGACGTAAGTACAAAAACCTCGGCATTACCTATTATTATATATCAGTACTTGTTAATGTCATTCTAATCAAAATAAAATTATTTAAATCTAAGCAGTATTACATATTGTGAAGAATTGCCTGATCAGATCTCTCAAAACTCACCATTATCTCACAATATCGTTAACTACTCTTGGTCTGCTTGCCTCCAAATATTTCCTTTTCTAACCTATGATGATATCAACATCTTCCTCTACTGAACCTAAAATCTCCACAGAGAGCAGTTTATTTGGATTCGATACAAAAAGATGGAGTCCTTCCAAAATGTCATGACATTTTTGCCAACATACCACAACTAGTTACTTTCTTTCATCAATTGATTATGGATCTAAAAATCATCAAGTAGACATGAATTTAAATTCTAGTATAAGAAATATGGAGAGAACACCATCCTGGGCACCCAGGGAGGGGGGGGAAGTAGATAGTGGCAGTGTGACAACTCCAGGGCAGAGCTGGGTTCCCAGAATGAGTGGCAGGAGGGCACGAGAGGGGAACTTCTGGCTTTGCAGTTTTGCCTAAGGCAGTCCCTGCTTTTACAGAACAGAATGAACAAGTAAATCAATTCCCTTATAATGGCATACGTAATACACTCACACATTATATTTATGCTAAATTAGCAATTGTCTATTAAAACGGGAGCTTTATATCCAAACACAACAACACAGAAACATGCCAATAAGCTTATTTGCTACTGTATTTATAGTTCAAAACTATAGTTTCAGTGAGATTAGAATAAATATTGGATCCTCATTTTTCCCAGTTCATTTGCGCTTTCTGCACCCCTGTCATTTTATAATGCTCTGCCAGTATTTATCACAGATTGCAAAAAAGAAAAAAAAAATCCCTGAATATGTAAAAATAGCAGCTGTTATTTGCCATTAACAATCGGGTAGCTTCATAAATCTTTACAAACTCACAGAGAAAACAGAAGTGTGTGGCTTTAAGACTGGTCAAAGTAAATTTTTATTCTGTCTTAAAGCCAAAAACTAACTTCGGTTTTTATTTTAAGCTATTATTCCCTTCATTTATAAATATTTTTGGAAATATGAATCTACTACTTTATCTTTGGTCGCATGATTACATGGATGTTAATATCAACATTTGGTGATTCATTTCTAAAAATCAACAAATAAAAGTATTTTTAAGAAATTAATCCACACCCCAATTTTTGTTTCCATCCAAATAATTTGGCAATATCTCTCAGTTCAAATCTTAAATATTTCTTGGATCTGTCATGTTTTCTATGTCTCAACTGACACTGCCTGGGTAATATAAGCCTAAAAGGTTCTCATAATTTCTAACATTGCTTCACCACTATCTCCTGAATATTTTCTTCGTGGTAATATCATCCCCATGAAATAATGTTATGAGAGTAATTTATATAGTTTGAACACACAACCATCTCCCCTACTTAATATGCTGACACATAGACCTTTCATGATGTGACCATTACCGTATCTCTGATATCACTTCCAACCTTGGACCAACGGGCCCACCATATGAAGCTATGCCAAGTAGACCTCAAATTGTTTTCTCTTACATTTCCACATCTACATTTCCATATGCTTTTCTCACTGCTTTACACAGATATCTCCAGATTTTTCAGGAATTAATTTAAATTCTATTTCAAATTTGCAATCCCTTGTTAATGTGCCGCTTCTAAAAAGTCTCCAAAAGATTTGTTGTTGTTATTATTCCACAATTCCACAACCTGTTTCTGTGACCTCAACTTTCATTATGGACCAGAATTATCCATTTTACGGTCTGCCTTGATCAAATTAAACATCTGCCTGCAAAATTTCTACTACACTTTTGATATGGCCAAAGCTCTAAAGAGATTTTCTACTAGTTTGCAAAGAATTTTCATTATTTTTATAAACACAAAAGTAATCAGAAAAGAAATATAAGCATCATTGGAGGCACTAATGTAATCTGATTCTGCATCCTTCATAGAGGTGATTTTAATATAATACCTTAAGATATAAAATATCATGTTCCCTGTTCTGTCAAGGTCATTTGGTCACTGATTTCAAAGAAGTCAATGTTCTGGAGCAGTTTGACATCCTGCTTGTATGTCTTCAGCGAGGTTTAGTCAATACAGTAGGAGGAATCATTAGTTATTCAAGGTAAAACTTTCAAAAAATGCGACTAAGACACTTTGACCTTCTCTGAATCGGGAAATGCTCTGTGCATCTTTATGCTCTTTTAAATATAATTTGTCTAAACTGTCTAAAGTAAATCAAAAACTATCACTCAACCCTCTTAGTAAAAAGGGTAAATTTTAATTGCAGAACTTAAAACCTCACAATTAAAAGCTATGCGGCTACTTAAAGCCAGCACAAACACGGGAATGAACACCGGTGCATACAAATTAGATTCCTTAACGTATTTGTAATTCTGAAGGATACTTTAAAGTATAGACCATTTATATGCTTTAAATGTCTTCATAAAGGAGGACTAAATGGATGATTGTTATACTTTCATAAAGTTTTGTCATGTATATTCCTAGAAATAACTTTATGACTAGCAAAACCTTTTTCTGATGAGATATTAATAACACATCTCAAGTAGAAACAAATATGTGAAAAGGAAAAAAATTCCTTTATGCTGAAAACTGTACTTAGAATCATAATATTAACAAGTGCACTTTTAAAGTTGAAAATGGTGCCACTAACTAATAAATAAAATTCAAGAAAAAAGTCAACTCAAAATATAAGGAGGAAAAAAATGAATGTTATTACCCCTCAACATATAGTAACATTAATTTTCTATTCCTTGCAAACAAAGATGTACTGCCTTCTACATGGGACACAGTCTTATTTAAGAACAGCTTTATAACAAAACATATATACTCAAATGATACAATTCTTCATCATCCAAACTAATTGGACAAATAAATACAGAGTTGTAGCAGAAAGGAGAGAAAATATAAGGCGACATTATAATCAAATATTAACTAATAACGTAGATCCCAACGTTAAAAGAAGCTGATGAGGAAAAAGATACAGATTTACCCACCTACTTCTGGAATGCTCAGCCCGTTGGGTTCAGAATCTTCTGAAAAATAGGTTGAAGGGGCAGTAGTAAGAATTTAATAGTCTTCCAGTATTCAAGAAGGCTGTGGTAGAGAATACAGAGTGTGTACGTGTGTGCGTGTGTGCACGCGGGGAACGGGGTGAAGATGTAAAGACACAAGAGTCACTATCACTGAAAGAAAAATAACACACAGAAGTGTTGAAAGTGGAAGCTGACTCGGAGCCCAACTTTGCCAATTCCACAATTTTGCAAAGGTTAACAACAGTTAATATAATAACAACCAACACTTTCTGAAAGCCTATTAAATGCCAGGGACTGTACTAAATACTTTGCTTATGTTATTTAACATTCACAAAAACACTGTCATTTAGAAAGAATACCTCCCTTTACAGATGAGACTACGGATAAATGACACGGAAAAGACCAAGATTTGCATTCAGGTTTATCTAATGCCCAAATCAGTGTTCTATCACAATACACTTTGCAATTAAAGGAGAATCCATTCAAGGGAATATTTGTATCATATGTAACTACCAATGTGTAAGCCTTAACAGGAATAATGTAATTTAGTAGAATAGTGAGCACCTGACACAAATCACTGGATTGGGGTGGAATTTTGTTGAATATGGAATGTTTATGAAAGAGCGTCATTCCCAAAGAATTCATTAAGGTATAAGTTATAAAAGCATTGACAAGATATACAGTGGACTCAGGTGACTCTTTTTCTTCTGAATAGGAAGAAAAAATACTATGAATTTGCCTGTAGAAATGGTAAAGAAGATAAATGGATGGCTCTAATCTTTTAGCACAATCATAACTAAAAGCTCATATAGCTTCAACTTCATTATTTTTAACAAAATTCACTACGTTACAGTTACTTGTAGAGTACAAAGTACCATAAATAATTTAAATTAAACTACACTTGTCAAAATAAGTAGGTTTTATGATGCAGTACATTTTATGATGCCCTTGATTCTTTAATTTGTGTGTTTTGCTTACTTGCTAATTCACAAAATACTATAATCTGCAATGACTCTTGTACTCATTAGTATAGATTACCAATGTCGCAGCTCAACAGGAAAATCAGTATGGAGAAGCACTGTACTGAACCAAAGTGTCTTTTTAATAATATCCTGTGAATATTTTATAGATACTGATTTGAAGGAAATAAGAGAACTATTTCACCTTCTTCCATACTAACTCACCAATTATGCCTGTGTATAAGGACAGGGAAAAATCTATATATCTATAGCTATAGTTGAATCTACATTTATATCTATCTGTAAGAATATTTATAGGGTTTAGACTAACTAACTATCCTTATCTAAGTTATCTGACTATATTTCCCCCCAAAAGGAGTTTCTTACTAAATAATTCTGTCCTACTATAATTAAAATATCAAAATTTACATGATCAATTTGTTTATACTGTATTACATACATACACATAAAGTGTTTTCTAAGAGACTTGTACTAGAGCTCTCCAACAAGATCTGGGCAAAATCACCACAAGGTAAAACATTAACATAATTAATAATAGCTTTTGTAATTATAAATGCATAATTGATACTGAACCAAAGAAGCCTATAACAGAAACATTTTATGTCTATTATATATTACACACTGAATAGAAAAAAAACAAGTTGTTATGAAACAGAAAATTTCTTGAAGTTAGCATGATTTCTAAATACCAGATAGGACCCATCTAATTTCTCCATTACAACGTATAGTCTACCAGAAAATAAAGCTCTCTCAGAGAACTCCACCAACCACTAGTTTACCATTCAATTACTGAACCTCTGACGTCTTTGAGAGTATCTAACTAAATGCCAAGAAACTAAGAGAAGCTCTCTGAAAAATCATTGAGTGTACTTAGCCTTGGTTCTTATCAAGCCAGAAGTACCCTCCTTATGGTATCCCTTTCCCATTTTACCTGCTTTATTGCTGCAAATAGTGGGTAGCATAAAGTCAATGGAAACATCCCTCGGCATAATCCCCTGAACCTCACTTCCCGCTTTCATGTAATAAGGTTAATAAAGCCTTCCTGTGAAAACAGATAAGTGAATATTTGTTAAGAATATTTTTTAAAAACTGTAAGTCTCCATGGAAGGTGGTAAAAGGCATCTAAAAATACATCTTTTATTACAAGTTTAAGTGTTTATAAGTTAGAGAACAATGAGCTGAATAGCTTTTCCCTGTATCTTTCCTCATTCTCTATGAATTTACACATTTCTGTTCCTTTTATGTATTTGACATCTTCCAAAAACTGACTCTCAAACTAAACTGGCCTACAACTATTTAAAATTGTGCTCCCAGTACTAATTTCAAGGATCACAGGGCCTTCCATATATTTTATTTTGACTCTGGATTTATGATTTATTGATAGATTTAACAAAGAATTAAACTCAAGGGATATATATATTTAAATATTCAGCAGAGAGCTCCAATTTTATATGTACTGTAATAAAAAAATGAGTATTTCTAAGTCTTTTTTCTTTAATGTTTATTTTTGAGAGAGAGACAGAGCTGGAGCAGGGGAGGGGCAGAGAGAGGAGCAAGACACAGAATCTGAAGCAGGCTCTATCCAGGCTCTGAGTGTCAACACAGAGCCCGATGCCAGGCTCAAACTCATAAACTGCAAGATCTTGACCTGAGCCTGAGATCATGACCATGACCTGAGATCAAAGTCGGACCCTTAACCGACTGAGCCACCCAGGTGCCCCGAGTATTTCAAAGTCATAAGAATATAAATTGAATTGTTCATGATCATTGGGCTCCACTTACCTCTCTTACAGAATATATCAGCATAGTACATACTGATGTTACATTTCCATGTCTACTTGTCTCAAAAATCCTAGAGCTACAGAATAATTTTAAAAACTTACTGCTGCTTTGATTGTATTTGACCAACTTCTACCCTTAAAAGAAGTTTGTTCTTCTTATCTTGATGAGTTTAGATTAAAGACATTATCTTCATTCCAAAATTATGTACTATAATCAGTAGTTAAGGACAGGTCAATGGTGGTTAGGGGGCATCAAAATGGTATCATCATATACATAAATTAAAATAAATTAGGTAACAGTTCCCTGAAGTCCATTTCCAATTGACTCAGACATTTACTAGGTATGTCCCATCAGTGTTCATTTTATACATTTTTATATACTAATCATTCAAATATATCCGAAGCCACTTAGCTTAAGATTTTTCCTAACAACAGGAGGCTAAAATCATGCTACAAAAAAGGGAGACAGCTGGAAAATGCTTATTTTCCATCATGACCAAATTTAGAATTCAGATATCTACATCACCTAAACTGCCGTTGGATTATCACCCAAGGAAATCACACTTTGGTGCTTAAATCATGACTCCACATAAATGCTAAATCATAGCACAGTCAGCTTCAAATTGCTTGATCTGCCCCAGGCCCACTTCGTTAGATGTGAAAACTCATAGCTACTCTTCCACGCCATTACTGCCCAAATTGAACTTCTTCGTAAAGGTTTTACGCTTGACTTACACTAAAATGTTGTCCAATATGCCCAGTTCCTTAAACACATTCAGAATTTCAAACAAAGGTAATAGATTTCATACATTAAAGAATATTGAGTGCCGACTATGTTCTAGGCACTGTGCTCAGTCATTTTATGTATGCCAGTCCTAATTACTGGATTTTATGATTTTTCTTTCACAGAGAAGGAGAGACTCAAAAGTAATCTCAATTTACTAAGTCAGTAATCATGACCACCATTTCTAGAGCACCTACCAAGGAACAGAGGTTTTATCCACAATCACTATGACATTTAATATCACAAAATTCTGGTGGCGCCTGGGTGGCTCAGTCGGTTCAGCATCCAACTTTGGCTCAGGTCTGATTTCACTGTTCATGAGTTCGAGCCCCACATCGGGCTCTGTGCTGATAGCTCGGAGCCTGGAGCCTGCTTCAGATTCTTTGTCTCCCTCTGTCTCTCTCTGTGACCCTCTCCTGCTCACACTCTGTCTCTCTCTCTCTCTCTCTCTCTCTCTCTCAAAAATAAATAAACATTAATATCACAAAATTCTGCAAGGGAGATATTACTCTACACTTAGGATAAAGAAGAGGATCCTATGAATTGAGTTATTTGCCTAAAGGTCTTAACGTGTGAACAAGCTAGTGATCAACCCAAGTGTGTCAGACCCAATAGCTCACATTCAAGCTGAAGTCCCATAATTTTCCTGACATGCATACCCAAGTTTTCATCTCCATCCACAGATACCTTCTCATCTTTCCATTAACAAGGTTTCCTTTCTCCATTCTGAATGAGAATCCACTCCTCCTCTGACTTAAAGTCAGTACAACTGGGAAAGGAAAGCAGCCACACCAGGTTTAAGAGCAAAACTGCAATATGATTTCATGAGATTAGTTCTCACCCAAGCCATCTAACAGATGAGGAATGTGCCAGCATGTTCAGGAAGTGTAAAATACACACCACTCAAAGCATAAGTTCTAGGAGGGCACAACATATATTTAAATGGATAGCTCTTTTCTAATCATAATGTAAAATTACATGCAAATTTATAATTTTTAGAGTTAAAAGAAACATAAGAGATTATCTAGCCCAGTGATTTCATTTTACAGATCAAAAGTCATGAGGCCTAAGTAAATGAAGCTATCTATAGGGCCAGTTAGGCGACAAAATAAAGGCTTGAATTCAGACGTTGAGCCCTGAGCAGGGACTCCTTATACTGTGATGTTGCATTCTTGCAATAATTATTTGAGGGCAAAGATAAAGTTGATGCAAATGGTGAAATAAATGGGTTATCATCCTATCAACAAGTGATTTGACTATGGTCTTATCTGCTAGTAGAAAATGAACTAGATGAACTGAATATAAATATAAGAACTTTCTCATCAGTCAATTTCATTGTGCTTGTCTAGAAAGTCTAGTTTTTCCAAATACACAGTTTCAAAAAATGACCTTTAGTAAATGAAACCTCTGACTGCTGCCACAACTATGTACAAGTTTATAAATTACACATTTTGCTTAGCTATACAACCACTCCAAACTACAGAAACAAAATAAGTGGAAGTTGTTAACATCAACACATACACATGCTATGTATTTATATTATACTATATTATATTATATTATATTATATTATATTATATTATATTATATTATAAAAATATATTTGACTCTTCATAAACATAATTCATTAAAGTAATATCCTGCATATATGAATGAAGGACTGCTATGATGAGAAAATATATGAGAGTAAAGAATGAAGTGTCTTACAAAACATTTTTAAATGGGATTTTATTAATAACAGTGGTAAAAACTTGGCATCAAACAAGTTGCATATAATTCAATACAAGTAAAATTTTAAAACATTAAAGGACTGAAATTAGATTGTAATGGACTCTTTGGATTAAATCAATGCAATTAAGAATATGATGAAGTATCCAGTTATCTGTTTTCTGAGCCTTTGAAAAGTGGAAAAATTAATGGAACTGTACAAGAAATTAGTGCTGACTAGATTAATTGCCATAGCAATTGTCATATTATAAATATGTTATTTGTGATAATTATGCATCAGTATAATGCTTGGGCTGTCAATTACTTGAACAAATCTTTAGATTCTGAATAAAGATCAGCAAGCATTTCTTTATTTCCAGCATTATTACAAACTTAGAACACTTTAGAGGAGAAACGTGAAATTCAGTACTAACATAGCATGTGTTTTTAAAAGTTTACCAGCACTTCAACTAATAAGTTGGGGGAAATTAAGCAGTAAAAATGCAACCTGAGGAAACCTCAACAGGAATGTAAACTAAACGGGTGGGGAGGTCTGTAGGTGTCAATCAAGAACAAAATGCAACTGTCAAGCTTGCTTTGCTAACAAACTGTCACATCAACAATATGGAGTTAATGACTACAAATTAACTGTATACCAGATGCTTGACACTTTGTTATGACACTTAGCAAGCTAGTTGACATTTGGGGATCAAAGCTTCTTTAATTACACTTTGTATAACATGTGCAACCTTTATGCTAATGTCCAAATATTCCTTGGAGCAAGACTGTCCAAGTAAAAACGACCACAGACTGTTTTCTAGGTGTAGGTTGGAAAGTATTCATGTGGCTCTAAAGAAAGGGGGGGAGGAGTAACTGAGCAAGAGCCAGGCTTCGATGCACAATGTTATTCAGTATTACCATTGCCTAAAATAACACTGTTTTTTAACTTGGCGAACGGGTGAAGCACTTTTTCTCACATATAGACACAGTCTGTGAAATTACACATTTTCAAACAAGGTGGTAATAACATTTATAGCCATTTATAAAAAGAAAGACAACTAGGCATATCAGAATTTAAAATAACTGGAAAAGGTATTAAAGAGTACAGTGATAAAAAGAAAAAACACTAACTGCCTTTCGGAACACTGATTTGAGTGATTTTTCAAGTCCTTTTTAGGGAAATGGTTTGACATTTTCCCAAGTGAATAAAACTCAAAAAATGATATAAGCAAAATTTTACATTATAGGTATAATACTGAATACTGAACAGGCAAAACCATGAATTATAGGCTACGTCAACATAAGAAAATGTTAACATTGTAATCAGATTTTAAATAAGCTCATATTAACAACAACAAAAGGCTGTCTTAAAATTAACAAAATATAGACAATATCTAATAAATCAGAAAGAAAAATACACCACTAAAAGTATCTACATATCTTTGTAATAAGTTAATGCAGTAGCAATAAAAATCCATTGGAGCTTCCTTTGGAAAAGGCACTGTCTTTGTATATGCGGCAGACAGTTAAATGATACTGTTACAAGATTCAGAGGCATGTGACCCTGCATCCCACTTTTGCCTGCACTATACTTGTTGGGAAAAGGCAAGTTTGAGATATGTGAAGAAAAATAAAAGGAAAGAAAAATATATAACGCTAAAACTGGAAAGAACATTGAGGGTCATCTAGTCCAACCTTTTCTCTCTATAATCAGGAAAAACCATGGCCCCAATAAGGAGAAATCTCCAATCCATGTTGTTATGGACTGAAATGCCTAAATGCAACGTAATTCTATCAGTTGGTGAGCCAATTATTGGATGCCTACTGATCTCTTATAATGGCAGACACTCCTGTATGAGCTAGTGATGCTGGCAAAACACCAGGAAAGTACAGCTGCACTAAACAAGACAGTGACTGCCTGTGACAAGAGTCACTGATGAACACCTGAAATGTGGTTAGTCTGGACTGACACATGCTATAAGTGTAAAGTATGCACCAGATTTTAAAGACCATGTATTAAAAATTATAAAATATCTCATTAATAAGTTTTGTATGTTGACTATATGTTGCAATAACATTTTGCATTTACATAATGAAATGTATTGTCAAAATTAAGTTCCCTTAGTTCTTTCAACTTTTTAAAATACGGTTATAAGAAATTTTAACTCACAGTGTGGTTCACATTATACTTCTATTGGACAGCACTGAACTGGTCCAAGAGAGTCTCTCCTCAGGGAACTTAAAGTTGGAAATAGGAAATAAGTAAATGAAATAAACACATGCTATAGTGAAGATAAAATCAGGTGGCCTGATAGAGAGCGATAGG
This sequence comes from Leopardus geoffroyi, assembly GCF_018350155.1. Taxonomy (NCBI): domain Eukaryota; kingdom Metazoa; phylum Chordata; class Mammalia; order Carnivora; family Felidae; genus Leopardus; species Leopardus geoffroyi. The sequence continues at coordinate 46,602,976 of NC_059326.1, forward strand.
GTGTGGGTGTGCTTCAGCTAGAGCTGTCTCTGAAAGTCACTCCAAGGAATGGAAACTAAAGTGGAGACTTCAGGAATGAGAAACACACTCCCAGAGGACTGATTTGGTGAATGAGAGATCAAAGAGAAGGTTACTGTAGATGTAGCTAGACTGCAGGTGAGGTTGGTGAGAGAGATAATAGATAAATCTGTCTGAAAGCAATGTCTGGAAGTCCCACCGAGGAGTGAGATTTCCCTTGGCAGAGTGGGAAGTCACCGCAGCGTGTGGATTCACCACCCCTAGGGCTGTGACCCGTATCAAGCTCCTACCATTTCTTGCCTCTTCTAGGGTCTCCACCAATTTGGTCTTCCTGTCTCTCCTCTTGCACATCAACAGTCGTCTTCTAGGTTAGGCATCAATATTCACTAATATTCACCAGTAAATTTCCAAATGTAGAATTTTTACCTTCCCATTTGCAAAAAATTCAAAGTAGATAAGATTTATGTGTTAAAAGTGATTCCTCCTTTGTGATTTGGACAATTAAGAAACCTACTTTTGACTCAGATGCCATCCTGTCTCTTTTAGCTTCTACTAAGCTCTAAAAGCACATTTTCTTTACAGGCTCTTGTGCTAGTCTCCTAAATACATCTTCTCCAATTGTGAGACCCCAGGAAGGGACCTGTATCGATCAGGGTCTCAGCACGGAATGCAGTCCACTCAAGTGTTATAATTGAGGAGAGTTACATGATTTAGGGAGTGTTTGCAAAAAATATCAGCAGAGTTGAAGTCAACCAATAAGGGAGACTGTGGCACCCTGGGGCTGCAAGGGGTGGGAGGCCTAAAAGGGCTAGGAAGTGAAATAGTTACTGCAACTGCAGAGTAGCTGAAGCTATAGGAAGATATCACCCTGTAGGAATTGTGGACTTTGGAGGAGGGGATGAAGCCACACCTCATTAAGACAGCAGGAAGGAACTAAAGGAAATAAATGCCTGACCCCACTCTCTCTTCCTGATCTCCAGCTGGCACTTTCCATTGGTTGAACACATCCAGAAGACAGAGGGCAAGAGAGGCCAATAAGACAGTCCATAAAAATTTGGCTCCCAGAGCGCAGGGCCAAGTGGCAAAGGATGTGGTGTAGATCCGGAAGAGCACATGGAAAATATCCAGAACTTTACAGAGTGTCACGGCATCCTCTCTTTTATTTTATGTAGTCCTGGCCTGGGATTGGCAGCCTCGAGCTGAAAGCCTTTTTCATAGTCCTAGGTAACACTAGGTACTTCCGTAGTGGATATAAACACACATTCAGAACTGGTCCTTTCATTCTACCCTTTTCTCCTTCCGCCAGCAGAAATAATAGGAATGTACAAACTCCATTCTCTACCACCACAGAATGAGAGCAAATTGGAGAGAGTAAAGGTTCTGTTTCGTCATTCATTTCATAAACAGTAATTGATTTCTTTCAAAGCATCAGGTGCTGTTTTCAGCACTAAATATCCAGTAGTGAAAGAACAAAGCCCCTGTTCAGAAGATTTCATATTGCAATGAGGAGAAAACAAAACTAAGTAAACAAATCAGATAATTTCTGATGTTGCTAAGGGCTAAAACAACAACAACATCACATAATGTAGCAAAGCGTGGGTGTCTGGGTGCGAGATGTGGGCAACATTAGTTAGGATGCACCAGAGCTGGCTCAGTGTCATGTAACTGACACCTAATGGGGAAGACTGAAGTGAGTCACAGGAAGAAATCACAGGGCGGAATTTGTGTGGAAGAAAGAAATACCAGGAAGCCCAGTGCATCTACAGCACTGTCAGAGTGGTATGTGGGCCAGCCAAGGGGTGTCAAGGAAGCCCCAGTACCTGTCACCATGCCTTTACTCTATACCAGCCAAGAAGAGGCGTGCTTTTCTTCACACGGTCTGTCGCACCACCCTCCTGCAACTGAGCAGAGGCAACTGTCCACGAGATGACCCTTTCTAATCCCCAAATCTGCCACAAAATCTAGCTGAAGCCGTGGTAGAATGCATGAATTCTATTCCAAGTGCTAAGGAATGCATTAGAGGTTTTGAGGTTTTAATTTTTAAGTTTCATATCATATTCTCTGAAAGTTTTTGCTTTGAACTAATGCATCAAACCATGGGTAAAAAGCAGAGCTCAGTGTATTCCAAATTAAAATACTAATATACCCATTTGTATATGCAAATCAATTAAAATCACAAGTAGAGGAGGACATAATTATAAATCCATACTCCAATGCAGAAAGAGCATTAGAAGTGTTCTTTTGTAATAGATCATTTTCCTAGTTGGATTCCTATGAAGAAAGGATAGGATTATCAACCGTCCTCTAAAAACCGTTCAACAAGAGTGGCAGGGCAACTATATTCAAATGCAACAACCAAAAGAGAGAGAAAAATAGGAAGCAGAAAGTGTTTTCATGTTTCTCTTCTGATCATCTCACCACACCATCAATCACGTCTCAAATGAAAAAACAAACAAACAAACAAACCTCCAAAGTATGAAACTTGCCAATCTAACACCAGAGTTCTAGACTATAACACAGCTCCCTAAGAACCTGATAGCCCATAGCTGTACTTCAAAGTGGTCAAATCTGTCTCTTCATGAAGACACAGTCTAAGAAAGCCAGGACCAACTCTGGAAAAGTTCATAAGCAGACAGAGTAGAAGATGTACCCTACAGACTACTAATCAAACTGGCCCCATTCGAGAGAGTTCAACCACTTCTCCAATTTGTCACCAGGGCCTCAATAGACTAATCCTTTTACATGGTATTTAGCTCCTTTTAGCTGATTTAGTGTTAATCTTTTTTTTTTTTCCACTTTACTAGGATTAAAAAATGACTTACCCTATCCACACACTATATAGTAACATGTTATTTTAACTATAGTAACAAAGAGCTTTTTCCTGCATATGTAGGTATATCAGATATAGTGTATAAACTTCTGTGAGGTTTATTATGGGTATATTTTGAAACTCTAAAATTTTTTTCAACATTGCTAACATTAAAACTCCAAGTCAGGAAATTTTACACTACTTGACTATCGAAAGCCTATCTTAATATTAAGACTTGAATTACATAATTTTTATTTTTTATGCCAAACAATAAAACAGAAACAGTTGCATGTGCCTAGACTACAACCCAACAAACCAAAAACCAGTCAAACAAACACAAACAACAAAAAACATGAGACAAAAGAAAGGAAAAGAAAAATATCTTAGAGAAATGACTTTTTCCAATTCTGAAGCATGAATAATATTACATTAGAAGACTATGAGGAATAGAGAGGTTAATATAATTCATAAGCTATGATAACCAACATACCTAGAACTTATTTTTTCTAAAAGTTGAACAAACACCATACTCATAATCTCAAAACTTCTGTAAGACAGGAAACAAAGGGATAGTCAGAGATGACTTAGAAAACCATATGAGGTGCTTGGGTGGCTCAGTCGGTTAAGCGTCCTCTTTGGCTCAGGTCGTGATCTCACGGTCTGTGAGTCTGAGCCCCACATGGGGCTCCGGGCTGACAGCTCAGAGTCTGGAGCCTGTTTCAGATTCTGTGTCTCCCTCTCTCTCTGCCCCTCCCCTATTTGTGCTCTGTCTCCCTCTATCTCTCAAGAATAAATAAACATTAGGGGCGCCTGGGTGGCGCAGTCGGTTAAGCGTCCGACTTCAGCCAGGTCACGATCTCGCAGTCCGTGAGTTCGAGCCCCGCGTCGGGCTCTGGGCTGATGGCTCAGAGCCTGGAGCCTGTTTCCGATTCTGTGTCTCCCCCTCTCTCTGCCCCTCCCCCGTTCATGCTCTGTCTCTCTCTGTCCCAAAAATAAATAAACGTTGAAAAAAAAATTAAAAAAAAAAAAAAGAATAAACATTAAAAAATTAAAAAAAAAAAAAAAAGAAAACAAAAGTGTTCATTGCTACATAATATAACCTCATATGAATGCATCAGGACTTAATTCACAAGTGCCCACTGTTGGCAGTTGGATTATTTCAAATTTTTCACTGTGCTCCATGGCACTTTAATTCAGACTTCTAGATTGTTGTTATTTCCTTTGAACAGATTTCTAGAACTGAAATTTAGTTTGGAGAGCATAAATTTTTAAGACTTTCAGTGCTCATTTCCAAATAGCTTCATGAAAAGCTTATACATACAATAAGGATAAAATAGTTATATACAAACCTGTACACACAGGCATATGCTTTTATGTCTGTGTGTTTCTGATGCAAGGAAGTATAATATTTGATGACGAGATACATAAAAATTGTAAGATGTTCCCTTCTTTTTAATTTTGTTTTCATTTTTATTTTTTTAATGTTTCACATTTTTATTTAAAGTTTAGTTAGTTAACATATGGTGTAATATTAATTTCAGGAGTAGAATTTAGTAACACATCACTTATATGTAATACCCAGTGTTCATCACAAGTGCTCTCCTTAATACCCATCACTCATCTAGCACATTCCCCACTCAACTCCTCTCCAGCAACCCTCAGTTTTTCTATAGTTAACAGTCTCTATTATGGTTCGCCCCTCTCTCTTTTGTTTCCCCTTTCTCCTATGTTCATCTGTTTTGTTTCTTAAATTCCACATATGGCTGAAATCATATGGTAATTGTCTTTCACTACCTGACTTACTTCGCTTAGCATAATACACCTTATGCTATCAGTTTTTAAATTCTCAATATGTATTGCAAAATGAAGCCTATCTTCAGTTTCTGGACTGCTTTATTATGGGATTCTTTTTTGATGTTTATTCGAGAGAGAGAGGGAGAGTGAGAGAGAATATGCGCACATGGGGAAGGGGCAGAGACAGAGGAAGAGTGAGAGAATCACAAGCAGGCTCCATGTCTAGCATGGAGCCCTCCACGGGGTTAGATCCCCCAATCGTGAGATCACTACCTGAGCTGAAATCAAGAGTCAGACGCGTAACTGACTAGGGCACCCAGGTGCCTCTGGAATTCTTATATTGAGAAAAAGTACATGACGAGGATTATGAAATTGTCTATTTATTCCAATAAATCTTCCTCTTTACCGCTGCCCTCTACTTCCATCCATCATTGCAAGAGTATGCATAGTTTTCTTCTCCATTCGGGTCATGAAGTCCCTCTGTGTGCCTCAGGTAACCCATCTGTAAATTAAGGGAAGCTGGGTAGACGATTCTGAGACCCCTTCTGAGTTCGCTTATTCTGAGATTTTTAAAAATCAAAGAGCCTGTTAATTTAATTTTTCCCCAAATTACGCTGCATTCTGTTTTCTGCATGATATGCAGTCTTCAATTTCTACTTGAAATGTTCCTGTAAGGTGAGAATGCTAATGAAACTTTATTTTTTAGATCTAAGCCCTTAAATGATAAGAGTGTTAACTATTTTTTAAGTTACAATAATATACAATTTTGGGGTTTGCTCCTCTCTCCAACCATCACCCTATGGTTTAAGGCGTTCACTATGTTAACAGTCTCTTTACCACAGTATTGTTTAATAAGTCCCTTTTGGTAACTGCTGAACTAGCGGAGCATCATCAACATTTGATGCTTGAATAACACAGGACTGAACTGTCTGTGTCCACTTACACGTGATTTTTTTTTTTTTTTTTAATAAATACAGCATAGTACTGTAAGGATATTTCATCTTCCCTAAAAGCCTCTTAATGACATTTTTATTTTATCTAGCTTAATTTATTGTACAAATGTGGTGTATAACACATACAACATACAAAATACATGTTAATCAACTATGTTATCAGTAGGCTTCTGGTCAACAGGAGGCTATTAGTAGTTAAGTTTTGTGGGGGAGTCAAAACTTATACATGGACTTCAACTGCCTGGGGGCTGGTGGCCCTACCCTCTGCTTTGTTCAAAATATAAGCCAGCAAATTACACACATACACACACATTTCAATAATATCCAATCCTAAATATGCCCGGGATTCTTTTAGTATCATTTACTAAAAAATTCTATGTCAATACCATACATGGGAAAGAAATGCAACTTCCACTATATTTGTAGTGAACAGAGCTACCCACAAAAGATCAAGACGGCATCTTGCGGAATGTTCCATGGATTAATATTGTTACAACTACCTTTGAGACAGTGAAAGTAAAATGAAGTATGCCTTTATTTCTTTTAACTCCTTTCTAATGGATTTCTTAAATTAAGGAAAAGTGCACTTCTTTGCATTTGGTGCTCTGCATGCATAACCCTTAGGTATCTTATTGTATGTAACATGCTGCATGTTTCCAAAAAGTTGCACTGAATGTGGAAAGGCATTTACTGAGGAAAACTTTCCTTGATTAGAGTTCATTTTCCTAATACACGGATTTCTAAAGACAGCTCTATTTTAGTTATGTAAAGCATGTTTAAAAAAAAAGTGGCATATGCTCAATCAAACCTGAATTTAAAATTAACCTGTCACTTTAGACACTGCAATTTAAGAGGAAGGTTAGGATGAGTATTTTTTCAAAGCCTCCATGTTGGAATATAGTGGCTAACAGTCCAGTGGGGCCTTATGTGATTTCAAAGGAAAGAAGGAAAGGATTAAAGGAAAAAAAATCAAAACATAACAAAATACACCTCTTGTTTTCATTGTTAATAATTTAATAGTTCTGCAAAAAGAAAAGAAATCAAACCATAATCTGAAAATAATGTTATGCATAAAGAACAAAGGCAAATATATTTATGCATATTTTAATTTATAGCTTATAAAAAGTTATAAAAATAGTATAAAATAGTTATAAAAATAGTTATTAAAAAAATCCCAGAAAATGTATCTTCAGGGGACTCTATCATGAACAATAAAATAGTGTCTCCCCAAAGGCATGTCTTGACTCATAATTTTCTGCAAAGCTGAGTATAATTAAATGAGTTTATAATTTTTTTAATTGAAGAAATTATTTTTTCCTATATTGTACATAAACATAATAAACAAAAGCGTTACTTTCCATAAAATGTCCTTTTTTTTTTTTGTAATTACTAAAAAGGTAGGACTGTAAACCATGAAGGTAAGTAATCCCATGTTTCCATTTTTAAAACTCCAGCAGAGTTATTCTACTTATTAAGAAAAGGAAAGGGTTAATGTGTTCAAGTCAGAAATTAAAAGGGTTTTGGGACACCTCGCTGGCTCAGTCAATGGAAAATGCGGCACTTGATCTCAGGGTCATGGGTTCGAGCCCCATGTTGGGTGTAGAGATTTCTTTCAAAAAAATTAAAAGGGTTCCATCTCTTAGCAAACCCTCCTGTTTCTACATGCATGCACATAATGATACTAAAAAGTGACAATGGAACTTTAGAGAGCTATTGAGCTATGAATGAAAGGCCTCATAAAGAGGTGATTAACTTACTTAAACTTTTTCATATGCACTGAGAAATACATTTTCTTTTTTTTCTGGTATTATAATCAAAATCATAATATAATGAAATACTTCTGGATGTTAAGCCTGTATCTAAAGTAGAGAAGAGTTGAGAAAACCATTTAACATATATCACACAAACAGCCAAAGGTGGCATTAAACTTAGAGCTATAAGAATGCAGTTGTAGGGTGCCTGGGTGGCTCAGTAGGTTAAGCATTGGACTCTTGATTTCAGCCCAGGTCATGATATCATGGTTCATGAGAAGGAGCCCTGCACACCCAGCTCTGCACTGATGGCAAGCAGCCTGCTTGGGATTCTCTCTGCCTCTCTCTCAAAATAAATAAAAAATAAACTTGAAAAAAAGAAAAAAAGAAAGAAAGAAAGAGAGTGACTGCAGATGACACATATTTTATCTTAACTGTTTTAAAACACATTCAAGTCAAGTCACCATAAACTTGAAAAAACACCGAAAAGCTTGCTATGCCAACCTGGCTATAAAATCATCACTGTGCAAATCATACGAAAATGCTTCCCATAGGCCAACAAATGGAGGCTCAATGACAATAGTTTAAAAGGTTATTCATCTGGAGGCTTATGCTCTTTGCAAAAAATGGTGCACAATTATTGAAATGCATTTTCCACACTCAAAATAGAAGGTGGGTTATTTATCGGGAATTATGACCCAAACTGTGTACATTCCATCATTTCATGGAATATCAGAGATAGCGCTGATCTCCTTCCACATGGAATAGCTCAAAATTCCTTCAACCTGTTGCCACATGCTATGTAATAAAAGAAGTAATAAAGTTACGTTATTTTAAATTAAAAAAAAATAAGGAACGTAAGTTTCTAAAAGTCGGTCTGAGACTGTAACATATTTCTTTGGTGACACTGTTATTAAACAGAATGGTGTCATAAATACGGAGGTTCTTTCAGTAAAGTGTTGTCATTAACTGTCTACCATGAGCCAAGATTTAAGCTCTCTATATTAAATCATTAAACTTTATCTGCAAAATGACCATGAACTTGTATGTTATTATTCCTGTTATTATTATGAAGATAAGTCATGTGGGACTCAGAAAGGTATATATCTAAGATCCAATAATTACTCAGAAAATGAAGAAATAAAATGATACGCCCGTTTCCCACAAGTGGATGTACTGAAATTAGGGAAAGAGGAGAGGAACTTTTCCTGATACTCTGAACAAATAATCCATAGCTGAATGTTATGTAAACAGCACAAATATGCTAGGTAATGAGAAGTGAAGCTCTTAGCATGAGTGAGTGAGGGGTGAAGGAGTTAGGGGGTGATGGGGGAATGAAGAAGAGTGAGAAGCAGAGAGGAAAAGAAAAAATTGGGCAAGCTAAGCCATGGCAGACTTAATTTTTATTTAGTCTTTCCTAGGTCGGCAGCCAGAGTTCCTGTTTTCAGCGAAACTACAATTCCCCATTTGGTTTCTTTTACCAACTTTAGAAGATAACTCTTTCTAAGTCACCAGGGTATTATTTCAATTACTACTTCATCAAAAGAGTTAATATAATTTCTTACTTACTCCCAGGGCGGAGTTTACACGATGGGGGAATTTGCCCTAAAATGCCTGTGTTTTTTCCTATCATGAAGTCAATAAAGTAGAAGTTCTGTCCAAAAACATTCATTTCCTTGAGCAATTTAAGGCTGAAGTTATCAGTCTTTTGTACATTTGTAAACATGAGATTTTTAATACCGTTGCTTAAACTCTATTTTAATAAATGAAGGAAAACATGCTATTAAATTCAAAGAATGTTTCAAATAATCAAGTCTTTAAATTAAGGAGACTCTCACAGGAGGAAGAAAATGGGAAACGCATCACTGATTGGCTTGGGAGGTAAGAGAGCTATTAATTTATTAATTTTCATGTCTTATCCAAATTGATGGATTAGAGGTTAAAAAATATTTAAAATGAAACAATGAAAGGATGCCCCTAAATGTATCTTTAATTTGGTTCTTCACATTTAGTTTGTTTCTTTATTCATGAATCTACCCTCCATATTTTACTTAAGGACATTAAAAAGATGAGACAAAGAGTTGATAATTTTGCATTATTTAACTCACCTCCGCATCCAAACTCCTATATATTAGCTTATGGATTTTTTTTTCACAGATTTATGGAGAAATAATGCACATACAATACATTAGTCCATTTAAACTGTGCAATTCAATGATTTTAGTATATTTACAGAGCTGTGCCGCTATAACCACAATCTAATTGTATGTTAATCCCCCCACCAAAGAAACCCCTTACCCATTAGCAGTCACTCTCCATCCTTCCCTGCAGCCCCAGGCAACCACTAATCTACTTTAGGTCTCTAATTTTGCCTATTCTGGTCAATTTCATACATGGAATCATATAGCATGAGGCCTTTTGTGACTGACTTCTTTCACTTAGCATAATGTTTTCAAGGTTCATCGATATTGTAGCACGTATCCACTTCATTTCCTATTAATTTCGAATAATATCGTATTGTATGGATATGCCACATTTTATTTATCTGTTCACCAGTTGATGGACATCTGTGTCGTTTCCTTGTTTACGCTATTATGAATAACACTACCATGAACACTCATGTACAAGTTTTTGTGTGGACACATATTTACGCAATATGTTCCTGATTGACACCTAAGAATAAAGACAACTTGCCTTCATATTTCAAAAATATTATCATGCACTATAATACTTTACCTCTGGGAAACAGCTGATATACGGAAAAGCTTCCTGAAGCCCCTCGTCTGGCATCTGGCAATAGCACACACAGCTGTATCTATGCACATGTAAAACTAAAGCGATGTAAAGAATTAACACCCTGTGTCCACTGCCTTTGGCATATCAATCTAGATTCCAAATTCTGCATCTTAAAAACTAGAAGCTAAAACATGTCTTGAAATGTCAATTGGACTGCTTCATATTAAAAACACACACACACAACGTTTTTATAGCAACAAAATACTGTTGCATATAGTATTTACATATCAACAGAAAACACATTTGTCAGCTTCATCTTTTCCTTTCCTGACCTTTTTATCGTGTGTAGCATATTGCTTTTTAAGAGAAATAATAGTTTCAGCTTTTCTTTCTTTCTTTCTTTCCTTCCTTCTTTCTTTCTTTCTTTCTTTCTTTCTTTCTTTCTTTCTTTCTTTCTTTCTTTTATGATTCTAAATTAAATCAGTCTAGAAAAAAATAAAAGACACTTTCTTTAATCTGGAACTTTCCCCCATTTAACAAGATTTTCTCCTCCTCTACCTCAAAATGTTTGCAAGCTACACAAACTGCTTCTTATCTGCAAGCATGAGCTCATGCTGTCCTGACTGCCCAGAGGCTGTCCCCTCCCTGTGGTTCCCTTTTAAGACTTGTTCCGGTATCACTTTATCTAGGAACGTGTATCCTCTGCTTTTCCTCCCATTCCCACACTTGTCCATGGCATCTCACTGAGATTTCTTTTGCCACCTTTCTTTTGGGGCCATAATAATCTGTAGCTGAGTGTGCATGAACTAAAATAAAATGTGGTCAGAACACTAAACATGAGATCTGTTCTCTCAACAACTTTTAAGTGCACAATGTAGTATTATTAATTACAGTCACTATGTTGTATACAATATCTCTAGAATATATTCACGATGCGTAAGTGAAACTTCATACTAAATTGTATCCATTAAATATGTGTCATTTTATACTAATTATACCTCAACAAGTCTGTTAAAAAATAAATGTGGCTTATTATATGCAATTGTGCCTATCATATCTGTGTACCCACACATACAAAAGTGCAGTTGATACGCTTTATTTTACCTATATGTTTATTACCTATGTTCCGTGGTAGATCCTTGAGGACACGAACTGGTACTTTATTTACCATTTAATTGCCAGCACCTACAAAGTACCTGACAAGAAGACACTCACAGAATGCCTGCTGAAAACTGAGCCTGATTACTTGGATTCTCATTAAAAATAGGTTGGAGGAGGGAAACATCGGAAGCCCTGAGCCTCAGTCTTCCAAATGCTTTCCAGTTAAATCCGTAGACAGTTCCCATAGGGCATTCAAATTCCACTAGGACAGTGATTAAAAACATCCAGGAGAATGGAATTATTATCACCATGATAATGGGTTCTAGTATGTTAAACTCACTTTTATAATCTAAATTTAAAATGATTTTTCGCTGAAAATAAAGTAACAGAGTAGAAAAAAAGGTTGGCCAGTGCAGTCTTAGATTACAAACGCCAGAGCATCAATCCATTTTTCTGCCCCTAAACACAGCTTGAATACGTCCAACCTGCCAGTAGCGAAGGAGGTTATAATCATGGTTCGAGGGATGGAGGCAAGACTGGATCTGGAACCTACTGGCTTACAGCCCCTAAACTAGATCGTCTTCTGTTATAACACATTGGCTGCAGGAACCAAAAACTAATTACAGCACGGCCTTCATTAATTTGGAGAATACAACCTTTAATGCCAAGCTGGCTAAAAACAAAATCAATGTGCAACTTAATTGGTAAGGCATCCTTGTGCACTAAGTTCCAAACTTGAGAAAACATTCATTCAACCAGGAAATGATTCCATAATAGCAGAAGTGTCAGCAGGCCCAGGGACTGGAGCTGAGAGAAAGGAGTGATGACTACATCAAAGGGTTGTCACCGTACTACAGAAGAATAAGGTCATTGATAGAACGATCCTTATTCAGTTTATAAAAACACTGGATTCACCTTCAGTGGGACACTGCCCTTTCAACATTTACAATTTAATTTATGTCACTGATAATAAAACTTCAGGCTGTGCATGCCAGTTGAACTAGTGGGAACAGAATAGGGTAAAAGTCATAAATATATAGCTGATTAGGGTTTCCAACTTCCCTGATTCCAAGGGAATTTTAATCTAAGGATTAAATAGCAAATCCTTCATCAAGGCAACTGTGTCTGCTCTTTTTTTTTTTTTCTTGGAAACTCAAAACTGAATTTTTGAGCAACTGCATTGTAGAGTGGGGCGGTGACAAAGAACGGTGCCATTAACCTCGTGAAATTATTTAACAGCCACCCAAGTTTATTTGTAAATTTATAATCCTTCTGATAGCTTTTGATTAACTAAGTAAAGAAGAGGTTCTGCAATATAGATACGTAAATTCAGGGGTCGTGTCAGGAACTGCCACAGGAGTTGGTTATCTTTACCGTCACGAAGCCAAAGCCATCTTTCCTCTCGTCTGCAAACAAAATTTATACATAAAGAAGACAGAGATACACTGAAAACAAGGGGGAAATGTGTTTGCATTGTTTTCTCTGCTGAACTACTCTGATGAAGACTTGAAGCCTGTGAATTGGGAAACCACAATCTTTCAAAAGTGGAAAGCTGCATTACAGAGTAACGGAAAGGCACGGACCAAGAGATAAGATCTGGGTTCTGCTTCTCTCTCTGAAGCTAACTGTCCTTGACCTTAAGCAAGTTCTTTAACTTCTATGAAACCTACGTTTCCTCCTTGATAAATGAAGCTAATTGTACCTGTGCCATCTACCTCTCAGTGGAATGCAGACTAGTAACAACAATGCTTTTAAACCTCTTTTTAAACTTTTCCACTTTTTAAACTGTAAGCCATAGTTTATAGCCTCAAACCATATATTCAACCACGAAACACTGGCAAAAGCATAATATGCATCCACAAAGCAAATTATTTTAATAAGACGCACTACTGAAATCCTCTTCATGTTCACAGAGATACGCTGTAAAGAAGCCTGGGGTTTTCTTCATGATGTGGTCCTCCTACGGTTATGCCCTTCTCTCTTAGTCCGACAGCCCCTCTCTTGCAGGGGCTTGTCCCTGAGTAGCCCACTCTCCCTCACGCCTATCCTGCGCTCCCCAGTACCTAGGGCCTGCAGTCTTTTAGGATCTCTGGGGTCCCTTACTCCCCACTCTCAAAAGCTATTGCTGAGATGCTTGTACCCACCACCCCAATGCCACTCCTGCCCTCCATATCCACTTCCCATATAAACTTACTTAAGTCCAGTTCCCTGAAGACTAGGTTGTTGTGTACAGGACCGAACGCAATGATCTAATCTGACGTTCAATCCATACTAATATACTAACGTAACAAGGTTAAAAGAGTTAATCTCCTCAGGAGCTTAAATAGTTCAACTTCACTTATGCCCTTTAAATAAAATTCCTTTATGGGATGGTGGGGGGGGGTTGGAATTTTAGTAGTTAGGTGGTTGAGGTTATATTTTACATACATGTTTTAATCAATAAAATTTCCATCTATACATCATATAGGACAAATAGGTATTTAAATCACAAATAGCCTTGGTTTTGTGTTTGTGTACATATACTTTCAAAGTATAAGCAAAAGAGGGTTACCTGGGTGGCTCAGTTGGTGAAGCCACCAGCTCTTGGATTCAGCTCACATCGTGATCTCATGGTTTGTGAGTTCAAGCCTTGCGTCTGGCTCTACTCTGGCATGTGAGGCCTGCTTTGCATTCTCTCTCTGTCTTTCTCTTTCCTCTCTCTCTCTCCCCCTCTCTCTCTGCGCCCCCCACCCTCAAAATAAATAAACAAAACCTAAAGCGTAAGTGAAAGAAAATATTTTTCAGTCTTTACATGCAAATTAATGAAATTCCGTTTAGGAAATTCTTTTTGAAAGATGTAATAGAATAATTTTAGGCCTAACTTAAAAACAATTAAATTGGCATAAGTTTATCTAATCTCAAATAATTTGATTTTATAGATAAGAGAGCTGCTGCAACTAAGTATGTACTAGCTGTAAAAACTCCACCGTATAAATTCATATAGAATTCAATTCACTTGCCATATCTATTTCCTCCTAAAAACTAAGCTTTGACTTCTTTAAATTCTAAACAAGTAATTGCAGACTGCTCATCCATTATATCCAAGCACTCTCTCCCTGTACAGGATCCACCATGGTAATAGTTCTTTCATCAAAGCCTAATGGTTTGTTTCAAATAATCAAAGTAGTGTTTATATCACTGTCCTCAGGTGCAACCATTTTGTTTCCCGGAGAGCAGTATGGTACATGCTAATGTCACAAGTGATAAATCAAAGTAAGTACATTTGTTTTCCTACCTTAACCAGTCTATTCAGTGCCACTAACAGAAATACATGTTGGCATTTGCACTTATGTACTTTCTATTTGAGAGCGTCTAGTAATAAAGATGACCAAGAAAAAATACATATGTAAAACAGATGGCTATATGCAAGTCTTAGTTGTGTGAGAAATTTCAGTGTTAGATGGCAGTTGTTGAGAATTAAATTGTAAGCTGTACCCAGGGAGGGGGCAGAAATAATGGAGGATCTCTGCTCTAAACGATAGCTATGACTTCTAAACTTAGAGGGAATCAAAACGGCTTGCTCACCTAAAATCACCATATATTTTAAGTGGATGTATTTATTTACATTTTCAGTACATAAATGCAGAAAAGAAACAATAAGGCTCATTTACAACACTCACAGATTCAGAAGAGGTCTGAGAAATCAAGATAAATTATATCTTAATTAGGTATTCTATATTTCTATATATTTCTATATTCCAAAATTCCTAAGGCAGTCAGTGGAAGACAGAGTAAATTTAGAATAAGTTAGAATGAAGAACTTGGTTATTATTGTCCTGGTCATTTTCAGCTTGAATTTGCAATGACATTCAGAACTTTTGTTATTTAGGCCAACAGAGACTGGGAAAGTCACAAACGTAGTGTTTTCTGTATGAAAGAGGAATGGAACCTGCCTGGATATTGATCATTTCCAGTTTCCAGTTCATGTAGTAGCATTTTCAGCAGCACTGGAAAAACGAAGGCAAAGAGACACAGCTGAAATCTGCCTACTCACCTACTTAAGCATATATAAATGAGGAAGAAACAAAGGGAAATTGACAACTGGAAAATAAACTGAGATGAATTAAAGACCCACTATGTTCAACGGACCAGTCTAATATCCTTCGAGAGTCAGTATTCCCTTTCACATTCATCTTTGCTCAAGAAAGTAAATGAGAGCAAAACCACAGGGTCTGTGACTCCTAAAGGGAAAAAGAAACAGACCACGGAAACAGCCTGCAAAGTCTATCATATGCCTAATAAAAAATGAAGAGCTGCAAACTCCATCTTATTTACCTTTGGGTTTTGGAACCATAACATAAAATATATCCTTAGCAATAACACCTCACTCTGTTTTTCTCTACCCTAAGTGATGGCTTCTTCACAATCAAAATTCAGTCAATAGCCTAAGACTGATAGGACTTATCTCTAGATGTCAGCATGGTTCCAGAGGAACAAACTGACAAAGCAAAGGCGATAAGTTAGGGAATAAAATCCATTTAAATGGTAAGACGCCTGATTATGGTCCCAGAAATGTATATAGATCAAACAGTGCTGAAGAAGAAGCTTAAGTACAAATGATAAAATGACTGAATAAAGTTAAAACCTTTTCACCACCACGTGAAGTGCTGCTAGGGCAAATGAAGAGGCATGTATCATGTTCATCAAAGCCAGAGTTTCAAAATTTTGATCAGCATTTCCTCAGTAACCCTTAATGTAATTAGAGTCCTAAATATTTTAAAGATGGAATTGCTAGCTTTGTTTGTGTCAAAACAGGATATTTAAAATGTTTAGTACCTACTTAGTTTAGTTAAATAGCATATATAAAAATAAACAGAGCAACTGACAAATACAAGTTAATATTGTAAAAAATATAATAATGCAAGAACTAGAAAATCTTCTAGTAATTTATTCCAGGATTGATGTTTTTATCTCTTATAGACATTTTTATATAAATGCATGTTTTCTTTCATTAAACCATTCTCCCCCCCGGAACCAATTCTAACACAATTTGTTATATACACGGGTTTTCCCCCCCCCATATTAATATATATATATATATATCCACCAGAGAGTGACTTTTCTGATTCTTTGAAAGACCCCCTTCAAATGAAAGGCTTAATAATCTATCACCAAATCATGATTAATTTTCTACCACCAAGCTACATACTGGGATTACTCCCAAATGTTCACTTTAATTTAAGTACTTTCTGATTCATGAACCAGAGGATAACATACAGCTATAAAAGGTAATCCAATCCTAACATGGCCTTAACCCCTATAATCTGCACTTCAATAGCAGGGAAACTGTATAGTTTTGAAACTGTAATCAAGAAATTTTTTTTGCAAACACACACTGGAGCTGTCCTTTGCTCCCATCTCTTATTAGATTACAATAAAACGACCATGCTCTCTTTATGGTGGGAACAGAGCGACCCTGGGGTGATTTATAATCTTGTGAAACCCTGTCCACACTGCTGACCAGACTTTTTTTGAGGTCACTATCTGTTTCTTCAACTGATGTCTTCCTGCTGTGACAACACTGCTGGAGAGCTGTCAGCACACAAGAATTTCTCAAGCTACGTATTGTCTTTGAACGCATTTCTTGTGTTATTTCTATTGAGAAGCATTTGCGTGCTCGGTGTTTAGACAGTAAAGAATCTTTCTGAGGTTTTCTCATTAGTCTAAATCCTGACAAAAAGAAGACAACTAAATAGGAATAAATGAAGTGGATCTCTTATTGACAAAGAGAATATTTATTTCTTCCAAATGTATAACATCGCTATTGAAGACAAACAATAAGGCAACAATTCGTTTTTTAAATGAGAATATTGCTCTCCCGATTGTAAACGACTTTGACTCCAACATGTTAGATATTGTGAAAAGTAAGCATTAGCTGAAGTGCCTGGGGATTACATAAACAAAAAAAATACGTAAGCTTTGCTATTTTTCTTTAATGTGGGAAGTAGGGGCAAAAGTTAAACTGAGAAAATGTTTTAATCGCCACGTGTGATAAAATCAGTTGCAAGCTCCACTCTTGTCAAAAAACTGCTGTAGATGAGCAAAGCCTATGCTCAGTTTGGCCAAATAGCCAATGAGCTTTAAAAATCAAGTAGATACTAGCTAGATTTAAAACTCGCTAAATATAATGCTATGATAGAAGAGGAACTTGTTCAAATGATAATCTGGGTCAATTTAGCTTCTCAAAATAAGACATTTCCCACTAACTGAAATATAAAAAAATGTTACAGGAGGCCTGGCATCCAGCCTGGCAGGTTCAACTGAATCAGCTTCTTCTCCTGTTTTGTTTACTCTCGTTTTCATCGTGTTTGATGAAGTTAAATAGGAAAGTGGGAGAGCGAACATGGGATTGCTTTGTTTTCATACTTAAACATCTCATATTGATTATAAAAAGAGAGCAAACGTTTCTTAATTTTTCTTTTTCCTTCTTTTTTTCCAGGGATGACAATTAAGAAAAAAATGAGAAAATGAACCCCATAGAGCTTCAGAAAGTTGTCCTCCCTTTAGAATGTTCCTCCCTTAGATATATTTGAGGAGAAAGTTTTGAAGTCTAGAAGGAAAGAAAATATTTTGTAGGGAAGAGCTAAAACTGATATAAAAGAATCCCAGGGCCTGGATTCATTTGTACCCCTTGGGCCAGGAAGAAAGAGGAGAATCAGCCACAGAGCACCTGCAGAAAGGGCCCTGAGTCCACTCACTTGAGAGTTCTGTGGTCTGCTCCCTGGGGAGGACTTTTTCTCAAACCTAGAGCTGTATGACTTTGAGAGGCACAGAAAGACCTTGTACTTGCACGTGTTTTACTTTGTCTATGTTTAGGGGACAAAAACCCAAGGTCTGCCTTCTAAATAGGAGAAGAAAATTAATGTAAGCTGATTTCAGTTGAAAGCGTCCGTAAACCTAATTTGCACATACCATCACTTGCAGTATAAGTGGGACAGTGGAATATAGCACTGTTGATAAACTAAAACTATGAGATACAAAAATATCATGTCACACTATGATTTTTTTTTTTTTTTACATTAGCCAAATTTCCAAGGGGGGTGATGGTGTTTGAATTCAACTGTATCTGAACTTATATGAACATTGCAACCCAGAGCCCACAACAGCCCTGGGACTTGGCAATAGGGCTTGAGGGTATTATAAGCCTTTGAGCCTTTGAGATTTATGACTATTTAGTCATCTAAACTTTTGTAACTTAGAGCAGTAGGAGACTCCATCTGAAAACCTTTGATAGCATCTTGTGATTTTAGCTAAATTAAAGCTTTCAGAAGCTAAAATAAGGACATATTTTAATAGTAATTATATTTGATACAACAAATTATGATCCCTATTCTTGTCAAAGAATTGCTACTGATAAGTAAAACTTACGTTAATTACCCCAAATAACACATAATAGTTTTTAGAAGTTCATTTATTTATTTTGAGAGAGAAGGAGAGAGCAGGGGAGGGGCAGAAAGAGAGGAAGAGAGAATCCTGAGCAGGCTCTGCTGTCAGCACTGAGCCCTGTGCAAGGCTTGATCTCACGATGTGATCATGACCTGAGCCGAAATCAAGGGTCTGGACGCTCAACCAACTGAGCCACCAGGCACTTCACACATGAAATGTTAAAATCAAGTAGATCCTAGCTAGAGTTAGAACTAACTGTACCTCTTCATTTTATTTCATCATCATGAGCTATTTTGAAATGATGAGCAAATGTTTAACTTTATGAAAGTATGGAGACACTGGTAGTCATAACAAATAAGTTAAGTGTTCCTTTGTTTCGTGAAGTAATCCACCATTTACCTTCTCCAAGGGCTCTTTTAAAAAAATGGACAGAAAAAAATCAATTAAAATAGTGAAATGCCCCTTAGGATAAAGTTAGTTCAGCAGGCAGTGCACTTCTCAATAATCTCTTTATCTTGTGCTGAAGTAATACACATTTGTGCCATGTTTTTAAGTACTATATTTTTCATAATGAGGCTGTTTAAAACTGAGCACTGGAAAGAGAACGGGTGCTGATACAGCAAGTGTTATGATATAAAACTGGGGTTATGTGCGAAGCACACACCAGAAATGGAAAACGTGATTAGAGGCAAAATGGATGATGCAAGGTTCTCATATAACAAGCCAGTGAAGTAAACCAGCCTGAAAGACCCTGAATATCCACCTAATCTCCACTATCTAGAGCTATTGTGCCCAAGAGCACCTCTAAAAATACTATAATGGGACATCATTTCTGGAATCGCTACCTATATAACAGAAAGTAGTCCCAAGAATGAAGTCAGTACTTGAAGAATTCAGCAAATAATTCCGCACACTTTTTTAACATGTCTCTTACCTCACTACACCTCCTGCTAGCCTGCCTTTGACCCATTCTCTCCCTTTATAAAGGGTGTAGCCGTCTTAACAGTTCAATGACCCAGGATTTTTGGAAGCACTATTAAAACTGGTTTTGTTTTTCCCCCTTCAAAAGTAGTGACTATCACAATACTGGGGATCATACTCATTTGAGATCACAGAAGTAATGCACACATACTTTTTTATCTGAGAATCAGAGAAGTGGCATCATTTTTGGAAGCTAAATAGATACTGAATATTTGTCAGCATTCTGCAAATCCCGTGATTGTGTTTTTACCTCTGCTGCTTCTATTTCTCCCTTTGCCCGCCTCTTCCTTCTCTCGGTGATTGCCCATGCTGGATGGAGGAATGTAATGTTGAGGATGTGCCCAGAATCTTGCTGGTCAGGCAAAGCACAAGGAGATAGAAAAGGCAGGCCCACCAAAATTGTTCCTATTTTGCCCCAATTCCCTACCAAAAGTCACTATTCTTTTAACATAGAGGCTGCTGAGGACCATGGCAAACGCTTTGGGAATGCTGGCTCATACGGTCACCGTAAGGCCGAAACAGACCGAAGGCAGCTAGTTGACCACAGTACCTGCCAGCCTATTTGAAAACAAAGTGGCCTGTACTTTTTGTGAATGACAGGCCGAGAGCTTGCCAAGGCAAATAAAGACCTTTTTTTACTGAGATGTATAGAAATACGAGGAATGGAGCAAAAAACTTGAAGTAAACTTAAAAAAAAAAAAAAAGGTGTCTTAAGAAGTCTGAATTAGAATGAGATTTTGATCAACTTTGTAACCACTGGCATTCGTGAGAAACTCTACAGCCCTTATTAAAATGAAAATAAAAACAAGGGTAAGAACTCTGCTCTCCTGGCCTGCCTCCAAGTAAGGTAATTTTGTTTCGTCTACTCAAATTATCCCTGAGGTAATAATTATCTCATACTTTTTTTAAAACTGCTCATCCCGAAGCTACAGGCTAGAACCTCTACGTATTGGTGATCGAAGCTGCCCTGTGGCCCCAGGACTGTATGTCCTGCCTGCCCTGGATGGTCCTACTTCACCTGTTGTCCCGACACAATTATTAATACTGCCTCTGTTCATACTCAAGACTGTTCCAGTTTGGCTAATTAATTTCATGGTTGCCCCACCTATGCCACCCTGGAAAGGATGGAAAGGATGATGAAAGTCAAATTCTAGCAAAGAAACTAACACAATAAAGAAGTGTACATTAAAGCATAATGGGCTGGCTTTCTAATAGTCTACTAGAAATGTTCTACTATTAAAATCACTTAGACCTGGACATTCTTTATCACATTTAGGATATTTATATCTCTTCCCACAGAACTAAATGGGTAGTAATCACTGCAGTCTATTTACTAAAATGAGAAATTAAAACATTTCTATAAAACTCCAAATAAGGACAGAATCCTTGAAAACAATAGTTTTTCTTGTGTATTCAGCCTAAGGTATTGGTAATGGTCGTACCTTGTCTTGGTCAGGTATTGCCTAATAATAAATATATCCAAAGTACTCCAAATCATACATTTTCTTCCTTCTACCATATAGAAAAATAATGTACCATTATAGAAAATTCCTGATACCAGAGAATTTCTCTTCAGAAAGAAAGCTTCATTTGGTGGAACCATAGTTTGAAAAGCTATTTTTAAAAAACAAAGTTCAAACATTAACAAAATATTAATACTTGATACTTATTGAGTAAATAAGTCACTGTGCTAAGTGCTGAATGTGCCAGATTTTATTTTAATACAAGTAATATTATCCCACTTTTAGAGATGAATATACTCATAGACTTTAAAGAACTCCCGTAAGAGCAGGGGCACCTGGGTGGCTCACTTGGTTAAGGGTCTGACTTTGGCTCGGGTCATGACCTCGTGGTTTGCCAGTTCAAGCCCTGCACTGGGCTCTCTGTTGTCAGCACAGCTTTGGCTCTTCCATCCCTCTCTCTGCCCCTTCCCACTGGCGCTCTCCCTCTCTCAAAAAAAAAAAAAAAAAAAAAAAAAAAAAAAATTAAGAAACATTAAAAAAACTAAGAAACTGATTTTTATCTATAGCCTGGCATGCTCTTATACCTTGAAATTGCAGATAAATTTTTAAGCTTTCCCTACTTTTTATAATGAAAAGCCTATTGCACTACCTCTGACCCACATTTCCCTCCTTTACAAGACTGGAAATCAAAGCCGGAGGAAATGCAAAGAGAAATAAACTTTCTTAAAATGCCTTTCAGCTCTTCTCATCCCCTTTAAGCCTTGACTCATGTCAGTTGTCCAATGAGGACTACTCTGACTACATTTAAAATTTCAGCTGTCCCACTATCCACACTCTAAACTTCCCTCACCCTGACCTCCTTTTTATGGTATGTATTATTTTAAAACTATGTAATTTGCTTATTTATTATGCTTATTATTTATTGTCTATCTCTTCACCCCCGACCATGACCACTAGAATATAAGCTCTGTGAAGGCAGGGATTTTTGTCTATTGTATTCACTGGTAGATTCAAAGCACCTAGAAGAATGCTGGTCCCACATTAAGTGCATAATAAATATGCATTGAATAAATACATGAAAGATAATTTTTTTATCAATTCATGCACAAACACACATACACACACGTATTATTTATTGCTCTTAGTTTGAACAACAAAGGGAGACTAATAATAATGTGAAATAAGAAAAGATTAAGAATCAAGTGAATATGCACCATTGTCCAGTGGCAAACTTAAGGTAGTATTTCCTAAATATTTTCCTTCATTTGGAATTTATTTTAACTGAAATATCTATGCATTGAATAACTTTACAAACAAGATAATATATAAAAACTTATTTCTTGAACACTTTTTGGTAGACCTCCTATGAAACAGCTATTGGATTTCACCAGTTTCAGTAGTTAAGATATACTATATTTATGCACATTCAGGGAAGGGAGTATTTATTAATTAATTCATTTATTCATTTATTCATTTGTAAAAAGTAGCAGCTCTAAAATATGTGTTTTTTTAACATTCTGTTGGAAGTTAGGGGCACCTGGGTGGCTCATTCTAGCCTTGGACTTCGCTCAGGTCATGATCTCAAAGTTTGTGAATTCGAGCCCCACATCGGGTTCTGTGCTGACAGCATGGAGCTTGCTTCGGATCCTCTGTCTCCCTCTCTCTCTCCCCTCCCCCCGCTCATGCACACTTACTCTCTCCTCTCTCAAAAATAAATAGACATTAAAAAAAAAAATTCTGTTGAAGTTAAGTAGTGGGACGGAGTCAAACAGCTGGGCTGGAAATTTGGGTAATTACTACTCTCAGTTATCATTGCTCTCTCCCAAGTAGGTATAAAGTCAACATTGGTAAACCCAAACAACAACAAAAGTTAAGACTGCTTATATTCTTCCTCCAATCATATCAATAGTGACCTTATTAGAGAAAAAGAATGGTGGCAGGCGAGACAGACACGCCAATATGAAAGGTCTATCAGAGAAGTGACTACCTACAAAAAGCTAGAGCTTAAACTTCAAAATCTTGAGAATATTGCATTGAATTATTAGTAAAAAAGATGAAAAAATATAAACTCAAAAACTAAATACAAACTGGTAAACTCTTATTCTGAGTGGAATCATTTTTGTTAATAGGGAGTTGATAGATATTTTGAAGTTTGCAAATATAATTGCATAGTTGTGTGTGTGTATATATATATACAAATATATATATATGTATATATATATATATACAAATATATATATATGTATATATATATATATACAAATATATATATATGTATATATATATATATATATATATATATATATACATATATATATATATATATGGTGGAGTATTGAAGGGTCACCTTATTTGAAGAATATTAGCAAAAAAAGTTCAGTGAGAACAATGAATCATTCCTTAATAGATGTCACAGTAGTAGTTCTCTAGTTTGTTTTTTATTGTAATTATGTTCTCTTATTTAACAAAGACATTTTTTGTATATACAAAAAGTCACCAATTTAGTGAAGGAAAGAGTCTTTCTCTTAAGTAGACTCTCTAAGAATTAGATTGGGTACCTAAGTTAGATAAATAGAATTATCAATAAAATGAGGATATAGGGAAACCAAATTCTGGTATCAACCCCTTGAAAGAATCATGTCTCCCAAATCAAGGTGCATCACTGTTTATAAGCTATCTGGTATGAGAATGTTGAGTTAAAAAGTAATTTTGAAGCAATTTTAGTTTGTTTATGTTGAGATTGATTTACATTAGATCAATCTCTTACTTTTTAAGTGGTATCATGATATTCATTTGCTGTCCCTAATTGTTAGTGTTGATTTTTTTTTTATTTTTTTTTTTCTTAATGTTCGTATTTATTTTTGAGACAGAGAGAGACAGCATGAGCAGGGGAGGGGCAGAGAGAGAGGGAGACACAGAATCCGAAGCAGGCTCCAGGCTCTGAGCCATCAGCACAGAGCCCAATGCGGGGCTCGAATTCACAGACTGTGAGATCATGACCTGAGCCGAAGTCGGACGCTCAACCGACTGAGCCACCCAGGCGCCCCAGTGTTGATTTTAAAGTACAATCCTTAACACTTGTCTTACCTTCTAGCATTGGAATAAATCACCTTGGGTCAGCCCATAAATTCACTCTGCAAGCTGAATCTGCTGCTGCCTTCCGTGGAGTTTGTGGTCTGCAGCAGCAGCTTTCCTACAGAAAGGTCAGCAGAGAGTTTAAGGTGAACTCTGTTAACAGAGCTTTCATTTTTAATCAATGGTATTTTTCAAATTCCGGTACAGAATGTTCTCCTCTTTTGACACTAGTTATTATCACAAGCTTAGAATCAAACACAATAAAGGTATTTCTTAGAGTCCTAATCATGACTCAGCAGCATAGAAAGACCTGCTCTCTGCAAATCTCTATCTTTGACTTCCATTTAACTTTGAATAATTCATAATGGAAAAATAATATTTGACCTCTGGAATTTGAGAATATTTTTTTCTTTTAACAGTTGATAAGTGGTTTTGAAAAAGTTATTTGAAGCCAGGAGACATAAAAGCAGTGTTTTTAATGTCATAGAAAAACTATTAAAATATTGTCAATTCATAAAGGAATTACCAAATCTCTCGGAAAATCCCATTCATTATTTTATGGCTACAGTCCACACCTCCTAAATCTCACCTCAAAATTTCTTCCAAAGTTCACACCCAAACTCTGGTTCCTTTCCTGATTTTGCTCTTGAATCCCAGATACATGCTTTTGACATCAGCTGGATAATACTAAGGAACTAGAACTCAAAGCCTTCAAAATGGAATTACTTACATTCACCGAAAACTTCTCTTCTTCATGGTCTTATGACTCACAATACTGTTTGTTCATCAAATACTAGAGAGTTCATCTTAACTCACTTCTCTTTCCTCAAACATCCCATTAAGTATATGTTAATTTAATTTCTCTTTTATCTTTTTTCTTCCCTCAATTTTCACGACTGCTCCCTTAAGCTAAAGCCTCGGTTATTTCAAACTGGATTACTGTAATAGTCTCTAGCTTAACATTTTCTAGTTCACCCTTCTAAGAGTCAGAGTGTTCTCTATCCAAAACACAACTCTAATCATATCATTTCTCCAATTAAGAATCTTTCAACAGAAATACATCTTCCACTGATTTTTCATCATTACCATAATGTTCAAATTTCTTAGTCATCTCACAAAAGAACCCTCCTGAGCTTGCCAGTGTCTATATTTGCAACCCCATCTCCCACCCCTGGTTAACAAGTATATCCCGATCTCCAGCCAGGCCAATCTACAATCTTTGGAAATGATATTAGTGTCTTTTCAAAAAATTGTCACTCTGAGGCGCCTGACTAGCTCAGTGGGTTGAACATCCGACTCTTGATTTCAACTCAGGTCATGATCCCAAGGTCATGGAATCAAGTCCCACAGCAGACTACACACTGAGCACGGAGCCATCTCAAGATTCTCTCTCTCTCTCCCTCTACCCCTCTCTCCTACTTAGGCTCTTTCTCTCTAAAATAAAAAATAGGGGCGCCTGGGTGGCTCAGTCAGTTGGGCGGCCGATTTCGGCTCAGGTCATGATCTCACAGTTCGTGAGTTCGAGCCCCGCGTCGGGCTCTGTGCTGACAGCTCAGAGCCTGGAGCCTGTTTGGGATTCTGAGTCTCCCTCTCTCTGACCCTCCCCCGTTCATGCTCTGTCTCTCTCTGTCTCAAAAATAAATAAACGTTAAGAAAAATTAAAAAAAATAAAGCAAACTAAAATAAAATAATAAAATAACTGAATAAATAAATAAATAAATGTCATTCTAGGCATTTGCACATTTGTGTCTTATTTTGTTTTAATTTCAGAAGCCTTAATTAAATTCACTAATATAGATGTATCCTTTGCTCATACTACAAAATTAGAATAAAGAAGAGTGAAAGATGCGAAATGAACGAAAGGAACAGAAAGGGATAAAGTGAAAAAAGAGCAAGCCAATAAAATATGTAAAAAGAACACAGTAAAGTTCTAAAGGCCATACCAATATCTGAGCAGATAAATTTGATTCTAATTTTCATCATGTTCATGTCTTTATGCTTGGATTTCAAGAGAGGTATGATTTATAGACTTGAAGGAAGAGTTTATCACTTTTCTTTCTGTCTTAAAAAAGATAAAGAGCATGTGTAAAATTAAGGGAGGACACGCAAAAAAAATCTTAGCCTATATCTAGAGTATGAAGGCACAGTTGCTCTGTTGGCCCAAGGAAATATTTTACGGTGTGTTTTAAAAGCCTACAAGGGCAATCTTCATAAGGAGAGCCTTCATTTTCCAGAGAGCCATGATGTTTTCTGAAACCTAAAATGTGTGGATGTTATGAAGTCACAAGATTTTAACCAGAAAAAGTTTGTAAACCTTAAACCTTTTTGTTTACTTCTTTATTGTCTTCCAAATCTGCCTTGTATATACTTCTCTATTTTCCTCACAGGTTGCTAACAGCAGTAATGTAATATTTTAGTATTTATCTGTATGGTGCAGCAACTCAAAATAGAACATTAAAAACATAATTCTATCTGTTTTCTAACAAGGAAGAAATTTCTTCTTGAATTTTATCTCTAGAAACACCCAAAAGTTTAAGCTGTTGGTCAGTGACAGGATATGCCCATTTTTCTCAATCCACTGGAAGGATACTTGAATGGAACTACTTGTCACCATGAATAAGCTGTGAGATGTTGGTGAACATTAAATTTAGTTACAGCTGCCAGCCTGGAGTCTGCTCTGGACGGTGGTTGTCTCACGTAAGCAAACACATCTGTTTGTGACATTGGAGACAACCAAGTATTATTAGTGAGTGGGACTGGACTCTCTAGTAATGGGAAAACCTTTCTATCATTTTCTAAGGTCACTGTACAACTGCCACCAGGAAGCTGGACACCATGGTCTTTCTACTGACTAACTGTAAGTGCTAATTCTTGACTTCTCTTTCCCAAGTACGACCCGGAATACAGGGGAAAAGGAAAATGGTACAGGACAGTTAATGAATTCCTACTAAACCTCTATGCAGTTTATGAATTCTAGGACATTTAACTTTCATTTTCAGTCTCCTTTCCTTAAAAAATTTTTTTTAAGTTTATTTATTTTTGAGACAGAGAGAGACAGAGCATGAATGGGGGAGGGTCAGAGAGAGGGAGACACAGAATCTGAAACAGGCTCCCGGCTCTGAGCTGTCAGCACAGAGCCCGACGTGGGGCTCAAACTCACAAACCGCGAGATCATGACCTGAGCCGAAGTCGGCCACTTAACCGACTGAGCCACCCAGGCGCCCACAGTCTCCCTTCCTTAAATCCTCATCTTGCTGGGTAGGTGTTAGGCTCCCTTACAAGTGAGAAAACTGAAGCTCAAATGGGTTTTTGTACCTCTCCTTAGGGTAGGAGTGCAGTGTAGGATAAGAGACCAACTCCGTTTAATACTTACTTATTAGTATTGGGTGATTTATTTAACTTCTCTGTAACTCAGTGCCCTCCCTGGAAAATGGAAATAGGGCTGTTGTGGGGATTACACGAAATAAGAAATGTACTAGGTTAGTGTCTGGAGTAAGTGCACAAAAAATAGGATTAACAACAGAAGAGGAATAACCATCCCGTGGTGCAAATGCAGATTTTGTAGAAGACGCTGACAGCGGAGTCAAGTGAGAAATGGAGGAAGAGCATGAATTCCAAGGAGACTTGGAAATAGGATAATAAATAATTATAAGGAATTGTTAGTGGAGAAAGACCAAAAAAAAAAAAAAATACAGGAGATACTTTACATATACTCATCTATTATTCAAAGTCAAATTTTTAAATATTTCTGTTAGAATTTACTCAGCAAAGTTGATAATGGGCTGAAAAATGATTTCCCAGTCAAAAGCTATCTATCTGTTCTGACTTGTTGAAGACTTGTGGGTGTCCTGTTAGAACACTGGCTAACAAGATGAATGTTGAAGTGGGGACATAACCCATTTCAAGGGATTCTTAATTTCCAATAACATTTCACAGCTTGTGGACTAGAAGTACCTCTACCATTCCAATATCAAAACTACTACACTATGAAAATTGTGTATGGCTCCTTATTTACTGTCCTACATTACCTGAAAGTGATTTGAGGTACAGCCATGATGCTTCTGGGACTCTATTCGATTTTGAAAAACAACAGCACTCTAAATTCTGAATCTGCGACACCACAATGAAATTTACATTTCTTCAAGAAACTTTTATTTATTAGACACAAACAAGTGAAGATAAAATTCAGTTTGAATATACTATATACCAAGACCCGACTGCAGTGCCCTTGGATGAGACAGCATAATGAACCAAAGAAAAAGTGCATGGACCATGCATTGTGTTAGGATTTCATAAAAAGATATATGTATTGTGAAGGTTACGGGCAACTTTGCGCCTTGCTTTACGGGTACCATTTATTGCTTAAAAACATTTAAATGAGCATACTATTTGCGCAAAAGTACCACTGTTGCCCTAGGGAAGCCATAAATGCAAAGGCTCAAACTTCTTAGCAGAAAAAGGACAGAACGAGATCTTTAAGGTCAGGAGTCTCTAGAGGAAGTGAAAATGGCACTGCTTCCTTTCAGGGGATCCTTTCCTTTTCACAGAAGCGTCCCTCACCTGAATCCTGGCACTAAAAGTTACAAAGGAGGAAGTAAAGGTTTGAGACTCCCAAGAGCATGAACAAATAGAATTTAAAACTGCATGATTCTGGTGGTGTGTTTAAAATTACCATCTTAAAGCAGAACTACTGAGGTTTTCCATGAATTTACTTCTTTCACATAATATTGTTAGTTTCATATGACACAAGGTGTGACTAAGTAGTTCAAATCATCCTGGACCGGCAACCCAGGCAGGGATAAAAGGGTGGCAAAGCAAAGGCACCATCATCAGTCTACTGATGAACTCAATTCTGAATTCACGCAAATCGTTAAAAACCTCAAGGCCCATGCCAAGGCCCAAGGCCCACAGTTGATGTAATTCAGCAAACAACCACTAAAAACACAGGAATCATGGCTAAAACTTATATGTAAACACTACACCTTCTCTCTTGAATTAGTGTTAGATGATATACCTCTTTGTTGTGATTTATTTAATATATTAACATGCAAGACTTTGATGAAACACTAAATATTAACAGAAAAATTCTATATATTTAGTGCTACCACAGTTAACTCCTTACCTTAACTGTAGATATCCTAGAACAAGAGTTCCATCACTTTCCACACATAATAATTACCTGGTAAAAAAAACATTATTTCCCACACTTGATTAAAGTGAATAAACAAAAATGAGCACAGTGACACACGTACCCTACCTACCAAAGGAACTTGCACATCACAGAAATGTGCCAATCTGATAAACAACAAGTTCTTCATATGGAGTATGAGGATGCCAAAATATCAAAGTACCTTTTCTGCTGCGGGAAAAAAAAAAAAATTAAAGATCTAAGGATCAAAAAGGATAGCAAACTATCTGGACGGAAGAAGGCATACAGGTGGGTAATTGAAATGGGATGATGAGGCTTATTTCAAAAAACATATGAAGGAAAACAGACCCAACCCCAAATTTTCCATGGCTACTTTCCAGTTTAAAAACCAGGAAGCGATTGGTACAAACTCTGCCGAGAGTAGGCTTTTGTACTACACAACTAAGGTTTAAATCCCAACTCTATGCCCAGATGAATAGATTTTGAGCTTCTAAAAATAGCCTATTTGTAACTACTAGAAATGATAACCTTTGAGTAATAGGTGTGGCTTACTCTAATAATAGTACTCAGTGGAACTATAAAACAGGCACAGAGGGTGAATTAGAATCTGTCAGGAAAGGACTGGAATTACAATAGATGATAGCCCAATTATTCTTATATATTTCTTACTCCCCACCAATAACCATTGATCTGAAGGCATGAATTAGTTTAATAAATTAATACTGTAATTGTTCTCAATTTTATCTTATCGGTAAAATTTGACTGTACTGTATGGTTTGTTTTGTGGTAAGGTTCCCTTTGATGATAATGAACTCAAAATTTAAAAAATAAATCGTAACAAGATTGAAGAAATAAAAAAGGAGTGAGAGAATATACTGTTTTACTTGGAAGGGCATACAATAGGCTTCTATCTCTTAGTTAAAGAGATGATGAAAATTAATCCACAATGTTAATGGATATAAAACTTAATGTCATTTCTGCATTTCTCATGAAGAAATAAATTACAACTGGCTTGCTCTACACCGTCAGTGTAACAATGATTCTAAAAATCTCAGAACTATAAACAATATTAAAGTTTTCCCATAAAATTACTAAATTGCTACACAGAGCACACACATACATCTTGAATATTTTCAAGAAATGAGTATTATGACTATTTTTTCCAAACAATTTATAATTGTCAACCTATAGTCTATATTAGAGTCACAGGTTAACTGTTATTTGAATAGAAAAACATAACATAGAAAATAAAGTTCTAAAATTAAATTGCCTCACTTCAATTCCCTTCGATTGCTATGTACTAGCTGTGTAATTGTGAGCAAGTTAACTAACTGCTCTGATCCTCAGTGCCCTTAACATTCTTTAAAGTCAGATTGAACCTGCCTCTCATGGCTACTATATGGAGTGAAAGAAAAAGAGCTATCCTACTGAACACATTTCTAACATATAATAATCACAGATAATAGTAGCGATAAGTCTTATCATCGGTAGTGTTTTAAACAGCAGACATATATACTCTTACATTTGGTCTGGCCGTTCAATTCGAATTTCAGGTGCTTAAAAAAAAACTTTTTTGGGGGGCGCCTGGGTGGCTCAGTCGGTTAGGCATCCAACTCCGGCTCAGGTCATGATCTCTCAGTCGTTGAGTTCAAGCCCCGCATCAGGCTCTGTGCTGACAGCTCAGAGCCTGGAGCCTGTTTCGGATTCTGTGTCTCCCTCTCTCTCTGACCCTCCCCCGTTCATGCTGTCTCTCCCTGTCTCAAAAATAAATAAACGTTAAAAAAAAAATTTTTTTTTAACTTTTTTTAATGTTTATTTATTTTTGAGAGAGAGAGAGAGCAGGGGAGGGGCAGAGAGAGAGAGGGAGACACAGGATCTTAAGCAGGCTCCAGGCTCTGAGCTGTCAGCACAGAGCCCAATGCAGGGCTCGAACTCTAACTGTGAAATCATGACCTGAGCCAAAGTTGGACGCTTAACCAACTGAGCCACCCAGGTGCCCCATGAATTTCAGGTGCTTTAAAAATTATGTACGTGGGGACCTTTCCTAATTAATCCAATGGCTAAACATTAATTAATAATAACTGACATGAAGACAAAATCTCAACCTTACAAACCTATGGGTATAACATATACAAGGTTTAAATATGTGTGCTTTAAGTACTACAAGAACATGGGATACATTCAGGAAGCAAAGACATCTTATATTCTACTTAAGAACTAATATTCTACATGTTTATTTTGTTTTTTTTTTTCCTACATCAAAGTCTCAAACATTTCTATTCATGCTTTAATTTCTTGATCATAATAAAAAATGCTCTAAAACTAAGAATCTCATAAGAATATTTTAATATAATTCACTAATATGCAAACAACATTTCTTTTAAAAAGTCAATTGTACTTATAATAAGAGGGCCTACTATACGCCAGAAAATGCTTGAAAGTTTTAACAATAGGTGCAACATAATCCTCTACAATAATCCCAGGGAGGTAATTATTATTCACCAGAAATTAAATTTACTCAAATTTCTAAGTTAGTTAAGAAGTTCAAGAAATAGCCAACTATGCTCTTTCAGCAAAACCTCTATAGATACATTTAAAACTGTTCACAATTGATCACAAATATTTCAAAACTTTAGATACATAAAGGAAAAATGCACCAAAAGAAATCCACCTGGGTTTCTCCTCCTCTCGTGAATTTTAGACATGAAATGCTTTTGTAGACAAATGCCAAGGAGAAAATCAATCAGATCCAATTTCAACAACCTACTAAATTTCACAATATAACAAGGGAGAAACAATGTGTGTTACATAATTTACAAAAATGTCAAGACATTGTCATAAATCTACAAACAAAAGCAGAACAATGGTATTCTGAAATAGGGAACATTATATTATATTGATGAGTTCACAAAATACTTGGCAGACACCAAATTTTATTGTAAGATGCTTGAATGCCTATCCCAAATTTATTTTCAAAATAGGAGACTACAGAAAATAATCATTTGGGGGATTTGGGGATGTTTGGTAGAGAATAATTATAGATTATGTATTTAGTTTAAGAAAATCCTAGAGACATAACTATAATAGAATGCTCTAGCCAATTTAAAAAGAAATCAAAGTTTCAATAGCACCTGCTTTAGGATAAAGAAAAAGAAAATAACTGATTTAAACTCCTCTGGAATCTCTACTTTCTTAGAGAATTGCATGGCAGTTACCATAGATATTGAATGACATTCTCTGCGAAATTAAGTAAGTTATTCTTTCATATGCTCTGGCTATATTTTGTCTTTTTTTGCTTTTCAAAGATTTAACCATGTTAACCATTACTAAAAATATTTTTGAAAGTCACTGCCAATAAAATTTTAGTAATATTATATTTCTAAAAAGACTTTGTAATTTTTCAAAATTCCCAAATTCTTTGTCCTAGTTGTTATAATTTCACTGTTATTTCCTTAAAAAGAGGTGAAAAGTGTGATATCAAGGACCAAAGTAGAATTTTCTTTATGCTTTTATAAGCTGTTCTGGTAAGAGGAGTTTAAAAATACAATTGGGTAAGAACATTTAAGGTCTAGTATCTTAGCAACTTTGAAGTATATAATTGTACACTTTAAAGTTGTGGAATGTTATATGTAGATTATATCTCAGTAAAGAAGTAATTGAGAATTTTAAAGAGATAACAACTCTTCAAAAGTACCTTACCATTTCTGAAATGCTTTCAAATAACTATTATCACATTCCTATTCTCGCAACCTTCTTTCGAAATAAATAGAAAAGTTATCTTCATTATCCTTATTTTACATTTGACAATATGGAGGTTCCAGTTGACTAACCCAACATCTCCCAGCTAGTAATTGATATCATCGGAACTTGAAATCAAGTTTCTTGATTGTTCTCATGACTCCAAGTTGTCTATAGATGAGTAAATCTCAAATCTACAGCTATTGTGGTAATGAAATACTTCTCTTGGATCCTCATGACAATTTCTTTTGGAAATAACATAATAATATTTTTGTCGGAAACAATCGCCTCAAATTATGCTTATTAACAAAGACTTCACACCCGAATTTTCATGTATGTCTTGAGAACTGAATTTTCTTGCTAACCTAGCTAACAAAAGTGAACTAGAGAAGACAAAAATATATCTGTCAGTTGACTTGACACAGTCACAACTGTTTTACTCATCTTGGCCATGCCTCGGAGATCTGAAAACATCCATTTCAACATTTGACAGCATATTAACAGTCTCAATATTGTGGACTCCTGTTCAGTTTGCTATAGGCAAGAGATCGTGCCGTTACACAAGCCAGTAGATCGATTGGTCTTTGGTAGAATCTTAGTTTAAGACTCTTTAAGGCACTGATTTATGCACAATTGATCTGATCAGCCATGCAGTCAATGTGATTTATTAGCTAAGATGGCCAAAACCCTTTTTTCTCCTTTTTCATGCAGTAGTAATTCACCTCATTAGAGGTGGAATCATTATAGGAAGCTACTGAGAAATAAGAAGTTGAACCTGCTGGCCTGACTCTTTATTTCCCCCCAATCTCTGGATCTACCCACCAGTAACAGCTAAGACCAGAGCTGCTGTGTGCACATGCAGAAGCCAGTGAGCTCGCACCATGGCTGGAAACGGATGGATCGATTAACAGGGATTCTAACACTCCTCCGCTCTGAGACGTTTGCAGACAGCAAACTTGTTCATTTAGCTTCATGAGAAACTCATTCATTTCATTTCTCGCACACATTTTTTTCTTTATTTAGCCACAGTAAGACAAATGACTTGTATTACCTTGTAATTATGGTGTTTAACTAAACACAAGACCAACAATGTGTATAACAAGGGATGGCAACCTGTGGTGTACACGTGGACACGTGAGTGCGTGCACATACACACACACACACACACACACACACACACACACACACACACAATTTACATTCCCAATGTTACACAAGACCTAATTCTGAATAGCCCAGAAAGGTTCACCAATGGGTAAAATACACATGTAAATTTGCCAACCAGTTATATTTTCTATAATATTTGGGGGGGGGATATCCATAGCTTATATATGGTATAAACATTCCTTTCCTCTCTTTAAGGTCTATCCCCCACCCAGGTCCTTTATCTGAAGTCTCTACTGACCTTAAACTTATTAACAAATAGTTAAGGGAGGAGGTATAGGAGGGCAAGGTAGGGCCATTCCATGAAACAGTTCTACTTTAGAACAGAGTATTTACTCGACACCTCCTCTTCCTTCCATTCATTCTGCTGCTAAGAGTTCAAAGCCAGGAATCTTAACTCAAGTAGCCTCAGTCATGCATTTGCCTTTGACTTAATAGAGATTCTGCACATCACAGTGATTTCATAGGATAATAGCTGCCCCCTATACCTCATCTTTTTCTAAAAGAATAAGCATTCTGCCACTTCCCTGCCTGCCCCCCACCCACACTATAGATGGAATAAATGAATATGCAATACTCTACAACTAAAGATTTGACAGCCACCCATTAGAATGATTATGCAGTACAAAAATGTTGAGGGGTAGTACATTATTTCACTACATATGTGCTATATAAATTGTGAATTGCTTTTATGAAGAAATCCAGATTTACTTAAGCCCAGTTATGTAATTTCTGTACAAAAGTCTACTATGAGCTCTATCTTTGATTCACTTTGACAGATGACTCTTTTAGAATATGCTGAATGAATGTACAATTTTTAAGCTGTACATTGTTTCAATAAGACAAGCCTTAAAATAAAACAAAGAACAAAATAATTTGCAAAATATATGAATGCTTTTATAACTCTCCCAGGAGGGAGAACACCACCTGTCCTTATTACTAAATCAGCAACGTTAAAATGCCAACACATTTAGTTATTGAACTAGTTCAAAAGAAATACGGGGTGTGTGTGTATGTGTGTATTTGTGGTGTGATGTGTGTGTCTGCATATTTGTAATCACATATTCAAAACCAGAAACCTTTACTGAAAAGATCTCAGGTGAAAATTTTGCTGTATAAGAACCATATCAGTCAGGGAAAATATAATCTGGGATCTGGAACTCTTAATCTCATTGGTTCTTTTCTATTAACCATCAAAACTTTCCCTTTCATCTTCCCTATTAATAGAGATAAGTTGAAAGCAAGTGACTTCTCTTGATTTAGATTTCTGTTTCAAAACTTTGGCTGGATTAGTATTTGTTAATTATCTATTTATTAAGAGGGTTACAACTCCAGGTTTATCATACATTTAAAAATTTACATTACAAATTACACTATATTTTTATATTAGAATTCGTAAAATTCAATTTATTTAGATATAAGTCCAATTCTCCAAATAAAACCTTGCTTATGTTATCAATGGCTTAACATAAATTTTCTTTTCCTTTAGTTAATTGTATTTTCTCAGCACCAGTTTTATAAATAGAGTAAGACACTCAAGGGAAAATACTGAGCTGGTACAGAATGGCTTTCTGGTTGCTGAAATCATTCACTCTTTGGACTTGTGAACCACAAAGCACCCACAGCTCAACAAATCCCAACACAGCACATGCCATGTCACGTCTTACTGCTGTAACATAGTCCTCACATTCTACCCTCCCAATATAGCTAAACAGCTCCATATTGATGAGGATAGCAACAACTGACATCACGGTCTATGGACTACAGTCCTGCCATTAAGCATATGCTATTACTATTCAAAGAATTCAAATTTATCTTAACTCGGGAGCACTTGGGATGAATATTCTAGTTAGAGACCCAAAATGTTCTTATGATATTGTCTCATGTAATTTTGTTCCAAAGTAGATATGTGATCTAGTAAAATTCTCCATGGGTTCTGCATTGGTTTAAACAGCGAGTGTACAATCTCTGCCTAGTTAAGCTACACATTTACATGGTGAGAGTGCCAATGAGTATGTTTCATCAGACATTCCTGGAAGCTGTCTGGCCAATAGGAGTGGTTTGAAACGGTTCCCTAATCACTGTTGAAATCACTGATAGTACTGTCTGTCCACACTATGACAGACAAAAGCTGAAATGTATTAAACATAGCAATCCATCATCTTGCAGATGGAAAGCAGGAGCCAGGCCAGTTCAGAGGCAGTGACTACCCGCTGCCTAACAAAGGCCGGAGCCCTGACAGTTCAGTCCCTTCCTAGCTCCTCACTACCACCCCTCCATCTAAGATGAATGAATGTAATCAATGAGGGAGAAAGCCTGCTGAGGACCTCAAATTCAAACATTGTTACATTTAAAGTGCTGCTTTTTTTCCCCCTAATCAGAACTGTTGCTTCAACAATTTTCTCCAAATATTAAAAGATGGGTATTTACGTAAACGAATGAATGAATAAATGAATGGACTGTGTTTTCCAGAAAGCATATCCTTGGAAAATACTGTGTTGGTATACCATTAAGTTTGGAGAGCTAGCTTTGAAACAAAGTTCTGATACCAACTCAGAGGAAGTTAAAAAAAATCACTAAATTAAGGGCAAGTTTACATTGTGTGAAGCAACTTAATAGTGATGTTCTCTTTGAATGGCCAGGGGATTATTATTTTTAAATAAGCACCAAATAGAAATGAAATGCTATTTGCTAAAGTTCAATTCATTTTGCATACTTGTTTCTAATAGGACATATGAGTCACAAAATAGCCAAAGGGACAGAAAGAACCCTCAACTGCTAACAGCACATTAACAAAGTATAGAAACGAAAGGCACTTTTCTTTGGATTTCAGCCTTGTCATTTCCAATTTTCTGCTCCTTGGACATGCTTGTATTCAAATTCTGGAACATCTATTCAGCATATCAATCCTAATTAGACAATCTGGGTCTGGAAAGGATGAGAGCTGGGTCATTTGCATAATTTAATCATAAATACTCAGTGATACATATTTCCAAATGCATTTGTACAATTATCTTT
Organism: Leopardus geoffroyi; assembly: GCF_018350155.1. Taxonomy (NCBI): domain Eukaryota; kingdom Metazoa; phylum Chordata; class Mammalia; order Carnivora; family Felidae; genus Leopardus; species Leopardus geoffroyi. The sequence continues at coordinate 46,640,151 of NC_059326.1, forward strand.
TCATCCTTGGGGCAATGGTATTAATATGATTAGGCAATATTTCTGGAAAAAACAGACAAGTATGCACTCTTTTTAACTGCAGCTTAGGGCGATATGAAAAATTAATTAATTTCTGAAGAAAATCAATTTCTCTACGTGACCACATTAGACATTGCTAAACCAAGACTCAGAAACCTCTCTCAATCACTACATTTTATCAGGCCCTTCTAAATTCTGATTAGTATGTGAACAATTCAATAGAAAAACTAGTAATGTATCAAAAGGCATCTTAAATTTTGAAGAGATCTTTCTGTCTAGTTTTCATTTTGGTATACTACCCTGCTTTACTTAAACGCATTGTTATTTAACCAGTCAATGAGAAGCCTGTGCTTTTGGTGTGAACTCATCTTGAGTGATCTTTTATTAATGTACATTAACCAATTTCAAGGACAATAGGATAGGGTTACTTTTGAAATGCTTTTTCAAGAAATGGATTTATATTCACCTAAAATAATCCTAATTCGCACAAGACTGTTTATTATGGAAACAATCAGATAAACTAAGTTGTCCCAAAAAGTACCATTGTTATAAGAAAAACATTATAACACACTTAGCAGAGATGTAAGAACCCAGGTGGCTAATCTGATTTTTTAAAAAGAGATTCGGCTTTGTATGTTGATTAGTACAAAAGAAAGAAATCACATTTGTGAGTTTAAATGCACTATTCTTTTCTTTTCAATCAAATGAAAAAGTAGAAATTACTGCATGCAAATATTCAATATTCATTTAATTTGCATAAAGGTGCTTGAACAAATTTTTGATTCTAACAAGCTCATTTTTCATGCGTTTTGTCTTTCATCCTAATCTAGCATCTGTCATTCCTTTTTGAAGTTATTATCGGCCCAATTCCCTCTTGGACATGGTTGCTGGGTGACCGGTATCTTAGCACCCACTTTGACAGGAACAGATGTGAATCTGATCAAGAGATTTCCCAAGAGTACCTGAAATCACAAACAACTTTTGTGAAAAACAAACAGCATCCCTGTCATGGGCCCTTATTTAACCTACTCCCCAAAAGAAAGAGCTAAGAAGTTTACTCTAGATCTAATATACCATTTTTAGTTTTATTTCCTAAACTTGGAGCAAAATAAATTTTAAAATATTACATTTTCACACTGTTAAAATTGGGGAAAACAATCTGAATTTCAACAGCTCAAAAACCTGTTTTTTTTTCTGTTTGGGGCTAGATGCTTATAGGTAAATTTCATGATAAGCATTTATATTTTCATGCACAATTTCACTAGAGTTTCTACCAAAAAAACAACAAGATCACTATGAGGATAATTTAGATGATAAAGATATTTAAGAAGATGAAACATAGTTTGGTGTTGGAAGGCTTTCTACATTAAGTATGACGTAGAATCTTGTACAACATTAAGGATTCCTCTACTCATAGAGAATTATCTAAAATATAAAAGTACCATCTCTCATGCATTTTATGGCAAACATTTTTAAAGTATTTTTTCTTTTTGCAGTTCATGTGGTATACCATCAATCATTATTGGAAATGGACCTGCAAAGTGCCACTAGAAGACAAAAAAGGTCACAGAAACTTCATATTATCACCATTACAAAAGTCAGAATAGGTTGCCTCTCCTGAACCAGATTCTTTTTTAGAACAGCATAATGTGGTTGGGTCATGTGATCCACCCCCTTTCCTTCCTTTTGTCAGATTGAGAGAAAGTGAAGAGCAAGAGCCATGTTAAATCATCATCAAACTAGTTGGGTCAAACTTCCAAACGAAATATTTAATCAAATGTTGATATTTTAGGGGCGCCTGGGTGGCTCAGTCAGTTGAGCGTCCGACTTAGCCTGGGGTCATGATTTCCCAGTTTGTGAGGTTGAGCCCTGCGTCGGGCTCTGTGCTGACAGCTCAGCACCTGGAGCCTGCTTCAGATTCTGTGTCTCCTCCTCTCTCTGCCCCTCCCCTGCTCATGCTCTGTCTCTCAATAATAAATAAACGTTAAAAAAATGTTGATATTTTATAAATGGCATCAAAGTAATCTTAGGGAACATCCAAATAATTGATTTAATTTTTCAGCCTCATTCCAGTGTCAAGACAATGCAGAAAAATGTTAGCTTATGGTGAAAGCAAGATATTTTCTTTTGCCACCTAACAGCCAATAAAAAAGAAAAAACAACATATGTTTAAAGCTCTAAATATTTTCTCCTTGATTATTTTGACTTATGATAGTAAGGAAAGTGGTATACTTTCCACTGGAAATTTCAATGTTTTCCTCTACTCTAAGAATCGATTTGTTATAAGCATTGTTACTAGGAATTTTTATGTTTGGTTCTTGTAGGAAAATAACCAATCATCCAAACGGTTTTATTAGTGTTAAGTGAAAAAAAAAAAAAAAAGGTGAAAAGTCTTTAAAATTATTTTTAATTTTGAATTGGGGAAGGAACATGCTAAGCTTGGTTCCAAAATCCTATCATGAAATTATTTAGTCATCATAATTGTAACAGCAGATATTTGAGTAGGGGTAAAAATGTATGCATGTTGCTTTATCTTTCATAAAGTGTTGCTGTGTATGTAGGATTGAGAACAAGTCATTCTATATGGAGAATGTTTGGTAGTCTCGTGATGGTCATTTAATACCATCAATTATAAGCAAAGAGACACTATAGCCTTACCCATTTACATTCGTTATCCATTGGTATATGTAGGATATAGCATTTTGATATTACAGAAAATAAGCAAGCTATTACCCACCTATTGTGAACACATGATTAACTTCAGTTTTACAGTGTAGGCCCAACCACATAAAGTACATACAACTAAAACAGGAATAGCTTTTATGTATCCAATTTATCATTAACCACCTTCATGTGTTACTATTAGTGGTAAAAGCAGGCTTCAGGAAATCCCTTCATATAGTCCAACAAAAAGTAAAATAAGGAATATAACCTTTTAAAATGCAAGTCTAAGAAAATTAAACTTATCCATTAAAAATCCTTACTCTGAAATGTTATCACAGGGAGCAACTCCCTAAAAAAGTTTCTTCCTCTCCTTGGGCTGACTCTTTAGTGGAGGGAAATCAATAAAAAGTACAAAATAAATGTCCGATTACACAATTTGGTGTTTAAACTACTTATATCTAGGACGTATATTTAAAACATAGATATTTCGTTTTTAAAAGTAACATCTTACTCCCATGTGAAAACTTGAATATCTGCAAAATTTTGATGACACTTTGGCTTACTGGTGAAGTGTCATTTATGAATGATATTTTTTAAATTTCCTAAAAATACCTAGTTACTAAATTTGGTAGCCAAACAGGTGTTAACAGAAAGAAAAATCAAATTTGACCCAGAAGGCTCCAATATTAAGGTTTGAATTGGGATCAGTTCATTCCTTTCCCATGGGGTAACTTGTATAAATGTAATTCTATGGTTTCATAAAAGCAGGTCAAGTTTCTATCCCTGGGGGTCTTTTGGCAATTTGAAGCATGGAAGCACTGTTGCTGGCTACAAGTTCAAATCTGCATGTACTATCAATGGGGTGAAGAAAAAAATCAGTGAACAGCAGACATATATTCATCTTGGATTATAATACGCACTTGTCAGAGGGTACTTAGAGGGTAAGAATAAGGGTGTCAGAGCTCACAAGTCATAAAATCTCTTGAAATCACTTTTACTTATAAATATATACGCATACCAGATAATGCAAAAAATAGTATGAAATGTTTCTTTTTTGATAACAAAATGCAAAGGTGAACTTTAATGTCATTTTGCATTTACTATGTGCAAGGTTTTTTTTTAATTCCACAAGCTTTAGAGGAGGCAGAATTTTTCAAGTAGTCACTGTTTTTTAACCTCTTTTCTACTTCACCAAAAAAAGCATGCATTCTTGCACTTTTACCAATGATGTAATGACTTGACAAATGCCATGGAATGATTGAGAAAGTAATTGATTTCATTTAACTGGACCTCTACCAGGTGTTTTGAAAGACAATGACAGTCCACTGCAAGAAGTGGTAATACACATCTTCTTATGTAGACCTGCAGATTAACCCCTTGACCTCATTCCTAACTCATCGCATTGATGGCAAAGCTTTTAGAAGAGCAATCATTTTTTTTTAAGTTATGAAATTGTTTTCCTATCATTTATCCACTGATTGTAAAGGATATGCTTGCTCCAAAGTGCAAGCAGCAATGAAATAAACTAATAAAAGAAATGGAGCAATGACATCAACCACATTAAATGTTATTCCATAATGTACAGATTTTACTACCTAATAGTTTGATATCTATTTCATACAAATAAGATAATTCTCTGACAAATATTTTCCAGAGAGAATTAAAAGTACACTTCAGTTATCATAAACATAAAGGTATAGGAAAATTAAGATAAGTTTTTAATCATTGTCTTACTAACAATAGAACATTGTTTATTATAATTACACTTTAAAATATTTAAGTATGAATTATTTCTTTCACGCTAAAATTAATTCTAAATATATTTTCTATTATCATTCAGTAAAACAGAATTTCTTTTTCAGTGTTATTTTATATTTCACTAAATTGCAGAAGGCAAAATTAAAGTCAATTTTTTGGTAAGTTGTTTGTCCTCCGGCCCTATGTCCTACAAGGGTGTGTGTGTGTGTGTGTGTGCGCGCATTTGGGGGAAGGGGGTGAAAGAATACAAACACACATACACATATATGTAAAAGTTTTCTAATGAAGATATTATAATTATTTAAGCATAAAAACATAGACTACACATAGGCTACGGTTAATATAAACAAAGATATCCACCACCAAGACTTCTAAAATACTGATAAAAATTTTACACCTGTTGCATACACAAGGGCATCTATCTTAGTACAAAATGTGTGACTGGTAACAGGACAATTAAAAGTGTTCTAATTATTCACTTAAATTATTCACTTAAAATCCAGAGGCCATTGAACTACATATTGCCTAACTCAAGAAACAGTATTATTTTGAAGATATTTTCAATATAAAATAGGAATTAACATTTTAGGATATGTCAATATATATTCATAGAGTTGTGATAGGTTCAAAGATTTGTTACACCTTCAGCGATTTGCTTTGTTCATACGTAATATAGGGTTATGAATAATACAACCCATTTACTGTTGCTATTAATAAAATTGCAGAATATAATCAGTTTAAGATTTTAACAAAATACTTTGTATGCTTGATATGTGAATATAATAAAGTATTTCTTGATTAACATATTCTAGAGATTTATTTTCATTATCTTTCCTTAAGAAATGACCAGCATCCCTTAAATTGAATTAGCAAGTATTTACTGAAAATGCTTCTATGTGTTTCCATAAAATAATTCCCTTTCAACTAGTACTCTTTCTTTCCTGAATATGTCTTGTTTGTCCTTGATGAAAAGTATTATTTTTTTCATGTTGTGACTGGAAAAGCAACCTAATTGATACTATATAAATTCAAAGATAAGTTACACTGTGACTTTTTAATACTTTACCTCTCCATTCATTTATTCTAAGGAAAGGAAAACATTCCTCAGCTCTTCAATGTTACGAACCAAAAGTAACCAATATACTAAATTGCCTGTTTCATTATTGTTTTCGTGAAAATCATGCCTGAAAAGCATATTCAATTTTTTTGTCAAACATATATGCTACCTTCAAAATCCACTGCAGGATTATTATAAGTCTACTTACATTAAATTACATTTATGTTCTTCAGATCATAGTAGTTTTGACTTCCTGCTAGAAACATGCAATGGATTCCAGGTATTATATTCATCTTATATAATAATATGTTTTAAATGCTTCAGCTAAGCTGTCTTCTTTTTAAATCACTGCTCTCTAAAACTTTTTTAAAAGCAAGTAGCTATTCACTGCATCACTGTGCTGCACAGTATTAGACATTTCAATATACTTATAAGCACAAAAATAGAAGAGCAATTAAATAATGATATAGTGAGTTTTCCAGTTTAGTAAAGTTGTCTTTGACAACTTTCACTCAAGTCACGTACTTTTATACATGTAAAAGAATCCCAGCCTGATATCCTGGACCAGCTCCAAGCTAATTTGAATCAGAAAGCAACAGGGCCACACCTTTAACAAAATTCAGTCATTGGCCACTTCAATATCCAACTTAGAAAAATCTACAGATGAATTTGTTTAAATGGGTGAATTAGAATCCTCTTAGCATATAAAGTAAGTCCAGGTAAGAATACACCAGAAAGTTAAAATATATTTGGTTCAAGGTCCCTGGTTTTGGATTAAGTAATGATTTGAGTCATTCTCTATATGATTTTACATATCTGTATACCTATAGCTCTATCTCTATCTATATATGACTACATATACAAAGGGGATGATTATCTGCTATTTTATTCAACTAATTTTAATTCTATAATTACTTTGAAAAACAGTAAAATTTCACTGATTGATTGTCTAATTGACTAATTTATATTGAATGGATAAAAATTCTGTTCATAGTCATTTGCACATTTAAATATCATGAACTATAACACACACACTCTTTACAAATTCTTAGAAGACTTCTCAAAGTAAATAGGTACATCAAAATAAAGTGACCCACGAGTTGATCTAATAATAACAAATTACTGGACCAAACGTAAATATACTAATCTCTGTGTTCTTGTTTTCCAAAGAAATAATTTGGTAAACTAATCTCAGTATCTGAATGAAGTAATTTCTGTATTGTGGCATATACTAAAAAGCACATATCAACAATTAAAAGTTATTTTGAAAGACACTTACTGTAGCAAAAAATTACTTTTGCCTGGAAATACTTCAAATTGAGAAGAAAAGTAAAGGAATTTGAGCACAATGTGGGCTCACAGAGCGTCTGCTATGCCTGAAACACGTAAATGTGAAGATCAGGGCCTTTGATATGACACTCAGCTAAGCCCCATTTGGTGAGCTTTTAATTCAGGGTTTCCTTCATTAAAAAATAAATTACTGAACATAATAAATATAATGGAAAAGAGGTCCCCTAATGCAGTCTCAAAGCCTAAAAGGATAAATATAAATGCATTCTTAGCTAAAATTTTTAACCTGTAGAACTTAAACAAGAATACACATGTATGGAGATATATACATATATATATAACCGACCAATCACAATGTAGTAACTCAGTAGTTAAGAGGATGGCACATGCTGGTACATGGTAAGGTCACTCTATTTTTATATCAATTCAAATATAAAATGATAAAACTTTATTTTAATTACATATTATTTATATTTAAACACCCAAATAGTTAATATCAACTTTATTTTATATTCCCTGTCATTTTAAAAGTCTATAACGAGGCGATTTTTTTTTTTCTGGTGAACAATCTGAAAATTAAATTCTTGAAAGATAAAATTCTGGCCAACTTTAACTTTTTTAAAGAAACAAGTGACCAAAACCTTAAAATCAAAATATTGGGTGAAATCTAGAAGACTCACCTGTCCCTATTTAGAAAGCTTATTTCATATAATTTCTTCAAAGATTCAAACGGAAACAGTTTACAACCTGTGAGAGTTGCATTTCTTAAATTTTGCAATACATGGGTTCTATGTTGCTACTACAGTGCAATTTAAATGATTATTTTACTTGATTAACAAAGGCAATTGTATGAAACAATTTAGTAAAATAACTTGGAAAGAGAAAATAACACTAATTGATAGTCAAAGCACAAATTGTTCCTAAAATAACAACTACTTGGTTGCACATTAAGCTAATTTACAAATGCTACTTACATTCCAAAAACAAAACATCAAATGAGAAACAATAAAGCATATTATGTTTTCGCATGCTGGTGAATCACACATGGTAAATCACCAAAGAGAAGAGTGATTTATGCTCAGATCCAGCCAAGACTTTAATCAATATTGGGTGTCACAACTCAGGTGGTTGGGGGAGGTAGTGAGGCAAAAAGAGAATGGCTAATATTGGTCTCAGTAATTTATACGCAACTTCTGTGAAATGTAGATTAAACAAAAAAGTAACAGCAGATTTGGACTAATCAGAAGAAGGTTCACAAAGTCTGTATTAAATGTGATACAAAGAATTTATGTAAGGGAACTATGAAAACAAAAAAGCCTGTTTATTTTATATAATGTTTGCAGCTTCACAAAATAAAATATCCTATGTGCAAATCAAATTAAGTGTCTCAGAGCATTAGCTAATCATCTGTGGAGTTCAGAAAGTAAACCATCTTCATAACTATGTGCACTCTTTACAATAACGACTATGTGTATTACTGGAGACTAACTCAAGAAAAACAACAGGTTGAAAAATATCCAAATAACTCAAGAATTTGCATTACATAATACAATTTGATTGAACAAGGTAAATCCTAGGTTAGAATATTCTTAGATTTTGTTTATGTATTAATTAAACTATAACTTAGTAACAGTTTAAACGTATACAGAAACAAGTAGCAGAACCAAACTTAAAGTTTCATATTTTAGGCCTTACTCTTCTAATTATGTCATATTATTTAGGAAATGTTATAAAATGAAACATTAGGCTTTATAGGAGCCATTAATCGACTGTAATACAAAAACTTCAAAAGCATACTCTCTCTTCATTTGAAGTAATTTTAATCTCTCTGTGCCAAGTATCGTAATTATCTGTTAGAAGTGAATCTGTATTTGTGTTGAAACTTTCTATTACCAATGCAGAAGTGTGTAAGTCCGTGCCATTGAAAAACATGCAGTGGGGGAAATGTTCAATAAATATAGACTGGTTCAGTTTGCCATCTTTATTAAAACTCCTGACAAACAACAGAGCCAAATGTTGGAGAATATTTTATATTTCTTACAGTAAAATTGCATCCATATATTACTACTGGACAAAAAAAGACTTGAAAAGTCTTTCAATTTGCTGTCTATGGATAGTATTGACTTTTAAGACAAAGGAATACTATTTGTGAATATATCTATATGCATATAAAATGTCTGATAAAACCAACTGGAATCTATTTAAGTTAAAAACCTCCACAATACTAGGGCTACATAAGACCCAAATCACAATCTGGTTTGAAAGATCCTGAAACAAAATCTCCCTCTGGCAATATTCAAAAAATAAACATTTTAGATAACACAATGCAGCAGTCACTTTTTATTACCTGAATTCACAGAACATTGAATCCTAACCCAAATCTACAAACAAGCGACTGACTCATACAAACAGAGGCTTGACCATGTACATAATTACTTTTCTTTTGTTGTTGCTGTTTAGTGGTTACCAGTTAATTAAGTGACCTCTGATGCACCAGCCAAGTTCATGCAACTAATGTTTAGTTTAAAAATAATAATTGGAGGAAGCTGATCAAGGTCAGACTCTGTCCTTTGACAACTTTTAAATATATTTCCTTACACATTCTCTCATTTTTGGACTCTTACTTTTAGCTTTACTATCAAGCAAGTGATAGTCTCTGTTTCATCTCCTTGTGGTAGTGACAGATGGCTTCAACATTTATTCTAGTTTTTATAGATAGCATACTGATGCAATAGCCCCAAGCAAATTAAATCCACTCTAAGGTTTGTCACCAACTTACTGAGCCACTTTGAGCAAGTTTATGAACCTTTTTTCTCTTTGATATCATTTTGGTTTCTCAGATTCCCTGGTATCTAAATGCTATCAAGAGACAGAATTAGATATATGTTCTGTAAAAAGATGAGAGTGCTAAGATTTGATGTTTCTTATACACTATGTATATATTATTTTATATAGTTTGCCTTTTGCACAGTTTGTCTTACCCTCTGCATAAATTATTCCTTTAGATCGTCTCTTAAATAGCCAAAGGAGAAAGAAACCAGAATGAAAGAAATCAATATATCTAGGTGAATGAAAAAGGATCTTAAAAGGCATAAACTGGACTTGAATGGAAAGAGTAATTTTAGTTTTGAAGATCCAAGGTGCAAGAATTGTAGGTATTGCTTTCAAAGTTAAGAAATAAGACAGTAACACTTGTAATTATCATTAAAAATAATAGTGTAATATAATGCAAACAATATGTTTTAGTGACAGGGAGTTCCACGATAAGTTTTCCATTGTTTTTTTTACAGTTTTGATTTACAAATTGATTTTTTACAGGTCTGATTACAGTGCAGAGTTAAGAAAACCTAGGTAAAGATCTCCAATTACACATCTTCTAAGGTTAATGACTGCTGTATTTGCATGTATATAGGTTTGAGTAAGGCTTGTAGATGATGAAAGATCAAAACGCAAGAGTAAATCAACAAACTAACCACGTTTAACTTAAAAATAACCTGAAACTGAGTTTTAGAATAACACGTGTAATTGTAAAATATTAAGACGAGGTGATTGAAACATAATTAGAATATTGATGAAATATTTTTGAAGAGATACAATAGTTCTATTGGATTTAACTTATGTTGGCTGTGAAAGTTTAAACTCCAGAGCTATTGTTAACCTCAGGGAAAAAAAAACTAATTAAAACATTTTTGTTAGTAACTTTAAGAATATTTTCCAACCGAATAGTGAGGACTTCCATTCCAAACACTAAGCAAAATTTCAGGGGAAAAAAAAATCAAGGGAGTAATTATAAGAGGGGTACCACTACCTGCTTTACATTGATTATAACGTTGCAGTCATTGAAAGAAGTTTTCTCTGGCAATTTTTGTGTGTGTGTGTGTTATGTGTAATGGTCATTAATTATCGAGTACAGTATGTGCTGTAAGAAACACACAAAGAGATTTCAAGAGCAGAATGGTTTGATTACTAAAGAGAAACACAGTAGCTTTTCACCAAATTACTAGATAGGTAGACAATTTCATAACAACCAACTGGCTTCAAATTTCAACTAGCATTCTTTCCAACTGTAACAATTTTCTGCCCTGATTTGAGTACTTTTAACAATACATTGTTGGCAAATATTTTATCTTCTGGACGTCCTAGGACTCCAATTATCTCGGTAAATGACGTTTAGTGATCAAGATCACCCCTCAATCTTTACTGCCACCTGTCCATCCTCTTGGGCACGCGCGCGCGTACACACATGCACGCGCTCTCAGCAGTCACCCAAAAATAATAGAAATGAAGGTTCAAAACCCAGACACACACTCAAGACCCCATGCAAAGGATGGCAAACAAGGAAAAGAGTTTCTGGCTAGATCAGAATAGGACATTTGCAAGGTTCGAGTTGGAGTCAGCTTTCGTCTTACAGCCTTCCCGGGGCACTAGCCAGAAGTCTTCCAAGGAAGTAATAGCTAGGGGCTTTTTCACCCCTGTTTCCTTCTGGTCTCGTCCTACCCCTCTTTTCTTCGCAGCTCAGTTGCCCTAGCTCTATGAGGGGACACACCTCCTAAAAGAGTACAACTCTCTTCCTCCTCCCGGTCTTAAACTTATTTGGAGGGTATCGCAGTCCCCGCGCAAATTTTGCGCGCAGTTCCCACGCGCCCGCTTCTGGTATCCAACTTTCCCTACTCTCTTTCTCCAGGCATCTCAACTTTTCCCTCTGCCTGGAACGGGGAACCAGGCGGCACTGTGAAAGCGCGTGGAAAGAACATTTCCACCCCGAAACTGACAAGTTACCCCACTCCCGCCCCCTCTCGGTAGATCCTCCCCCAGTGAGCGTTCATTAGCATAAAACCGGTCGGGCCAGGCACCGGGTCCCCCGGCCTCCAGGGTTCGCGCGCTTTGCCGGGCTGTGGAAGCCACAGCACGGGGGATTCAGGTCTGCGGAACACCCCAGTGCAAAGCTTGCACCTGCTCATTGCGTGAGCTACTAACCTTCAAAAAATAAAAAAATAAAAAAAAAGTAAAGAAAGAAAGAAAAAAAAAAAGAAAAAGAAAAAGAAAAACAATTTGGAGAGAGAGAGAAAGAGAGTGTGCGCTTCAGTCTTCCTTCCCCATCTCTCCAGCTCAGCTTCCAAGAGTCTCAGGCACCCGTCAACTCCCCCTGCAGAAGGAAACCCGCTGGTTCCCTCGCATCTGCCCCGGGGCAAACGTACCCCTTTATCTCCTTTGCACAAGCTCACAGACGGCCACACGCACACGTGCGCGCACACACAGACCCCTCCCCTCAGCGGGCTTCCCCTCGGGGCTCTGGGACTGAGCTCGCAGCGGGTCCCCCGGGATCGCTCCGGGGCTTCTCGTCCTCGGAGGTCTTTTCCCTCCCGGCCTCGAAGAGGCCTAGGCCCGCAGCTTCCTCGCTGGCCCCTCACCCGGGGCGCGCCTTCCCGCTCCCGAACCCAGCGGGTCGGGGTCACGACCTCTCCCCGCCCCCGGGACGCCGCTCGGGCGCCGCCGACCAGCCCCGCCGGTGCCCCCCCCCCCCCCGGTTCGCGGTGGAACCCGGGTCCAAGGGAGCACACACTCTGGCAGCCGTGCTGTGAGGGGTCCCCAGACGCTGGCGCGGCCCAGGAAGGGGGCTGTGGCTCCTGGAAATGCACGGTCCTCCTCCTTCCCGCCCCCTCCGCCCCGAGGCTCGCGGTTCCCGCGTCCCACAGCAGCCAAGCCCCTGCGCCCAGGCGAGCAAGGTGGGGACCGGGCGGAAGAACGAGATCTGGGCAGGGTGAGGTGCCAACTTGTCAGAGGGTCGGGAGTGGCTGGCGAGCCTCGAGGAAAGGGAGGAGAGGGCCGTGCTCTCCAGGGCGCGCGGCTCGCGGGCGCGCGGTGCTGGAGGCGCCAGGAAGGGAGCGAGGGAAGGGTGAGGAGGAGGCGGGAGGAAAGGGACCGCGGGCGGCGGAGGCTACCCCCCGCTCTTTACCTTGCGTTGGTGCAGTCATTGTAGAGGGTCTCGAAGTCCTTCCTGGAGATGAGTTTGCAGCGGTTCACTCCGGGCTGGATGGCGCCCAGTCCCCTCAGGATGCGAACCTGTTCCACATTGCACACCACCGGCGTGATCTCCAGCCGCTTCAGCTTGGTGTAGACCGTGTGCAAGCCCCCCACCAAGTGCTTCAGGAACAGGTCGAAAGCCTGGGGCAGGCAGATCAGCTCGCAGCCCTCCACCGTGAAGGAAGCCACTTTGGCCCCCCTCAGATCCACCATTTTGCACTCATTATTCTGAGGGGTGTTTTCCACTGGGGACGGGGTCGAGTACACGGGTTTCCCGGGGAGGGGGCCGCAGCTGCTGCTGCTACTGCTGCTGCTGCTGCTGCTGCTGCTGCTGCTACTGCTGCTGCTGCTGCTGCTGCTACTACTGCTGCTGCTGCCGGTGCTCGCGTTGATGGGGGTGCTGGAGGCGCCGCCGCCGCCGGCGCTAATGCCGCCGCCGCCGCCGCCGCCGCCGCCGCCGCCGCCGCTCGCGGTCGCCAGGCTGGGGTTGCAGTTGCTGCCGCCGCCGCCGCCGCCTCCGTTGCCCGCGCCGCCGCCGCCGCCGCCGGTGGAGGTGACTGTGGCCGCCGCCGCCGCCGCCGCCGCCGAAGCGATGGGCTCCGGCCGGAACAGAGTTGGCCCTGAGGACGCCGGGGGCCCGATGGACGGAGCCGGAGACGAGGTCGCCGAGGAGGTGGAGGTGGTGGTGCCGGAGGAGGAAGCAGACGTGGAGATCGGGGGTTGAGGGGGGACCAGCTGGGTCGGAGGGATCAAAGCCGCCGGCACTGCCATGGTCACATATAAGGGGAGAGCGAAGAAGGAGAAGCGAGGGGAAAAGTTGCCACACACCCCGGGGAGGGGAAGGGGGAAAAGAGAGGGGGGAGAAGGAGCGAGGGGATATAACAACAACAACAACAACTCCAGGGGAGAACGAGAAGGAGAAAGGGGGGGAAACAAGGAGGTGAGGGCAAGAAAGCGAGCGCAGGAGGGGCGAGCGCGAGAGGCGCTCTGGAGAGAAACGCACAAAAGTGTCCCGCAAGTCGAAATGCGAGTCCTCTCCGGGGGCTGGGATCGGGGGCTGGTTTGGGAGGGGGGGCGGGGGCGGGGAGGGTCGGCTGTTGTTGTGTGGGTCCCGCTCTAGCACAAAGTTAAGGATGAAGGTGAAAAGGAGGAGGTTTGAAGGACTTGGGTTCTCCCTGGCAAGTACATTGATCAAAGATTGAGAGGGGAATGACAGAGAGAAAATGAGCTGAAAAGTGCAGGCTGCCGGCTGGACGAGTTGTTGTTGTCACACGGTGCAGAGGGGAGGAGCTCCGGAAACTTGAAATACCCTTTGAAGCCGCAAAAACCTCACTCACTAGTATTAACCCAAATTATCCAACCAGGAACTCGGAGCAGAGACTCCGAGAGCGCGAGACGCGGAGGGAAAGCGAGTGAGCGAGAAAAGGAGGGGAGGGGGGGAGGACAAGGAAGAAACTACGCGAGGGACGGAGAGGAAGAGCCGGGGACACAGAAGTGGCGGTCGGGAAAGGAGAGGGAGACGATCTACTTCTCTTCTGCTACTACCGTTAGGTTGCATGTCTAATATTCCATTTCGTCCGCGACGACGCGTAATTTTTTTTTCCCCCAAAACCTTCTGAGCAATCGCCTGCCAACTTAAAAGAGGAGCCAGAGCGCTCCGAGCTCTCCTTCAAGGATTGAGGATTTATCTGCGCTCGTGTTGGCAATAAGATATAAATGAAAACACATCCCCTCACTTCGTGATTATTAAGAAATTATTTTCAGGGAGCTTCACATGTGAGCAAAGCCTATGTTTGATGCAGCCGATTGTGTTACTCTCTCTGTTAAATTATTTATTAGTGTAAAGAGAGTGAAAATTCCAGGACAGTTGTGGGGGGAAAGGCAGTCTGAAGTCACTTCAGGATAATGGAATCCTCTGTATTTAGTTTCTTACTTCCTGATAGATTTTGGAAAGAAAGAAATGCTTGCCATGATGTGGACCGTTCAGAATAACTTCACTCTCACCCCAAAGGAAGGTCAGAAATGCTGCTTTTACCTAGAGACTTTGAAGAAATCAGGCACCCTTGAAGATTGAGAAAGGGGAAAATGAGAAAACACTTTTTTCTTACCTAAAACTCTGTAATTAATTCACCTGTCTTGCATGGAAAACAACTATCCCCACGTCCTTTAAGACCCCAGGCTAATTGCCAGTGTTTTATAGGAATCACACATTATTTTCTTTCATATTTGAGAAGTTTCAGTGTATTTGGGGAAAGTCCTTTTCTCAGTTTGTCAGTGCAAATGTGTTTTGTAAATAATGAGAAGAACAAAACAAGCTCACTAGTTGACTTGTAAAGACAGAAAGGGTAGCTATGCTTAAAAACATGAGGCTGAGTTTAGAATGACTCTCTTCCTCTTTGCCTTCCTCTCTCCTCTTCTCTTTCTAACTTGTTGCATGGAGGGTTTTTTCTTTTTCAAGGATTTTTGACCAACCTATGATCTGAACATAGGTCAAGTTTGTTCTCTGTTTATATCTCTAGGAATCTCAAGTAATTAGGCTTTAAACCTGTCTGTACAGGTTTATTAACTTCACAAGACAGAAACAATGCTGAAGCATTGGGTAGAGTTAAAAAATAAACTATTAGCATCAGGTTCCCAGGGTTGGGAAATTTCATAATGAAATTCTGCCATTTTGGTGCTGAAATGATGATCACATTTCTCTTTGTCATTTTAATTTTTTAAACTTTTTGAAATTTAGTGTCAAAAGGCACAGGAAATATCTACAGAGAAATATGGCACCATTGACTAAGTTTATGCTAAACTTTTTGGGGCACAGCAGTTATATCAGGAGGCTTTCCTGGGTCATAAGAATTCAGAAAATTGATTGTTGCTAAAAAGTAGATAAACTTCTGCAAAGATAGCTGGAGTTTACACAGTTGTTTGGCCTAATTAGCCAATGCATTTTAATATATTCAGAAATAATTTATATTACTTTTTCACTCCTCCCATCAATCCTCAAAAATAGGGATTCGATAATATGTCACATACATCAAAACACCACGTTAAGTGTTGACACATGTTTTGGAAAATAGTACCTTTTTTAAAAATGCCAAATTACTATGTTAATGAGTGGGGGAAAAGAAGACGATATTGAGCCCTGAAAAACTAATTTTATTTTGGAATTGCATGCACAACTTTAATAAAGTCCAATATAGCTAAAAACGCTAAACTATAGTTTCCTCATTTTAACTTCTAGATCCAGAAATGGGAAAAAAAATCAGAATTAAGTGCTGAGAATCTGCCCTTATCATTCTCATTTCTCACATTTCCTTAAACTGCCACTCACCCAGTACCTGCCATGTTCGGAAGCCACAGGCAGGAAGTAATAATAGCTGACCAAGCCATAATCCCACCCAGCTTTGAAGCAAACTCCAAATTTTCTGCAGGGAATCCTGCGCCTCCCAGCACGTGCTCCGTTCAGAGGTAGGGCTTGGGGCCTTTACCCCCACCTGAATGGGAGCTCCCCCCCACC
Source organism: Leopardus geoffroyi (assembly GCF_018350155.1). Classification (NCBI taxonomy): domain Eukaryota; kingdom Metazoa; phylum Chordata; class Mammalia; order Carnivora; family Felidae; genus Leopardus; species Leopardus geoffroyi. The sequence continues at coordinate 46,656,473 of NC_059326.1, forward strand.
CCCCAACCTCAGGTCTCTAAACCGTTTCTGAGAACTACCACATGCCCCTTTGATCAAACAATAGGATTAGAAGAAGCATCTAATGCAAATTAAATATGTAGGGGAAAAAAGCCTCAAATATTTTAGATTTAAGATTCTTTCCTTGTTTCTTTTTCTCTTTTTCTTTCCCTTTCTTTCTTTCTTTTAGAAATGTTACCAATGATTAAGGCAAATAGTATTTAACATCAGCAGATAAATCAACTCCACAGAGATTTCAAATTCTCACTCTTTCTCCTGCATCTTTAGCTTTCAAAGCTTTTGTCTTGTTTGTTTATTGTTTTACATCCTTGGCTGTTTCAGGTCCTCTCCCTCCATCTCATCTTTTCCAACCTGCACCAAATTTGCATAAGCAAAACTCAAAGTACTGTAACTGATATTAGAAAATTCTCCCTGTGTTTTGTGAAGACGTATTGTGCTGAAATCAATAAGACTGTTTAAAATTCAAAGACCTGCAAATCGTTCTGTTTGTCCTTTGATAGGGCCTGTGCTGATTAAAATGCTACCAAGAAAGCTTAATTGCTGCACTAATTAAGAAGTCTTTAATTTCTTTCCTAGGATGTCGTTTGAAGCTGAGCTTGTACCAGTTCAGGGAAGGTATTTTCTTCCCTCCCTCTGCCCCCTCCTGGCCCCTCCCCTCTCCTCCCCGCTCCTCTCGTGCCCCGCGACGACATCCCAATGAATGGGAACTAATAGAGAGAGTGGTCTCAGGTCTCACCATCTATTACTTAACAGAAATCGACACAGGACACAGAGTTCAGTGCAGTATGAAATGCAGTTTTTCAGAAGAGCTGTAAGGTTGCAGGAGACAGTGAGGAAACACAGAGTAGCTGTTGCAGCTAAAGTCCCGGGGAATACCTGGGTGACAACAGGCACTTTAGCTCGATGATGAGGGCATCCTATTTGGTTAAAAGGGGGCAGTGACAAGGGAATGCTTCTGCTGAAACAGGGCAACATAAAAAATATATTTTCCAAACCTGTGGTTTTTAAAAAAGAAGAATAAATCTGTAGAAAGGAGGATTTATAGTTGGGATTTGGTAAGTATCATTTTATTTTACGAGTATAAAATCATGAATTCTATGGGGATTTATTTTTGACCCGTTTTATAACCCAGGGTGGCATAGCACTGTATTACATCCTTTGCATCATTTTCTATTGACCTATTTTATTCACTGATTTCTCAAGTGGGGAAACTGACTAAATGATTTCACAAAGCTTTCTCTGTAATCAATAGTCATTTTTTAGGTTTATTCATGCTGCATTATAATTCTGGTAAATGACTGCAAAGCAGAAGATTGTAAGAAAGATACAAATATTGACAAAGCCGGGATAAGTCATGTCTTTAAATCTTAAGAGTTTCAATATAGCAATTGATATAGTTATTTGAAAGAAAAAGATTGAAAATGCATATTTCATGCACTATAAAAAACAAATGACTGGGTAACTTAAAGATAACACATATCTGCATATGTTTCTGGTATATCTCAAAATTTCCTGAAACCTTTGAGGATCCTCCTTTTCTAGCATCACTAAGCGAAACAGAAACAATTTGGCCATTTGCACAAAGGAAACAAGAAAAGGTTCGTTACAATTTTATTCTTTCAAGTTTTCCCCAAGTTCTATTAGAAGCATGCACAGAAAAATACAGATATATACTTCAGATATATACTGAATTCCTTTCAGTGACAGGACAAGGAGATAACACGCTTAATAGATTCAAAGGGAGATTTACCATTCCGAGCACGACGTCACTCTAATTATGTTTACTCTAATTGAAAGCAAGGTTTTTTGGAATCTGAAATTACTTTCAGAATTTTTTTTTTAAATAATGCAAGTGGATCAAATGTTGATCACAAGCATTTCAATCTTTCAAAATGTATTGGAAAATTAAATGAAAAGTGGAGTTTGGTACAAACAATGCCCCAGGGCAAAAAACAACTAACACTAGATTTTCCAGTCCAGCCATAACACAAATCAATTTGAGCACACTTCTATGGCCAGACTGCCAGATTGTTATGACTGCTAATTCACTCAATCAAAGAGTGCATTAGCACACCCGGCACAAATAGCTTTAACAATAGAGTGCACTTCTGAACAATTCTAAGATATATCACAACGGAGAAGTAAAGAGGAAGATCATTTTTACATCTGCATATTTACTAATGGACCTGTTTCCTTAGTAGGAAAAAAAAAAAAAAAAGACAGATAAACTTAAGGCAGAGGTTTATTAAAGAGCTATCCAAGTTTGGCAAATCTAGGAAGGTATCAGGGTACCAGTAGTTCACTGACTTTGTTAAACGTTTCTCAGGAGAGAGTCCAAAATTGATGTTTGCACTTCAGTAGTAAATCATTGAAGATGGAGAAATTATGCCAAGTAACTCTCTCAAGCCTTTTTAACTTAGACACTTGGCCTCACCAATCAGCTCAGCAGATATACTTTGACTGCCTGAAGCACAGACTTCTCCACCTCTACACGTTCTGCCTCTGCCTTCCCCACCTAGGGTTCTAACTTCTGACTTGTAGTGACTCTCACTTCCTCAGTCTTACCCTCTTTTCCAATTCCCTGCCTTTCCTCAAGAACGAGGAATAAGACTTTTATCTCCTGGATACACTCTCTAATCAGGCGCAGAAGAGCTTGGTGATAAATTACCCGAAGGACAGAAGGTGGGGAGCTGAAGGTGAGCACACTATAACTTGAAGCACTCAAACTTTACATTACAAACTTCCGTTCTTAATAAAGAAGTGGTTTAAATGGTTATAAATAACTTTGACCTGTTTTACAGCATGGAAATGCATGGACTGTACATATTCTTACTGAATGCATATAGTAATGATCTATTCATATTCCTGTTTGCATAGATCTCAGAGCCAACTGGCAGGATTTGCACCACTGTACCTCTCTCCCTAAACTTCTGTCCTCACCTCCTTTTCTCCTGGTTCAGAATGAAGGTGACATGTAGCCAAAAATACTTTGCTGGTTATAGGGCATATTTTAAGAAATCTCTAAACCCATGCCAGGGGAGAGAGAAGGTAATGGCAAAGAGAAGAATAGTTACAAAGAAAAGGAAAACAAAAAAAGCCATCTTAGGATTGTTTTCCTGACTCCAAACTACATCATTTCCATGACAGCCAGTCAACTCTCCCTGATAATTTAGTTATACTTGTCCATCACTCCTTACTTCCAGTGTAAGTGTCCTAATTCCATCTCTGGGTTGGTATTGAATTGCACAGCCAAATATCCGATAGAAAAATAAACACAGTGAGATCATTTTAGAGTTGGATTGTAAAAGGAAGCAGCAACAAGAATAATATAAATTGAGATTAATTCCCTTCATCTCTTAAATCAGGCCATTGTGAGAGGAAGAGCAGACTGGATTGAAGTAAGGTCAAAAATTCAGGCAGACATTTAAATCCTTAGTTCTCTGGTAAATATTCTATGTTCAACTGTACCTTTTAATACGAGGCATTTTCTCATTGTCATACTTCTTTTTCTTTAAATAACCCAACTCATTTTCCTCTAAAGAAGATCAGTATCAGGACCTATGAATTGCTTAAGGGATACATAGCTGGGAATGGGGGTGGGGAAGAAGTCTTATGTAGTATAAATGCATGTTCAATATGAAAACATAAATTGTCACGTAATTTTGTGATGTTAGGAGAAATGTATTAAACTTGATTTTAAAAGTTTATGTGGATTGCTTTTTTGTTTTGTTTTAATTTATAATCTTCATCCTTTTATCTTCTTTGCTCTATTAAGTAAAAGAAGAGGTCATTGTCTAACAAATAGCCTGTAAAAACTGTTCTATTTGAAGTCCGAAATTTCAAGGATTGTTAGAAAAGAATAAACTGTTTATTTATTTATTGCCCTTCAGAACAAAGAGTTTTTTTTTAAGTTGAAAGAATAACAATTGCCACCTTCCAAGCCGGAGATCTTGTATGTCAAGTTTCAGCCCAGAGCAAATTTTTACAACAAGTTATAAACCCCCTGTAACAGAGGGTTTATTATAATGGAAGTGCTGACACAACCTTAACTATAGCGTTGTAAACGGCTATGCTATAATATCCATTAAGCAGAAAGAAAAATAAGCTGGCTGATCAATAATTTATACAAAGAGTACCAACTGCAGACATAATAACTGTAATGTTTGCAAAGCAATCTCTCTGCTCTCCAGGCTTAACAGTAAACGCAAACTAGCAACGCTGTTAATTTCCAGCTCCTACAGATAAGAATACAAACAAATTACTTAAAATTATATTTTGCTCAACATTTAGCATGCCTCGATGGGATAAAATAAAATTTAATTATGATGCAACTTGTGCCGGATGCAAAGCTGTTTTGTTTTCCAGCACATTTTATTATGAAAGGACATTCATTTGGAACATCAATTATGGGGAAATAGTATGTTTCAATGAGTTGACTTGGGTCAGGCAGGCTCTTCTAAGAGTTATTCAGACATGGAAACAGATTGACACTGTTTAACTTCAAAGAAAGTTACAGGGCTTTACAGAGCCACAACCTGAAATACAATACTGCAAGCTCTGATCCGAGTCAACTGTCAGTAAAAACACACCTTGTCATTAGAGTTCATGGGAAAAAAGACGCTGGCTTGGAAAATGTGGCCATCATTAGCATCCAGTGATTCTTGGAGTGCTCAATTAACGGTAAGCCTCATTTGCATGGAAGCAAGATGTGTCGTTTCTACCTAATAAATGGGGATCATAAAATGTGAGCATTATTTTCTTTTCTGGAAAATTTTTTAAAATATATTTTCGTAGATGTCCGTATTTATTGCTGCTTTGCTTTGTGTAGTGCCCACATGTGTGGAGTGTGTCATTTTGGTATTTTTGTTCTTGTAGATGGCTTTGAAAGCAGGAAAAGATTTGAGAGGTGTAAAAGAAGGAAATAGAAGAATTGAAGGATCCCAAAACGCCCACTATGCACATACTCAAGGTTGAACCAGATTGTACATTTCTAAGGTTCACATCTCCATCAGTCTTTGTTGTCTGTTCATTTCCTGGGGGGGGGGGGGGTGTGGAACCCAGTAGAACGAAGAGACATTGCTATCAGAGTTGTAAAATGGTGTATTACCCTGTGAGCAATTGCACTTGGAAAGGAACCAGTAATTTATATGAGAAGTGTTTAAGATTGCCTGCTCACCCAGTGATCCATGCCAGGTCAGTTCCAGTAATGCCAGAAAACAAAAGGAGGTGCACATCACCGGGAAAGAGACACCTCATATGCCTTAAGAGCTTGTGAAGGGGAGCACTAAAATGCCATTTTCTCAAATGAACTGGTCATTACCATTTAAAATCCTAAGGGGCTGTGGGACTGGGGAGGAGAGAAAGAATTTTTCTTTTGATTTAACAGGGCTCTGAAGTACTAGTTCTAAGGGGGAGGTTTTTTGTTGTGATTGTCTCAGCCTTATGCTTTAGCAAAGGTTAAATCCTGAAACAAAGGTGCATTTTTTAATAATGGAATGGAAAAGGATGAACACGATTCCTCTGAGAATACACTTGGCCCATTTTTAAACTTAGAAATGAACTGTTTTAAGGATTACCAGTGCAAATAGTAATACAACCCTCCACTAGTAATGTCTATGCCAGGTTCTAAGTTGTTGTTAAGTTTTTCCTTGAAAAGATGTGCCCAGATCCACCCTTCACCCCGCTGGTTTTCAGGAGAGGACTAGGGATAGTGGCAGGATGTTATATAAGAAATCACTTCCTAAGAATTCTTCACAGGTCTCTTTATTCTTGTTTAACATAATCAAAGCACAGGCTCGGAGTGGTATCCTGGCATTGGGGTACAGATTGCTTCTCTGCTGTCCTCAGGCACGTGCTTTCCCCACAGACTGTAAAGTTGTTTCAGTTTTTCAACCAGAGTTCAGTTCATTCACATGCCCAGCATTTAGAGGAGGAACTGAAGAGACAGACCATTTCCCATGTAAGTCAGAATTTATAATTTACTGATTGGCTCAAGGTTCAGCATATCCAGGAATCTTTGCAGATTTATCCTTGTGTATTGTAACTTGCATGTACTTTGATGGATAAGGCAATTATCTTATGCTTTCACACTTGTTGATATGTTTCTCTTCAGGTGGCCTCAAGTCATTTCGATTCCTTTTGGATAGCTAGGATAACGCTTAGCACCTGTTGGGTGTTAGGTAAAGGTCAGCTGAGTAATTAAAACTACTTCTATATTATCCACACATTTCCTGTATCCCCAAATTGTGTAGACTGCTCATTCCTTAAATCATATTATCATGTGACACATAACAGGATATTGAAGAGTAACAAAATTTTAGATATGCTCGTTTCTGTTCTAATATACAATTAATTTAGGAAAAACTCTTTAGGCAAAGATCCAGAGATGCTAGATCAAATAGCCAGAAAGGAGAATCTTAGATCTGTAACTAAGGCTTGTATCTGGGACCTAAACAGAAAAAAAATCTTTTCTTAATCATCTGAGGAGCCACTGGGAGTCTTCACCAAGAATGGAATATAAATGATAGTGGACTCTGACGGGCTGCTACAGACGATGAGGGAATGCAGGTTTGCATGTGAAATTCTGTCTCTCAAATGTGAGTAAGCAGAGGTGTATGCCCTCATTTGTATACTCTACAAATTTTACTTTAATTCTACCATCACCTTAATGTACATAATCTTCTCTGTTAACACAAAGCACACTTACTTTTGTGTACTGATGGTATGCTGATTGCTGAAGATGTAAAGAAGACAAAGGTATTCATCCTGATTAGATTTCATCTACATTGTCTCTGTTCAGTCTTATTTCCATAACATCATTGAAATTTTGTATTAGGGGAAGATCATCTAATCCTAGAACTGCAGGTCTTGGCCTGCCATTTTCACATCCGATGACCATGCTAGAAATTACCAATGATTCTCAGATCCCTCCTTGGGAGCTTAGGGGCAGTCTGAGAAACCTTCCCAGTGTAGGACTGTAGGCAGTCTCTCACTACCAGTCCATTCGATTTGTCCTTATACATCATTTCTGATCTTACAAAAAAGGAAACTGACATATTTTGTTAAAATACGAGAACTTGCCTTTATACTCGCAACTAGTTGAGGCTTAAGCCAGGAATTAGACTCAAGGCCTCAGTGAGGTTTTCTGCCCCACAACTATTCTTGAAAGAAACCTTTTTGAGGTAAGCAGAGGAAATACATTTTTATGGCTTCCTGTATAAGGGAACAGAAAAGATAGTAGACTGGCATATTTGGATCTGGCCTCATGGTTCTCTGCCTGTTTCTATCACTGTTTAATGAATTTCTATATGCTCTAACAGAGCTACTGAGGTGTTCTCACTTGCTGCGTAGATGTATGCAGTCACATGCTACAAGGTAGCACAATGAGGATGGAGAATCCTGAACAAGAGTTGGGGAAATACTGTTATTTCAGGGATAAGATTTTGAGATCTTGAAACATACTTAACTAATATATGATGTTAACAAGTTAGTCAGAGTGCAAAAACCCCTGAGGTTCCTTGACTTTTGTGACTTATCTCTGGTTTCCTTTGATTAGAAAATGGCAGCATCTACCAGTAAAAGTCATTTGTTGAAGTGCTTTGCAAAATCAGGCATGAAACCAGAAGTTGATTGTGTAAACACATTACTTTTCTGTAGTCTCTTACCAGACTTAGTTTGCTTTTCCATCGGGGACTATCCAGCCTCTTTCTCCTATCCTTTTTCATCCTGATTTCAAGAAAGGCCACTCTCTACTTGTTTTCCAAGAGGTGATTCAGGGATCACTCACAGCTATTCCCAACAGAGCAATAGCACAGCCCTCCTGCTGCCCCATTTAAATTGTCTGAACTGCGTGGCTTTTTCATTTACTCTCCCTTTAGAGTGAGACTGCAAAGTAGGGAAGACTTGAATGGCCTTGTATCTTCAAAGAAGCGCCTTGAGCTCTGGAATGCAACAAAGTGGGAGAAACCACTGAACACCAGGAAATGTCAACAATGAGGCGGGAATGCCTGGGCAGGTGGATTGGGGCCTTACCCTAGGCATTCTGTAGGACAAGGCAACCCACTCAGCTGAACAAGAAAATGGGTCTTTTTCCCACAGAAACAAATTTGACTGATTTTGAAACACACTGATAACAACAAGTGCATAAATTTTAGCATATGCTTACCAGGCAGTACTTTGTTACATTTCTATTTAAGTGATTTGATTGACACATTGATGATAGTTATTAGTAGAGAAGAATTAAAATTTCCAATACTCTGAACATTTTGGTCCTAATAGGAAGCTTTAGGCCTTGACTGAATAAAGCATTAAAAATGACTTAGGATCAGACCAATTTTAATGCTAAAATGCATTTACATTTATTTGTAATCTATTTAAAGTAAACTTAAAGGAAAGTAAAAATGTTCCCAGATGCTATTTGCCAAGAGTAGCATTTGGAAGCTTGATTACTTCTAAACACCGAATATTTGAGTTAGCAATCTATAATTGATAAGCTTCATTGTAAATATAGTAAGTTTTAGATGGCACATCCAGTAACTAAAAAATGTAAAGAGATAAACTCATGTCTTCAATGTTGCTTTTTGTCTTAATATTCATGAATTATTATTATCAGGTTCTTGGCCAAAATGCTCTAATAAATCCAATTGCTTTTGAACATCCAAAAGAATTCTCCTTATCAGGAACCGTCAAAGGTAAATATGCAAAATGGTGTGTGTGTGTGTGTGTGTGTGTGTGTGTGTGCTCAATTTATGTACATTACTATTATTACCTATTATGAGACATAAGACATTCAAAATTAATGTCAAAGTAATGCTGCATTTGAAGTCCTGTAGTTGTATACAGCACTTATTCTGAACATGTTTTAAAAGAATATTTTCTGTGAAAATATATTTTTACAGTTTGATAATCTATTATTTTAATAACAAGATTACTACAATATTTTTTATAGTTTAGCTACACATAAACAGTTTCAAGGAATTGCTTTACACTCACACACACACACACACACACACACTCACACATACCTATTTTCAGAATTTTCTAAATAGCAATTATTTTCTTTATATTTATAGTCTATAATCCATGGTATTTTTGGTATCCAAAAAATACTTACTTTTTGTTTCTACTTTAAGTAATTTTAGCCTAAAATCACTTGCTAATCATAACAACACAGCAGAAATTTGTTTTGTAAACATTTTACTTTATTATCAGCCTTTGTTTTCTGATACAATGCTTTAAAAATATCCTCTGTTGTATAAAGGACATTGTTGCAAAAAGGCAGCTCAAAACTTGTCCTTCCCTTCCTTTCATTGATCTGTTGCCTCTTAGGTGATATGAACAGCTGTCTCTAGCTCACCCACAAGCGAGCTGAACATAATAATAAGGTAGTGTTACTGGCCTGTATCTATGAATGATTATGCAGAGGGTGCCAGTTCTTTTACTAAAGATAAGGTAACAAAGATACCAGAGAAGAAAACTGGTTAGCAAAAGCAAACGAGTGCTCCCGACTTTAAGGTTTAGTTATTTCTCTGCTAACCACTGAGTTTCTCTTTCAGTTGGGTTTCCAATAAGGTGAAGGTGCCCTCTGTAGGAGACTCCCAGTAAATGCTGCTTCTTTATATTTGGGTGGCAACATAGAAGTTTTCCCCCCTTGCCAATTTACAAACAAACAAACAAGCAAACAACACAGTACTCTGTGCTAACACAAGTTCGAACTCTTTAAAAATGCTAGAGGGAAACTAGTATGAAGTACATAATCAGTCATATAAATCTAGTGCCTTTTTGAATGAAAGAAATTCAACACTGAGAAAGCTGTTACAGCACATTGGTGTTTGATATTTACTGACATTGTGGTATGTAATAGGATGAATATTCTAAATTGAGAAATGTTGTTGAAAGCAGAAAGACAGAAGGTCTTGGCATAGTTCAGTGAAAAGTGGATCTAAACAGAAGAATCCACATGCAGAAAGACACATTCACCACCTAATAAATATACCTCCCCAAAAGGTCTTCTTATCTTCCTTTCTTATAAAGGTTACCATAATGCAGATTCATTATCAGTCCCACTGGGTAGCATATAGCTTGGTAAGAAATTGCTTTTGTTAGCATGCTCATGGAAAGAGATTAGCTATTTCACCAGATCTCCTGGGGCTATTTGAAATTTTGGGAATTCTCTCTGTAATTTAAAATGGAAGTTAAAGCCAATGTGAATAGACTAGGGAAAATCTCACAAATTACACCTCTCCATCTGGAAGTTTCTTCATCACTCATTGCAGAAGTACAAGCTGAAATCACATTTGTTACAGGCAGGAGAGATTTCATCAGTGATGATGCCATTATATGAATATTAATGTTTTAATAATAAAGCATTTTGGTTACGAAGAAAAATCTAAAATTTAAATGCTTGATAGTCTTTGGTTTTAAGTTTTGGTCTTTATTGACTTTGTGTATTGCTTAAAGTTTGTCACTATTTTCATTTTTTGGATTATGACTTTAGTTTCTGTAGAATGTGTGTGTAGGAGTCTAGTATCACCTCTATAGCAATACAGGTGTTAGGGGATGAACAAGCGGACATGGGAGCATAAGAGAAAGGAATTGCTGCCTCCTTTTACCTATTCGTCTGCTTTTGTCCTTCATTATCTGTCAAATATCCCTTCTCTGTGAATCTATGTTTCCCATAGCATGGGCTATGTACCTCAACTACAACATTTGTGGAGCGATTATATACACGGGCACTGTGTATAGATCATCTTTATATAAGGCCTTATATAGATCATCTCATTTAATCCTCCTAACATACAAGAAAGACAGGCAATTATTATCCCACAACAAATATGAGGAAACTGAGGCTTGAGAGGCTAAATTATAGTCTATCCCAGGTCCTGCTTTCTTCTCCACTACGATACCCTCCTTTTTGATCTCACTTATTTGACCAGCTACCTTTCACATGCTCAACTTATTTGTGTCCCCGTCTTCCTAACACAGCTGCCTAGTGAATCCCTAACCAGGACTAATGTAGCAATCTGCTATCCCTCTGGATGACTGAGCATTGCTAAAGATTGTGCCATAGCTATGCAGATTGGTATCCTTAATTATTCGTGACTCTTAGTTACAAGCTTTAAATTTAAGCCCATTTATCTGGAAAGGGTGCTGAATAAGTTCACATCATCACATTAATAGGAAGTCATGGCTCTAGTTAGTCTTAGTGATGAGTGCAACCAGAGTTCAAACATCTCCTTATGCTATTCTGTGGTCTCTGAAGACACATTTTCCAGGGTGTCTTCTTCCAGTTTCTTGGTCTAGATATTTCATATAGACGCATTCATAGTGCCTAGCTGCAACCTATGCTCCGTGCTTCTAACTCTACCATCAGAGATGGATTGAGATTAGCTTTCTTGATACTCAAGGTCTGAAATCCAAGAAAAGGTTTTGATTGGGTCACCTTGGGACATGTATACATTTCTGGATGAAGAAACCTGTCAAGGGCAGTATTAGGTAATGATTAAGAATGTGTGGGTTATGGGGGTGCCTGGGATTTAAAGCCTGGTCTGTGCGTGACCAGGGACAAATTTACATCCTTGTTTTCTTTATCTGCAAGAAAGGAGATAACAATTGTATCTACTTCATTGCATTGTAATGGTGATTAAATAAGTTAATACAAAAGAATTTGAATAGTTTCTGCTTCTGAACACATTAGTTACCACTGATCACTCAGGCCTTGGGATTGGTTCAGGTTGACACAGATATCCACTCACAAATCAAACACTGTAGCCGATGAGGCAGAACCACTTAGCATTGAAGTTAACTTTTGAGGGATATGTTCAGTGTGGGGGGGCTGAGACATTTCCTAAAAGGGGGAGACTTTTCTAGATGAAAGGTTGAGGAGTGCTTGACAAATCTCCAGATGCTTGCTATACAATCGTGAAAAACATGTGCTTTTCTGTACCAATAGAGGACCATTCATCTATCTTATGTCCCCTGATCAGCTTTATTTCCTCTTCCCCTCAGTGATAATTCTAAAACTTCCTCAAGTGCTATGTATACCTATCTCCTCATGTACTACATCCATATTCTGTAATGATAGTCCTGTTGCAGCAGGAAATTTAAGACAATCAAGTTTTCACCGTTTCTTGTTGGGACTGTTACTAGAGGCTTCTAGCTGACTCTCTTTCCCAGTCTTGCCCTTAATCCATTCACATTATTTCCAGATCCACACAGAACATGAGTGTACCATTTTCAGTGTAAGTCTGGTCAAGTGGTGCATATACTTAAAGTCTTCAATGGCACCACTTCACCTTCAGAATGAAGTCCAAGGTGAAGCATGACTTAGAAGAGCCCTCTTATGTCTCCTGTGTTGTAGTTAATACTCCCAGGTATAACTTTTATTTTAAAAAGTCTAAAGCGCTGAGTTTGTAAATTAAATTATGCTACTCCTATGATGAAAGTACTTCCTTTTTTTTTTCATTAGATACTGGACAGCATCCTGTTCTTATTCTTCATAGTATTCTTCATAACTTGTAATTTTACACCAGGTTGTTTACTTTTTTATTGTGTGACTACCTTTATTGGTATTAAGTTCCTTTAGACTTTTTCTATTTTATTCCTTATTATAGTATCTGTCACACATAGTGGTTGGAATATAGAAGGTATACAATATTCATTGAGTGATAAATGACCTACCTCTAGTAATATGAATATACCATGTCATTGCATATATCTGAGTTTTTGCTTATGACTACATCTTCCAACATTTATGTTCTTAGCTAACTCTATCTTACCCTTTATGACTTCTTTCCAAGAAAGATTCTCTAAATCTGCAAGAAAGCAAAGTGTTTCATATCTATATTTGCACATTATCCCCTGTATGTCTCTATTTTATTATTTGTTATATTTTACTTGTAGTATCTGTCTTCATTAATGACAGGGAACAGGTCTCAATCATCTTACCATCACTTAGCATGATGCTTAATATAAAGCAATCCTCAGGTTGAACTTTGCTTTCTTTAGAATGAAAATTAAACACTACCTGAATGACCAAACAAGTTTTGCATGAAATATTAAAGAATAAATTATTCAAATAATTATATTCTACCTCTTCTTTAATAACTTTCCTGAGAATATGAACCTAAATGTTTTTTTATCTTCTTATTGTTTATTTTATAATAACTATTTAGCTATTAACCTATTACTAAATCTTATAAAATCATTGCTCAGAACTGCTATTTTTACTTCGAGCACTTTAAATTTTAAATGGGGTTATATCTCACTTTTTCACCTCACCAGCTGAAGAATGGGGGATTTTGTCCTGCATAACCCTAGAAAAAAAGCACATATGCATATAATAAGCACTTGTTCACTTCATTCAATTTGCAGTTTGTGTAAATTTAAGACATTTAGAATATCTTATGTACTGTATTAGTTAGCTTTTTCTATTGTATAGAACCCAGAACTTTGTGGCTTAAAAAAAAATCAGTATTACATTTAGTTCACACTTTTGTGAGAGGACTGAAATGGTATCTCTGGTCCAGGTCAGCTCAGCTAGGTTGTATGGGGTACAATGGTTTCAATGTCTGATGATTAGCATATTGCCATTGTAGTTGAAGCTGGCGTCTTACCAGGCAGTTGTGTTGCCTGTGAATATTCTTGTACATGTTAACTTGTGGACATATGCAAACATTTTGTAGGTGCGATTCATGTTCCCCCCAAATTCACGTGCACAGGTCTTAACCACCGATGTGACCACTTTTGGAGATAGAGTAGAGAGTAATTAGGTTATGAAGTTATATAGTTGGAGTCCTAATCTGATAGGATTAGTGGCCTTATAAGAAGAGGAAGCAAGAGATCTCTCTTTCCATGTGCATGCAGAGAAAAAGCCACGTGAGAACACAGTGAGAAGGTAGCTGTCTGCAAGCCAGGAAAAGACACCTCACCAGAAACCCAATCAACCAGCACCTTGATTTCGGACTTTCCAGACTCTAGGACTATGAGAAACAAATTTCCATTGTTCAAGCTACGTGGTCTATGATATTTTGGTATGGCTGCCTGAGAAGATTAAGACACCAGGGTACATATCTAAGAGCAGACTTGCATGCTAATATTAGATAGGTTAAATTGTTTTCCAAATTATCACTTTAAATCTCAAAAGCTGTTCGACGTTCTTCCCAATGCCTGATATTCTAAAACTTCTTTAATTTTGCCAGCCAGGTGGGTATGAAATGGAAACCAATGGCTTTTTTAATTTTTAATAAATTTATAGTTTTAGTTTATAGTTACCCATTACTAAGATTGTGAATTTTCTCATATGCTTTTTTAACATCGGCATTTTCGTCTTCTTTTTCTTTTTTTATCATTTTATTTTTTTTCCATCATGATAAGCATACTTTTTCATTCCCATTTCTTATTTCCCTCATCCTCCCACCCACCTCCCCTCTGATAACCAACCAGTTTGTTCTTTATAGTTGAGAGTCTATTTCTTGGATTCTCTCTCTCTCTCTTTTCTTCCTTTGCTCATTTGTTTTGTTTCTTAAATTCCACATATGAGTGAGATCATATGGTATATGTCTTTCTCCGACTGGTTTATTTCACTTAGCATTATATTCCCTATCTCTAGCCATGCTGTTGCAAATGGCAAGATTTCATTATTTTTATGGCTGAATAATATTCCATTGTATATATACATCACCTCTTTATCCATTCATCTATTGATGGACACTTGGGATATTTCCCTAGTTTAGCAATTTTAAATAATGCTGCAATAAACATAGGGGTGCATGTATCCCTTTTGATTCGTTTTTTTGTATTTTTGGGGATAAATACCCAGTAGTGCAATTATTGGATTATAGGGTCATTCTATTTTTAATTATTGAGGAACCTCCATACTATTTTCCACAGTGGCTGCACCAGCTTGCATTTGCACCAACAGTGCATGAGGGTTCCTTTTTCTCCACATCCTTTGCCAACACTTGTTTCTTGTGTTTTTTTTATTTTAGCCATTCTGACAGGTGTGAGGTGATATCTCATTGTGACTTTGATTTCCATTTCTCTGATGATGAGTAGTGTTGAGCATCTTTTCATGTGTCTATTGGCTTTCTGGATGTCTTCTTTGGAGAAATATCTGTTCATGTCTTCTGCCCACCTTTTAATTGGATTATTTGTTTTTTGGGTATTGACTCATGTCAGTTCTTTATGTATTTTGGACACTAACCCCATACTGAATATGTCATTTGCAAATATCTTCTCCCATTTGGTAGTTTTGTTGATTGTTTCCTTTGCCATGCAGAAACTTTTTATTTTGATGTAGTCTCAAGGGTTTATTTTTGCTTTTATTTCCCTTGCCTCAAGACACCCATCCAGAAAAATATGGCCATGGCCAACGTCAGAGGGATTCCTGTCTGTGCTTTCTTCAATGATTTTTATGGTTTCAGATCTCACATTTAGGTCTTTAATCCATTTTGAATTTAGTTTTGTGTATGGTGAAAGAAGGTGGTCCATTTTTATACTTTTGCATGTGGCTGTCCAGTTTTCCCAACACGATTTGTTGAAGAGATGTCTTTTCCTCACTGTATCCTATTCCCTTTGTCAAAGATTAATTGGCCATATAATTGTGGGGTTATTTCTGAGTTTTCTGTTCTAATCTAGTGAACTATGTGTCTATTTTTAGGCCAATACCATACTGTTTTCATTACTACCATTTTGTATTATAATTTGAAATCTTAAATTGTTTTACCTCCAGTTTTGTTTCTCTTTTTCAAGTTTTCTTTGGCTGTTCAAGGGCTTTTGTGGTTCTACACAAACTTTAAGATGGTTGCACATTTGAATTTTCTTCTTCTGTCAAGTGTCTGTTCTTTTGCCCATTAAAATTTGTACCATTTATGTGTTTTCGATTTATAGAATTCATTTATTTATTCTGAATACTAATCTTTTGGCAGTTATGTGTTGAAAATATATTTCCCACAGACTTGCTGGTTTTATCACTTTCTTTGTGACAGTTTTTGATAAACAGACATTCTTTTTAAAAAATTTTTCTGTTTATTTATTTTTGAGAAAGAGGGAGAGAGTGTGCAAGGGGCAGAGAGAGAGAGAGGAAGACAGAGGATCCAAAACACAACACAGAGCCCAATGTGGGGCTTGAACTCATAAACTGCGAGATCATGAACTGAGCTGATATCCAATATTTAACCAGCTGAGCCACCCAGGCACCCCAATGAACATTCTTAATTTTAATGTAGTTGAATTCCTATTTTTTTTCTTTATAGATTTCACATTTTGTGTTTTGCATAAGAAGTTTTCCCTAGTCCAAGAGCACAGAATTATTCTTTAGTTTTTTGATACAGTTTAATTTTGTTTTTTCTTTATACACTTAAGTTGTTAATACAGTGAAAATTGAGGGGTTTAGGGTGGTGGAGAGAGGTGAGCAAAGGTGTTGCTACTGGCATCTAGTAGGTAGAGGCCAGAAATGCTGCTAAATATCCTATAACGCACAGGATGGTCCCTCAAAACAAAGAGTTATCTGAACCAAAATGTCAATAACTATGCTAAGGTTGAGGAATCCTTGGAGTAGTGGTTTGTATAATACAACTTTAGTCGCTATTATTAAATACTTCATATATACTTCTAATAAAGTATACTTGGGTTGCCTGGGTGGCTCAGTCAGTTAATTGTCCAACTCTTGGTTTCAGCTCAGGTCTTATGGTTTGTGAGTTCAAGCCCTGTGTTGGGTTCTATCCTGGCAGTGTGGAGCCTGCTCGGGATTCTCTCTCTTTCCCTCTCTTTCTTACCCTCCTATCCTCGCTCTCTCTCTCTCTCTCTCTCTCTCAAAATAAATGAATAAACTTTTAAAAAGTTATACTCTACAACTGTGGGTGTAATTGGCTTCTGTATTCTGTGTATTTCTTCAAGTTGTTAAATTTGTGGTTCAAGCTTTTTAATCTTACTGGTTTTTTGACTACATGATTTATCATTATTGAAAGAACTATGCTAAAATCTCCAAGCCTATGGATTGATTTCACTCTTATGGTTCTTTTAGCCCTGTCAACTCTGGTTTTAAATAGTTTGAGGCATATCAAAGTGCCAGGAACCTTCTGGAATAGGCTCAACTGACCAAATCTGGACCACTTTCAACATGAAAATAAAGAATAATAAACTGATTGCAATAATTTAACTAAATAAAGTAATAAATACATAATTTGGGAAGAAGAAAATGCTTCTATTTATGATGGAACAAAAACTTGTAAATGTAGAATAATGGAGTGCTATTTGGCGGCCATCACTGTGCTGGTTGATTAAGGCAAGTCAGGAATGGATATTAAAGACAAGAGAAGAGGGGCACTTGGATGGCTCAGTCAGTTAAGCATCTGACTCCTTTTTTTAAAATGTTTATTTATTTATTTTGAGACACACACACACACACACACACACACACACACATGCACACGCACACGCACAGAGAGAGAGGGAGAGATTGAGAGAGAGAGAGAGAGAGCATGAGCTGGATAGGGGCAGAAAGAGAGAGAATCCCAAGCAAGCTCTGCACTGTCATAGTAAAGCCTGATGCGGGGCTTAATGCCACAAACCATGAGATCATGATCTGAATCAAAATCAAGAACCAGATGCTCAATGGACTGAGCCACTCAGGTGCCCCAAGCATCTGACTCTTGATTTAAGCTTGGGTAATGATCTCACAGTTCATGAGATAGAGCCCTATGTTAGGCTTTGCAATGATGGCACAGAGCCTGCTTGGGATCCTTTCTCCCTCTCTCTTTCTCTCTCTCTGCCCCTCCCCTTCTTTCTCTCTCTCTCTCTCTCAAAATAAATAAATGAACATTTAAAGAAAGACAAGAGAAAAATATACAAAATTTAAAAGGTGGTACAAATAAAACAACAAAATGAGATAATAGGTATGAATACAAAAATATTAGTGACTCCAATACATGTGAGAGACTATGGTCCTGCCACTGCCTTCTCAGTTGGGTACTTAGCCAACCCCAGCCTACCCACAACCCTCTAGGCCTCATTGTGTTCCTGATCCTCAGCCCCACAAGTCTCTGACCCACCCCAAGCACACCACCACTTTTTTGATTCCAACACTTTTACCACCTTGTCTGTGTTCCACAGGAAGTGAAGGGAAGGAAAATAGGAAGAAGGCAGCAAAGTGCTCAAATGTGAAGCCAAAGTTGATCTGAATTTATAAAAGCCCTCACACTAAAGGTTTCCATGCTATGCTTCTATCTCAAATTTCCACTTTTCATGTAGTTATCAGTTTTATAACATCTTACTTTCTTACCAGCTAATGGATGTACTTAAGAAAACGTAAAGATTATTTTATCAAGAATTTTTAGTTTTGTTTTTGTTTTTCTTAAAGAGTTGGCCAGGGTACTTGGTGCTTTATAATGCCAGAGACAGAAGCTGGAGGTAAATATCTATCTATCTATCTATCTATCTATCTATCTATTTATTTTTATTTTTATTTTTATTTTTATTTTTAAATTTTATTTTTTAAAATTTACATCCAAATTAGTTACCATATAGTGAAACAATGATTTCAGGAGTAGGTTCCTTAGTGCCCCCTTACCAATTTAGCCCATCCCTCCTCCCACAACCCCTCCAGTAACCCTCAGTTTGTTCTCCATATTTATGAGTCTCTTCTGTTTTGTCCCCCTCCCTGTTTTTATATTATTTTTGTTTCCCTTCCCTTATGTTCATCTGTTTTGTCTCTCAAAGTCCTCATATGAGTGAAGTCATCTGATTTTTATCTTTCTCTGACTGACTAATTTCACTTAGCATAATACCCTCCTGTTCCATCCACGTAGTTGCAAATGGCAAGATTTCATTCTTTTTTATTGCCGAGTAATACTCCATTGTATTTATATACCACTTCTTCTTTATCCATTCATCCATCGATGGACATTTGGTCTCTTTCCATACTTTGGCTATTGTTGATAGGGCTGCTATAAACATGGGGGTGCATGTGTCCCTTTGAAACAGCACACCTGTATCCCATGGATAAATGCCTAGTAGTGCAATTGCTGGGTTGTAGGGTAGTTCTATTTTTAGTTTTTTGAGGAACCTCCATACTGTTTTCCAGAGTGGGTGCACCAGTTTGCATTCCCACCAACAATGCAAAAGAGATCCTCTTGCTCTGCATCCTCGCCAACATCTCTTGTTGCCTGAGTTGTTACTGTTAGCCATTCTGACAAGTGTAAGGTGGTATCTCATTGTGGTTTTGATTTGTATTTCTCTGATGATGAGTGATGTGGAGCATTTTTTCATGTGTCAATTGGCCATCTGGATGTCTTCTTTGAAGAAGTTTCTATTCATGTCTTTTGCCCATTTCTTCACTGGATTATTTGTTTTTTGGGTGTTGAATTTGATAAGTTCTTTATGGATTTTGAATACTAATCCTTTATCTGATATATCATTTGCAAATATCTTCTCCCATTCTCTAGGTAGCCTTTTAGTTTTGCTGATTGTTTCCTTCGCTGTGCAGAGCTTTTTATTTTGATGAGGTCTCAGTAGTTTGTTTTTGCTTTTGTTTCCCTTGCCTCCGGAGACATGGTGAGTAAGAAGTTGCTGCGGGCCAGATCAAAGAGGTTTTTGCCTACTTTCTCCTCGAGGATTTTGATGGCTTCTTGTCTTACATTGAGGTGTTTCATCCATTTTGAGTTTATTTTTGTGTATGGTATAAGAAAGTGGTCCAGGTTCATTCTCCTGCATGTCGCTGTCCAGTTTTCCCAGCACCACTTGCTGAAGAGACTGTCTTTATTCCACTGGATATTCTTTCCTGCTTTGTCAAAGATTAGTTGCCCATATGTTTGTGGGTCCATTTCTGGGTTCTCTATTCTGTTCCATTGATCTGAGTGTCTGTTCTTGTGCCAGTACCATACTGTCTTGATGATTACAGCTTTGTAGTATAGCTTGAAGTCCAGGATTATGATGCCTCCTGCTTTGGTTTTCTTTTTCAAGATTGTGTTGCTATTTGGGGTATTTTCTGGTTCCATACAAGTTTTAGGATTATTTGTTCTAGCTCTGTGAAGAATGCTGGTGTTACTTTGATAGGGATTGCATTGAATATGTAGATTGCTTTGGGTAGTATTGACATTTTAACAATATTTGTTCTTCCTATCCGGGAGCATGGGATCTTTTTCCATTTTTTTGTGACTTCTTCAATTTCTTTCATAACCTTTCTATAGTTTTCAGTGTATAGATTTTTCACCTGTTTAGTTAGATTTATTCCTAGGTATTTTATGGATTTTTGTGCAACTGTAAATGGGATCGATTCCTTGATTTCTCTTTCTGTCGCTTCATTGTTGGTGTATAGGAATGCAACAGATTTCTGTGCATTGTTTTTATATCCTGCAACTTTGCTGAATTCATGAATCAATTCTAGAAGATTTTTGGTGGCATCTTTTGGGTTTTCCATATAAAGTATCATGTCATCTGCGAAGAGTGAAAGTTTGACCTCCTCCTGGCCAATTTGGATGCTTTTTATTTCTTTGTGTTGTCTGATTGCAGAGGCTAAGACTTCCAATACTATGTTGAATAACAGTGGTGAGAGAGGGCATCCCTGTCTTATTCCTGACCTTATGGGGAAAGCTCTCAGTTTTTCCCCATTGAGGATGATATTGGCATTGGGTCATTCATATATGGCTTTATGATCTCGAGGTATACTCCTTCTATCCCTACTTTCTTGAGGGTTTTTATCAGGAAATGTGTTGTATTTTGTCAAATGCTTTCTCTGCACCTATTGAGAGGATCATATGGTTCTTGTCCTTTCTTTTATTGATGTGATGAATCACGCTAACTGTTTTGTGGATATTGAACCATCCCTGCATCCCTGGTATAAATCTCACTTGGTTGTGGTAAATAATTTTTTTAATGTATTGTTGGATCCATTGGCTAATATCTTGTTGAGGATTTTTGCATCCATGTACATCAGGGAAATTGGTCTATAGTTCTCCTTTTTAGTCTCTGTCTGGTTTTGGAATCAAGGTAATGTGGCTTCATAGAAAGAGTTTGGAAGTTTTCCTTCCATTTCTATTTTTTGGAACAATTTCAAGAGAATAGGTGTTAACTCTTCCTTAAATGCTTGGTAGAATTCCCCTGGAAAGCCACCTGGCCCTGGACTCTTGTTTTCTGGGAAATTTTTGATTACTAATTCGATTTCCTTACTGGTTATGGGTCTGTTCAAATTTTCTATTTCTTCCTATTTCAGTTTTGGTAGTGTATATGTTTCTAGGAATTTGTCCATTTCTTCCAGATTGCCCATTTTATTGGCATATAATTGCTCATAGTATTCTTTTATTATTGTTTTTATTTCTGTTGTGTTGGTTGTGATCTCTCCTCTTTCATTCTTGATTTTATTTATTTGGGTCCTTTCCTTTTTCTTCTTGATCGAACTGGATACTGGTTTATCAATTTTGTTAATTCTTTCAAAGAACCAGTTTCTGGTTTCATTGATCTATTCTACTGTTTTTTTGTTTTGTTTTTTTTTTTTTTTTTTTGGTTTTGATAGCATTAATTTCTGCTCTAATCTTTATTATTTCCTGTCTTCTGCTGGTTTTGGGTTTTATGTGCTATTCTTTGTCCAACTCCTTGAGGCATAAGTTTAGGTTGTGTATCTGAGATCTTTCTTGCTTCTTTATGAAGGCCTGGATTGCTATATTCTTTCCTCTTATGACCGCCTTTGCTGCGTCCCAGAGGTTTGGGGTTTTGGTGTTATCATTTTCATTGGCTTCCATATACTTTTTAATTTCCTCTTTAACTTCTTGGTTAGCCCATTCATTCTTTAGTAGGATATTCTTCAGTCTCCAACTATTTGTTACCTTTCCAAATTTTTTCTTGTGGTTGATTTCGAGTTTCATAGCGTTGTGGTCTGAAAATATGCACGGTATGATCTCGATCTTTTTGTACTTACTTAGGGCTGATTTGTGTCCCAGTATATGGTCTATTCTGGAGAACGTTCCATGTGCACTGGAGAAGAATGTATATTCTGCTGCTTTAGGATGAAATGTTCTGAATACATTTGTTAAGTCCATCTGGTCCAGTGTGTCATTCAAAGCCATTTTTTCCTTGTTGATTTTTTGATTAGATGATCTGTCCATTGCTGTGAGTGGGATGTTGAAGTCTCCTACTATTATGGTATTACTATTGATGAGTTTCTTTATGTTTGTGATTCATTGATTTATATATTTTGTGCTCTCACATTTGGCGCATAAATGTTTACAATTGTTAGGTCTTCTTGGTGGATAGACCCCTTGATTATGATATAATGCTCTTCTGCATCTCTTGATACAGTCTTTATTTTAAAGTCTAGATTGTCTGACATAAGTATGGCTACTCTGGCTTTCTTTTTTTGACCATTAGCATGATAGATGGTTCTCCATCCCCTTATTTTTCAATCTGAAGGTGTCTTTAGGTCTAAAGTGGGTCTCTTGTAAACAGCATGTAGATGGATCTTGTTTTCTTATCCATTCTGCTACTCTATGTCTTTTGATTGGAGCATTGAGTCCATTGACGTTTAGAGTGAGTAGTGAAAGATATGAATTCATTGCCATTATGATGCTTGTAGAGTTGGAGTTTCTGGTGATGTTCTCTGGTCCTTTCTAATCTTTTGTTGCTTTTGGTTATATATATGTTGCTTTTGAATATATATATATATATATATATATATATATATATATATATATATTCATCTTTTCTCCCCTCAGAGAGTCCTCCTTAAAATTTCTTGCAGGGCTGATTTAGTGGCCACAAAGTTCTTTAATTTTTGTTTGTCTCAGAAACTTTTTATCTCTCCTTCCATTTTGAACGACAGCCTTGCTGGATAAAGAATTCTTGGCTGCATATTTTTCTGATTCAGCACACTGAATATATCCGCCACTCCCTTCTGGCCTGCCAAGTTTCTGTGGATAGATCTGCTGCAAACCTGATCTGTCTTCTCTTGTAGGTTAGGGACTTTTTTTCCTTTGATGCTTTCATGATTCTCTCCTTGCCTGAGTATTTTGTGAATTTGACTATGATATGCCTTGTTGATGGTTGGTTTTTGTTGAATCTAATAATGGGGGTCCTCTGTGCTTCCTGGATTTTGATATCTGTGTCTTTCCCCAGGTTAGGAAAGTTTTCTGCTGTGATTTGCTCACATAACCCTTCTACCCCTATTTCTCTCTCTTCCTCCTCTGGGACCCCTATGATTCTGATGTTGTTCCTTTTTAATGAATCACTGATGACTCTAATTCTTAAATCGTGCTCTTTTGCCTTAATCTCCCTCTTTTATTCTGCTTTGATATTCTCTATAGATTTGTCCTCTATATCGCTGATTCTCTGTTCTGCCTCATCCATCCTGCCGCCGCTGCATCCATTCATGATTGCAGCTCAGTTATAGCATTTTTCATTTCATTCTGGTTATTTTTTACTTCTTTATCTCTGCAGAAATGGATTCTATTCTATTTTCGACTCCAGCTAGTATTCTTATTATCATGATTCTAAATTCTGGTTCAGACATCTTGCTTGTATCTGTGTTGGTTAAATCCCTGACTGTCGTTTCTTCGTGCTCTTTCTTTTGGGGTGAATTCCTTTGTTTTGTCATTTTGAAGGGAGAAAAGGAATTAATGAGGTAGAAAAATTGAAATTAAAAATATTAAAATTTTAAAAAATATTAAAATTAACAATTAAACACACACCCACACAAAAATTGAATAGATGATGCTAGATCCTTGGTGTGTTTGGCCTGGGTGTTGAAGGTGGTATGATAGATTAGAGTAAAAAAAAAAGGGGGGGGGGAGGGAAGAAAAAAAAAAGGAAATTGTTCGAGAATTAGAAAGAATGAATACCCTGAAATAGACTAAAATGAGGTGATGGGGGCAAAATAGAATTTGAAAAAAAAAACAAAAAAACAAAAGTAGAGAATATAGTAGAAAAAACTTAAAGAAAAATATTTTTAATAAAAATTAAAAATAAATATGAATTTTCTCATTTTCTGTATTTAAGAAAAAAGAAAAGAAACAAAAAAGAAAAAAGATAAAAAAAGAAAAAATCATTTGAAAATTGGAAAAGTGAATGCACTGTAGCAGACTAAAATAAAATGATGGAAGTAGAATAGAATTTGAAAAACTTTACATAACAGCAAGAAATATCGTAATAAAAATTAAAGAAAGATATTTTTTTTCAACGTTTTTATTTATTTTTGGGACAGAGAGAGACAGAGCATGAATGGGGGAGGGGCAGAAAGAGAGGGAGACACAGAATCAGAAACAGGCTCCAGGCTCTGAGCCATCAGCCCAGAGCCCGACGCAGGGCTCGAACTCACGGACCGCGAGATCGTGACCTGGCTGAAGTCGCTTAACCGACTGCGCCACCCAGGCGCCCCAAGAAAGATATTTTTAATAAAAATGAAAATAAAAATAAATTTTTTCTCTTCCTGTATTCAAGAAAAAGAAAAGAAGTATAAAAGAGAAAAAGGAAAAAGAAAAAAAAAGAAAGAAAATTTGAATAGATGAACCTGCTAACAAATTGAAGTAGGACTGAAATTGCTTCGTTTTCCCCTGAAAGTCAGTCCGTGTAGCTCTTTATAGTCCATAAATTAAGCCGGCGTTGAGGTTTGTGTTCTTGAAGAGTGAAGTTGGCCCAGTTGGGTGGGGCTCAGTGTAACAGCTCCGGTCTCCACTAGATGGCGCTGCTAGCCTACTGGGGTGGATTGTTGCGGAGCTTGTAAGTGCGTCTGCGCATGCGTGGGAGCGGGGACCATGGCACCACCCAGCCACCCAGTCTGTTCTCTGGCATCAGCAATCGCGCACCGTCCTGTGTCTTCAGCTCTCGTCCACTCCGTGACCAGGCCACAGGCAGTACCTCTCTCCCGAGTTTTGTCTCAGATGCGGCTGTTTTTCCCGGCCCCTTACGTCCAAAGGACTGTGGCTTTGACCCGTTTCCACCCCCCCCGCCCCCCCGCGGGAAGGTCTCACCGAGCAATGACCGAATGAGCAATGGCCGATTATTGGCTGCACCCAGAAACACCCGCTGGCCCCTGATGCTGCTGGTGCCCCGAGACTGCAGCCAGGTGCCAGCCCGCCCCAGAAAATGTTTGCGAGATAGTGTAGCAGCAGCGTTTAAGGGATTATGGAAAATCACAACACACATCTGGCACCAGGCTTCACCCTTAATGACCTTGCCCCAGCACCAGTGAATGTGGCCGCCTTCTGGGGTCTGCTGGGACCAGGTGGCTTCAACAGTCTCTACCAAATGTCCTTCCAGCAGTGGAACCGCTTTTCCCCGTGTGGCCCGAGAACCTCTCAGACCCCACTCTGTTCCTGGGGATTCGCCCTTCCCACCAGAGCACCGCCAGGTATGGAGCTGTGGAGTTGCAGCCTTTGCGCTCCCTTTGTTTACAATCTTAAGGAATTTAAACCGTCTCCTTTTTCCTTTCTCCCTTTATAGTTTAGTCCCTGCGGCTGTTTCCAATTTTCCACTTTCTCTCCAGCTGCTTTTGAGGAGGGGTTCTTTTCCCGTATTCTCCCCCCTCCCCAGTCTCCGTCTTCTCTCTGCCCGCAAAAGTGGTTCCCTACCTTCCGCAGCTTCTTGCTCCCCAAATTCCTCTCTCTGTGCCTCGTACCTGTTGAATTCTGTGATTCAGGTTGTGCAGATTGTTGTGTTGATCCTCCAATCAGTTTGCTAGTTGTGTAGGGTGGTGCATTGTTGGTCTGGCTGTATTTCATGGACGCGAGACACACAAAAAGCTTCCATGCTGTTCTGCCATCTTGGCTCCTCCCCTCTGGAGGTAAATATATGTGATATCTGAAGTTTTAACATTTGAGCCAAATGAATGAATTTTAAAACAGTCTAAAGGCCCGGTTTCTTAAAATTGGAAAGGGAGTTCTAGCTTAAGTGACTTCCAAGGAACATAACAATAATTCAGAATGAGAATCCAGGTTTTTGTCATGACTCCTGACTTCTATACTGTGCTCTTCCTATTTTAACTGTAAAAACAAGCACATAGGGATATAATTACTAGCAGGAGGAGAATAAGAGTAGGAAATTATCCAGGATTTTTTCACCTCAACTGAACCAGAGTAACTTCCTTTGATTCACATGTTATTTTCCTTATACTCATTTATTAGAAGAAAGTGTTCTTATGTTAGAAGCAAAGATTGAAATCACTGATTGAATAGATGTGATATTTCTTTGTAGATACAAACTCTGCTTTCTCAGGCATCTTATTTTCTTATCCCATGACCCAGGAAAATAGATGAGAGTCATTTTTTGTGTTCTGTATGTCATCTTTTTTTCCCAAATATTATCCCTGTTTTCCAAGAGTTTTAATTAGGCAATCACAAGGTTGTATGTCCAAGCTTTCTATGTAATAAAGTAGTAGTTGAATATTCCACCCGAGATTATAATTATGTCACACTTCCCAATGTAATTTTTTATAACTTAAAAATATGCCTGGATTTTATTCACAGAATGAGCCATAATGTGGTAGGTCTGTATGCACTCCTTCTTGCCCTGCTTCCTACTTCCCAGAATTGCCTCGGTGTAGTTACCCAGGTACTTTGGGGTACCGCATGGACTTTAGGGATACAAAGAATCTTGGCATCCTTCTTTGAAATACTGAGGCAGAAGTACAAGCCTCACGTTCTGTGTGGGTGACAGTGGGGGAATGTGGTCCGAATTGCTTCTGGCAGACATTTGGCAATCCTGTTGCAAAGGTGACTTGAGATGAAGCAGATATCCCAGAGAGCAGCACCAAAAGAAAGAGTCACTACTAAGTCCAGCAACTATGGAACTTATCCTATCTCTGGACTTCCTAATCACTGGGGCTCATAAACCTACCATGTTGTTTGTGCTTTCTTGATACACACACACACACACACACACACACCCCAACTCACAGTAACATTAAAGAAAAAAACAGAATGGAATGAAAGCAAACCAGCCAAGGGCATAAATCATGGGAAAAATTTGATCATGACTAAAGGTAAGAATTAGAGCAAGGACAGCCAGGCTTTGCAAAAGTTGGTCAAATGATAACAAATGCTTATGAAAATAGGCTTTATGATTTTTTGTCAAAAATTGATAATGATTGGGGCGCCTGGGTGGCTCAGTCGGTTAAGCGGCCGACTTCGGCTCAGGTCATGATCTCACGGTCCGTGGGTTCGAGCCCCGCGTCCGGCTCTGTGCTGACAGCTCAGAGCCTGGAGCCTGTTTCAGATTCTGTGTCTCCCTCTCTCTGACCCTCCCCTGTTCATGCTCTGTCTCTCCCTGTCTAAAAAATAAATAAAATGTTAAATTTTTTTTTAAAAATTGATAATGATTATAAGTAGCTTATTAATGTTTCAGAAGTATGCACTAAAGAAGCAACACAATAGCAGTTCCAAAGCTGTTCAGGCAAATGTACCCATTTAGGAGTTCATGTTAGAAGCTTAGTGTCAGTCGTTAACATACGTTGGTCACATCACTGATACTAAATTTAGACGTCTGAGTTTTTCTTATTTACTGTAAGATGCATTCAGTTAGGGCACGATTCTTTTTTGACTCTATGTGGAAGGTGTCTGAGGCAATTTTGTGGAAGACAAGGAACTCAGATGGTAAATCTAAGGTGTGCCCAGATGTTATCCACATGGCCAGAAATATTAGGGCAGTCCTTTTACTTAAAAAAATAAATATTGACCTGAGAAAGGCAGTAGAAAGGACAAATACTGTATGAGTCCACTTATATGAGGTACCTAGAGTAGACAAATTGATGGAGACAGAAAGAAGAGCAGAGTTTACCAGAGACTGAGGAGAAGGGACATCGGGGTCACTCTTTAATGGGTGCAGAATTTCTGATTGGGAAGACCAAAAGGTTCTGAAAATGGGTAGTGGAAATTGTTGCACAACATTATGAATGTATTTAATGACACCGGAGTGTGCACTGAAAAATGGTGAAATGGTAAAGTTTACAGTATGTATATTTTTACCAAAACAGCCATTGACAGCACACAATTTGGTGTATAAATTCAATTATAAATGCTTCCACTTTCCCCTCCTTCCCCCCAAAGTGAGAGTCTGTGTGAGGTGGCCAGCTGGATGAACAGAAAGTGGGTGGGGGTTAAGAGGGGCCAAGAGAAGCAATGTGTGTATGGATCAGGACATGATTCTCTCTCATCCCCCTTCCCCCCTTTTTTTCTCTTTGTTTTTAAAACTGACTTACTGTGTTACTCTATGTACAAAAATTAATGTCCCTGTCTAACTGACCTAATTTCAAAGCAACTTCATTTTTTAAAAAAGGCACCTGGGTGGCTCAGTCGGTTAAGCGTCTGGCTCAGGTCATGATCCCGTGGTCTGAGTTCGAACCCCTGGTCGGGCTCTGTGCTGACAGCTCAGGGCCTGGAGCTTGCTTCAGATTCTGTGTCTCTCTCTCTCTGCCCCTGCCCCCCTCAGACTCTGTCTCTCTCTCTCTCTCTCTCTCTCTCTCTCTCAAAAATAAATACACATTAGAAAAAACATTTTTTAAAATGCTAGACATCAATATCCAGATCTTAAAATAGAATGTGGTACTTTGGCAATGAATGACCAGCAATGAATCACCAAATAGGGGAAAATATTAGCTTCAACCTGGAGACAATCTATTTACTCATTTAAAGAGTGAATTCAGGGTTAAAGCACTGCCGATAACTCTTCAGCCTAAGCTGGGAATACTTTTAAGATGGAGATCTTCCTGTTTCTTGGAGCGCCATATTCTACCCAACACAGTTGTGACTACTGGAATATGCCCCTTAACTTGGGTCAAAGCCTCAGCCCTCATTCCATCAATACATCATATCCCATTTTCATATGATAATAATACCTTACATTTATTGAATTCTTGCTGCATGCAGGTACCATGCTAAATGTTTTGAGTGCACCACCTCATTCTACCCTCATAACAACTGTGGGAAGCAAGTTGTGTTTTTACTCTTAAATGTTTTCATTTTTATAAAAAAAATTGTTAGCCTTCATGTAAAACAAAACAAAAACAAAAACAAAAAAAGCATCTGAGTATATCTCTTCAAAGAGTTTCTGTGACCCAGCCATCTGCTTGCATTACAGCAAGCTAGATCTCCATCTCTGCTTCAGCTTCTCCAAAACATCCCGTGAAGTGTAATGCTTAAGGATGCAAGTGTGAAGAAAATTCATAATCTTGATCACTTTCCCGAAACATAATGTAATGAACCCCACTTGCAAAGTTCACAGCACAGATTCTCCTGATGCAGTGGAAATTGAGCTCGCTTTATTTATTTTTAATTTAAATGGACTATTGAGATCTCCTATTGTATTTCCTTTATAATAGGCACATGATCTGTGACCACTGATCTCAGTTTTCTGCATCGAGACTAACTTCTTAACTTTCTTGCTAGCAATGACTATTTTTTACTAGTTCAAATATGTAGTTGATTGGGACTTAACGTTATTATTCTTGTTATTTCTAAAATGCCTAGTTTCTTCATGTGGTTCATAGTACATGGATGAGACACAGATTAAACAGCTTTCTATTTCCAATCAGACTCAGATTCACAAAACACAAAGGTAAAAGCATTCAGATTTGTAAGTAAGTATTTTTCTGCATATATTTATTTTGCATTCCTCTGATGTACGATTACATAATATAGATTCATGAGAAAGGAACACGTACGATAAATGTAGGGTTTAAGAAACTCCAATGATTTCAAATTAGCATAACTTCACTCAACCACTGAGAGCACACTATTTGAAATCTTTTATGTTGGCACCAGTTTCTCTGTATTTCTTTTTTTTTTTTTAATTTCTAATCTGAAATTTATTGTCAAATTGGTTTCCATACAACACCCAGTGCTCATCCCAACATCTCTGTATTTCTTTATTACTGGATCTCATTACTTGATTTTTATTTATTTATTTATTTTTAATCTTATTTTTATTTTTTGGAGAGAGAGCACATGAGCCCGACATGGGGCTCCATCTCAGGGCCCTGGGATCACGACTCTGATCCAAATCAAGAGTTGGACGCTCAACCGACTGAGCCATCCAGGCTCCCCTCATCACTGGGGATGAACAAATATATCTGAACAAATATATCTAAACAACTATAGAAGTAAGTTTCTGGTGCACTTTGATTAGTCTGTGCCACTTTATATCTACTGTCATTAAAGATCTTCCTTTGGAGTTCTCACTTCTAACTGCATTCAGTAATCCATAACCTCCCATCGTACTGCTCTGTGAAATCTGCCTGGCTTTCTCTCTGTAATGTCAAGCAGTCTTGGTTAAAGTTGGATACGGTGGGGAAAACTTCCTGAGAATACAGGCCACTGAGCCCTTCAAACCTCTTTATTTAACACTGTCCCTCAAGCAACAAGGTTTGTTTCTTCTAGGAGTAGGTAGCTCAGAGAACACTCACTGTTCTAGTAGTGTGTGGCCCTGAGCAGTAAAGGTCTTCGTGACTTTTCAGGACAACAGACACTATTTAGTACTACCTTTTAGGTCTCAAATAAGACGTCACCATTAGAATTTAAAAGCAAAAGCTAAATTTAAACGTCAAGGAATAGAAAGGCCGATAAAGATACCTGTCCTGCCCACCCACGTTTTATCATAACCAAATTAAAACAACCATTAAAGTTATTTATTTTAAGCCATTTGATATGCAATCCACAGTGCCCACCCAGACTAGAATTTGCAGGGTGGTAGAATATTACATATTTAATATCTCAGTAATCATAACTATTAAAATAATCATAATAACACTTTGCATTTACTGAGTACCTTTCATCCAAGAATCTCAAAGCCCTCTCTAAACATTAATTAGTTCTCCCAACATTTCTACCAGATAGATAAATATCACCATCCCTTTCCCCTGGTGAGGAAACCGATACCAGGTGGTTGTGAGCAGTCCCCAGGCTATTCCCTGAGGCTGTGACAGTTCTGGAGTGCTATCTCAGTGAACAAAATTCCCACCTAGTGCGAACTTCTTTCTTTACTTTACATTCATTCTAAGTAGGCTAGGTTCCCAGAGAGCTGTTTTAAAATTGTCAATGAGCTGTAAAATAATTTTAAGAATATATGTAAATCCCCAATGAAACTAATAAAAATAGGACCACAGGAATAGGCATGCATGTGAACGTGCATTTCTGACATGCATTTCTAAATCTTTGTTCCCCAGATATCACAACAAGTAAGACTGAAGTCTATAATCAATTTGTACCTGCCATGATTTTTCTCTTTCATAATTAAGCCATATCACTATTTTTACTTTCTACGTTTGTTCAATTTCCTTGTGGTGTTTCTCATAGAAAAGTTGAACTCTCCAGCTGATTCAATTTCTTTTAAGTTGAGCTGTTGTAGATAAAAATTGAAACCATCTGCATTTATTCCTTTATGCTTATGATACTGAAAACTTTAAATACAGTCAAATTTACATGGGAAAAAAGACCTTGGGCTTTTGAGATGAAGTTTTTGCTTTATTCTTTCGCTATTTGTCTTGGCATTCTAGTTACCACTTAATTTTATACCCAATTTTTCACTTTTCTGTTTTATACTTATATGGAGCTTAGTAATTTTTCACTTTAGTTGTGGATATTCATTGTGAATAAATGCCCACTGCAAACATGCCTTGCTCACTATATTCAATTACACAACACACAATTTTACACATACATTAATTAAAAGATAGAATTTTTAGGAGTCAGACAATTATGTCCCAGACAGAAATTTATAGTACCAGAACAGTATAGACAGTGTCATAGATATTCAAATCCTATAAACCAATTCAGAACTAGTTATGTTAATGGTTTTCAAATGTTAATTATAGAGTCCGAGAGCTCTTAATGTTAAGTTAGAGTCCTTTTAATAGATAATATTAAGTTTGGTGCCAGACCATCTACTTATCCATGTCTAGAAATTTGGGAGAGTTGGAGGATAAAAGTGATGTGTATTTGTTGTTCTTTTAATCATTTATTGATATCCTAAAGCTATTCAAGTAAATTCACTTTTATTTAAAGCATGTGAACTTTGTGTCATAAATTTTGATTACACTGTCCACCATCTTAATATTTGGGCTCTACTGAAATATGTCTCATCTTTTATCCACTTTTCTATAATTTCCTTACTTCCTTATTTATCTTCTACCAACCCTTTTGCTGTTCTGTTTCCTGAAGAACCATTTGCTTGAGAATATCCTCTACCACAGAATGTGGGTCCAAAATATTTTTATCCCTATGTAGTGTGTAGTGAAATTTATGTTGGTTTTTCTAAACCCCAGTGATGTTATCTAATTAGATTGCCTGTCATAATCATTAACACAGCTCTTATGTTTAAGAAGTAACCTAGTTTTAGAAGTCAGAGCTGCCATTTTGTTCTAATTGAGCATTCTTTCCATTTATGTATGCAGAGCTGTGATTTTTTTTAAAGTTTACTTTGATGCTTTTATTTTCTAGATTTCCTATTTTAAAACACTAAATAATTTCTATATAGCCGTTATATATGCACCCCATTTTATATGACATAGAAACCTGAATCAACATGAATTCAAGTTTCTGATGGGTGGCAATGTTGAAAAATAAGAAGCTGATAATGATTGTGGTAACTCTGACCCATTCAAGGAACAAAGTGATGTTTGGATACATGTTGGTCTGAGAGCTATCCTTCTAAAAGTGAAAATGTTCTTCAAACTATTGGTATACCTTTCATCTTCTAAGATTTGCTAAAAAGGATGGGCAATATTTCACATGCTTTTGATGGATTCAGAAACACCTTCTTCTAACACTTACCTTTAAATACAATTTCACATCTGACATCTTCAACTAAACCCCTGAGTCACCAAGAGCAGATTCAGTTCATCCCCTCTCTCACCCCACACCCCAGGTTAGTATCAGGGCCAGACTTGCAGACAGAAGGGCCCCAGGCAATCTTTTCAGCCTCCCACAAAATAATTATTGAGTAATCACTCAAAGCAAGGATTAAGTTGTTGCAGGTTAAGAGAAACAAGAAGTGGGCAGAGAATAATTGGGTTTTGCTGATAGCTTACCTGAGATGCTAGTTTAAAATACTTCCTTTAGTGGAATATGGTATACTCCAGGAAGGAAAGTCTCAAGAGCTAAAACATACATGTCTAAAAAGAAAATTATGGCATAGTTGACTCTATATCACCTGATTTAAGGTGTGTGGATATGGGGAATGAAAAGTTTTTTTTTTGTTTCCTGTTTTTTGTTTTGTTTTATTTTTAAATCAAGAGCTAAATAAAAGTAAATATTTAAGAAAAAAATATTTAAGAGCTACATAGAAGTAAAAAAATGAAACTTTTGTCAAGGACAAAGCAATAGCTACTGCATTTTACTCATTAAAAATTTTTTTTTCAATGTTTATTTATTTTTGGGACAGAGAGAGACAGAGCCTGAACGGGGGAGGGGCAGAGAGAGAGGGAGACACAGAATCGGAAACAGGCTCCAGGCTCTGAGCCATCAGCCCAGAGCCTGATGCGGGGCTCGAACTCCCGGACCGTGAGATCGTGACCTGGCTGAAGTCGGACGCTTAACCGACTGCGCCACCCAGGCGCCCCTGCATTTTACTCATTTAAATAACAGAAACACCAGAGGAATAGAACTATATAAATATTTCTCAAACCAATATAAGTATACTTAAGTTCAGATATTGTAGATATTTGAGAAGAGACTAAGAATTGCAAGAGGGAGAAATAGGTTTAGGCTCAGAAAAGGAGGGAACAGGTATGCAGAACTAAAGACGAGAAGAAATTAGAAACACCCCAAGGAAAAAAAGGCCCCTTCTTCATTTCCTCTGATCCTGATTACCTGGTTCTCAGCATCTCCTTGATCTAATTCCCCTCAGCCAGTTCTTACCTCTGTGTGGGTCGAAGAGCTATAGGCTGTGCTAGCTCACCCTTTCCCTAACAGGCTGGGCAACAATCATCCCTATCAGTCTCAGCCTGTCACCCTCTCTCCCTTTACCATCTCCTTTGAGAGACTCATATCCCCCACCGTCTGCTTCTGAGGGGTCTCTGATAATGAAATTTGTCCTACTCTTTCATATCTGTATATATAATATGTGTGAGACAAAAATAAGGAAAGACCTCAAATCTTCTTTCTAAAAGATTTTAAGAAAACTCTTGACACACATTTTCCATCGATTAAGTTATATTTGACACAATTAATTATTTCAATTATTTTCAACACAGATCACTTTCATAGCATATAAAATAGTCTGTTAGATTTGTTTATTTGTTTACACATTTAGCACCTCTAAATGATCTCGAGTTCCTCTATGAAAAGGGTGCATATTACTAATACCTATGTTTTGAGAGCCTAGCATAAAACCTGGCACAAAGCAGGTACCATACATAAGTTTTAAACTAATGATTAAGTAGCAATTTTTACTCAGAGGTAACATCCACTTATTCAACAAATATTTGTTCAGTTCTTACTGTGCATCAGACACTAATGACATTGGGGATGCATCAAAATATGATACAGAAGAAGCTTTCTGTCCTCTGGATCCTACATTGTAGCTACAGATATAGGAACATAGCTTTTGTGAAAAACAAGTTAGAAATACACAGATTGAGAAGAAATCAAGGCATCAAACTACTTACTGTCATGAAATTAGTTCAGCTTTTGGAAAGAGAGAGTATATAAAGGGACAAGAAGGGCAAAGGCATCCTTGTGTGCATAGTTGGTCATAACTGTTGCTTTTTCTCATAACATTTTTACAGATGTCTGAATAAAGGTAGTTACTCTAATAATAATTGTTAATAAGTAATAGATATATCTTAAGAATATATACAATTCAGTCTAAAAAAACTAAACATTTGATTCCAAGGTACTGTATGTATCATGATAATTAATTATTAAGTTTTCTAAATAAAACAACTAAATTAAACTAATTTAAAATAAAATTTAGCATCTCATTTTCAAAAGCACAGTTTAAGTTAAAAACATACCTCAATTAAACTGTTAGGGGCGCCTGGGTGGCGCAGTTGGTTGAGCGTCCGACTTCAGCCAGGTCATGATCTCGCGGTCCGTGAGTTCGAGCCCCACGTCAGGCTCTGGGCTGATGGCTCAGAGCCTGGAGCCTGTTTCCGATTCTGTGTCTCCCTCTCTCTCTGCCCCTCCCCCGTTCATGCTCTGTCTCTCTCTGTCCCAAAAATAAAATAAACGTTGAAAAAAATTTTCATAAACTGTTAAAGTACACGGTTGCTATGTAATAGCGGCTTTGTTATTTGAAAGTTTTTGAGCTAACTCTTTATGATTGAAATGGTATATTTATTTATAAGTCATATTACCAGAATTTTTGAGCAAATGATTTTCTGGGTAAAAGTTAATAAAATTACCTGCAAAATAACAATTCATTTCTTGTAGCTAGAATTTGATACTTTCTTTGAGACTGCTAATTTAAAAATACTGAAAAAATATGTCCTTGTTAATAAAGAGAACAAAGCAAAAGTTTCAAAATGGTCATCTATTGAATTATAACAGAACATTGAAAATCCAAATCAATGTCTGTGAGATGTTCTTTGAATAATTCAAAACAGTATACGTTATCTATGACATTAGACTAAATTATTATAATTTCCCATTATGTAGTCAGTGTAGTCCTGGCTTTGTTCTCCATGGGACAAGTTAATTAACACTGGACTAATTATTTAATGTCTTTATATGTCAACTATCTCATCTGTAAAGTAGGGATAATGGTAAAATTGTCTGGATTATTATATGAGATAATCCGTGGAAAGCACAGCCTGACATATCCCTACATGTATCCTGATTTTTAAATTGCATATGGGATCGTATAATATACCTTATCCTCAACCTTTTCTTCCTTTTTTTTAAGTTCACTCATTTATTTTGGGAGAGGCAGAGAGTGTGAGTGCAAGTGCAACCACGGGAGGGACAGAGAGACAGGCAGAGAGAGAATTCTAAGCAGACTTCACACTGGTAGCTCAGAGCCTGACATGGGGCTCAGTCCCTCAAATTGTGAGATAATGAGTGTGCCGAAACCGAGAATCAGACACTTAACCAACTGAGCTACCCAAGTGCCCCTAAGCCTTTTCCATTAATAATGCATTGCATAGAGTAGAAGTCAATAACTATTTGTGGGATGAATAAATTGAATAAATGATTCTTGCACGCATGACTTTTGATACCAGTATTTTTTGATAGCACCAATGTATTTTTTCATCAGACAGACATACTATGATTCAATAACTTCTATTTCATGTGTTTTGTTTTTAGAGAGAGAGAGCATACGCAGGGAAGAGGGGTAGAAGGGTAGAGAGAGAGAGAGAGAGAGAGAGAGAGAGAGAGAGAAATCTTAAGCAGGTTCCACGCCTAGCGTGGAGCTTGACTCAGGACTCAATCCCATGACCCTGGGATCATGACCTGAGTTGAAATCAAAAGTCAGATGCTCAACTGACTGAGCCACCCAGACACCCGATATATTCTTTTTTGATGGAAATTTAATCTCTTATACTTTTGAGTTTTTATTATCATCAATATTATTAATATAGCTAATTTTTTAACTGCATTCTGGAGGCCTGAGACTTTCTTTTCACTCACTTTCTGTAATGGAAAGACAAAAACTGTACTACCCAGATTCTCTTGCTGCAAGCATCCTGAATATCAATTAGGTTCCCTTAAAGGGATGTACTCATGGGAATTTTTGGAAAGTGTGTATGAGGTGGAGCCTGCCTACCTTCCCAATT
Organism: Leopardus geoffroyi; assembly: GCF_018350155.1. NCBI lineage: Eukaryota > Metazoa > Chordata > Mammalia > Carnivora > Felidae > Leopardus > Leopardus geoffroyi. The sequence goes on from NC_059326.1 coordinate 46,693,179, forward strand.
TAGCCATTTCGATCAGAAAACATAGTTGATGTGACCCTCGAAGTATAATGAATTCTGTCCATTACTGTTATGTTAATGTCTGTGCTTGGTACAATTCATGGTCTGCCTCCCTCTGTCCCCGACCTTGACTTGGTGAGAGCCTTGACCACTTTGATCCCACCTCAGTGGCTGCTGCTGCTGCCTCAAATAGACATATGATAGGAACCTCAGCAATTCCCTTGCAATCCTATATTAGAGGCCCACTTATGCCTCAGCGATGTTTCTTCCCAGCCCCCTCTGCCATTAGTTTATTTCTGATGATGTGTATCCCTGCTGGGTGTACATGAAAATGCTCAGACCGCATTCATGCAACATGTGATCCAAGGGTAGGTCTGGAGAGTTAAACACATGTCTGCCCTTTTTCTGGACTTGCTATGATGTCCATCCTTTGAAGATCATGTTGGACAGCGCGGCAAGTGTTCGGCATTAGGAATATCAAACAGGGGAAAAAACCCACCCCACAAGCCTCTCTGCTGTTGGAATTCCCCTCATGCTTTTTCCTGGATGTTTTAAAAACTCTTTCTGTAGAATGTTGTTCCTAGAGGAGACAGAGGAAAAGATGACATCATCATCCATTTTATTTACTGTACTTTTCTCTCCTTTCTTCTTACAATCCTTTTCGAGGCAATGATTTTCAGGCTTCTTCCACCCTATCAGTGTTGCTCAAACTTCAGGTCAAAACACCTTAGCAAATCGTGGCATCAAGCCTACTTTTTAAAAAATGAAATAGAATAGACTAGAAGTATCAGGACATATTAACTTCTACATATTATTTCATGAAATTTTAATTTCCATTTTAAAACATATATTTAGCTATGGTTAAATATTCATTTTATATCTCCTTTTGTATATTGAGTCATGAGAAAAAAAATGCATTTCTTCCTGAGGATTTTGGTCCAGTGAAACTCACTGTCCTATATCTTCATCGCGTTCTTGTAGGACAAGTCTCTGCATTTAGATGACAACAAGAAGAGGTGTTCTCTGCACTTTGGAAGAAACTTTAGGATATGATTCCTTTTGGTCTCATCCTAATATCTTCATAAGTGTTAAAGAATTTAGAAAATGTGTTCCCTCTAAACTAAATTTGCCTCTCAAAGTTATTGTGTTGCTGCAAGATCCTTTGATGAATACCAGAAACTGAATACTAACTCTTTATTTTAGCCTCCTTTCTATAGCCATTTAAACCTGCTCTCCTCCCAACCCCCATTCCTACCCCCACGCCTGTGTGCACACAGATGCCTCTGGGCAGATTGCATGGAGGTCGGCACAAGGAAATACAACCAGAAAAGCATATCACATTTCAAAAACATAATCTACACTGCACACCATTACATAAGACCTTCCAAAATGATTCAGTGAAAAGATGATTTTTGGGGAATGAGTTTTTATTTACAAACTGGCATATTGATAATTTGTGATTTATCTTCTCACATAGAATAAGCCTCACAATATCTGGATTAGGCTTTTTGTAAAGCTGGGTTAGATATTTAGCCTATAGAAAAGATACGTAGGGTATGCATTTATGTTCATGGAGAATTACTCTTTGTGTGATAGTAGCGAACTATTATCAACCATCAGAAAGAAGAGAGTAAAGAGAAAAGAATACCAGCGAAGATAGAAAACCTTTACCAATGATTTTTTTTTCATTTCAATCTTTAAATGTATCATATCAAGTAATTACAAACTCTGTTCTCTGGAAATTTAAAAACCTGTAGTATGAATATTATAAGCATTACTGAAACGATTGACATTTAACTTTCAAATATCCTGGGCATGTAAATGTAGTTTGCTTTTGTTTCCTATCTCAATCTAAATACCTGTACTGCCTTCTCTGAAACACTACTCTGCCATTTCCACTCTAGACAAGTTTTCAACCTCTCTAAATCTGTTTCCTCCACTACAAAAACCAAATAACACTATCTCCAAAAACTGCTGAGTGGATTTAAAATACATGGGTATGTATGGGTTTGACATCTAGCAGGTATTTAGGAGTATCAGTGGCATTTCTTTTCCCTTTTTCCCCTTTTTCTTTCTTTCTCCTCCCCTATCCCTTCTCCTTTCCCACCTACTCCTTCTTCTTGGAACAAACCAGCCCAACCTGGCAACCTAGCCTCAAATGATAACACTAACTATATGGAAAAACAGATATGTTCAGAATTCCTTACAATTGAATTTCAAATAATTTGTGGAACACAACCCATTTTACTAGAAATTGCCCGTGCGTGAATTTAAAGACGTCGAAAATTCCATTGCATTTGTCAGTCATAGGTAAATTAGTAGAAAAAACAATCGGAAAAGAGATGATGTCTGTGGTGTTAGGCATACAGGAGGAAAGGGATTTTCCCCTATAACTGAGCTATAAACAACTATTTTTAGGACCAATTTCTCTCTCCAGCATTTAAAAAATTAATAGGCATTATTTTTAGAGTGGCTTTAGGTTTATAGAAAAACCGAGCAGGAAGCACAAAGAGCTCCCACATGTTCCTCCCAGCCCAGTTTCTTCTATTATTAACATCTTGCATTATTATACAGTATATTTGTTACAACCAAAGAATGAATATCAATACATTATCATTAACTGAAGTCTATAGTTTACATTAGGGTTCACTCTGTTGTGTAGTTCTATGGGTTTTGGCAAATGTCCCCTGTGTGTCTATCATTCTACTATCATGCAGTATAATTTCAGTGGCCTAAAAATTCTCTAGTATTTTAATTGTTCAGACAACTATTCAGGTCTCTCTTTCTCTCTCACTTATTTGAAGATCCTAGATGGGAAATATATGGCAGAGTAAGATGGACAAAGGATTAGGAATCTATTTAATAAATCTTTGTGGAGCATCTACTATGTACTAGGACATTTGCTAAGTGTTAGGAATAGAGCAATGAAAAAAATAGGCAAAGAAGGGGCAGCTGGTGGCTCAGTTGGTTGATTTTAGCTCACATCATGATCTCATGGTGGTGAGATCAAACCCTGCTGTCAACGCAGAGCCTGCTTGGAATTTTCTCTCTTCCCCTCTCTCTCTGCCCCTCCCCTACTTGCACACATATGTGTTCACACTTTTGCTCTCTCTCTCAAAATTAATAAATAAACATTAAAAAAAACAAAGAGATATGTCTAGTGAGTATGAAAAATTAGAAAAAAAATCGCAAATAATTGCCAAACGTGGTAAGTACCATGATGGGTGTTTTAGAAAATAGTACATGGATTTATAGCACAGGTGGATAGATGTACATGTCAGGGAAGGGATCTCTGTAGAAGTGAGATTTTAGGTGGGATCAGTGAAAAGGGATGGGAATGACATTCTGCAGGAGGAAACATGTAGGAAAACCTGGAAATGGGAAAAAAAACTCAGCTCTTGGAGGAAGAGTGAAAAGGCCTGTCTTTTCACCAGAGGGCAAGGGACAAAGGGAATGATTAAAATGGTTGAGACTAAAGAGAAGTTTGTGTGCAGATTCTGCACGTCTGGTAGTCTGTAATAAACACAAGGGGGCACAGATCACTTTAAGTGGAGAGTGACACAAAATCAGATACGTATGTCTTCTGCACGGTAAAGGAAAATCAACCCAAGTGGAACTGAGAGACAGGCTAGACTACACGTCTGGTAGTGGTGACTTGGACTGTGGAGGTAAAAATGGAAATGTAGATGCTTGAGGTGTATTTCGGATGTGTGAAGTATGTGTGAGACTTTCCGAATTTCTGTGATTATGAGTGTAAAGTGGGAAATAACCTAAATATCTTAATAAACCCAACCTAAATAATCACGATGTATGAGATTAAATACATTAAAGGGGTTGTGGTAGGTCTGTATGTGTTAAGATGACAAGATCTCCAGGATATTGTGTTCATTGGAAAAAAGAATATCTCAGAATAGATGTAGTATTGCCTTATTTATTTCAGAAAAATAGAAAACAAAATGGGGCGCCTCGGTGGCTCAGTCAGCTAAGTGGCCGACTCTTGATTTCAGTTCAGGTCTTGATATCATGGTTCTTGGGATTGAGCCCCATGCTGGGTTCTGCGCTGATGGTGCAGAGCCTGCTTGGGATTCTGTCTCTCTCTGTTCCTCCTTTCATTCATACAAACATGCTCTCAAAATAAATAAACATTACAAAATAGAAAAAAATCAATCTATGTATATATGTATACATAAGGATGTATCTAGAAAAGAATTAAACAATGACTATTTCTGGAGAGATGAGTGGGAGTATGATTGCACATTTGCTCTGTATCCCTTGGTCATATCTAAATTGCTCTTACAACAAAATTTCGTTTTTATGCTTCATATGTTATGTAAAAATCTAGAGTATGCTGTCCAAAAAAAGAATTACCTTTGCAGATAATATTCCTAATTTTAGGTTAAATAGAACATCTAAATCATAAATCTACTAATTCAGTGATGAGAGCCTAGATCTTCTGAAAGGGTTCTAGTACCTCCAATATTTGAAGTTGCATTACCTCAATGATACTTGCTAAATTGATCTAGTGTTCTAGAAATTTGACTATTTCTTTTTCTTTTTTCTTTTTTAAGTTTATTTATTTATTTTAAGAGAGTGTATGTGTGAACAGGGGAGGGGCAGAGGGAGAGGGAGAAAATCCCAAGCTGGCTCCATCTTGTCAGTGTGGAGCCTGACATGGGGCTCAAACTCACAAACCGTGAGGTCAAAATCAACAGTCAGGTGCTTAACCCACTGAGCCACTCAGGTGTCCCTGGAAATTTGAATTTTTCTGCACCTCCAGTTTCCTATCCTTCTATTTGGACATTAGGTTTAAAAATGAAAACATTTACCAAACTCCCTTACTACTAAGGATTTGAGTATGGATTAAGCTCTTCAAGTTGGAAGCACTCATGTGAGATTTGAGAGAAAAAATTAATGGCATTTTCCCATGGCAGTGAAGTGTGGGATTGGAGGTGGGGTAAGTGTGACTGAAAGATGTGAGTCTTGGCAATGGCTAGACAGTCTACTGACACAGACCCAGCTTCATGGTTGGGTGGCAGCAGTAGTTTCAGACTCTGGATCTCAGCAATACTGGCATGATTTTTAAGCCAATAGTCCACCAGCATGACTTCTGCTCCTTCAGCCACTCTTTCCCCTCAATGACTTTACAAGCATCGAGTTTCCTGTATTAAATCCCTTTCTGCTTGACATACTTAGGCTAATTTCCTGTTCAGGCACTGAAACCTGATTAATACACCCACTTTCTCCATATGGCCTTGTCAGATAACTTCACTGGGAGCTACAGAAAAATTCAGTCACCTAGAAACCCCCACACACCTTTTGTTAGATGTCCTCTTCCCCAGATGTTTGCACCACCTAGGAGGAGCAATTGTCCAATGGCAAAAATTAAATATTCAGGATTATACTTTGTGCTGTTGTCTCTCATCATCAGTTACCTACCCCTATTAAACCATTGCCTTCAGTATAAACACTTTATCTAGTTCTCTAATCTTAAGCATAGACAGACAGACACACACACACACACACACACACACACACACACACACACACATACACACACACATATCTTTGCTTCAACATCTCTGTCATTTACTGTCCCGGAACTCTAATCTCCTGTGTTGAAAACTTTCTTGAAATGTTTGCCTATACTTACTGTTTCCACTTTGTCATCTTCCTTGGACCCTACAATCCACTTCAGTTAATGGTACTACTATGTACCCATTTTCAGCCCCCAACCCTGAAAGTCATGCTTACTCCTGTCTTCCCCTTTTCTGTCACATCTACTTTTTCAGCAGTATATCATAGCCTTGTTCATTTCTCTCCATCTCCATTGTCACTCCCTCAGTCCAAGTTGGCCATGAACGCTCACCTGGACAACTACAATGTCTCTTACCAATTCTTCCTCATTTCATTCTTTGCTCCTTCTGCAACCCATTCTCAATAAAATAATCAGAACAATCTTTTGAAAATGTGCATTAAACCATTTATTGCCGTAATGAAAATGTTTCTATAGTTTCTTTTAACACAAGGGTCTGAATTCCCTAACCTTGCTTCCACAGCACAGTGTAGTATGATCCTGCCATCTTTACCCTCACGTAATTCACCTCTTCATTGCATGCCATACATACTGGCTTTCCTTCTGTTGCTTTAAAACCAAGCTTCTCCTAGTCATGTCATTCTCTGTGCTTGGAATACTCTTCACCATATTCTCCACTTGGCTCATTCCTTGTCCTCTATCAGGTTTCTGGTCTAATGGCACCTTTCTCCTAGACCATTCTATCTAAATTAGAAATGCGATGAACAAACCTGTTTATTTCCATTATAGCACTGACTAATTTGAATTTTAATTTTATTGTTGTCCTCTTACAATAAACTAATTGAAAACAGGGATCTTAACTGTCTTTTTTCCCTTCTTTATCCTCAGAACCTGGCAGAGTATCTGGGACATAGGTTGTGTTCAAAAAATATTTGTTGAAAAATATAAATCACATCTTCTGATATCCAGAGCAAACAAATTTGTTCCTTTCACCAAGATAAACAATAGATGAACCTGAATAACTCAATTGTAATTCATGAATTTTAATTACTTTCCTCCTTCCCTTGTGTCTCCATTGTGTATTGGTTTTCTTCAGTAATGGGTATTCTGTTTTCAATATTAAATTTAAAGTATCCCTTGTATTAATTTAAAAAAGAAATGCTACTTCATCTTCCTCATAGCTATTGTTAATCTGTTTATGTTGTTATTACTGGTAATGTTTTCTTAGATCCCTCATCTGGTACAGTATCCTAATTTCAGAATTATTGTCTTGCCTGTGAAATATTCTCTAGTGAAGAAACACACAAGTCAGGAGACTTGATTTTAAATTCTAACTGGGTGATTTGGGGATAAATAATATAAGCTTTGGGCTCAATTTCCTCATGTGTTGAATTCAAGGTTGAATTGGAAGATCCCCAAGGTCTCTTCCACTTGAATTGTTCTAGAATGTTAAGATAGAGTGGAGAATGAGATTGCTGCATGACAAATAGGAGCTGAAACTGAGCAGACATCAAAAACGGTGATGAAATATAAATAACCAGTAAGACATTTTAGTAATAGCCCAACCTCTTCTAAGTCATCTAATAATATCTTGTATTTTATCATCCTGGATTACATTGTGGTTTAGAATATTGCAATACTCAAATGCTAAGGTAGGTCATCACCATCGGCCCCAACAAGAGTAATAGCATTACATAGCGCCTTTCATCTCAGGCTCTCAAGTCACTTGGTAAACATCAATTAAATTTCAAAACTTCCCTATGCTAGTATTACTGTACCCATTTAACAGATGGAAAAGTGAACCATATTCTTGTTCAAACCACAAACCAAAGCTTTCTCATTTTAAATCAGTAGACTTCCTTAAGTTAATAATTAACATGCTAGCAGAGACCTGGGGTTGAATTTAATGAATGAGAATTTCTATATGTGGTATCACCATGCCCGTGGGTTTATGGAACTATGTGTGGTGTCTGTGAATGTGTGTGGGTGTATATATGGAGTATGAGTGGTTATGATTATAAGTGTGTATAGTCTGTGGGAAAAACTAGTGCATGTGAGTGTGTGCCTGCATAAATATAAAGTTGTGTGCTCTGCAGACACTCAAACTTTTGATTTCTAATTAAAAAAATTCTCTGTTGCATTTAATACTTCTGGCATTCTCTTCACCATCATCCATGCCCTTTTTCTGATGTTTATTTCATTTCTCCACAATTTGTTCTTTCTCTGCCAATCCATGCTCAGAGTTCTGCTCTCTAATTTTTATTTTCACCACCATGCGACCTCTGGTGCTCTTACCATGGTCTCATTGATTCTCTATATGTTACTATTACTCAAATCTATTCCCATGGTTTGACTCTCTTCCCCGGTGTCTTCACTGACCATAGATATCTCTCTATTTAGATGTCCTACCATTATCTCAAACCCAGGGTATCTGAGAACACATTCATCAGTTTACTCACCCTCACTCCCCTGCAACTAAACCTCTTCTTACTCATGTTAGAGGTGACCAACTATCCAGACACCCAACACAGAAATCCAGAATTCACCCTCCATTTCTCCATTCCTCTCACCCTCTACATTCAAACAATTAGCAAGTCCTGCTTGCTAAGTGACTTTCTGTTTGCAACTTCTTCAGTCTGTTGATTCCTCCTAATACCCCTTCCATATCCTTTGAATGGGCCACCATTATCTGCTGCCTGTATGGTGATACAGGTCTTCAAATACATTCTCTAGTCTGATGTCAGAGTGACTTTCATAAGACAATAAACTGATCATGTCTCTCCTTATTAAAGCCCTTCAATGCCCTATCTCCATCACCATTAGAATCACGTCTAGTCCTTCCCACGATTTTCAGGGTCTTGCATGCTCTGACCCTTGCAGACTGCATCATGATCACCATTTGCTCTTTCTCTTTTTAAATTCTATCAACCATAATGATATCTTTCGCTCTCTCCTGTATGCATGCATGTATGTGTAGATTATATTTGAATATATATTACATACGAATACATATATTCACATTCAATTTCTTGAATGTGCATTTTTTCTTTACTCTGGTTTTTCTACATCTCCTCTTCTCTGTGTTTGGCTAATCCCTACTTCTCCTTCAGGTGTCAGCTCAAAAATCACTTTCCCTAGCAAAGCTGGCCTTGTGTTTCAAGGGCACTATGTGCTCTTAGAACTCACTATGTATCACTTATCACATAGCATCTTTATTACCTTTGTTTGTGTGATTTTTCCCCTAGATTTTGAATTTGGGGAAGCAGAATATGGGCCAGATACATATTGATCTAAATAAACTGTAGTACTATAAATAATCCAGGAGCAGTGGGGCACTCAGTGTAAATAGTGTATGTTAGTAGAAAAGTACTTATTATCTCATTAAATTGTCTACTACATGCCAGGTGTGAATGTAATGAGACTGATTTCATGTGTGGTTTATGAAAATAATCTTGGATTTGTAGTCCTATTCATCAGTATACCCAGGCAGGAGAGTTTTCTGCCCTAGTTGTGTGTATCTCTTCATACAAGTTGAGAAATTCTTGGGACTGTGGGGACCATGTACAGGTATAAGCCTACAAATCCCTACCCAAGCAAATGCTTATTCCTCGGATCCATCTTTTTGAGGACTAAAGTAGGCCACCTGCAGGTCGGAAAAGTTACCAGAGGGCAAATATTTGAGGGAGATGAGGATTGAGCATTGATGTGAGGGTAGGGCTTCCCTTCCAAATTCATGCCAAGGTAACTCATGGTGCTGGCCAGGGTAAGAAGAGAAAGAGGAGGCAAGTGGGGAGAGGTGCCAGAGATGAAAGTGAGCTGTGGATCTCCAAGGGGCCTGTGGGCTCTAGGAAATTTGTATCTGGCTGTCCATGTTGGTATGAAGTATATTTGTCAAGGTGGAAAAACATATTTTACTTAATAGTTTGTCAGCTTGACTTACAGCCTTTAACTGTTTAAATGTATGTCATGTGTCTAGTTATACTTTTGTACAAATCCACAATTGTTAGGGACTAGTCTGCTATTTTTAAAAAGCTATTTTCTAGAAGATTTTTGAGTTTTGTAGCAGAATGTGAAACTTAAAACATCCCTTAATTTCTTGATAACTGTCAGTAATATTTTATACCAATAGTAAAATATATTTCAGTTACACCTCAACTGAAATCATGGTTTTCATCATAACACAGAAAACCTATAAATATTGCATAGGTTTTACCTATCCTTTTGACATAATGGCAATGAACGTGCTTCAGCACAGTCCCTGATGCTAATGTTCATGAAAGGAAAGAGACTAATTTAGATCACGTCTTGTTTGTGTATGTGCGTGGTTTTCTGTTTTTTGTTTTTGTTTTTGGTAACTCTCTTTTTATTTTATTTTTGTAAAATTCTATTTATTTGTTTATTTTTTTAGAGAGGGAGGGGGAGAGAGCAAGCGAGCCTATGTGTGAGTGGGAAGGGGTAGAGGGGGAGAGAGAGAGTCTTAAGCAGGCTTCAGGCTCAGCATGGAGCCAGACATGGACCTTGATCCCATGACCCTGGGGTCATGACCTGAGCTGAAATCAAGAGTTGGATGCTCAACTACCTGAGCCACCCAGGTGTTCCAGTACCTCTCTTTTTATAGAATTGCCATGTTTCAGCAGCTTCTCATTATTTCAAAACTCCCTTCTTGGTAAAAGGAAGCCAGTGTTACTATCATTACAGTTTTATTTTGCTGTAAGAATGTTATATATGTTAGACAATATGCATTTTTATAATTTAGTGGATACTGAGTAAGAACTTTGCAAATATTAACTAATTTAGGCCTTACAGCACTTTGAGATAAGAATCATTATTATCCCAATTCTACAAAAGAGAAAACATGGGCAAAAAGAAGTTGAGCAACTTGCTCAAAGTCACTAACACATATCTAACAAATAGCCGACAAAGGACACAAATGCAGGCAGTCTAGTCTAGTGTGACCCCCAAACACTACTCTGATGCTGCTCAGAAGAGTGTTTCCTTCTTTTTTTTTTTTTCTTTCAGTTTTATTGAGTGTTTACTTCTTAAGGGCATGGATCATGGGCTTTTTATTTTTAAACTAAAAGCATAAAATTTTAACAATTAGCTGTCATTAAAGGAGCAATTACTGAGTCTGACTTGACAGCTTATTGGAGCTTAAATTTGAAATTATATAATTTAGATTTTTGAAAACTTTTATTATACTGCATACAACTTTGCATGAATGTTATGCTTTATATCTAAGATGCAATGTATTTCAATCAAGAAAGAGAGCATGCCACCATATTGTTTTATTTTTGGAGGCAGGGTACCAGTTGTGTTACAATTGAAATAATTCATAATAATAATACATCCGTACTTATAGGTTTCATTTCTTAACTTGCCATTATCGGGGGACATGATGTTTTTAGATATTTACAGATAGAAGCAGTCACCGGCCCAGGCAACTGAAGCTTATATCTCCAATATAAATGAATGAATTAATGTCAATGCCATTAATAAAACAAGTCTGTTCAGCTGAAAGAAACAAATCTGAGTGGAACAAGTAATATTGACATGCTTATTTCATAATATATGTGCACATTTCTGCTAGAAATTGGGGTAGTGCAAGCTTATACTTAAGACAACTACATGTGCTGTGAAGTGAATTGCAGAATTTCCATTTTAGCCATCTACATAACAATAATTACTGCACATTCCTATAAAGATTTAAAATACATGTTATACAACTCTTGAAAATAATTGATTCTCAAGGAATAATCTGTAAGGATATGTAACAGTCATTCACCTACTTGATTATGTAAAAAAATCCATTTCACATTATATGACCTTATTTTGCAAGCCAATAGCTAAAGAAAATATGTTATGAATTTCCAATACAATATAAATAGAATGTCATAATCTATAGAGTAAGAACTGTTCTTGAATGTTAAGAAGGTGTCCATATTTTCTCTCAGTATAAACACAGAAGAATATTATTTGGCCTAGATCAGTTCCTTTTATATAAATTAGACTGGAAAATTGCATCAGCTTTATTTAGAAATATCCACAAGAGAGATACTCTGATTATTGAGGTCATTGCTGTGACCACAGTAGTGACTTAAAAATCAGTCTCACAGTTAGGAGGTTTATTATGGAAAGTAATTAAACTTAGCCAAATTTAGGAGAAATTATAGATAAAGGCTAAAAATTTTTGTGTTTCTGAAATCAGTACCTAAAAGATAAAAAGCAAAGTACATTTTCATTACAAAGGTCTTTCATCAGTATAAATATTAAAGTGGCATTACTTTTCCCATGAAATAGGAGGATTATTTTTTTTTTTTAGCATTTAGACAAAACTTATGTTTAGCCCACCTCTGCTTGGACAGAATAGAACAGAGTTAATTTAAATACAAGTTGCACTGGTTATACACACACATGCACACACACACACATACACACCCCTTCATATACATATACATATACATATACATATACATCATATACATATACATATACATATGATGAAATTCCCCTAGCTCACCCTTCTATTTTCAATTTTAATTAGGATGCTAAGAGATTATTTTTAAAAGGTACATTTAGAACAATTGTTCCCAGGTACTTGAATTTCAGTAAAGTAATATCCCACCTCCTATATATATATATATGTTTATGTAATTTATAATATATGTAATCTGTGGACTGGCATAGAGCTGCCATCTTCTAATTTTGCTAACCAAACCATTCAAAACAAAACTCAAAAATCAAATGTTCTATTATACTATCACTACCATTTCATTGCTGATCATGGGACATGAAACATTAGTAAGAAGCACATAATCTAAGAATATTGGATAGTTCTTATAAAAAGAGAAACACTGATGACTTTATTCCATTTTCTACCCAAAATCACAAAGATTTTTGTGTCCTTCTCTGGTTTCATGAATTGAAAAATAGTATTTAATTCCCTACTTTAAGCGAAATACTTTTATTAATTCTCCTTTTCCTTCTCTTTCTCCTCCTACTCCTTCTTCTCCCTCCTTTATTCATTTATTAATTCATTCAATTTACAAGTAGAACATCTCTTATGTGTCAGGTTGTTTTGTAGGCACCAGGGATTTACAGCGAATGACAAATTACTGTCCTCATAGACCTTACCTTGATGAGATTAGAAAAGCATGTTGATTCTACCACCATTACATATATTCCCAGTATGGCTCCTATTCTATTTCTGCTGTCACTATCATCATTTCCTGCACGGTTCCTAACTTGTCTTCAGGATTCTATTATACAGCCACACCTTGGTCCAAGTCTATCATTCTCAGTGTAGTCAGAGAGGTCTGCTCAGACTTGAATCAGTCTCTCCCATTCTTAACTACCACCCCCTCCCCAATCCATGAATCCTCATAACATGTAGCCTTTCCACCTTATTGCAGCACCAAAGGCAGTCTGGCCCCTCCTACTCTTCTAACATTTATTCTCTAATTCAACCACGCTGACTCCCTTTCTGCTTTTCTTACATTTCACACTGACTCCTATTTTAGGGCTTTACATTAGCTCTGCTCTTGCCTTTCTCCCAGCTCTGTAAGAAACAAAATATTCCTACTAAAGTGTTGTAGAGAAATAATGATCTTACATAAAAAGAGGTGGTCTGGGACTGCCTATTCCAATGTCTCATTAGGGGTACTCTTTGGAACTTACATTCTAGTGGAGAAGGAAAGATAATGAGTAAAATACACAGTGTTCAAAATGGTAATAGTCTTATGAGGACAAATGAATCAAGACTGGGGGATAGAATAGAGGTGTGTGTTCAGCTTTAAAACGGTGACACAGGAATTGATCAATAAATATTACAGTTGTCATTACTCTGTTTTCCTATTATTGTTGCTGAATAGAAAAATGGAAAGATGTCACAGATTTGTATTTCTCCTAAGTAGTAATGTCACTTTCCTAAGTATTGTAATAGATAGTTGTAATGAAGTTGGGGATGAAAAGTTACATAATATATTGGGGGTTAGATCTCCCATGCATTCCTCCACCATTTTATGTCAACAATGCCAAGAAGTTGCCTGAGGTCATGAGCATTTCATTTCACTTTGAGAGAGCCACTCTTCTTATTCTTCTACTTTATTTCCTGCTTACTTATCATTGCCATCGTTGAGTAGTACTCAAAAGTAAAGAAAATGTTTAAAATGTGAGGCAAAAAACAAACAAAACCAAATTTGAGTTAGCCCTAAAGGAATTTACTTTTTGATGCACAAGAATTCATTATCAAAAAGTGCATCTCATTGTGAACCAGTTTACAAAATATAGAATAAATATTAAAATGAGATAATTTTAATTGTACAGGGAATTTCTTTTAAGATATTTTCTCTCCTAACATGACACAGAGTTTTCATATAAAAATCATGTTTGCCCATAAGTTCTCAAGAATATGATCAGTTGCATAAACTATAATCTTAGGTAAACTTTTAAAGATTATTTCATAGAATTGCTGTTGAATCCCTTTGTGTCTACAAACAAGAAGTCAGTGCACATATCATTTCATTTGTATTTGATATTACACAAGATGCATCAAGGGTGAATGTTTTTCACATTTCTGAAGTAGCACAGCCAGTTTTGAGAGTTATTAAAGATTTGAATTTTCCAAAAATTTTCTCCCTCTAGCCTCCCCATATTCTGATTAATCATTTATTAACAATAACACTGTTGTGCTATGCATTTTCAGTGTTGTATATTTGCATGGAAGTTTATTTCTAAGCCTTGGAACTATTCAATGGCAATAAAATGTGCTTTTGTGTTTTTAAAGAACTTGTCTGGAAATAGTTTTTAAAATCTACTATGATGTGCTTATTTATTTATTTATGTATTTATGTATGTATGTATGTATGTATGTATGTATGTATTTATTTTTACAACTTTATTTTTATGTAATCTCCACACCTATGCTCGAACTTACAGCTTTGAGATCAAGAGTCATTTGCTCCACTGACTGAGCCAGCCAGGCACCCCTGTGATATAATCATTTAAAAGTATAAATAAAAATATGAGATTTCTCTTGTTCTTGAACCTCCTTTTCCTTTCCTACTCTTACTACTTTATGTTAATGCAAATTTAAAAACGTGTGGGTCTGTTAAAAATATCACTGAAGAAGGATTTAAAGCAATTGGAATCAATGAGAATAATAATAATAAAAAATACCCATTCACTTAGTCTTGGACACATGTCCTAATTCGTACACCACTTGCTATTTTCCTTCAGATAATGTATTTTCTTCCTGTCCTTTTCTATAAAGATTTGCATTCAAAGAAACCTTTAGTTATTTGAGTAGATGCCTTTTTAATTTCTTTTGTTCTCTCAGATTGCTGCTGCTTTCACTACTGGTTTCCCAACTTCTCTTTTTGATGCCACATTTTAAAGTTCCAGTTGGCTTGCTTACCTGCAATAATAAGGAAGAGGGATGTTTTAGATTATGGTTTGCATTGTGAGGATATCCCTGGATCATTGCACACTGGATTTAATATGAAAACTGTATTTGGAGTCATTTGATTTGCAGAAATAACAAGCCTAAATGCTTCACTTTCTAATGGTAATTAGTTTTCAACCCAGACAGTCTGGATAGCTATATATTTACTACCTTGTAAAGGACTATCATAACAAGCCCTTAAGCATTATTTGAAAATTAATAAACTAAAGTAGGAGGAAACCCTTTACTTTCCCATAGCAACATGAACTGAGTTATATTATTTTATTGCAAAATTTCACTTTTCAATTATAGGTTTACTAAATTAAGAGGCTTGAAAAGCATAAAAACAATTAGTTTCTTAACACTGCAGATGACTAATGCAATGAGTCCATTTTACTGTATGGAACAGGTTTTTGGTGTTTTTTTTTAAAGAATTTTTTCCTTGAATCGCCTGAGAATAAACCTTGATTCACAAACAAATCTTGTTTCTATTACATTAATAGAATGTATTACATAAGTGGAGTTTTCTAAATTAGGTAAAAATAGATCTTACACAACAATCTTACTCTTTACTTATTTTCACATTTATGTTTTTATTGTTTTAATTGAAATTTGCAAGTAGAGAAATTTAGTTGTTAAAAATCTGCAAATATACAAGAGATTCTGTAGTCTGGAATTGAGCTAAATAACAATTGCCATTAGTGATTATGTTAGATTTAAGAGATAAGATTGTGTATAAATTGGGTTAATTATGTAGAAGAGAATGTGAAGAACAAAAAAACTACTTAACCTAATTCTCACCATCAGAGTGAAGGTAGAGAGGCAGTGTTAATCAGCTCTGGCAGAAAGGAGTCATGTAATCCCTTTACTACCAGACCCCGTGCTGTGGCTCTGGGTCATCTGGAATGTAAATTCTTCTGGGTCTGATGTCTGACTGTGTGAATGGTGTGTGTGTGTGTGTGTGTGTGTGTGTGTGTGTGTGTGTGAGCCTGAAGAAAGAGCAAGGATTAAATTCTACAGAGACAAGTTGGAAAGCATAAAGAGCAGAATAAGTAATTTTTTCCTCCACTCTTGACCTCCCACTCCAACTTTAAATGTACACATTTATTCTGTTGGTTTTTATGGCATAATGGTGAGAAGCAAATGCTTTGCCACAAAGAGCCAGGATTCGGATTCTGGCTTCAACGCTTCCCAGCTGCGTGATAATGATCAGGTCCCTTAACCTGTGTGTGACTCAGTCTCCTCATCTTCCAAATGAAAATGATCACTTAAGGATTACATGAGTTATTAAGCATGAGTTTCTTACAACAACAAAGCCTCATGCACACAAATCAGGATAGCAGGATCTATGGAAATGATATTGATTCTAAAGACGAAATTCTCATTCTGCCAGATTTTGTTTGCACCCTTTAAAGGACTTTTTTTTAAGTAGGCTTCACATCCAGTGCTGAGCCCAATGTGGGGCTTGAACTCATGACCCTGAGATTAAGACCTGAGCTGAGATCAAGAGTTGGATGCTGAACTGACTGAGCTGCCCAGTGATCCCTCTTTAAAGGATTTTTTAAATCCTTAATTTCCTAAGTCCATAAGTCATTTAGCTCTAATGAAGTGGAGAGGACATAAATTGAAAAAACAGGACACCTGAGTGTCTCAGTCGGTTAAGGGCCCAACTCTTGATTTCAGCTCAGGTAATGATCTCATGGTTCGGGAGTTCGAGCCCCTCATTGGGCTCTGCACTGACAGCACAGAGCCTGCTTGGAATTCTCTCTCTCTTCCCCTCTCTGATTCTCTCTCTCTCTCAATCAATAAATAACCAGTTAAAAAAATAAAAATAAATAAATTTAAAAAAACTATTCAATGATAAAGAAGAGATGGAAAATATAAATTCTTGAATAGAAGGTCTCTAAGCCATTACATTTAAAAGTTTACATTTTCATAGTGCTGTTCCTGGGTTCAAGAATTCCATGTGCTCCTGTATAATTCTAGTTGTCCTCCACACCATCAATATCATAGATTTCTGTTAAATGAATGAGCAAATGAATGAATGAATATGCCCATAACAATCACACTTGGAAGAGTGGTAAAAACAAACGAACAAACAACAACAAAAAATTCCCTGTTGGCCATATGTTTTTTCAAATTAATGTTTTCATTTTCTTTGGGAAAATACCAAGAAGTGGATTTACTGGATTGTTTGGGTTGTTTGAGAAACCTCTATTCTGTTTCCCCCAGTGGCTGCACCAAGCTACATTCTCACTAATAGTGCATGAGGTTCCCTTTTCTCCACATCCTCACCAACACTTGTTATGTCTTACCTTTTTGATACTAGCCATTCTGACTTAGGTGAGGTGATATCTCATCACGGTTTTGAGTTGCATTTCCCTGCTGATTAGTGATGTTGAGCATCTTTTCATATGCCGGTTGGCTATCTGTGGCCATCATTTTTAGGAAATGTCTGTTTACTTCCTGCCCATTTTTTAAACCAGATTATTTGGTATTTTGGTGTTGAGTTGTATGAGTTCCCCCATGTTATTGCAGCATAATTTACAATCGTCAGAGTATGGAAGCAACCTAAGTGTCCATTGATAGATGAGTGGATAAAGATGTGGTATATACAGGTGATGGAATATTACTCAGCCATTAAAAAGAATAAAATTTTGTCATTTGCAACAGCCTGAATGTGCCTACAGGGTATTATGCTAAGTGGAATAGGCCAGAAAAAGAAAGACAATCACCATATGATTTCACTTATATGTGGAATCTAAAAAACAAAGCAAATGAATGAACAGACAGGAAAATGACCAAAACAGAAACAGACTCACAAGTACAGGGAACAAACTGGTGGTTAACAGAGAGGGGGAAGGAGGGATGGGTAAAATAGGTGAAGGGGATTAAGAGGTACAAACTTTCAGTTATAAAATAAATTAATCATGGGGATGAAAAGTACCACGTAGGAAATACAGTCAATAATATTGTAATAATGTATGGTGACAAACTGTAACTACACTTATCATTATGGGCATTGCATAATGCATAAAATTGTTGAATCCCTTTGGGTGTACCTGAAACTAATATAGCATTGTATGTCAACTATACTTCAATAAAAAGTAAACAAACTGATAGAAGACTAACCTTGATCCCCAAGTGTATTTTGTTTGGCCTTCCTAGTCTGTTAAAGATAAAATTAGAAACATTTAAAATTTAGGGGACTTCATGTAAAAAAAAAATCTAGATTTTTAAGGCTTATCCAAAAATTAACATCTCTGTTAAGAGTAGGGCTTTGTTCCTGCTTGAACAAATTCCTGGAGCCAGGCAGTGGCTGTTTCCTAAAATGGGCAGAATGTGGTACATGTGACTGTGACTGCTTAACTCATTTATATCACCTGCCAGGTCCCTTTTAGACTCCATTTGTTAATCTCTGATCTAGAATGGCAGACCTTTTTGCCACACTTTGGTTCCCTTACGAGGTTTTTCTCATAGCTTAAAACAAGTGGATGGACTCCTCAAACCATCCAGGGTTTTGTCTTTCTTTAGTGAAAGGATGAAGCCCCTGAGTTAGTAATAGGGTTTTTCATCCCAGGCACTGCTGGCATTTTGGGTCTGAAGACGTTTGTTGTGGGAGTTGTCCTGTGCACTGTAGGATGTAAAGCAGCATCACTGGCCTCTACCTATTGGATACTCTCCCACACGGTTTGACGAGTAAAATTGTCTCCACGCATTGCTAAATGCAACCCAGGGATAGGGAATTGGGAGGAGAACCAATGAGTTAGATATCAAATAGAGGAGGACAGACACTTAAGCTCAAAGGTGGTGCCAGATTGATATCAGAGAGGTATTGATTAACCTGCAGGTCAGGGATTGGCCTCAACGCTGGCACTATACCCAGGTTCCAGACTTAGGTGCTGGAGACAGACCACTGACTTAACTATTTTTGTTCAAACTTAAGCTATTCAAGTTGATCAGGATGATAATGCTGTGGTTTTCTACAGCCCTTGATTTTTGATGGAGTCTAGAAGGACAAGGGAGTATGGTTAACAAAGTGATGTGATAAAATGCAATATTCTGCACGTAGTAAAATCTGGATAACATTCATATGCTGGCACTTCATCCTGTTTCCTACTCACATGTGCTCCTGATGAATTATTTTTAAAGTATGACTAAATTATTCATTACACAGGATAACCATTATTTATGCAACTGAGGTTTACCACTAACATTCCAATATGGATTTTTTTTTTTTTTTACTTTGGGACTTCAATAAAGCTTCTAAGAATAGAAATATATGCCTAGAATTAAGTAATTCACATGGGACACACCGTAATGGCAGAGGAGTAGTACAAAGTGATTAAACCTTTAAATCTTAAGGGAATCTTTAATAACAGTAAATTTGATAAAACATTATTTATAATATTTACATATATAGTTGAATCTTATGTACATGTCTCAGTTAAAACATCTCAAAACATTGAAGCAGATTAAGCTGCCGGAACCCAACAAATTTCTCCCACAGGGATCTGCCTCATGTATTTCATGTAACTAAAAATTAGGTAATACTAGGTGACAATAAAAGTACAAAAGCATAAAATTATTTATCATTTAAAATTTATTTTCATGGAATCAGAATAATAAATACCATATAATACACCTAATCTGTCTTTCTTTTTCTTACGCTTCCTCTCCATCCATTCTTTTTGCCAATGAAGGTATATTCCCTATTGCTTGTCCTCTGATGCCTTGTCCAATGTCAATTTAAATGAACCGGGTGATGACTTCAAGTATAGTACAATTCTTCCTTTGGGAAGCTACTCCTTTGACTAATATTAAGTGAGTTACTATTGGTATGTTAATTAGGTACTTCACTTCGCATGGGCTATTTATGTACAATGTACCCTTCAGCCATGAATTGACATGTGAGAAACATCCCAAGATGAATTCAGGAGTTTTTCCACATACAGAGTTCTGTTGATGATATTAAAATGTATGTTTTTTTCCAACTATATTTTTGTTTTAACATTGAAAATTGACCATAACTCAGGGCGCCTGGGTGGCTCAGTTGGTTGAGCATCTGACTTTGGTTCAGGTCATGATCTCACGGTTTGTGAATTCAAGCTCCATGTCGGGCTCTGTGCTGACAGCTCAGAGCCTGGAGTCTCCTTCAGATTCTGTGTCTTCCTCTCTCTCTGCCTCTCCCCTGCTCACATTCTGTCTCTCTCTCTCAAAAATAAGTAAACATAAAAAAAAGAAAGTTGACCATAACTTTTACTATTTTAATATATAGTTTTAAAAGTAAAAACAACCCAAAAAAACTAACTTCCTTCTGAATATATGTTTTAACAGTGGGACCAGTTTTCTCTTTGGATGGCTAATGGCACACAGATGAAGAGAAGCATTATCATAGATTTATATTTTTAATGTTTGTTTGTTTGTTTGTTTGTTTATTTATTTAAACATGTATTTATTTTTGAGAGACAGAGCACGAACAAGGGAGGGGCAGAGAGAGAAGGAGACACAGAATCCAAAGCAGGCTTCAGGCTCTGAGCTGTCAGCACAGAGCCCATCATGGGGCTCGAACCCATGAACCATGAGGTCATAACCTGAGCCGAAGTCAGATGCTTAACCAACTGAGACACCCAGGCGCCCTACATTATCATAGATTTAAAAGAGTTAGAAAATGGAGTAGTCAACATAGAAGCCATAGAAGAAACAAAAAAGCTTGGTAAGAAATTATGCAGTCTGTTCTCCCAAGTAATTGTTGCTTCTACTCAAGCATATCAATGTGTAGACTTCAGGCCTAGGGCAGCTCTTCACTTTGAGGGCCAGCAAAAAAGATATTTAATAGTGAGAGCTGAAGTCAGTTCTGATCAATAACTTCAACACATCCTCAGACCTTCACATCATTCAAGTCAACTCTTGCAGTAGTTTCCATACAAATAGAGATCTTTCTTATCTCACTTCAGGAACAAACTTTCTTTTAGACTTTCACTTAGAAAGTCTTATCCTACTGGAAACCAGCTCCAAATCTTGGTGAGCACTGCTATGACAAAAAATGATGGGGCCACCCATACTCAAGAGCTTTTGCTTACAAATATGAAATGATTCAGTGTATATGATGCATGGTCATGAATGCTTTCGTATTTAATTATAAACATCATATTTATTGATACAATATCTTTCTGATATAATATGGTTTCATAAAAACAAAACAAAGCACTGAAAAGAGAATTCATTGCATATGACTGGTAAAAATCACTGTTGGAAGAAACCAACCAAGGTATATCTTTCCAAATCTCATTTCAATATCAAATTTTCGACTATATGCACTACCATTACATCTCTAAAATTGTTGAGCCAATCTCTGCACTAAACTAGAGAAGAGCTGGAGTTGAGTCGTGTGATAAAAGCAGCATCTGCTTAAAGCCTTCAATATTAAGGGGAAAGTATGAAGGATGCTATGTCTGAGAACAGAGACCAACCAGAAACCAAGCTCCCAAAAGATGTAAAGACATGGACCGTCAGACCACACATTGACTAGCAGTGGTCTCAATCTGGACCAGACAGAGAAAACTATAAAGAAGAATAAGCTGCTGAGTAATCCCCTGCCCACTGGAGCTTAGAACATGATGGTTATTTTTAAATTGGTTTCAGTAACTGATTTCGGATTAAATAAGACGAACCCTGAACAATCAGCATCACATCTCAGCTCCAAAAACTTCAAACTTGCCTTTGACTCAGATGAATTTAAGTAGACTTTAGATATTAGAGAAAAAGTGCAATACACATGCAATTCCTGAAAGAAAAAGCCAGAGATCTGTCAGTCCACTTTATTTTGAACCAAGTCTGGGAAGGAAAATGGTATGTGAGCAAATGAACTCACAAATAATTACACTGGACATTTTAATGCTGCCACCAGGCCCTTTTTAAGGCTTTATAAACTGATCTTAATTTTGTTATACTGACCCCCAAAGGCACTTCCTATTGTAAAATAGTCTATTAAGAATTGGTCTATATTTTGAAAAGCAATAATATTAAGTTCATTATGGCTTTTTGCAGTCCAGGCACTAATTCAGCTTGTGTAATCCTCTTAAGGTTTTAATGGGTAAAAGTTATTTTAAGAATTTTTGCAAGCAAACTATATAGGTATGCTTAGAAAGGTACTTCTCTTTCAGACCCTTTAAAATATATAAGATATTTATGCTAAATTGATTCATGTTAAAAAAGGTAACACATCCAGGCAGAAAGCCTTAATAACACAGACTTCTGTATAAGGTAATGTTACTGCTCAATCTCTGCTGAAGAATCTTGACTTTAAAAGCCAAGATAGTTCTGTTATAATATATAACAATACATTGTTAATATGAATTATAATATTATCATTATCCCTAAATCAAGTTATTTTCAGTGTGGAAAAAGAAGTAAAAACAGATAAACAACAGATGAAGGTTAAAATATCATTATTTTCATAATGAAATCCCACTAAATGCTTGTTTTTGAACACACTTCTCTTTAAATATCACAATATATCCTGTCAACAAATATAATAAAAAACGTTTTAAAAGCCGACTTCTGTTCCGTAGTACGGAGAAGTCATAATTGATTTAACCTATCTGCTATTGTTAAGTATGTCTATAGCTTCCTTTTTTGCTTTCTTTTGTTATCACAAACAATGTTTTAAGGAACATTCTTTCATAGAGAGGCAAATTAGGATGGTAGGCGTTTCGAAATGTCGGTACTAGGTGACAGATAGCAAGGCACAAGCTGCAGGAAGCCCACTCTCCAGTTCTGTGTCCGCGATTACATGAATGTTTTTAATTTTTTTTATATATATATTTTTTAACATTTATTTATTGAGAGACAGAGAGACACAGAGTTTGAGCAGGGGAGGGGCAGAGACAGAGGGAGACACAGAATCAGAAGCAGGCCCCAGGCTCTGAGCTGACCGCACAGAGCCTGATGTGGGGCTCGAACTCATGAGCCGTGAGATCATGACCTGAGCCAAAGTCGGAGGCTTAACTGACTGAGCCATCCAGGCACCCCTAATTTTTTTTTTCAATTAAACCTTTTTAAGTTTCAATTTTCTCATTTGTAAATGAGCAAATAACATCTTGTGGGTTTTGTTAGTCCTAAATAAGGTGATTTACATAAAATTCTTAGCTGAATACTTGGCACATTTTATTCATTCAATTGATGCTAGCTAGTACTTGTACTATTATTATGCCTTGTAAAGTTCATCTTCAAAATCCTTATGTCAAATTCTTGGTCTAAGAATTTCTGAGTCAAAGTATACACATATGCATATTTTTAAGTTTTTCAACATATTGTCAAATTTTCTTTCATAAAGCACTTAGAATTAAATACTTTTTTCAGTAGAATAAAACATACAAATGTTATATATATATATATATATATATATATATATATATATATATATATATATATATATCTCGAGGTTTTGTTCATTCAAAAGTGGAAATTTGTATCTCATTATTTTCTTATTTTTTTTTTTTTTAATTTTTTTTTTTTTCAACGTTTATTTATTTTTGGGACAGAGAGAGACAGAGCATGAACGGGGGAGGGGCAGAGAGAGAGGGAGACACAGAATCGGAAACAGGCTCCAGGCTCTGAGCCATCAGCCCAGAGCCCGACGCGGGGCTCGAACTCATGGACCGCGAGATCGT
This sequence comes from Leopardus geoffroyi, assembly GCF_018350155.1. Taxonomy (NCBI): domain Eukaryota; kingdom Metazoa; phylum Chordata; class Mammalia; order Carnivora; family Felidae; genus Leopardus; species Leopardus geoffroyi. The sequence continues at coordinate 46,716,823 of NC_059326.1, forward strand.
GACCTGGCTGAAGTCGGACGCTTAACCGACTGCGCCACCCAGGCGCCCCGATTTTCTTATTTTTAAACATTTTAAAAAGTTTATTTCTTTATTTTGAGAGAGACAGAAAGCACTGGGGAGGGTGGGAGAGGGGAGGAGGAAAGGGAGAGAGAGAATCCCAAGCAGGGTCCATACTGTCAGCACAGAGCCCAATGCAGGGTTCGATCCCAGGAACCATGAGGTCATGACCTGAGCTGAAACCAAGAGTCAGATGCTTAACCAACTGAGCTACCCAGGAGTCCCTGTATCTCATTTTAAAAAATTTGTTTGTAATACTAAAAAGTTTACTTTTTTCCCATATGCTTTCTGTTTATGTTCTATGAATTACTGGTTTAATCCTAAACTTATGTTTTATTAGTTCATCTTTTTCTTACTAATTTGTTTTTATATTAAAGATATTAAGTCATCTCTTTTCTTACTGATTTGTTATATATTGAAGAATATATAAAGAATATCTACTTATACATTTAGATGTATGCATACTTATATATTTAAGCTCAATGAAGATAAGGATTGTTGCCTTTTTTGTACTTTCTTATATCCCCAGTACCAAAATGGTGCCTGATATATATTAGGTGTTATTGAAAACCCAAAAATTGCTATTAAATTAGCTAAAAAATCTTAATACAGAAAATCCTATAAGCAGAATAATAAAAACTTTTGTAGGTTATGATAGTTGAATATTCAGATTTTATAATATTAACTATTGCATTTCACTGCCCCACGTCCTCATTTAAGTCCTGCTCATCATCAGTCAGTATATTGCAAGTTTTTTGGTGTTAATGTAGCATATTTGAGCTGCTTTACTGGAGCTAATGGGATGTTTTTGAGTGGTAGGTTTAGCGCAGACAACCAGTATGGTAAAGAAAACTAAATTCTTAGAAAGCAAAGGTAAAGGAGGCACAAATTTTAATCATTATTTAAAACCAACTAAATGCAGAAAGAATATTTATTTAGGAAAGGGTTTAACTAATGAATTAAAAATTAACATTTCCTTCTTTAAGTGACTAAACACCTGAGTAGGTATAACAAAATATCTGCATTTGTTAAAACGAAAGGTTTATAGAAAAATTCACTCAATATACTATGTGCATACCATGAATATCAAAAATTTTCCTGTATTAGTCAGAAGGCAGCCTGGAAGACAGAAAGGACTACACAGATTCCTAGCAGAAGGAAATTATCACAGGGAATAAGATTCCAAGGAAGGGGAGGAGCTGAGAAACCAAACAGTGAAGCAATTCAGAAGTCAACTGCAGGAAGCTGGAGGGACCAGAGGCCAGGACCATCCAATGGGAACTGGGACCAGAGACGGAGATTCATTCCCATGAAGCTGAGTCCATAGTAGAGATGAGACTTTACTGCTGCAAGACATGCTATAGAGAGGAAAAAGATGGGGAGAAGTATCCTGTCTTGTCCCTTCATCTCACCTTCCAGTCTTACACTAGTGTCTCCCATTGGTTTAAGTTAAAAATCAGGTGAAGGGAATCTGGCAAATATGCCCTGAAATGCAGAGCAGACAGTGGGATGGAAGGCATCTGAGAGTAAATTGACAATTGATGGACAATCCTAATTATCAAGTGAACAGAAGAGATCTGGAAAATAGGCTTCCTCAGGGCATTAGCAGAAAAGAGATCCTCACAGGTAAACAGGTCCCGTGGTTGGGGGTGGGGGGGTGGGGGTAGGGCTAAGAGGATGGGGCGGGGAGCAAGCAAGTGAAATATAGGGACTGAAAAGTAGAATAGCTTCATGAGAATAGAAATGCTATGCAATGGAGAATGAAGAGAAGTTTAATGAGAAACAGAAGAGTGATGACAAAGATGAGGCATAATTATTGTCATTTTTGCCAGTTTGCTCTGCTATTTACTTCCTATCATATAATAACTATTAGTGCAAAACACAAAGTAAAAAATCACTCAGAAGATATATTCTCCAACCTAAGTAAGCTAAAATGGATATCTTTTAACTTTATCAGTTCCTCAGCACATATCATAGAATATATTATCTTAATCTAATAAATATGAGTATCCAAATGCAGAATATTTTAATTTTCAAAACAGAAGGCAGGAATCCCCACTTAAGAAAACTTACACATTAAATGTAACACTCTAACAGGACATGTTGATAACGTTGGTGACACTAGCCACCTGCAGTCTCATTTTTGCTGGGTCTTAAAACCAGTGAGAATATAGTCTGAATATTAAAAATGTATCTCCACTAGCTCATAGGACTGGAAATAATTGACTTTCCTGAGACTGGTCTGCCTGGGTTTGATGGTTTCCTTGTGATTGGTCAATGGTGGTCAAAACTCTCTTATCTTAGATGCTTAGACTAGAGCATCTGAGATGATTGCCCTGACTCCTGGTTTCATTCCAATTTTTCCTTGAAGTGCTGACTGTGATATATTGATATGAAATTCAAGACTCTCTTTTCCTTGTCTCATGTCCCATTACTTTTGCACTCAAAGTTCATTTTATACTAATGTTACACTCATTGGAGCTCTCCACATGTACTATACCTCTGTGCTTTTACCTTGTTCCACTCACCTCACCTCTTTCTTGCCTGGCAAGCATCTATTAGTCACTCTTGGTTCAAATCATATGCCATTTTTTCCCCTGAATGCATGGTTTATCTTCAATTCTCTGTACCACAAGGGTAACCTCTGTTCATCTCTGTTGCCTGTGTTACAACTCACTTCCAACAATGCTATAATGGTTTTATGGTTTATCCCTACCTGTCTTTAGAGTTCCCTAAAGCCTGGGACTACACATCCTTGTCTTTATGCCTGATGGTCTAGGGCTAAACTCTAAATAAATGTTTGTTAGATCGATCTGAGTCTGGCCTTAAATTTTAGTGTGGGAATGTTTATTCAGCTATCAGGCATCAAGTTACAACATTTTCTCAAGATTCTTCCTCCTCCTAGAGTCATACCTAGCTAGGTTTTAGAGACCTGCTTGATTGTTCAACATACTCTCAGGCTTTGAAAAAAATGGTTTACAATTTTCCTGGAGATAAAAGAAAGTAATAAGGAATGGTGGCTGCCTAAACATTAAATTAATTTCTGTATCTTTGGCACATATCAAATCTAGCTTACTCTCAATTTTGCTACTGTTTCACCAAAAAATAATAACAATAATGCTTTGCAACAAAACTACATTATTTATTACTATGGCCCAAATTACTAACATATTACATGAAATGCATGACGTGATTACCATAGATACATATACCCTCAGAGTTTGAAGGAAGATTGATGGTCAACAAGATGTCTGGTTCTGAAACATGATGTGCAATAATGAAGTGGTTATTTTGTGGATGTTGGACCAGTGATCTTTACTGAATTCTTATCATGGCCAGGCCTGTTCTAAGTGCTTTACATGGATGGATTCATGTAATCTTCCTACAATTCTATAAAATAAGACTACAGTGATCTCCATTTTATAGAAATGGAGCTCTCAAGACATAGAGTTAGTAAGTGCTAAACCTATGATTTGTATCAAGAGCCTTGGCTTTAGGACCAGAGATCCTAGTAACTAGCTATGGGTACCCCAGTACATTCCATTAATATTGTATGCTTCTTTTAGTGACTCTTACAGTTGGGGTTTACTTATTCAACATATATTTATTGCATGCCATGTATATATCTATGTACCTATACTAAGTTCTGAGACTCCAGCCTAAAACTGGATATAGTCTCTCCTCTTAGGGAACTCACAGTTGGATGAGAAAAAAGGGCAAGTTTTAAAATAAACCATAATATGTGGTACTCAAGAAATACTTGGTGAGTGAATTAATAACTGCCAAGATAGGGGGTATACAAAAGGAGATATGGAAGCAAAAGAAGGATATCTCAACAAGGTTTAAGATAGCAGTCAGGAAAGACTTCCTGGAAATTATCTAGATGAACATAATAAGGGATGTGTATTCTATGAAAAGATAATAGGTGAGAAGGTGCAGAGATATGAGACAACCTCACACATTACAGGAAAAAGCCTGTGAGCAAGTTGTGAAAACAATACTTAGCCATGGTCTAAGATGAGGCCAGAAATAAGTCTGTGCCTCAGTGTGAAGGGCATTGGATGTTAAGCCATGAACTGTGAACTGTAGCATGGCAGTCTTGAGAACCACTTACGGTTTGAAATAGCTAGTGACATGATCAAAATGGCATTTTAGAAAGGTCACACTGACAACAGTGAGAAGAATAGATCAAAGGGCCCAGAGTGTACAGAAGGAGAAGATACTGCAGCAAAGTAGAAGAAAAATAGGAGTGGCTGTGGAAAAAGAGAGGACAAGGACAGGCTTGGAGATATTAGGCAGGTCTACTCAATTGGACTCTTTGAGCCTACATAACATATTAGCATTTTCATAGTGTTGCATTTACATTATTGTCTAATTTCTTTTCTATTTGTCTTTCTTTTGTCATAGTGCATAACAAGTGTTTAATAAATGGTTTTTGAATAAATGAAAGAATAGCAGATATGGGGGAAAGAAAGAGAAAAAAGTACAAAGTGACTGTCAACATTTCTGGCCAGGACTACATAGTGCTCTGGACTCATATATACTCTGAGATGAGCAGCAAAGGAAGAGAAGGATGTTTCGGTGCAAAGATAAGAAGCTGAGTTAGGCAGTAGTATGAGTTTTAGACATTTAGGGATATTTACAAGGCAGTTTGACATAGGTAGGTGGTGTTCTGATTCTGACATTTCTTGCCTGGAAACTGAGAATCACCAATGCATGTGTGGTGTGTTGAATTTCTGAGTTTGATTAAGATCCTCCAGAGAGAGTGTATAATATATTAAATCTGGGTGGGGAAAAAAAGAGTACAGGGAGATGATAGAATAGAAGAAACAGAGTGAAAGGAGGGACTCCTTGAGAGAAGGATCACAAACGCTCAGAGGATAAAGGATTTCAAGAAGGAATGAGTACCATAGAGAGTAATTGCCATAGAGACATGAAGTAGGATAAGTATAGGAAATGTTTCATTGGATCTGGCAATATTGAGGGCAATGTAGATATTAGTGAAAGTAGATTCAGTGAAGTAGTGAAACCAGAAACCAGATTCATTGGCATGATGAGTGAATGACTGGAACATAAAGAACTGGAAATGCATCTGTAGAGTCTATTTTCTAAAAGTTTCAAGACTTTTACCCATAGAATGAACAAACAAACAGTACCTACAGGAGAATGTGTGTTCAAAGGTTCCATTGTTTTAAGATGGGAAGGGCTTGGGTATCTCTAAAAGCTGAGTTGTTTCAGAGTAAGGTGAAAGAAGAAGAGAAAAAAAAAAAACAACAAAAGAATAAAAGCATCTAAGCCACTGAAAAGATGAGCCATAGAGTCTAAACTATAGAGGGAAGGAGGTAAAGTTCAGATGAGAGATGGAAACTGTCCAGTATGAGAGAGTATAAGAGGGAGTATAAGAGAAAAAGTTTGTAAAGAGTAAGGGAAAGGATAGGAGATTTGAATTAGACAAATGAAGTGAAATGGTTAAATTCCAACAGAAAATTTGGTTAGGCTAATTTGTATTAACCAAATATATTTTTGGTATTTGCCAGGCTGCATGGCAGATGTGAGAGATATCTATAATATAACCTTGGAAATACATTTCTGAAATACAGCAGAGGGGAAGGAAGCTGGAAAAAGGAAGAGCAAGGGCTGGGCAGTTGGATTATTCCGCAAGGTAGATATTAAAATCACTCTTGGCACTGATGAGAAAAATACCAAAATTCTCAAAAAAAAAATGTGGAGGAAATTCTAAAAGACAATGATGAGGATGGGTAGGGTGCTATATAGGTAGATGACAGGAATTAAAGAGTAATTGTTTAGAATGGCCCTGGAGATCAAGAAGGTAAACCCAAGTCTTGGCCCTGTGGTACAAGAATATAAGAAAATCGGCCACCGACACAGGAAGGTAAAACAGGGGAAAGTTTGATTCAAAGGAGCATCAGATTTTTGAAAAGACATGAGGCAATTAGGGCAGTGAGTGAAGAGGATGATGCCATCAGGAGGTTTGTTAATCATGGGTCAGGATTTCTAGAGACCAGGATGGAAAGTTTTGACATAAGACGTAGCAGTGGGGAGACAGTAGGGGAGGGATAGAATGTCAAAACTGTGGGGGTCGCCTAGGTGGCTCAATCAGTTAAGCATCTGACTTAGGTTCAAGTCATCATCATCTCATGGTTCATGGGTTTGAGACCCACGTTAGGCTCTGTTCTGACGGTGTAGAGTCTGTTTCGGATTTTCTCTCCCTCTCTGTCTCTCTCTCTGCCCCTCCCCCACTTGCTCTCTCTGAAAATAACTAAATAAACTTAAAAAAAAAAAGAACATCTAAACTGTGGAGATGAGAGGATGACAGGTCATACCCAAAACAAGTGCATGAGGAATTTCACATTTGGGGCTGAGGTGGAGCTTGACAAAGGATGGTGACACTATTGAACTCAAGTTTTCAACCAGAAGTCTTATAAAAAGATGGTTCTAGCCAAAGAATCTGAATGTAACCAAGGCCAAGTGTGGTATGCTTTTTGGATTCTGAGTATTTTTACTGGAGGCAGTCTTCCATGGAGCAACCGTGATTGCTAGAAAGAGCTTTCTTTCCCCATTGATTTAAGAAACCTCATGTTATATATAGCCTTCACCCATCAAGTTCCACTGTGTTAGGGCCATATGCAAAATGTACTCTCTTTCACCTTGAAAGCAGGTATCATGTGCAGTCAGGGTACTTTTTTCTTCAAACTGAATATGCCCAACACTTCACTGTTGCTACTTATGGTGCATTTCAATATCCTACTCATTCTTCAAATGGTTAACTCAGTTTAGTTGACAATACATTCTTAATACATAGCTAGAAATGAATCTAGTACCTAAAGTATGGTCTAACAAGCACACTATATAATCAAGTTACATGGGAACAAAATCACCATTTGCTAAACACCTACTAAGTGTGTGACCCAATGTCAGTTGTGAACATGCACAATTTCACTCAAATCTCAGTGGTTAAATCACAGGCTCTTGTGTCTGGGGCCAGGTGTTGGAATTCATGTTCTGTCACATATTAGCTGTGTGATATTGGAAAAAAATTAATTTGCCATCCTGGGACTCATTATTTTTCTCTGTAAAATGAGGATAATAATGCTATTCATTTAACAGGGTTACTGTGAAGGTTAAATGGAATAAGACATATAAAGAAAGCACTTATTGCCTGGCACATAGTAAACATAATAAGTGATGGTTAATCATTATCTCCATCTTACAGATGAAGAAATCTGGCCATTAGTTAAGGTCAGACAATCAAGATACAAATCCAGATCATGAAATTCAAAAACCCATCATACCATACTGTCCTAAACTCTATATTTTAATGCTGATCTTTCTAACACTGCAACCCAACATGAATGGCTGTTGATTAATGTTAAGTATATTGTCAATCAATACTCTTGCTTTTTCATACATGTTACTGCTGTTAAGCATGATTTCTTTCTTCTGCCCTTGTGAGAATTTGTTTTTGGACCTAATGGAAGCCATTGTAATATCTAAGTTTAATGATGTGAACAACAGGAAAGCTGATGATGTTGGAAATTAAAAAAAAAAAAAAAAAGAATACAAGAAATGTTATAAAAAGAAAATTAACAATATATAGGAATAAATTGGAACTGTATCAAAAAAGACAGCAAGAAGACAAAATGAATATCAGCTGATAATTATTTAGAGCTATAATAACATTGACAAAAATGAAGAAATTTAGGAAAAACTGTTTGCTTAGGAGACAAAATTAACTTTTATTGGGAGATTTGTTGAAAGGATACCTGGATTGACTCTTAGCCACATTACGTATGTCAAAAATCATCCTTCTTTTCCTAGATGAGATCCTGAATGAATGAAGCTCATAGCTGAAGCTTCGATTTTCTCTAAGAACTAAAAACGGGTACATCTGACTTTATGCTACAAGACCAAAGGATTTTCTAACTCATTGGAAAACCAGTCAGAATTGTAATAACATGAATCTGAGTCTAGAGGGGAGTGACACCTGGAAGTGGTTTTGGTTTAATTGTCCTGTCATTTTGCATGAATTCAAGAAAAAGTACTATGTGTGCATCCAAAGAGCTCATACTGGGTAATTAAGCAATGCCTATTCTGCAACATTCTGCAGTGAATGATCGACGTATTAAGGCATAGTGACTGACCTAATGGGTTAATTTAGGCTTCATTGTAAAATAAAAGTCTTATCTGAAAGAGAATTCTATTTTACTGGAATCTCAGGAAGAACCTGTAGGAATGATTTTCAGTGTTTTATAAGGAGTGATCATCCAGTAAAGTAAAGAGTAATGGTCAACTCTCCATGTCTACTGTTAATCTAGTTACAACGTAATTCTTTTAAAATGTAACTTCTTCAAAATACTTAAGGCTGTCATTTTTATCATTGCTCATGAGAGTCTGTCAGTCACTGTCAAAAATTGTCAATCACAGTCAAATGAGGGCATTTTCAGAACTAATAGATAAAAACTTTTTGACCTCATATTTTTTATTTTTAACCTTAAAATCACATGCAAAAGGATGTAATAACTCAGACTCCTTTCTGCATCATTGGTAACTTTAAGTAAGATTGAAAATAAATTTTGGGTACCTAACACTAGGTTTATTTAATGGTTTATATGTTCAGAAATCAGAAGCATATATGCTGAAAATACTATAGAAACAAGAGACGTGAGACCTTTACTTGTCTATTCTTGACTCCCTTGTCACATGTGGCTGAGGAAAATTCCTTTACTTCCTCTGAGAGCTCTGTTGTCTATTCTGTAAAATAGGTAAATGATATCTTACCTGCCTGGTGAGGGGACTGAGAATATAATCTCGTGAGTTTCCACCTGGAGACACATTGCTATAAATCTTTTATATGATAGAAATGCACAAAAATAAACTAAAAATAAAACAAGGCAAACTATTTCTTTAGGCAATTTCCTCTGTAAAACAAAGCTCTAGCTTCTGTGTTTTGTCTTAATATATTTTTAATCTCCTAACCCAAGTCCTTTTAGTTTTTAGGAGAGTTAGATAATAAAGATCAGAGACAGTTCTCAGAATTTCTCGTTAAGGTTAACCAGGTGAACTATGGCAATTGTGAAAGCCACAGGGGCACCTTCGTTTGGTGATTCCCCCATCTGGCTGCATCCTGCATAAAGACCCCAGATTACCAAATTATGAGAAAATTATCAGAAAATCTGCTTCTACCTCTTTCTTGTGTGCTACCACATAGGCCTGGATTGTAGCTCATTGCCATGTTTGCAAATACTGTGAATGCTCTCCTGCAATGTATACCCCTCAAAAACTGAGATTCACTTGTTAAGTTGTACCATAGATAAGTTAAAACTTACCTGCTGTTTTATACCCTTACAACTTTTCAAACTATAACTTTATTTTCAAATGGTTTTCCACTTTTTAAAAAAATGTTATTCAGTTTTGAGAGTGAGAGACAGAGCATGAGGGGGTGGGAGGGGCAGAGAGACAGGGAGACACAGAATCCGAAGCAGGCTCCAGGCCTGTCAGCACAGAGCCCGACGTGGGGCTCTGGGCGATGAACCATGAGATCGTGACCTGAGCCGAAGTCGGATGTTCTACTGACTAAGCCATCCAGGCACTCCATGTTTTTCCACTTTTAAATATCTATCTTTTCTAGCATTCCTTAAAAAAAAAAGATTATTATTTTTTAAGTAATCTCTACACCTAACGTGAGGCTTGAACTCACCATATGGAGATCTAGAGTTGCATGTTCTCCTAAGTGAGCCAGCCAAGCATCTTTCTTTTTTATATTATTACAATTTTTGTTTATAAAATTCCATCCATTAGGGTGAATTTTCTACCACTTTATTTCAAATTCGGAATTAAGAAAACAGCCATTCTTTGTATATTCAAGCAAATCCAAGAGTAATCTATACATATAAAGATAGTGGAACGGTAGGTAAAATACTCTTAAAAGAAATTTATTTTTTAGGTATAATCTTTACAGAACACTGAAACCTTTAACTTCTTAGAAACTATGTGTTAAATCTATTTCACATACTTTATTCACGGTGATAAATACTACTTACCTTTTCAATTTTGCAGTGTTCCTGGTCTGCTGCATATTTTAATTCAAATTTTAATGTTTTTTTAAAAGGCTAAGTAAGATAAGCATAGTTTGCTTTAAAAGGCAAAAAACTTCTTAGCAGTCCACCCCAAATTAATCATCATGCACCCTTTTCTCATATTTCTTTCCTTAATGGTTTAGAGATGAGCAGTCACATTACCATTATGTATGAATACTACTAAGCATAAATAAGTGGGACAGGTTGCCCTGCAAACAAATTTCATTAAAGTACCTAGATTAACACATTTTAAAGGTCTCTTTAATGAATCTTTGTCCTTGTGATACAACATAAGCAAGAATAGGGCAAACTAAGTTGTAGAATTTTATGTCTCCATCTCTAGCTTCAAACAATTAAGGGAGTTATAAATAAGCTCTACTATCTTTATCCCACTCAAAAATAATGAATGAGCCATCCTCATGAATCACAAGACTATCGCATCAAACCATCACAATCCCAAGATCATGAAAGCAAGACTTTAAACCAGCATTATATTTTGGAATAAATCACAGACTTGGTAACTATTTCAGAATTGTAAATGTTATGCTTTTTAGAGTTATAGCATAATTCATATATCAAACCGTGGCATCTATGAACCCCATCATAGAATCACTAGAGTTTTCCAATTTTCAGAACGAACCTCTGTGAGTTCAGGTATTTAAAAATTACTGCAGTGAGAAAAGTGACCAAACAAGAACATTTGAAAGGATTAAAAGAAGAATTTTATAATGAAAATTATATCAATCAACAAGTATAAATAGGAAGACAATGCTTTAAAAATATATGTTATATAGGACCCAGCAATTATTAGGAAATTACTGTGGAAAAGAAGGATTGATTTTACTTTTGATGACAAAAGACATCAAAAGGTTAAAAAAGGTTATTCAAAACAAGAGTTTCCAAACTGACTGAGTTTTTTGTTTGGTTTTGTTTTGTTGTTGTTTTTGAAGGGAGTAGAGATGGATATAGTCATGCAGTCAGATTAGTAAATATTAAATTATCTATCTTCTGATAATTTGATATCCATTGTATATTAATGGAGAATCCCTTACTATAAACTGCATAATATCATGATTTCTGGAACGTACTGATATTAATCAAGTCTAACTACAAAAGCATTATTATAGGACACTATTACTAAATTCTAAAATGTAGAAAGATTAAAGGGAGAAAATAATCTGATTCTGATTTGAACTTGTTGCTATGAGGCTGGCTAAAATCTTTTAGTCTTCATACCTATGACATGACAGGAGGAAAAATGCAGATTATGCTCTATTTCAAAGCTTTTATTTAAGTGAGATTTAAAAAAAAAGTGTTAAGCACATGGCCCATACATAGGTGCTTTTTCAACTGGCTTAAAGTCTCAAGTAAATTGATAGATAGAGCAAGAGTCCACCTGTTAGGATGAGGATGTGGAACTCACATTGTTCTTTGTTTATTATTGTTACTCACATTGTTCTGTTGTTTATTAGCAGTTGAGACTTGGTCTCTCATTGGTTTTGTATTTGGTTTCTCAATACAGAACTTTATTTAGTGTATACAATTCTTTTAGACATACAAAACCACTTCAGTCCCATAAAATGCCTAGATTCTAATGCAGTATAACATATTTCTGGACTGATTCATTCCCTGAAAGAAACAAAAATTATTCCCTGTAGAACAAATAGTCTTTAAATCCAGGGAAATTAATAGAAAATTTCAGGGAAGTATCTTAGAATAGAGAGTGAATTTTCCACACAGAAAGATACAGTGAAACTGGACAACTTATAGATGTGTTCATAAAAATATGTTTTGCTTGCCTTCTAAAAGAGTGTAACAATGAGAATTCAAACACAAAATAGAAAAACAGACCTAAATTTAGCATTTAATATAATTTATAGGAAACCCTATTTAAAGGAGGATTCTATAAATTCAAACTATTTCAACTTTTTCTTTCCATTTCTAGTACTTTGGAACTACTCCTGCCTGAAGTCCAATTTGTGATTACTTACTGACTTTATTTATTTATGTTACCAACCCTTTGTCTCTTTCTGAAAAAATAAAGTAAGGACATCATCAGTCTTACTGCTACCATCAAAACAAGTGTGTGCGCCTGCACATATGCTCACATGCGCGCACATACACACACACACACACACGCTCATCCATCAAACCCACGGCATTCCCAAACTATTTATTATCTACTTTCTTCTTATCAACCGGTAACTTAAATTTCATAAAATACAGGTATGCCATATTTTCTCAATTCCAAACAAATTTGTAGTGCATTTTCTTCAGGATTCACATATTCTAATATAACTATTAGTATAATGTATAGAGAAGAATTTTCTTACAGGAATTCTACTATTTATAGAATGACTTGAATAGAAATGATTTATTGCCAAATTCCCATATCTAACCAAACAAATGGCAAGTAGTGTCACAGATAAAATTCTGAGGAGTTCGGTTCCATGGGGACAAAAAGTAACACAAACAATCAAACGAAGCAAACATACATTCCTTCAAAACTCTAGGCTTATAGCATTTCTCTCTTATTTACTTATAAGTCAGATTACTGGCTTGATTATACAAAAAAAAAAAAAAAACAAACAAACAAAAATATCTAAGAATAACAGTATTTAAATGGTTATAGGCAACAAAAGCCCCACAGTTTATGCCAAAAAATTTCAACTGTGATTCATTCCTGGAATATTAGTTACATTTTCTTTTCTCATCATTCACTGCCCCTTAGAATTTTTAAAAAATCCTTAGAGATTCAGTTTAGTTGAGCAAATTTATACTGAACACCTATAATGTGCCAAATGCTGAATTAAGGGAATACAAACATGACTAGAATGCAACCCTTGCCTTCTTTCTTGCAACACTTGTTTCTCTTATATGACCTGGCTAACTAAGCCTGGAATGCTTCGAGATAATTGGATTATATCAATGTTTACATCCACTGCCCTGTTAACACCAGAAAAAAAAAAAGAAAATCTGCCCTTGTGAAACTTGCATAGTAATGATAGGAGGCATAAAATAGACACAACTAAATTATGCAATACGTTGGAATTCTAGAAAGGGGTAAGTGAAAGGGAAAACAAGGAGCATCGTGGGCCAAATTAAAAATTAGGAGATAGAGGTGGGTGTGGTAAGTAGATTGTAAATTTAAATAGGTTGGCAAAGGTAGAATCCATGAAGAAGTTAGCATTCAGGCAAACACTTGAAAGAGGTGAGAAAGAGGAAGCTTTCGTTTCCTGGAGGAAGACTGTTGCAGGTAGAGCGAACAGCGAATGCAAACTCCCTAAGGTGGGAATATTGTTGGTATGTGTCTCCCTAAAATATATGTGTGAAAACCTAAACTCCAGTGTGATGGTACTAGGAGATGGGGCCTCTGGGAAGAAATTAGGTCATGAGGACAGAGTTCCCATGAATGGTATTAGTGCTCTTATCAAAGAGACCCAAGTGAACTCCCTTGCTCCCCTCTGCCATGTGAGGACACAGTAAGAAGGTGCCATCTATGAACCAGGACATGGTTCTCATCCGATACCAAATCTGCTTGTGCATTGATCTTGGGCTTCTCAGCATCTAGAACTGTGAGAAATGAATGTTGTGTTAAGCTACCTAATGTATGGTATTTTTGGTATAGCTGCCCTAATGGACTAAGATAGTGTGCCTGATGAGCAGCAGGTAGCCCGGTGTGGCCAGAGAAGGGTAAGCAAGAGAAGAGTTAGTAAGAGAGTAAGTCAGAAAGCTAATGGGAGCTGAGGAAGGCAGTTCACAGAGGCCTGGTAAGAATTCAGCTTGTACTCTGTGTTGGATAGAAAGCCACTGAAGGGTTTAGGACTGCAGGGTGACATAGCTCTTAATATTTTAAAAGAATCATTTCAGCTGCTGTGTTGAGAATGTACTAGGGGAATCAAGAATAAAGGCAGAAATACCAGATGAAAGAGTATCATGGGGAGAAATAAAGGTGGTTTAGACTGAAGTAGTATTAGCTCTTGATTGAAGGATATCTGAGCTCTTTACTGATCCATTGGATTTTTAAATTTTTTTTAAGGTTTATATATTTTGAGAGAGAGATAGAGAGAGAGAGAGACAGAGAGAGAGAGAGAGAGAGAGAGAGAGAGCGCGCGCATGTGTGCACACGAGTTGGGGAGGGCCAGAGAGAGGAGGAGAGAAAGAATCCCAAGTAGGCTCAGTGCTGTCAGCATGGAGCCCTATGCGGGACTTGAACTCACGAACCATGAGATCATGACCTGAACAGAAATCAAGAGTCAGCTCCTTAACTGACTGAGCCACCAAGGTACCCCGTGATCCATTGGATTTTAAGTCAGGATGTTGGCAAGGTACCCCGTGATCCATTGGATTTTAAGTCAGGATGTTGGGAAACCAGCTTGGTCTATGCTTAAAGGATTGATGCTAATTCATTAAATTATATTCTGCTTTTGTGAACATGTTTGTATGCGTGAAGTTTTATGTTTATACTTTTTTTTTTTTTCTTGTAAATGAAAGCCCTTTACATGTTATGGTAAAGTCTTTCATTGATTACTCTGTTAACACTGTTTTTTTGGCATATTACTATCACTTCCTTCTATTTGACTCCCAGTTTTCCCTCCCTGCTAAGAGTCTCTTTTATCTACTCTATGTACTGGTTCCCTTAGTAGATATATACCTAATTTGTGTTGTGTCATTTTGAGCGAGTTGCTTTGCAATTGTAATAGCTGCTTCATTTGTTTTTCCAATTTGGTTCTCCATACAGTGCAAGAAATTGGAAAATGCTTCTACACACAGTGTTGTCTTTACTATCTAGAATAATTAGGATTTTATCGAGGGTAAAAACAGCATCCTAGTGATCAACTTTTAAGGGACAACTAAAAGGATAAATCATTTTCTAATTCTCAGTAACACGTTTAACCAATGACATGGTAGTCTTCATGCTATGTGGCTCTTGGAAACTCATGCTAGATGGGCAAAGAAAATATTCTAAACCATGAGTTTAGAAAATAAAGGGATGTGTACATTTATTTATCTGTTCATATGTGAGAAGACAGAATAGGGATTGAAAGAGGGAAAGCTGCGTAGCAGTGAATCTTTCAAAGATTGTCCTTCTATCTAGCGGAGACATTTCCTCTCTCAGACAATAAACATAAGGATGATTTAGTTTCTGTTTGTTTTATGGTTTCAGCATTCTGACAAAGAAGTTCTAAGGGCAAGTTAACTTATTAAAATGCTTTGAGCCCTTTGAAGAAAAGATATTTTTATTAGATATATGTTCAAGGCATTCTTTCTGTCTTTGCAGTTTTCTCTCTCATAAAAGATATTCTCTTTCAAATAGACCTAAACTATTGAATGTGTTTTCACTTATGATTACTTCATCTCCTTGTATATGTTAGAGCCCATCTGAAGTAATAACCTCTTTGTTAAAACTTTATCTCTTCAAAAAAATAATAAAACCAAGAAATTTTAACAAGTCAAATGTGAGAGGAGGTGTAATATATGAATTGATCTCATTATTGATTCATGATGTCCTGAACCACTCATCCCTTGTCCTTCACCCTATCTTAGTACACACTGGATATGATCACCTTCTCAGAAAGTATGTCTACGCATGTTGTAACCAAAGACTAAAACTGTAACAATTAGCTGGTCCACTCCTCTGCCAAGGCTTGAAATAAATCTTTATTTCAGATACTGGGAAGACAGCAACACCCCTTGTCCTGGACATGTGATTTCCTTAAATGGTACCCCAGTGGGCTGAAAGACTCAATGAACTTCTTTAAGCCTAATTTATTCCCAGAATATGACCTAGGTTCCGGGGGGGATAGAACACATTATCTGATGTTCAGATTGCTCAACTGTACCCTGGAGAATCAAAACATTAAGAAGCATATGGTATGAATATTGTCCTGGTGAAAGCACATTGTTCCATTTTGGAATTTAAAACAAGCAATGCAGCAATTGTTATTAACTAACTCCAACCCTTACTTCCAAATCAAAAGACTTCATAAAATTTCAGGAAGCGGTATGGTAGATTACGTACTCCAAAGGTTTTCTGTCTTCCACATCAGGGTCAGTAATCCTACAAAGAAAAATTTTTCTTAATAGCTGCCCAAGAAGACCATTTAAAAAAAAAGAAAGCCACAAAAAAAGCCCAAACTTCCAGCTTTGTCTTTCCCTTACCCTAACAGTGGCAATGACAGTGTTCAGTAACAAAGACTTTGAGCTGCTGGCTGATGCTGAAGTTAAATGCATATGACAGAACTACCAGCACTGATGGATGGCTCCAGGCCCGCTGTGCTGACAAAAGACTGGGATGTTTGCAATGGTTGGTTATCAGTGAAAATGGGCATTACCCGATTTGGCATTTGAACACTTTGCATAACCTGAAGTGATGGTCAGCACTGAACCCTGAAGACACAATGCTAGCAGGGTTAATATTTGGTAGAATCTGTCTATCCACTGTGGTGACATACTATTTACTGAATCCCAGAAATAGACCTTTTGATAAAAACCTCAACTGGGAACACTGGCAACTATATAGATTCCTACTGAGTCCTGGTAATTTTTATGAGACTTTGGAATGTGAAGAGCCTCTCAAAATGCCCTCATTTCCATCATTTATTTTTCTACCAAGCCATTATAAGTTTGTATTTACAAATCCATTTGCTGTCACAGGCATTGTTATTTTTCCGTCTGTCTAAAAATATAATGGTGATTTTGAAGGCTTGTTTCATCTGGTATGTTAAAAAAAAGTTTTTTTTAAGTTTTTAAATTTATTTTGGGAGGGAGACAGAGAGCGAGTGGGGAGGGGCAGAGAGAGAGGGAGAAAATTCGAAGCAGGCTCCGAACTGTCTGCACAGAGCCGGATGCGGGGCTGTAACTCACAAACCGTGAGCCAAAACCAAGAGTCAGACACTCAAGGGGTGCCTGGGTGGCTGCCTCGGTTGAGCGGCTGACTTCGGCTCAGGTCATGATCTCACAGCTCATGAGTTCGAGCCCTGCGTCGAGTTCTGTGCTGACAGCTCGGAGCCCGGAGCCTGCTTCAGATTCTATGTCTCCCTCTCTCTCTACCCCTCCCACACTCACGCTCTGTCTCTGTCTCTCTGTCTCTCTCCCTCAAAAATAAATAAACATTAAAAAAATTAAAAAAAAAAAAAGAGTCCGACATTCAAACATCTGAGCCACCCAGGCACCCGTCATCTGGTATATTTTATGTATTTTTTAATATTCAACCTATTTAAAGAAATAGAAACTGGACTTATGGTTTAAAAGAAAAAAACACCAAGAATCCTAACATAAGGGTTAAAACCAAGCATCAAAGCAAGAAAACAAAAAGATATTTCAAAAATCATGCTGAAGGTATTGCAATTAAAAGCAAACGTAACTCTGGGGTTCCAAGTGGCTCAAGTCAAAAGGAAAATATTACAGACAACCGGTCTCTTTTTATCTTGAAGGAAGCATATTGATTCATCAGAAGAAACTAGCTTTTTTTTGTTCCATAGTTCTGAAAGTAAAATCCCCAAGTTTTTTTTCTTTTAAAATAAGGAACATTGAATAAAATATTATCCAATGCTCACAATGGATGTTTTTACAGAAAGTACAATGATAACTCCTCACACAACTATTTCATTTATTTGACTTCAGCAGGAACACAATGATAAACTAGAATTCTCTGTAAGACACAGAAAAATTAGTTATGATTTAGTTATGTAGCATTTTGGCAATCTGACTTAAAATGAGGTACAGATTTCACTGTAATTCTAAGAAACAGAATAAACTGAAGGCCCACTGAAAGATCATACACAATTACATTGCAAATATAAGCAATCTTTATTTATAAATCACTTTTGAGTACCTTCAATACTTTTTCAGGACAGTTATTGAATAAATATTAAACAGTAAAATAGTAAAATAAAGCAAATAAATAGTACATGTAGAGGATATATTAGAGTTCCTACTGATGTATAGAATAAAAATGTGTACATTTTCAAAACTCTGGTTAAGTTTGTCCATAGCAGACAAACTACAAAATGCTAGAGGCTAGAAGTTGGCAGCCAGTTGCTACTGGGCTATGTCAATGTGTCGCAATCAGAATGACATTGTTTCAGGTACGTAATTTCTAAAGTGTATGCATAGCCAACTTAATATTCAAATGAGTACGCAGATTCAGGCTCTCCTTTATTTCTATAATATATAATGAAGAAATCAAATAACAAACAAGTGGAAGTTGAATACAACAGTTGAAATGTCTTTGAATAAGTGTGGATTCTAATACACTGAAAAGTATAAAATTTCCATTTTTAGGCAGATCAAAAGAAATAGAATCTTAGCAATTTTGCATGATTCCATCTATGATAGATTTCATTTCCTTAACTACATATGTTGTGAAAAATAAAAATATAAAGTTAGAATTGCTCGATATCCTAAAAATATTATATATAGTGATAGGAAAAGTGAGTCCTAATTTGATTGAGAAAGTAGTTTTTAGAAGCAATGTTACAATAAAGATTTCTCTTTCGCTCACATAATTTAATACACTTTGTCCCTGTAAAGTTGATATTTTTGCTGTGAGGAAAAAAAGTAGACAGAAAGGAGATTGCAAAAAATAGAATTATTGATTACACTTACTAAAACCTTAGTAGTGGTAGAGATAAAAAACTAAATCAAATAAATTTGTCTTAAAATATATTTTTACCATTTTAAACTTTATTTTTGGATCCTATATTAAGATTGGGATCCTTTTTAAAAAGCAAGCAAATACTGTACAAATTGCATGCCACTAAATAACATTTTCCAAATTGATGATCTGGGTAAGAAGCAGCATGTTACAAGAAATTGTTTCATGCTTAAGTATGAGAAAACGCAGGTTAAAGAAAGTTAATCAGATTGCTTTAGTGAAGTATTTTTTTTCTTTATGTCTTTCATATGATAACACACTTTGTAACAATTTTAGGAAAGGCCATACTGTGTAGAGTTTGCCACACATATATTTGATTAAGGAATACTTTCTTAATTGAATACATGTGTTTCTTAGGTTATAGTTAGGGAACTGCTGTCTTAGGATATCCCAAATATCATTGGGATAATGCTTATAATACTTACTTTTCACCAAGGGTATTGCATAGCCTATAAAAAAAATGAAACTTTCTTTTCGGAGTTTATGTACTGGTCACAGATATCTGAATAATCCTCAATATTCAGTTGAAAACCATAAGTTTAAGCAAGTTAAAGTCAAAGTTATTGACAGAATATCCTTAGTTGTGATATCTGAAACATACAAATAATTTTAATCTTTAAAAGCAATCTAACTTTCTGATAAACTCTCACATATTGAGAGAAGTAAATTCCTTAAAAAATACCTTTTTACCTTCACCCTAAAATAATATGAAGTACCCAAAAACATATTGAAACTTCATTAACACGCTGTAATTCGGTTCCATAATTTGATGTTATAGCATGAGTGATCTTAGCCGACTTACCAGAAATAGGAAAGCTACTCAAGTGAGCCCTGCTAGCCTACAGGAGTGTGAATAGTAAATCCTTGTGATTTGGTGAGGTAGTTTGACATGCAGGGGTAAATGATGGGTACAAGTCTCAAATCCCACTGTTATCTCCTTCCCTCTGTTTGTAAAGAAAATGCAATTCCTTTTCCTAAGATTGAAGTTTCATCTTTGCCCATTTTCTTGCATTCTCAGAGGACTTTACTTATGTCAATTATCAAAACTTTTGTCTTCCCTAAACCAACATGAGCACACACAAAATTCTATTCGTACTAGGATTCTTTTGATTCTTAGGATTCTTCTTATTCTTAGCATACATTTTGCAGTAAAAGGCAGTAAAGAGCCGCTAGTCTCCTAGAAAAGATATTGTTTTATTTATTTATTTATTTATTTATTTAGTTAGTTAGTTAGTTAGTTAGTTAGTTATTTTGTCAGTTCAAGACATGGGGGGGGGGGGTGGTGAGAAATCTGGAGAAACTAAAACCCAGGCAGATGTGCTTGACATATGTCTTCCCACCCTTGGCGGGGAAGAGGTCACCCATCAAAGTGCTCAGTTGGGTCCTAGCGGGCAGGCAGTCTCTCTGGGCTGTGTCTCCTGATGACCACCATGTCTTCACATGTATCTGTAAGTTCCAGCTTCCATCCTAGGATAGTGTATCTGATGACGCCTCACAGCAGAGCCTTTAGCCTTCTGTCTGCTTATTTTTCAGTTCTGACTGGCTCAGGAATCTGTCTCCTCAGTTTTCCCTAAGTGTGTCAGGCACAGGGTCCAATCCCCACTGCCAGGCCAGTCTTTTAAACTGCACCCTGGGCACAGAGATGGGCTTCTGTGCAGGCACGAAGGATAATAGGTATGTTTTTATGGTTTGCGGTAATTACATTAACCTTACTTATTGTAATATCAGGAATATACACTGAAAATTTGTAGGTAAAACAAGAAAAATAAAAATAAATGAATTTACTTTATGATTCCTCTTTAAAAATAATGACCAATAAAATGTAGGTAGAAGTAGCTTTAGTAGTAGCTATAAGAAGAAACATTTTAAAATAATGAGGTCCTTTATTCCTTTAGACAAATATATTATTCAGATACCAACTCTATTTTAACACAGTGTTTTCCATTTAAAATAACTAACCGTTAATAAAATAAATGAATGAAGCATTGGCTCCTTGTTTCCCAAACATTAATATAATATTTAAAATAATGATTGCAATTTTTATTTGGTATAAACATTCTCTCAAATGATTCTAAAGATTAAAACAGAACTGGCTTTCTCTTTTCCCTTTATTCTACTGCAAGATAACTAGAGAGAATGGAAGTTCTGTACTTCATGGTTCAGAGCACTGTTACAAAACGCTGGAAGTTTGGCCTTGAGTTTAATTTCATATCTCATTTAAATATCATGCATGCAAAAATGTTGATGTCTATATTACTGCTTCCTTTCCAAACATTTCAACTCTAGCAATCTGGTGATAGGCAGCTCAGATTTCATAGGAAAACAAGGCCTGCTTCATATAAATGTGTTTCAGCTAATAAATGAAACTAGAAAATATTTATTTATAAGAAATGAAGTTATGTACATTTTTTCAATACCTATCACAATTCATTAGAAATTAAATTGCTGTTAAATATTGCTTAAATTCAAAACATGCAAGCATTCACAAACAAGGGAAACTATGTTGCAATAAGCATTCTCAAGAATTTTTCCAGAACCCCTAAAATCCTAGATAAATTATCTGGTAAGAATATATAAGGAAAAGAAAAACACAAAAGTCAGTTTTCCTATTATTACAGAAATTTCCAACTAAAATACAGAAACTACATATTTCCTGTCTGGCTTTTACAAGCCTGAAAGGAACCTCGTGCCTCTGCTGATGTTCCTGACTCAGCATGGAATGTCCTCTCTTTCTCTACCCACCAAATTACTACATCTCTTTCAAGGCCCTTTTCAAAAGCTCTTTTCCATGGAGCTTTCCCCACAGTACAAGTCAGAATTAATTACTTCTTCCTATGGGCTCTCAAAGCACTTTGAACCTCTAAATGGCAATTACTTTATTCTGCCTCGCACTATTTACATGTTTAAATATGTCTGCCTCACAAGACTTTAGGCTCCTTGAAGACATCTTAATCAACTTTTTTTTCCCCCTCACCTCACTGGATTCTTTTCCATCCTTGGGTACTTATTTATAATCTGGAAAATGGTTCTCCATTACAGAATGGGTGCCCAATAACTTTGGGTTTAGAAGAACTAATTGAAAATTATTGTCTTCTTATGGTCTCTTTCAGTCAAGTTCTGACTATAATGATGGTTTTCCAAGTTGTTCATTTTATACCTATGAAAAGAAGTCAGCAACGTTAAAACTGTCTATGTGTGGTATTTTCCAATGTTCCTTGGACTCCTAAATGCACCCTTTAATATATCATACCTGTAGAATGTCTAAAAATGTCACTTGGATAACTATCTTTTCCCTGTGCTTCACCAAGATTAACCTTTGAGTTATATAAATCAAAAATTCAAGGAAAGAAGAAAAGTGGAAATGGATGTCAACCTTGTCCCTTTGCTTTGTGAAATTTTCAACTTGAACACTGTATTATTGGTGATGTTTTAAACATTCAGCTATATTTCTATGGTGTTTCTCTCCACAGAGGTAAAAGCAAACATTATTCAATCTCAGGCAACCTTTAATATGGTGACAGGCATTTTGCACCATATTAGAAAAATATGGATATAGAACTTTAAAAATTCCCCCATGGAGTATACATAGTGAGTACCAGTATTGAAAATGGACTTGAAATTTTCACTTCCAATCGGTATCCTAATCACTAGGCCGTGTTACTATACAAGTGAGGCTTTAAGCATATATGTAAAATATCTAAATTAAACATTGGATTGTTTAATTATATGTAATTAAACATATAATTTAAGCATATATGTAAAATATCTAAATTAAACATTGTCATTGGAAGGCAAGGTAAATGCACTGATCATTGTTTTCTAGCTTAGCCTGTTATGTTTTCACTGATAATTAGCTTCATGTTAAGATAAAATTTCTCCTTCCATGTATTTTAATATTGTATTATATTTATTTTTTCATAGTTTTTACTTAGTTTTTAATCATCTGATTTCCTCTGATAATCAGATAAGACGGGCATCTATTCTCAAATTACAGACAAAAGAAACAGGCTCAGAAGTTTAATGTCAAGGAAAGAAAGAAGGAAAGAAAGAAAGAAAGAAAGAAAGAGAAAGAAAGAAAGAAAGAAAGAAAGAAAGAAAGAAAGAAAGAAAGAAAGAAAGAAAGAAAGAGACTTGCTACTTGCTTTCTCTATTCTAGGGAACTTTCCTTCTTGTCAAACTCAGTAACAGGAAAAGAAATGTCAGAGACATGAGTGGGTGAAACTTAGAAGCACTTCAGAATAATTTGACTTCAAATTGTCTGGTTGCTATTTGATTATTTATATATTACTTTGGCATGCACTGATACTCATTTTTAAATACTATTTCTTATTTATGAAGAACTACATGAAACAAACACATACAGTTCACTGAAATGCTTAGTTTTTTAAATATTGTTATCTCATGTAACTGTTTACATAGAATTTTTGTCTTCTACAGTTATGACCACGTACTGGAGTTTAAATAAAACAACAGCATATTTTAAGCATCAACAGCAATGCTATGGTGCTTTATTTTATTTTTAATAGTCGTAAAAATTAGTGTTCACACTTTGACACATCATTTAAATGTTATTGTGACATTGCACCAGAAGTTACCAATGGAAGGATTTATAAAATACAAATATATATAACCAGAAGTTGTGTTATATACAAAGGTCACAAAACAATATTGTGGCTGTACAAGTTCAGGTCTAGGGTTTCAATTTCCAAAATCTCAGTTGTTGGAATCCATGACAGCTGAGGCATAATATAACTAAGCAATGGTAAACCAGTAAAATAAATATAAAATAGATATAAGCTGCTAGTGACCTTAAACATTCTGTTTTATCATTCACATTTAGGAGGAAATGAAAATTTAGAGAAAATAGAAAGATTCAGTATAAATTTAAAGACATATACATATATATGGCCACTTAAAGGCTAAATGAGACACCTTTGTCATAGCAAAATTATACTGGTGTCTAAATGATTAAAACCGCATGAATGAGAAATGAAGTTGGGTCTCATTTTACTCTAGAAAAGCAATAGTACACACATTTGCAGTTTACAAAGCAACTCTGCATACATTGTCTGATCTTATGGAATGCTAGTATAGGTTCACCAGTGGAATCAAATGTAAGAACCCTTTAACAAATCAGTATGGACAGATGCTCTAAGAATTTGTGTAAACGATTACAGTGAATTCCCTCTTGGCATATACAGGAAACATATGTTTTTGTGCAGTTTCATTTTAGATTAAAAAGAAAGAAATCTAGAGAAACTTATTTTTTTCATTGTGTTCATTTGATTTCTAGGGCCTTTAAATGCCCCTTTCCCACTTTACTTGAGACAGCTGAACTATCTACACTATAAAATCAGCCACCAGAATATAAATACCCTGAAAAAAATTCCAAAGAAGAAGGAGTATGAATGGTGTGCCACTTTGTTACCATTGTTCTTAAGAAAAAAATAAAATGTGTCTATATAGGGGAGGCTGGGTGGCTCAGTCGGTTAAGCGTCTGACTTCAGCTCAGATCATGATCTCGTCCTACAATTGGGCTCTGGTTGACAGCTCAGAGCCTGGAGCCTGCTTCAGATTCTGTGTCTTCCTCTCTCTGCTCCCCCCTGCTCGTACTCTGTCTCTGTCTGTCTCTCTCTCTCTCAAAAATAAATAAATATTAAAAAAACAATTTTAATTAGAAAAATGTGTTTATATATAGTTGAGTGAAATTTTATTTTTGTATAATTAAATTAAAGTCTTATTGAATCAGGCTTATTAATTGTAACAAAAATGGAAGAGTTAAAAAATGGAGCATTAGGGTTGTAATATTATGTAAGTGATTTAAAAAGTATAAACATTATATAGATTCAGTTCATGGTACTTATAAACTATGTATCAGCATGCTCCTTAGGAGAAAATCGTATTTTTATTATTATTAAGAATACATTTTAATTAAACATCTACAATGTGTGAGGTACCATGATAGATACAGAGAGGGTTCAGATATGAACCTCTTCTTATAAGATCCTACAAGTAACAGAATTATATCTTAGTTGTAATAAATTCCACAATCCTTAGCAAAAATAAATCCTGTAAATACAAATAAAAGACAAGATAAAAGCTTTATATTCACAACAGATTCTTATTAGTGACCAGCCTAAAGATTCAACTAACATAAAACAGTACCAATAAGTAAAAGATGTGTGAGTGTAAGATATTTGTTAAGAAAATAACCTCACTATATTTATAGTTAGATAGATAGATAGATATACATATATATGTAGATAGATAGATATACATATCTATCTATATATAGATATACATATATACATATAATAGATATACATATATACATATATATAGATATGCATATATATAGATATATATGTATACATATATAGATAGATATACATATATATGTAGATGTACATATATATATATGTGTATATATATATACACATTTTTTTTTAAAGCAGGCTTCACACCCAGCATGGAGCCCAATGTGGGATTTGAGCTCATGGCCTGGAGATCAAGACCTAAGCTGAGATCACAAGTCACTTAACTGACTTCCCAGACACCACTAAAAGTTATGTTATATTCTGATTAAAGGGTAAAGAAAAAATCTAGAAATTACCATGACTATAGAAGTATCCAAAAGTTGAGTTCTTTCTTTTGAAATCTTTTCCACAATGAGAATTTAAATGAAATATGAGAATAAAGAAATATATAGCACCCTAAATAAAAATATTGCATACCCTGACCAATTTTGGTACCCTGACAAACTTTAATTGTAGTATAAAATTCAATGAAAGTCATGCCGACAAGTTAGCTTTACCTCTTACTGTACAGGTTGAAATTAAATTTTATCATTCTGTAAGTTTTAACTAAAATTTTAGCTAATTTTGTAGAGAAAGCTAAGTAAGTTGGATAATTAAGTGTATTTGAAAGATTTATTCAATTTCCTTTAAAAGGTATGTGTTTTGTGTGTATATATATATATATACATACAAACATATAGAATCAAATATATATACAAACATATATATATACAAACATATATGCAAACATATAGAATCAAACACATTGTATATAATCAATATGTTGTTGAATTGAAAAACTGTAGGAAATTTACATTATTTGTGTCCTTTTGGAATTTCTTATAATAATATCCACCTAAAAAAAAGTTTAAAAAAGATTTTATTCACCTAGATATTAGGAAATTTAATTTGACTTTGTGAGCAATTCCTTTGAGAAGATTTTTGTTTTCCAAAAAAAGAAAAACATCATGATATTTAACAGCTTTATAAAATCTGTTTAAGAAAAATTACTCCTATGCCATTACATTTTATCCTGAAGTCTAAATGACCATCTGTTTTCTTTGAAAAATGAGTAATGTTAGCAATTGTGTTTTTTTTATTGTTGAACCCAGGTTAGTCTCTGCCTGGGGTTCAAGTTCTCAAAGATGGGCAGATTTAATATATTTGTCACCACCTTGATATTGCTTAACTTCAGATAAAAGTGATGGTTGGTAAGTCTGTGAATTGAGGACAAACCCCGTGTTGTTATGCTGAAACAATATTTAAGAACTCCAAGTCTTTATTTTTGTTCTAAATTGCACTACATCTTGTTAGGTTCATATTAGTTATTTTTAAAAATTACCTCTTTATCTCCAATTTATCAAGTTACCATTTTAGTCACTGTCCTGGTATGTTGTTTCTTTTATTTTATTCTTTTTTAAATAAGCAGAATTTGACCATTTCTCTATAAGTCTTTTATTTCTTTTGGACAGCTTAGTCAGACATCTACCTAGAATTTATTTTAGGTAAAAGGGTTTACTACTTTCTTTAAGTAAAAGAATTTTAAAAGTTGTGAACTCCAGTAAATGGATAATTTTTGAAGATCAAATAAGCCAGGGTCAATTTAGTGCATATCAACTGAGATGTCCAGGGTTTGCATTTAAAAATGAATTTGCGATTGTCTTTGGTCTCTATTTCCTAATTCATTTTTAGGGCTTTAAAGATCTGTTGTAACAGGACTCTTGTTACATTTAATAAGTGCCATGTTGATTGGCGTTCTCTAAGTAGGCTTTTCAGTTTGCCTGTGGGGAAATTTAATATAAAAACATTCAACATTCTTTTATTAGTGTTTTTTACTATTCCCAGTCCCATCAGACCTTTGGTGCAAGCAGTGTATTATTGAAAAGCTTATCTGTAAGAAGTGAGCCAAGGGGAAATTCAGCCTTTATTAATATTGACATCATGTTCCCACACAATGGCTGTCTAAAGAAACTTTTCAATTGGATTTCAACTGCTTTGATGCAATATAAATGGAAACAACTGAATGCATGGTTTAACACAGAATAGTGAATGATGCTGTATCCTGCACACCCAAACATAAAGTTGGAGGTTAGAGGTATTTCAGGGCCATAATTTAGTATTCTCAATTTATAACGGTTAGTGGAATGTTGTTAGGTTAATTTGGTGGGTTCTTGAATACATATAAAATTTTCTCTGGGTTCTCTTCCCTTTCTCATTGCCAGTTTAAAGAAAAAGGACAACTAATATATTTCCAATGTGGAAGTGATCTGTAAGGACCAGGATAAGATGTAAGTAGGGTAATAATTTGTGTTTAAGGATATGTTATACTAGCCTTATAAACAGCATCAACATCAGAAAAGATTGGGGTGTTTAGAGACTGTTCAGGCCAACGTATTGAAAATACTTCACGCTGGTTGTTCTACTTTCTTTTACCTTCACAGGTTAAGCGCCAAAATGGGAAACTGCTTTTTGCAGAAGTACAAAGTGAAGATCTAAATCAAACAGGTGGAAAGGTGTTTTTAAGAGAAATATTTGCCACTTCACCACAGAACTGGACTATGGTTAAGGGTATAACTATTAGCTTAACCAGTAAACAAATGCTGAAGTAAAAGGCAACAAGGTCTTCAAAACCTGAAAAAAATAGTTAACATTTTCTCAGAACCCTACATATAATTTACTGTAAAATAAATTCTCGACTCACTGAGCACTATCACTTCTCTGGTTAGACAGTCCAAATTTGACTTCTAGAACACTTCTTTAAAGTCACCATTTTCCTGGAAACACTCTAATTTTGAAGAGTCTAGAGCTATATTTAGCGTTTGAAGAGTAGTCTTTTAAAAAATATGGTTATAAAACAGATTGATTTAGAGGAGCATTATAATTAGCTGCTGAATATGTTAGAAGGATAGATTATTCTACATGAATCACGGAGCTCACTTTAAGTGTCATCCCCCATTCTAAACTGCCAGCTTAATTTCTTCTCATTTTTCACTGCAAGAGCCTTTTTTTCTATTATGCCAATAATAAAGGTGTAGTTGTCATGAAATAGGCATACCTTTGTGAAATAATGAATTATAAACTGTTTTGTTTCAATTTTTAAAGTAACTGAGTCATGATTACTTGATTTGACAATAACTAGCAAACCCACCTGCAGAATAAATTCATTTTATACATATATATCCAGAGTTGGTGGCCTTATGAGACTCTGGCAAACATTTTGAAGTTAATTGAAAAAAAAAATTGTAACACAGAATAGCATAAATGATAATAGGTATGGTTGTTCACATAGTATCTCCAGAGATATCAGAAAATTATTATATAAAGAAACAGCTATAACAATACTGATGGCCAATATTTAAACATTTAAACATAAGAAAACACTTAAGATGATCTAAAGAAATTAATATATGCTTAATCTAAGAGATGATTAAATATATTAATAAAATGATTCTGGAAATTGATGATTTGATAATAAATATAAAAATGTTGCCAATTTTTGAAACCCATACAAATCTGTCAAAGTAACAGTATCACACTGGGTGAATTTTAGAGAATAATCCATATTGTTACACAATCTTGGAACTGTCATAGTAAGAATTGTGTAAGATTGGTGGCGTTGTATAATCTCAATGTCCATCATAAGCCCAAGATAGTAACTATTAAATATATATTTAAAATGTTCTATTACTCTTGACATATGCCACTGTGCTAGATGCATATGGGATGTTTAGTAAGTACTTAATAAATGGAAGACTAAAATATAAATAACAGAAAAGCAATGTTTTTGTTTTTAGAAATTGTTCTTTAGGAATATCTATTTTCTTCTTTTTCTTTTTTGTAGTTAAAAAAAAGGTTGCCCGGGGCACCTGGGTGGCTGGTCAGTTAAGCATTTGACTCCTGACTTGGGCTCCAGTCATGACCACGTGTCGGTGGGATCGGAGCCTGCTTGGGATTCTCTCTCTCCCGCTCTCTCTGTGCCTCCCCTGTTCACACTCAATCTCCTTCTCAAAATAAATAAAACTTAAAAAGTTTTTCCTCCTTTAAAAATAAAATAGTTTCCTGGGGCGCCTGGGTGGCTCAATCGGTTAAGCAGCCAACTTCGGCTCAGGTCACGATTTCGTGGTCCGTGAGTTCGAGCACCGTGTCAGGCTCTGTGCTGACAGCTCAGAGCCTGGAGCCTGTTTCAGATTCTGTGTCTCCTTCTCTCTGACCCTCCCCCATTCATGCTCTGTCTCTCTCTCTCTCAAAAATAAATAAACGTTAAAAAAAAAATTAAAAAAAAAAAGTTTCCTAAGTTAAGTACACTGGAACGAATAATAGCAAAAAAGGGACTAAAATGACAAGGTTCTAGAACTCAGGCAACTACTCACTGTTGTCCTAGAATCACATTGGGCAGGGTTCTGGTGTTGCTGTCAGTGAAGTGGTAAATTGCAGAAAGAGAAGGGAGGAGGGGGAGAGTGCAGAACAGATTCTGTGCAGAGGGACACAGAAGGGCAGACTCCTGCTGTGTTGTTGAAATACAGGTGCACCGTGCTGGTGAAACAGCCTTTGCGCTCCTCTGAGAAATCTCTGAGGACTTCTTATAAAAGATTGCTGCATCCCTGCAGAGAGTTTCTAACTTGGTGGGTCTGGGATGCATCTAAGAATTTTCCTTTCTAGCAAGTTCTCCAGTGTTGCCTGTGCTGCTGGTTGAAAAAACACAGTTTGGGAACTACTGAGATTAGAGAATGGGTTTGCTATCTAGGATAATATGTTCACACTTATTACACTGCGAATTCCTTTGTCAGTGGCTAAAACAATTATGTTACTATAACAATATAGTGCTCAGAGCTATATATTCACGTTTAAAGAAGAATACAATCATTTGATATAACCTAACACATGCCAAAATTCTCAGGCTAATTATACCTATAAATGGCCCACCTATAGTTACATAAAATTGAAATAGACCTAATACCACAGTTCTTACATTAAAAGTTATATAGGCCATGCAGGTATATGAACATAGACATGTTTTTAGTTCAGCCCTGGATCTGTACCCTTATAGTTACAGTTAACATGAAAATTTTTGGTAGAATCTTATGGCACCAATTTAAATTCTATTAATTAAACATTGAACATTTAACCATTTAAACAACTCCTTGGATTAAATGGCAATCACTATTTTCTTGCTATAATGCAGTGTCTCATGTCACAAGCAGGGTGTTGCTCACAACTGTAGGCCAAGAGCTAGGACTTCCAACCTAGAGACTGGATTTTGTAGACGTATTATCTGTATCTGTATCTGTATCTGTATCTGTATCTGTATCTGTATCTGTATCTGTATCTGTATCTCTCTATCATCTCTATCTCTATCTCGATCTCCATCTCTATCTATCTCTATCTCCATCTCTATCTCTATCTCTATCTTAAAAGAGTTCAGACAGGGGTCAACTCTTGGCCCGAGGGTAAAGGTGGCTTTTATTTCTTCTCTTGGGGAAAAAGGGGAGGGGAGTTTTCCCCATGCAACCAACCTAAGGAAGCAGTGGATGCGCCCCCCAGGGGATGAGGCTGGAAGAGCCCGACAATCATTCAGAAGGGCTCCTTCCTGTCCATTTCTGGCCCCAGGCTGCAGGGTGTGCTCCTGAGAGTCACTATAGGTCTGAGGTGTCTGAATCCCTGAGTTATCATGTGGAGGGAGTTGCCCTGAAGACTCACTCTGTTCATAACTCACTTCCCGTGAGGTAGAAATAAAATGCATGTGTTTTTAACACCAATATTCCAAGAGAAGCCTATTCTAACACAATGAATGGTGACGGCAGTGTAGTGTCATGGGCACTAAGATGCAAACCTGGATGTCGTATTTTGGAGGGCAAAGAAAGAGATGGCTCCTTGTGATTTCTGACTTGTAGTGAAGCAAAAGAAAGAGTAAGCTTTACGGAGTGATGGACAGAATGGTGGACTAAAAGAATGTGTTGTATAAGTACATAGTCATATATTACATATTTATACATTTGGGTATGTACATAGATTTTTATTATTAATATTTACAGGAAATGTGACATCATGTTAAGAATATTCATCTAAGCATCCACAGACCTGGGTTCTCTTTCATATTCCATCACTAATCACCTAGTGACATGACAAGACAGGCATTTCATCTCTTTGGGCTCAAATTTCTAATTCGATAAAACACCAGATCTTTATAGATTACTTCCTTGCTATTCCATTCTATCGCTCTGCTTTTGTAAGAATGGCCATGGCACAGATTATTTTGTTCCCCACTGGAAACTTACCGTCATTTCTTTTCTTAAGACAATGGCAACGGTGTGGAGGAAGTAAAAATGATGCATTTCCTTTATTTTGTCCATAAGACAATAGGTTCTCATCATTTTCTCTGCCAGGGGAGCATAGAGTAATAATGAACAGATAGCAGAATGATATGATGATTATGCTGTATTAGAATTTTAATGATCTCCTTCTCATCTATCTTTCTGACCATTTGCTATTTTGCAAAAAGAAGATTCAGTGCTTTCTATTTATTGACGACTTGTGTTAGTAACTTTAAATGTGCTGTTTTATTTTCTCTTACAAGAAAGTAATGAGTAAGATATTATCTTATTATCCCAAATGAGAAAATTGATACCTGTGGTTTTGGAAGGAATAAAAGATTAAATAATCTTTCATAATAGGAACAATTTATCTGAGTTACCATGGGTTCCTGTTAATTTCTTGTTTTTAGCAAACTCGCAGCCAACCATGCAAAATTTCAGGGAAGGGAAAAACTTCCTAATTTTTTGAACAGTTTTTTCTCGCTCATTGGACACATGCCAATGAGACCTCAGCTTTCCTTTTTACTAAGGAAGTGACCAAACCTAGATGAGTTAGACTCTGGAATATGACCCTATCATGTTGGAAATGGCAAACTTCATTCTTTTTTTATGGCTGAGTAATAGTCAATATATAAATTACATCTTCTTTATCTATTCACATATTAAATACTTAAATTGCTTCCAAATCTTGGCTACTAGAAATCATGCTTCAGTGAACATAGGGGTGCATATATCTCTTCAATTTGGTGGTTTCTTTCTTTGAATAAAAGAAGTGAAGTTGCTGGATCATATGGTAATTCTTTTTAATTTTTTGAGGAATCTCCGTGCTGTTTTCCATAATGGCTGCATCAATTTACATTTTCACTCACAGTGTACAAGAGTTCCCTTTTCTCTACATCCTTGCCAACAATTTTTATTTCTTGGTTTTTTGATGATAGCCAATCTGACAGGTGTGAGGTAATATCTCACTGTGGTTTGATTTATATTTCCCTGATGACTAGTGATGTTTCATGTGTCTGTTGGCCATCTGTATATCTTCTTTGGAAAAATGTGTACTCACGTCCCCTTCCCATTTTTTTTTTTTTAATTCTGGTTGTTTGTTTCGTTTCTTTTTAGAGAAAGAGAGAAAGTTTACGTGTGTGTGCATAGCGGAGGGTCAGAAAGAAAGGAAGAGAAACCTAAGTAAGCTCCATGCTGTCAGCAAAGAGCCTGACATGGGGCTAGATCTCCTGAACCATGAGATCATGACCTGAACCATCAAGAGTCTGATGCTTTTAATCAACTGAGCCACCCAGGCACCCCTGTGTTTTTTATATTAAGTTGTGTAAGTTCTTTATATGTTCTGGATGTTAACCTTTTATCTGCTGTATAATTTACAAATATCTTCTCACATTCAATAGGTTGCCTTTTTGTTTTATTGATGGTTTTCTTTGATACGCTAAAGCTTTTTAGTTTGATGTAATTCCACTTGTTTATTTTAATTTTTGCTGCCCTTGCCTGAGGATATTGGTTTTAAAGAAATATTGCTAAGGATACCAAAGACTTACTGGCTATGTTTTCTTCTAGGAGTTTTACGGTTTTAGGACTTGCATTCAAATATAATCCATTTTGAATGTAGTTTTGTGTATGGTATAAGATAGAGGTCCAGCTTCATGCTTTTGCATAGGGCTGTCCAGTTTCCCAACACCATTTATTGAAAAGATGGTATTTTCCCCATGATATATTCTGACCTCCTTTGTCATAGATTAATTGACCATATATGTGTGGGTTTATTTCCGGAATTGCTATTCCATTCCATGAATCACATTTCTGTTTTTGTGCCAGTACCATGCTGTTATGATTACTATAGCTTTGTAGTATAGTTTGAAATCTGGAAGTATTTTGTTTTTTTCTAAGATTGCTTTGGATAATCATGGTCTTTTGTGGTTCCATACAAATTTTAGGATTCATTGTTTTAATTCTGTAATAAAAGCTATTGGCTTTGATGAAGATTGCATTGAATTTGTAAATTGATTTAGGTAGGATGGATATTTTAACAATGTTTATTTTTTCAATCCATGAACATGGTCTGTCTTTCCATTTGTCATCTTCAATTTCTTTTATCAGTGTCTTATAGTTTTCAGAGTTCAGGTCTTTCATCTCCTCAGTTAAATTCATTCATAGGCATTTTATTCTTTTTGATGCAGTTGTAAATGGCATTGTTTTCTTAATTTCTCTTTCTGGTATCCCATAATTAGTGTAGACAAATGCAGTCAATTTCTGCATGTTAATTTTGTATCCTATGACCTTACTGATTCACTTATTAGTTCTACTAGTTTTTTGATGGGGTCTTTAGGATTTTTTATTTTAGTATCATATCATCTACAAATGGCAATGTGCTATTTCTTTTTAATTTGGATGCACTTTATTTCTTTTTCTTGTCTAATTGCTGTGACTAGGACCTCCAATATTATTTTGAATAAAAGTGGAGAGAGTGGGAACCCTTGTTTTGTTCTTGATCTTAAAGCAAAAGTTTTCAGCTTTTCACAATGGACTATGATGTTAGCTGTGGGTTTATCATATATGGCCTTTATTTTGTTGAGGTACATTCCTTCTATTCTCTTTGATGAGGTTTTTTTTTTATGTTTTTGTTTGTTTGTTTGTTTGTTTGTTTGTTTTTGAGAGAGTACAGCAGGGAAAGGAAAAGAGAAAGGGATAGAGGATCTGAAGTGGGCTCTGCGCTGACAGCAGTGAGCCCAATGTGGGGCTTGAACTCACAAACCACGAGATCATGACCTGAGCTGAAGTCAGATGCTCAACCAAATGAACCACCCAGGTGCCCTACTACTTTATTGAGTTTTTATCACAAATGGATGTTGAATTTTGTCACAAGGCTTTTCTGCATTTATTGAGTTACTCATGTGATTCATATCCTTTGTTTTATTAATGTGGTATATTACATTGGTTGCTTTGTGGATGTTGAACCTTCCTTATATCTTAGATAAATCCCACTTGATCATGGCATATGATCCTTTTAATGTTTTGTTTAATTTGGTTTGCTAATACTTTGTTGAGGATTTTTACATCTATATTTATTAGGATTATTGACCTGTAATTTCCCTTTGTTGTGGTTTCTTTGTCTGGTTTGGGTATCAGAATAATGCTGGTTTCATAAAATGAGTTTGCAAACATTGCTTATCGTCAATTGTTTAGAATAATTCAGGAAGGATAGGTAGTAACCCTTTTTGAAATGTTTGGTAGAATTCACCTGTGAAAGCTCTCTCATTCTGAGACTTTTGGTTTTGGGAAGTTTTAAAATGACTGGTTCGATTACATTACTTATAATCAGTCTATCCAGATTTTCTGTTTCTTCATGATTCAGTGTTGGAAGGTTGCGTGTTTTAGATTTTCCAATTTGTTGGCATATACTTGTTCATAGTAGTCCATATGATCCTTTGTATTTATGTAGTGTCAGTTGTAATATCTTGTTCATTTCTGATTTTGTTTATTTGGTCCCCCTTCTCTCTCTCTCTCTCTTAATGAGTCTAGCTGTGGTTCATTGCCTTTTTTAATCACTCAGATCATATTTATCCCTCCAGTCATCTATAAATTCCTTCAAATTTGAGAATTTCTACAATCTAAAACTAACATTTCTTAATTATCATTAATTTTAATGTGTCTTTTGTGTTCTGTTATAAAAGAGAATAATAAAAACTACGTCAATTTTGATTATGTGTTTCAAAATTTAATGTGTTTATAGTGATCAACTCTTCGTTAAATAAATATCATCTATATAAAATATTTATCAGTTATTCTAAATACATTTGCATTTATATTAGAGTAATGGCAAGAATAAAAAGCTTTTGTGGAAAAACATTTCATCTGAAAAATTTTAAGCAATATTTAAAATACAAATATGTGAGTTTATAAATCAGGTTGGTTAACAAAACAATGAGCACAGTACTGACTGCAAAGGAAATCTCATTCTAAACAATGCAGCCAACCTAGAAAAAAGACACATGAAAAGAAAGAAATTACTGAAGCTATTACACATATGACACACCCAGCTGGGAGTCCAGCTGCTCAAGGAAGCTGGTGGTTCTTGATCTTTGGGAATTCCTAATTAGAATATAAGTTGGAAATATAATAGAAAACATAAAAGAAAAAGAAATCTAATATTAGTTTTAGCTCTTGTTTTGTGTCTTTAAATGTTAGCAAAGACAGAGTTATAAGAGCTGGGCTAAGTAAGCAATAAATAATTTTTATAACTACTGACTTTTGATGCCAATTATACTTTATCAAAGTTTCCAATATTCCATCACATATTTATCCCTACTTTCAGAATAGGCATGGTTACCAATAGCTTGTGAACTGTAGGCTGCATTCTAGAGCTGCTGTATATGAATCAAATGGCATGCACTTAGGATGCATTTATATATTCCTTAAAAAGCAGATTTTTCTTCCATTTGGCGCTCGCTACATACTTCTCTAAAGGTTTTTGCAATAGATGAGCCTTCATAGGATTATAAATCATAGCATGCTAGAATAAATGCTATAGAAATTGAATACATGGTACAGTATTTTGCACGGTGATAATCACCTATAGCCTGAGAGCATATAAATATGTGATTAATTTATATTTTTATTTTAAGGAACCCAAATAAATGTGTGCCCATATATTCTGTTATTTATGGTATTTCAAATCACTCCTTTACAGGTTTATAGGACTAATGTGACCTTCCCAAGATCTATGCTAGCAAAAGTAAGAGATCCAAATAATTTACCGAGAAAATTAAAATGAAAACAAAACCAAAACTGTAACAACTTTTACTTTTACACAATTGTCTGGATATTCGAGGTTAATCATGTTTAGGTTTAATTTCAAGTGGATTATTGCCTTTATTCTCTATGTCACTGCTAACGAACCGTATTTTCAAGGTTGATCAGTATGCAAGACAATGTATTCTCTGATTGATCAGTATGCAGGGTTGGATTACTCCAGAGAACATTTGGGCATTTTCACTATGTCCTGTGGATTAACCTGCAGAGTATGCATTTTGGAGGGCAGGTACTAAGGGAGGAAACAAAACTGACTTAATGGTCTGGCACTGTGGAAGTTTGATCAACTCCCTGAGTGGAGGTCGAGCCATCTTATGAAATCACTTGCCATATGACAATAATCCTAAGATCTTTGGAAAATAAATGTGCTTCATTGTCATGGTAGAGCAATAAAACTGATTAAACAAAAAAGTAGTGGCATTAATTTTTTGTTTTTAATTATGGACCATATTGATACTTATTCAGACAACGATTTTCTAATGGTAGTAGCTGTTCCATGTTTGTGTGATCATTTTGGGAGTGGAAATATATGGGTACCTACTGCATTATATTCTACAGCAATGATTTTAGACTTTTTGGTGTAGGTAGTGGAATTCTTCAAGAGATTTCTGTCTTTGCACCCCCTCCTGCTGGTCTTCCTCCTATTAGATGAGAAGTCATGTGAGGCTTTCAGTTGAATATCTGGGGCTTTTCCAGATTTTTAAAAATCTTCTGCAAAAGGAAGGAGAGAAGAAAGGAGATTCTCAAAAATCCAGTGTAACTTCCAAAAATTAAGTGAAAATTAAGTATTCTACATTCTAGGTTTAATCTTATTTAAGGATCTTTGAATAACAGTTGAATTTTCACTTATTCTTTTAATTAGCTTAAATCTTTGAAATAGGATAACCTCAAAAAAAAAAAAAAACCAACAAATTGGGGTAAGGGGAAGATAAGTAGGGCAAATTTTAAAGTATATGTTTTATTATCTCTCATAAGAATGACATGCTAATATAAAAAAAATGCACCTGTGGAATCTCATAAAAAATGAAGTGGTGTAAGAGTGCTGTATGCAAGAAATCTAGAGAGACATTTGGAAGTGAATGTTAACATTTTCCTCAATTTGCATTGTGAAACAAATACACAAAATAGAAGACTCTTTTACATCAAAATATTGATTTAATTGAAACATAGTCAATCAACAATTATTGAACACTATGGTTGGAGCAACCGGTTGTAGGAGGGTGTGGGATAACTATACTTCCTTTTCAAGGCCATCCATCATGAGATCCAAAAGAGGACCCGGGTAGAAAAAGAATCCCATTAATTGTAACAATAACAAAAGTTGTTTTATCTGACTCCAGCCTTCACTTCTACTGTGGAAAAACCCCTTTCAAAAGCAAATACATTACCTAAGAAAAGCTGACACATCAACCCCCATTGTCATCCACTAATACGTTACCATTTTATCTCATGAACATCATTGATGGTGAACAATGGTAAGAGTTCATGAAAAAGCACATTAATATGTAAGACAAGAGAGGTGTTGTAAGGGATTCTAGATCAACACAGGAGAAAAATTTCTTTTACCTAAAAGTTGACTTTTTGACTGACTTTACCTCCCCTGGCTAAACTCTAAGTCTGATTAGAGTTTTGATTCTTATACTTAAATGGAATAGAAAGTGGAATGAGTTTTGTTTTTTTAACGACAGAGACACTTACTGTCTGGATACATTTTGGAATCAAGAATTAAGACCTTTAGCCAAGTAGATCTTACACACCAAAAACAAAGAAAAGCAGAAATACTGACCAAGCCGAAGTCAGTAGCAGCGGGAACCACAGTAGATTTGCTCTTCAATTGGTGCTGCTGCTGGGGCACTTTTCAAAACCCCACAGGCCTCCCTGGAATGCTGGCAGCAGGAGCACATGGTCCCCTTCAGAGCAGATTTGTCTCACTACTGCACCCTCTGCTTTTGCCTCAAAGCAAGAGCTTTTCTCTTATATTCTGCTTCCTCAAATACTTGGCTCACTTATGACCCCCACTCCTCATCACACCTCCTCTACAGAATGGCCTCTGTGAGTATATTCTTTCAGTTATTTCTCCCACTACCAGTGCCTTGATTTCCTTTGACATTCCAAATTCCTGTCCCATAAGTCAGAATCTCCATTTTTCTTGGGGTAGAGCCATCCATAATAGGTGACCATATAGTCAGAGCCATTTCCCTTAGCTCAAGCTTTGGCCTGAGGAGTACAAGAGTACAAGAGGGGTAAACTAGTGGGAGACTAGTTTATTTTTTCCACTACTATTGTGATTTAGATCCCTTAAAGTAGGCTTGAGGCTTAAATGTTAAAATCATGGTCCCTGAGAGCTGACATACATGTTTAGTGACACTTAAAATATAATCAGGTTAGGGGCGCCTGGGTGGCTCAGTAGGTTGGGCCTCCAACTTCAGCTCAGGTCAGGATCTCACCCTTGTGGGTTTGAGTCCAACACTGGGCTCTGTGCGGACAGCTCAGAACCTGGAGCCTGCTTCGGACTCCGTGTCTCCCTCTCTCTCTGCTCCTCCCCTGCTCCCACTCTGTCTCTCCCTCCCAAAAATAAATAAAATAAAATAAAATTATAAAAAAATATAATCAGGCTAGTGATTCATATGATGTGGTAATATGATAATTTTGGCAGAAACAGATTGGGATTGACTGTAAAAGTATTCTCATTTCTCTGAGAGAAAGAACGAGAATTGTAGTGCAATATACAGAAGTTCTTCCAGTGCAAAGCCCACAAAGAAAGAATTTCTTCTTGGGGCAACAGGTAGGACACAGTGTTTGAAGTAAGCATTGAAACTGACAATGTTGCCCCAAAATGTGAAGTATTATATTAGAGCCAGTTGCTAGAGCTACAGAAATACATAGTAGTTTCATAGTAGTCTATGAAATACATAGTAGTCTCACCTAAAATGGAATTTTTGAATAACTGCAATCAGAGAACATAAAAACATTTTATTTTTTATTTATTTATTTTTTTTTC
The DNA here is from genome assembly GCF_018350155.1 of Leopardus geoffroyi. NCBI lineage: Eukaryota > Metazoa > Chordata > Mammalia > Carnivora > Felidae > Leopardus > Leopardus geoffroyi. The sequence goes on from NC_059326.1 coordinate 46,756,062, forward strand.
CCACCCAGTGTGGATCTTTTTTTTTTTTTTTTTTATAATATATGAAATTTTTTGTCAAATTGGTTTCCATAAAACACCCAGTGCTCATCCCAAAAGGTGCCCTCCTCAATACCCATCACCCACCCTCTCCTCCCTCCCACCCCCCATCAACCCTCAGTTTGTTCTCAGTTTTTAACAGTCTCTTATGCTTTGGCTCTCTCCCACTCTAACCTCTTTTTTTTTTTTTCTTTTTTCCTCCCCCTCCCCCATGGGTTCCTGTTAGGTTTCTCAGGATCCACATAAGAGTGAAACCATATGGTATCTGTCTTTCTCTGTATGGCTTATTTCACTTAGCATCACACTCTCCAGTTCCATCCACGTTGCTACAAAAGGCCATATTTCATTTTTTCTCATTGCCACGTAGTATTCCATTGTGTATATAAACCACAATTTCTTTATCCATTCATCAGTTGATGGACATTTAGGCTCTTTCCATAATTTGGCTATTGTTGAGAGTGCTGCTATGAACATTGGGGTACAAGTGCCCCTATGCATCAGTACTCCTGTATCCCTTGGATAAATTCCTAGCAGTGCTATTGCTGGGTCATAGGGTAGGTCTATTTTTAATTTTCTGAGGAACCTCCACACTGCTTTCCAGAGCGGCTGCACCAATTTGCATTCCCACCAACAGTGCAAGAGGGTTCCCGTTTCTCCACATCCTCGCCAGCATCTATAGTCTCCTGATTTGTTCATTTTGGCCACTCTGACTGGCGTGAGGTGATATCTGAGTGTGGTTTTGATTTGTATTTCCCTGATAAGGAGCGACGCTGAACATCTTTTCATGTGCCTGTTGGCCATCCGGATGTCTTCTTTAGAGAAGTGTCTATTCATGTTTTCTGCCCATTTCTTCACTGGGTTGTTTGTTTTTTGGGTGTGGAGTTTGGTGAGCTCTTTATAGATTCTGGATACTAGCCCTTTGTCCGATATGTCATTTGCAAATATCTTTTCCCATTCCGTTGGTTGCCTTTTAGTTTTGTTGGTTGTTTCCTTTGCTGTGCAGAAGCTTTTTATCTTCATAAGGTCCCAGTAATTCACTTTTGCTTTTAATTCCCTTGCCTTTGGGGATGTGTCGAATAAGAGATTGCTACGGCTGAGGTCAGAGAGGTCTTTTCCTGCTTTCTCCTCTAAGGTTTTGATGGTTTCCTGTCTCACATTCAGGTCCTTTATCCATTTTGAGTTTATTTTTGTGAATGGTGTGAGAGAGCGGTCTAGTTTCAACCTTCTGCATGTTGCTGTCCTGTTCTCCCAGCACCATTTGTTAAAGAGGCTGTCTTTTTTCCATTGGATGTTCTTTCCTGCTTTGTCAAAGATGAGTTGACCATACGTTTGTGGGTCTAGTTCTGGGGTTTCTATTCTATTCCATTGGTCTATGTGTCTGTTTTTGTGCCAATACCATGCTGTCTTGATAATGACAGCTTTGTAGTAGAGGCTAAAGTCTGGGATTGTGATGCCTCCTGCTTTGGTCTTCTTCTTCAAAATTCCTTTGGCTATTCGGGGCCTTTTGTGGTTCCATATGAATTTTAGGATTGCTTGTTCTAGTTTCGAGAAGAATGCTGGTGCAATTTTGATTGGGATTGCATTGAATGTGTAGATAGCTTTGGGTAGTATTGACATTTTGACATTATTTATTTTTCCAATCCATGAGCAGGGAATGTCTTTCCATTTCTTTAAATCTTCTTCAATTACCTTCATAAGCTTTCTATAGTTTTCGGCATACAGATCCTTTACATCTTTGGTTAGATTTATTCCTAGGTATTTTATGCTTCTTGGTGCAATTGTGAATGGGATCAGTTTCTTTAGTTGTCTTTCTGTTGCTTCATTGTTAGTGTATAAGATTGCAACTGATTTCTGTACATTGATTTTGTATCCTGCGACTTTGCTGAATTCATGTATCAATTCTAGCAGACTTTTGGTGGAGTCTGTTGGATTTTCCATGTATAATATCATGTCATCTGCAAAAAGCGAAAGCTTGACTTCATCTTTGCCAATTTTGATGCCTTTGATTTCCTTTTGTTGTCTGATTGCTGATGCTAGAACTTCCAGCACTATGTTAAACAACAGCGGTGAGAGTGGGCATCCCTGTCGTGTTCCTGATCTCAGGGAAAAAGCTCTCAGTTTTTCCCCGTTGAGGATGATGTTAGCTGTGGGCTTTTCATAAATGGCTTTTATGATCTTTAAGTATGTTCCTTCTATCCCGACTTTCTCAAGGGTTTTTATTAAGAAAGGGTGCTGGATTTTGTCAAAGGCCTTTTCTGCATCGATTGACAGGATCATATGGTTCTTCTCTTTTTTTTTGTTAATGTGATGTATCACGTTGATTGATTTGCGAATGTTGAACCAGCCCTGCATCCCAGGAATGAATCCCACTTGATCATGGTGAATAATTCTTTTTATATGCCGTTGAATTCGATTTGCTAGTATCTTATTGAGAATTTTTGCATCCATATTCATCAGGGATATTGGCCGGTAGTTCTCTTTTTTAACTGGGTCTCTGTCTGGTTTAGGAATCAAAGTAATACTGGCTTCATAGAATGAGTCTGGAAGTTTTCCTTCCCTTTCTATTTCTTGGAATAGCTTGAGAAGGATAGGTATTATCTCTGCTTTAAACGTCTGGTAGAACTCCCCTGGGAAGCCATCTGGTCCTGGACTCTTATTTGTTGGGAGATTTTTGATAACCGATTCAATTTCTTCGCTGGTTATGGGTCTGTTCAAGCTTTCTATTTCCTCCTGATTGAGTTTTGGAAGAGTGTGGGTGTTCAGGAATTTGTCCATTTCTTCCAGGTTGTCCAATTTGTTGGCATATAATTTTTCATAGTATTCCCTGATAATTGCTTGTATCTCTGAGGGATTGGTTGTAATAATTCCATTTTCATTCATGATTTTATCTATTTGGGTCATCTCCCTTTTCTTTTTGAGAAGCCTGGCTAGAGGTTTGTCAATTTTGTTTATTTTTTCAAAAAACCAACTCTTGGTTTTGTTGATCTGCTCTACAGTTTTTTTAGACTCTATATTGTTTATTTCTGCTCTGATCTTTATTATTTCTCTTCTTCTGCTGGGTTTGGGGTGTCTTTGCTGTTCTGCTTCTATTTCCTTTAGGTGTGCTGTTAGATTTTGTATTTGGGATTTTTCTTGTTTCTTGAGATAGGCCTGGATTGCAATGTATTTTCCTCTCAGGACTGCCTTCGCTGCGTCCCAAAGCGTTTGGATTGTTGTGTTTTCATTTTCGTTTGTTTCCATATATTTTTTAATTTCTTCTCTAATTGCCTGGTTGACCCACTCATTCGTTAGTAGGGTGTTCTTTAACCTCCATGCTTTTGGAGGTTTTCCAGACTTTTTTCTGTGGTTGATTTCAAGCTTCATAGCATTGTGGTCTGAAAGTATGCATGGTATAATTTCAATTCTGGTAAACTTATGGAGGGCTGTTTTGTGACCCAGTATATGATCTATCTTGGAGAATGTTCCATGTGCACTCGAGAAGAAAGTATATTCTGTTGCTTTGGGATGCAGAGTTCTAAATATATCTGTCAAGTCCATCTGATCCAATGTCTCATTCAGGGCCCTTGTTTCTTTATTGATCGTGTGTCTAGATGATCTATCCATTTCTGTAAGTGGGGTGTTAAAGTCCCCTGCAATGACCACATTCTTATCAATAAGGTTGCTTATGTTTATGAGTAGTTGTTTTATATATTTGGGGGCTCCGGTATTCGGCGCATAGACATTTATAATTGTTAGCTCTTCCTGATGGATAGACCCTGTAACTATTATATAATGTCCTTCTTCATCTCTTGTTACAGCCTTTAATTTAAAGTCTAGTTTGTCTGATAGAAGTATGGCTACTCCAGCTTTCTTTTGGCCTCCAGTAGCATGATAAATAGTTCTCCATCCCCTCACTCTCAATCTAAAGGTGTCCTCAGGTCTAAAATGAGTCTCTTGTAGACAGCAAATAGATGGGTCTTGTTTTTTTATCCATTCTGATACCCTATGTCTTTTTGTTGGCGCATTTAATCCATTTACATTCAGTGTTATTATAGAAAGATACGGGTTTAGAGTCATTGTGATGTCTGTATGTTTTATGCTTGTAGTGATGTCTCTGGTACTTTGTCTCACAGGGTCCCCCTTAGGATCTCTTGTAGGGCTGGTTTAGTGGTGACAAATTCCTTCAGTTTTTGTTTGTTTGGGAAGACCTTTATCTCTCCTTCTATTCTAAATGACAGACTTGCTGGATAAAGGATTCTCGGCTGCATATTTTTTCTGTCTAGCACACTGAAAATCTCGTGCCAATTCTTTCTGGCCTGCCAAGTTTCAAAAGAGAGATCAGTCACGAGTCTTATAGGTCTCCCTTTATATGTGAGGGCACGTTTACCCCTTGCTGCTTTCAGAATTTTCTCTTTATCCTTGTATTTTGCCAGTTTCACTATGATATGTCGTGCAGAAGATCGATTCAAGTTCCGTCTGAAGGGAGTTCTCTGTGCCTCTTGGATTTCAATGCCTTTTTCCTTCCCCAGTTCAGGGAAGTTCTTGCTATTATTTCTTCAAGTACCCCTTCAGCACCTTTCCCTCTCTCTTCCTCCTCTGGGATACCAATTATGCGTATATTATTTCTTTTTAGTGTATCACTTAGTTCTCTAATTTTCCCCTCATACTCCTGGATTTTTTTATCTCTCTTTCTCTCAGCTTCCTCTTTTTCCATAACTTTATCTTCTAGTTCACCTATTCTCTCCTCTGCCTCTTCAATCCGAGCTGTGGTGGTTTCCATTTTGTTTTGCATTTCATTTAAAGCGTTTTTCAGCTCCTCGTGACTGTTCCTTAGTCCCTTGATCTCTGTAGCAAGGGATTCTCTGCTGTCCTGTATACTGTTTTCAAGCCCGGCGATTAATTTTATGACTATTATTCTAAATTCACTTTCTGTTATATTATTTAAATCCTTTTTGATCAGCTCATTAGCTGTTGTTATTTCCTGGAGATTCTTCTGAGGGGAATTCTTCCGCTTGGTCATTTTGGATATTCCCTGGCGTGGTGAGGACCTGCAGGGCACTTCCCCTGTGCTGTGGTGTATAACTGGAGTTGGTGGGCGGGGCCGCAGTCCGACCTGATGTCTGCCCCCAGCCCACCGCTGGGGCCACAGTCAAACTGGTGTGTGCCTTCTCTTCCCCTCTCCTAGGGGCAGGATTCACTGTGGGGTGGCGTGGCCCGTCTGGGCTACTTGCACACTGCCAGGCTTGTGACGCTGGGGATCTGGCGTATTAGCTGGGGTGGGTAGGCAAGGTGCACAGGGGCAGGAGGGGCAGGCTTAGGTCGCTTCTCCTTAGGTGATCCACTTCAGGAGGGGCCCTGTGGCAGCAGGAGGGAGTCAGATCCGCTGCCGGAGGTTTGGCTCCGCAGAAGCACAGAGTTGGGTGTTTGCGCGGAGCGAGCAAGTTCCCTGGCAGGAACTGGATCTCTTTGGGATTTTGGCTGGGGGATGGGCGGGGGAGATGGCGCTGGCGAGCGCCTTTGTTCCCCACCCACCAAACTGATCTCTGTCGTCCGGGGGCTCAGCAGCTCTCCCTCCCTTTGTCCTCCAGCCTTCCCGCTTTCCGAGCAGAGCTGTTAACTTATGACCTCCCAGACGTTAAGTCGCGCTTGCTGTCGGAACACAGTCCGTCAGGCCCCTCCGCTTTTGCAAGCCAGACTCCGGGGCTCTGCTTGGCCGGTGAGCCGCCCCTCCGCCCCGGCTCCCTCCCGCCAGTCCGTGGAGCATGCACCGCCTCGCCGCCCTTCCTACCCTCTTCCGTGGGCCTCTCGTCTGCGCTTGGCTCCGGCGACTCCGTTCTGCTAATCCTCTGGCGGTTTTCTGGGTTATTTAGGCAGGTGTATGTGGAATCTAATTGATCAGCAGGACGCGCGGTGAGCCCAGCGTCCTCCTACGCCGCCATCTTCCCCCTCTCATCCATAAAAACATTTTTAAATGGGCATTAAAAGCTAAATAAATGGAAACAACTATTGTCTAGAAGTCTAAATGGAACATAGAACAACATAAGATATGGAAGATGAATAGATGACACACCCAGAAAAAACAAGTTAAGTAACTCTTTAAAGGAAGGAGGGGCACCTGGGTGGCTCAGTCAAGCATCCACTCTTGATTTCGGCACAGGTCATGATCTCATGGGTCATGGGATCGAGCCCCACATTGGGCTTCCACTGACCGCTTGGGATTCTCTCTGCCCTCCCCTGCTCTCATTCTTGCTCTCTCTCTCAAAGAAAATACACTTTTAAAAAAATGGGGGGGGGGGGAGACATTTTCTATAGGTATAACACTTTGATAATTACTAGTGAGACCAGACTCAAAGTGGCTGTCAAAATCCTCCTATATACTATTTACCATTGGTTGAGTAAACTAGTTAAAATTGGTGAGTTTATATGGCTTTCAATAGATTGTATAAGTTCAGGTTTCTTAAATTTGAGTAAATTTCTTTTTTTTATTTTTTTTATTTTTTTTATTTTTTTTTTTTAATTTTTTTTTTTCCAACGTTTATTTATTTTTGGAACAGAGAGAGACAGAGCATGAACGGGGGAGGGGCAGAGAGAGAGGGAGACACAGAATTGGAAACAGGCTCCAGGCTCTGAGCCATCAGCCCAGAGCCCGACGCAGGGCTAGAACTCACGGACGGCGAGATCGTGACCTGGCTGAAGTCGGACGCTTAACCGACTGCGCCACCCAGGGGCCCCGAGTAAATTTATTTAGATAGGCTTTACATGATAGAACAATTTTAAGCTTTGCTGCAAATATATTTATTAGTTAAGGAAATATTTTTTTCTAGATCATCTGTGTTAGGCACTCCATGACACATTGATGAAACATAGGTAAGTAAGACATACTCACTGTCCTCAAGGTAGTCATAAGCTATTAAAGATAATTAGTATTATAATTCTTTTGGTTATAAGTAAAAAAAGAAAAAAAAATCACAAACCCAAACTGGCTTACACTAAAGAGATTTTGAACTAAAGCACTATCACCAAAACTGAAGAGTTGATGATTGTTTGTTCTGATGGGATTCATTTTTAGCCTCAACATAACGATGAGCTGCCAGCTCCTTGAAGCCTTAGTAGTCCCAAATATTACATTCTCTAAGCACCAAGCCAGCAGAAGAATTGGAGTCAAAGACCTGCAATTCCCAGCAAAGTTCCGAGATTCTCTTCAACCAGTCCATCCACGAACCACCTTTTTCAAAAGCATGCATGTGCAGGTGTTTTATGCTGGCATTTCCTGAAGACAGTGGGAGAAATTTATCACTGTGATTAGGAATGTTAAACAAGCTGATTGCCTGAGGCTGATGAGAGCCTCTCTTAAGATGCGGGTGTGGTAAATTCCACTCTAAACTTTGAACAAGGAAATTTGGGATCTGGTTAGGAAAGGGGAGAAGGAAAGAAATTCTGTTATTCCAAAACAAGTTTGCTCTAGAGATTACAAACAGAAGACTAAAAATGTTATGTATTCAGTGTTGTGGTAAATACAAACGTAGGTGTCATGGCAGGGTGGAAAAGAGAGACATGACTTCCCTGACTATGTCAGGTGAGAATTAAAAGATGGGTCCATATTAGTTAGGAGAAGTGAAGCTGAGAGTGGGAGAGCATTCCAGAAAGAGAGGGCGGAATGAACAAATACACAAACCAAACTGAGGATAATAAACAGTCCAGGAGAACAGTAAGTCACTTCATGATGCTAAAGAATAAAATTAGAACAGGGAAGAGTGGGTGATGAAGCCAGAGATATCTAAAGGTGCCAGGTTATTGGAGGCAATGTCATGGTAATGATAATTAATCCTGTGAGTGTTAGAGATCCAAAAGGAAAATTTCAGAATACAGGATAGAATCAAATTTGTTTTTAATTCATTGATGCTGCCTAGTGTGGAGGATGGCTTTAAGATGATCACGAATAATGGCAGGAAGACCAGTTAACGATATTATAATAGTCTGGATAAAATTGATACGGGCCTAAAGTAGGCTTCAATGATAGTAAAAATAGAGACAGAAACAGAACTGAGGAACTATTTAGGAGGTAAAATTTACTGGATATGGAAATTAATTGGATGAGGGAATGAGGGACAGGGGTTGGGGAGACATCAATGATCTGTCCTGGATTTCTACCTTGGTTGCCCTAGATCAGGGATTGGCAAACTTTTTCTGCATAGGGCCAGATAATACCTATTTTAAGGTTGCAGGTCATAAAATCTCTGTTGCAACTCCTCAGCTCTGCTTTGTAAGTGCAAAAGCAGCCAGAGATAATATGTAAATGTGTGGGGATGATTGTGTCCCAATACAACTTTATTTTCAAGTGGTTGGGCCAAATTTGGCTCTCTCTGGCTGTGGTTTGGTGATTCTTGTTCTAGCTGAAGAATGGTTTCATTACTAGCTAAAAAAAAAAAAAAGGAGAAGGAGCAGAAGCAGGAATCTTGGACTTCAGGAGGTTCCTGTTGGTTGTTGAGTTTAACAATATCTGCAGAAAATTCGTTAGGATTTGTACACAGGTGGTTGAGTGTGGAAGGGGTGTGTGTATGATCAGGACATACATACTTTAGATTCTTCAGCATAAAAATGATTTGAAATCTTGACTCTGGATAAAATTACGTAGCATGGTGAGGAATATTTTTAGAACAGACCACTAAGAATGAATGGTTTTACAAATTTCTGTTCTAGATGCTAAAGACACAGAAGAGAGCAGTACAGGCATGGCTTTCATTCTCCTGGAGTTCTCAGGCTAGATGGAAAAGAAATGTTTGAAGGGATGTCTCGGAAAGTCACTCTACCTGAAAACCGTAACCAAAATTGTGGCGCCTTTGCTGTCCAAACCAGGTAAGCAATGCCCTTCTAAAAAGATGCCTTAGTATGCGTCAGTTGTGTGTGCATGTATACCTCAATTACCTCAGGTACGTATGTACCTCAGTTGGTGGCATCACAACACCTGAAGAACAGAGAGATAATAAAATGCATTGAAATAATGAAATGAAATGAAATGAAATGAAATGAAATGAAATGAAATGAAAAGAGTATCCATACTAAGCAATGTTGCATGCCTGATCAATTTTATCCTTCATGATCAATTTCATTGTAAGGATATCCATATTATTATACCTTTTGATTTAGGTATTACTAAGGTGTTCCTAAGTGGGAAATATAATGTTAAAGACATTCAATGACTTTCCTATTGTTATTTTTCTAGTATTTAAAAGAACCAAAAAAATACATATATATACATATGTATGTATATATATATATGTATATGTATGTATGTATATATATATATGTATATATATGTGTGTGTATATATATATGCATATATATACATATATATATGCATATATATACACATATATATATATATATCTCCATGCTTTTCCAAAAGTAAATATGGTGATTTTCGATTAGGCCTTATTGCTTCACTATTTAAATTAAGGAAGCCAACACTGAAGATATTTAAAATGATCCTTTATCAAATTTGAAAAGAAGCAATGTAGAAATGCAGATATTTCCACATTTCCCAGTTAGGATACATTGTGAGGAAAACTGTCATAGAGCTATTTCTTAAAATCATGGAGAAAGTTTTTAAAATCTCTCATTTTTGAGGGTGCCTGGGTGGCTCAGTCAGCTAAGTGTCTGACTTCGGGTCAGGTAATGATCTCAAGGCTGGTGAGTTCAAGCCTTGTGTTGGGCTCTCTGCTGTCAGCATGGAACCTGCTTTGATTCCTGTCTTCCTCTCTCTCCCTGACTCGTGCTTTCTCTCTGTCTCAAAAATAAATAAAAACGTCAAAAAAATTTTTTTTAATCTCTCATTTTATTTTTGAGCCACATCTCTTCTTGCTGATTTGCTTTGAAGAGAAAAAACTCAGTGATCTCATTGTTTGGAGAGTTAATGGAGTGTAGATGGACTCAATGGGCACTTTTCTATAGGCTATGCTCCCGCCTTTGTCTTTGTGTTGCTTGCTGTGGTTGGCTTGCCTCCCTACACAAAAAAAGCAAACAGACCTCAAGTAGATCTTGTATATCTGTTGATATTGCAAAATATAGATCTCTAAATGAGCTCTCTCTTGCAGGGATAACAGATAACAATGGCTTCATTGTTTAAATACGAGTTTCTCCCAATTAAATTTGGGAATCAATAAAGAAATAGAGGAAATATTTCTTTGCTGTGACACCTTATTATTACATCAACTTTTGTGAGCCACATCTGTGGGCTGAAACCTAATGGAAAGCAGAGCCAGAAAGATTCTGGAAATTGTCAGGATCTGATGATCCAAAGAGGAGAGTAGGAACTGTAATGTGTGTGTGTATGGGGGAGGGGGGTGTAGGGACAAGGAGACTCCTGGAAGTGCTCAAATCCAAACAGAGCTGCATCTTGTTAAGTAAATTTACCCACCAAAAAATGACTTACTGTGAAGGATAATGCCATTTTAGTTCCTAACTTAAAACCTCTATGGTTTAATGTGTTGAAGAAACTATTACATAACATATTGGAAACATATTTAGAAAGATTTACTAACTTCATGCTAAATAAACTCTCAATAGTCACTTCTAGTGATTTCTAGAATATAATGTGAGGAGGTTGAACAAGATGACTTTTGAAGTCAGGTAGACTATAGTTCCAATCCTAGATCTATCATCACAGGCTATGTGACTTTAAGTAGCTAACTTAGGCCCTCTGAGCCTCAGTTTCCTGAAGAAAAATGATAATCAAACCTCTGGTAAACCTGAGTAAGCTAAATGCTTGACAGATAAACCCCAAACTTCACTGTCTTAAGATAACAAAAGTTTTTGTTTCACTCACTTAAGGATCTAACATGGGTGTCCCTGGTTGGGCAGCATTCCTGAGCGTTTCTTCTCAAAGGGGCAACTCGGCAGCCCACATTCTTTCCATATTGTGGCTCTGCCCTCCCCTACATCCTTAGAGTCCTCTCTACTCAGCTGGCAGATGGAGGGTGGTCCTTGAGGAGATTTTGTAGGTTTGACTAGAAAGGGCAAACACTACTTCTATCTATATTCCACTGGACAGAATTCAGTTGCAAGATGACTCCTAATTTGGAAGGCTGGGAAAGATTATCTAATTGTCCAGCAAGAAAAGTACTGGAACCAGGGTGAGGCAAACGAGGTGCCTAGGATGCAAACTTAAGGAACCATTTGTTCCCAACATCAGGCAAGTGAAGGGTCTTCTAAGTGCAGGACTGGTATCTGCAGCTACCTAAGAGTGAGTACCTCCTTACATTTTCATCCCTAGACACCTCTCTTGCCTCATTCCAGTCTCTGCCCAAAGGAAACAGTTTAAGGAGGAAATAGCTAGTTGCTGCCCATATCTATCTACCTATCGGGACTACATAAATAAAATGTCTGGTGCCCCATGCTTCTTTCGTTATCACATATAGAAAAAAAATTATTCCTCCTTTTTTTTTTTCATTCCAATAACGTTGCGATAATTACACTTCTATAGTTTAAAAAATCCACGGCAACTATCCCCTACTTAAAGTGTGCCAGTTTGGTCATTCTATATTATTTTAAAATACAGATGTTTAAAACTTAAATAATGTTAAAATTCTTGACAGCCTTTATTCCAGCCATTAAAATATTTAGTGGCAGGATACGAACTAGCCAAAACAGTATACAGCCCCAGAGATTTTCTGCAACTTAACTTCTTTGAAAATAAGTTTTGGTCTGTACATCTTGATTTCTTAATAGCTGTTGGACTCACAGCATTTCTCTCAACCACTGCTCCCTTAAAATTCAGTGAGGCATTGTTAGGGCGTGCTTTCCCATAATGAATGCATTATAGTAATCGTTACAGGAAAGAAAAGACAAGAATGGCTGTAGTGTAATCTTCAAAATGTTTACATGGCTCTAATGTTGGTCATTTTAGGGAAACTGCCAACAGGCTCATGAAGCTGTAAACATGCATTCTGTATTTAGAGAAGTAGTTTAACTTTCAGGATAGCCAATTCCAACTTCAGTTTATCTTGCTTTATGTACAGAAGAGCTGTTTGAATTTTGACAGCTTATGAGCAAACCATTCTACAAAATGTGGCTGTTGATCAGCTATGGAAAGAAGAGGATGTTCTGTGAAAAGGCTGCAACTGAAACTAGTTGCTGTTATGAGTTGATGAAGTTTTTATTGTTAATTAAGTCTGGAAGAATCTCTTCCTCTGTGAAGACTACAGAGATCCAGAGCGATGCTATTGTTTTGTTTTTGCCTTTCTTTGTCTGGATATTTTGCACTTGCCATTGATAAATTTATTTGTTCAATTGGCAGACATCAATTTATTTATTATGTCTTTCTGGGGGCCTAGCAATGCACTGGCTGATTACAAAGGCATAGCAGATTGGGATGGACCTTGTCCTCGAGAAGCTTCTGGCTGAGTAAAAATAGGAACGCGTACCTATCTAGCTGTGCTGTGTTGTGGGACATCTAAGTGCCACGAAAGCATCAAGATAGTGTCCTCCATACAGGGGAGTGACATGTGGTTTTTTTCAGAGATGGCATTTGAGCTGGAGGAAAACTCAACCTTTGAACATATAGAGATGATGGTACAGTGTGGTAGCGGTGACATGGAGGGTGCAGAGAAACAATAAGAACAAAGATACATTAGTCAAATCCTCACATTAAGGATTTGTTTTCCTAAGCACACTTAAATTATAATTAATAAGTTTTAAATCGATATTAATAAAGATCTCCGATATATTATCATAGTGTCATACACAGAGCACCATTGGTTCTCTTTATAACCACAGAATCAGAACTTCCCTGGCCTAACAGCTTTAACACCAAGTGCTCTGCAAACTCTCATGTTTTTTCTGGGTCCTGGAATATTTATCAAATGATTGAATGTACTTACAACCTTGCTTGACTTTGAAGAAAATCTCAGACATCATACAATTTCATGCTTAAATATTTTGGCATTTATGGCTGAAAGATAAGAACTCTTTGTAAATAACACCCACAAACCATCATCACATCTCAAAAATTAATGGTAGTTTCTTAATATCATCAAATGTTGAAGAAATAAAATTTCCCAGTAATCTCAAACAGTTTTTTTATTGAGATTATTTACTCAAATCAAGATGTAAGCAAGGTCTGTGGATTATGCGTGCTTGATATATGTCTTAGGTCTCTTTCGGGATACATGTTCCCCTTGTAAATTATTTGTTGAAAAACTAGCATCCGTGTGAGTTTCTCACATTTTATATTTTTCTGATTACACAGGCTAACTGATTTGACACAACTCTGAGTGAGAAGAAACTAACAAACTGAGCAGCCACATTCCTCCATTTACTCTCTCCTGTGCTATAAACTATGACCCTTGGGGTGCCTGGGTGGCTCAGTAGGTCAAACATCTGACTTCAGTTCAGATTGTGATTTCACGGTTCCTGAGTTCGAACCCCATATTGGGCTTGCAGCTGTCAGCACAGAGCCTACTTCGGATCCTCTGCCTCTCTCTCTCTCTGACCCTCGCCCACTCACACTCTTTCTCTCTCAAAAATAAACACTTTTATTTAAAAAATATGACTCTTATACTTCAGCAATGTTCGAACAAAGACTCAACTCCTCCCAAACTTCGTCTCTGTCTCCAAGACTATTACTATGTTTTTCTGAGTATCTCTTGGTTCCAGGCTAGAACCATTCACTTCTTCAGCTAAAATCACCCCTGAGTGGGGGAGGGGCAGAGAGCGAGAGAGACACAGAATCTGAAACAGGCTCCAGGCTCCCAGCTGTCAGCACAAAGCCCAATGAGGGGCTCAAACTCATGAACCATGAAATCACGACCTGAGCCAAAATCGGACACTCAACCGACTGAGCCACCCAGGCGCCCTCTTATTTTCTAAATCTAATGCCTACATCTGTTCTAGCCCTATCCTGGGGTTTTACTGCTCCTGTTCAACCTAATGAAACTTGTACTTGATTCTAAGTTCTTCACCTGTCACTTTGCTTTCTACCTGGTTGATCCTACACTCTACTTGTCTTTGGACCACAAACAAGGTCTTTGGACCTTGTGCTCTCTCTTTCTACTCAAAATCTTATTTGCTGTTCTTTCCAGTTTAGTTATGGCAGTTCTCAGTTTTGTAACTTCAGTTTCTTCATGAGAATAAAGCAACAAAAGCATGGATGGATACACACATTATTATGTGTATAAATTTACCATTTACAAACAATGCAAATGTACATATCACTATTCTAAGATTCAAGTTCGGCTTATTTTCTAAACAAAGAAAGGAAGAACTCATATTATATGTTAATAAAAGAGGATTGAATTTGTTTATTGTCCAGTTGATAGAAAAAAATTCAAATTCTACACTTTGAAACCAAACTTTGCAAAGCAAAACCCCCTTTGGCTTGCTACTTCCCCCAGTACCTTCAATACGTTCCACAAACATTTATATGGAGGATGGATCCTTGTGTGTGTGTGTGTGTGTGTTCCCTAAGCAAGAGTATGACATTAACAGTAGCTGTGGCTACATGAAAAGAGCTTTCCTATGGTGATTGTATTTATTAGCCAAGTATTATGATGTGTTGACTGATAACACTTTTGGAAAAGAAAATACATTTTGATTTTTAAAATTAAGAAGCCATATATATCATATGGCATGCATGCATGCACACACGCACACACACACATACACACAGATACATACACACAACTCTGCATGAAAAGAGAAAGACCTCTTTTTTACTGTCTTGCATGTCTTTCAGTTGTTCCAGACGGGCTGGTTCTCAACTCTTGTCTAGGTAACTCTAGGGAAGTCCTCATCACACTGCCAACCACAACTCATTGCTCGCTCATTAAATGAAGTTAGTAGCTCATGATCAGTATTTCTTATATTTAAATAGACTCTTTGTACTCTTTCCATTATTTGGCCATTTTGATAGTGCTGCTATAAACTCTGGGGTACATGTGCCCCCATGTGTCAGCACTAATGTATCCTTTGGATACATTCCTAGTAGTGCTATTGCACCCCTGCTAATTAAAAATAGAACAACCTGTAGGGTAGTTCTATTTTTAATTTTTTCGAGGAACCTCCACACTGTTTTCCAGAGCAGCTGCACCAGTTTGCATTCCCACCAACTGTGCAAGAGGGTTCCCGTTTCTTCACATCCTCACCAAAATAGCCTCTAACACATGCAATGAAGTAACATTTTGTTTGTAAAAGTTTTGTTTCAGTTGTGTGAGTGTAAGAATTGTGTGCATGAATGTTTTCTGAGGGATGTATATATAGAGACAGATAGATAATATATGTGCTATATATTTTATAAATATAGCTAAATTTTTTGCTAGAGATCCAAGTTAAAAAAGGCAAGATAGCTTATTCCTGGATTTCCCCAGAACTATTATTTTGTCCTCTCAGTGGTACTGAGAGAGGTAGCATTGCTAAGTGGATTTGGAATGGAAGAGGCTTAAGCAGGATTCCGTTATGGGAGGGATAGAAAATTCAAGAAGATCTATAGCAAGTAAGGTTTTACATGGCCTTTATTTTTACGTGTATAGTAATGGAAAGAAGAGGGAAGGTGGAAAGGTGAGAAGAAAAGGAGGGAGTAAAACAGGGATGAAAAGGAAAGATGGCAAGATTAAATGCAAGCAGTAAAGTCTAATCACCTGAAAAACTTGTATGTGCATATCTCAGCGGGGCTGATGACCACCACCCTACAGCGTAACAAGGAATTATCCCAAGAACACACAGATGATGAGAGAGATGCTTAAAGGATACAAGAGATCTCTACAAAGATTTGCTTAAAATTTTTTTAACACTAGAAATTATAGACCGATACATGTTAACTCTAGTATGTGTAAAAATATTGGCGCATATCGCCAGAAAATCAATTTGTAAACACTAAGATTGCAGACCAATAACTAACATGAGTTAGAAGAGCAAATTATCAAAGACCAATCTAATAGCCTTTGCTGACAGAGCAAGGCACGTTGTAGATAGCAGAAAAGCAATAAATGCAATGTATCTCAAGCTCAGGATGGCCTTTGATTTTGTCCCATATGACACACTCATCAACAAGCAGAGAAAATATAGCTTAAACCAGTATTTCTCAGACTATGCATTGTGACCTCCAAGGTTATCATGAAAAGGTAGAGACAGGTCGCAGAATTTGCTACTGTATTTCTTCTCCATAGTGCCTGAGCCAGAGGAAGTCCCAATATGTGGAAAAAGGAGAACAGCAAAAATTCCTTCGAAGGCACTATTTGTTCTCACATTCCCAGAAAACTCTTGTACCCCTTCTCTAGCTATTATAGTAATATCCACCTCTGTGACTGGCCAAGGATCAAGGAAGTTCTGGTTAAGCCAGACTTGAAGGTGTTGAGCTTTACTTTTGATTTCATTGCTCTGTTTCTCACTTATCAACCACATCAATAGTATAAAAAAAAATAATATACTAAACACAGATGAATAAGAACTAAATTTTGTTTATTTATGACATCCAAGCACTGATAAGTATTTAAGATGTGGAGAATTTAAAACATGTTAATATATTGCTATTTAACAAACAGCAAGCACTACTAATAACTCATTTAATGTTCACAATAGCCCTAAGAGATAGATACTATTATTTACAGTTGAGGAAACTGATGCACCAAGAGATGAACTGACTTGCCTAGGTTACATCCTAATAATTGGTAGGGAAGAGTTGGTCAAGATTTCAAACCAAGCAGTTTGAATCCAGAGTCAGGACCTTTAGCTACTGGACTATGGTGCTTCTCCAAATGTAGAACAGCAAACACAGTGCTCTGCACATAATGTGCTCTATAGCTATCAACTACTGGCATAATTAATTTTATGTGTCAACTAGACGGGGCTAAGGAATGCCCGAGGAGTTGGTACAAGTGTTTCGGGGTGTGTCATTGAGAAGCTGAATAGAACAAAATGGCAGAGGAAGGGAGAATTCTCTCTCTCTTTTTCTTCTCTCTGCCTGAGCTGAGACATCCATCTTTTCCTGCTTTTGGACATCAGTGCTTCTGGTTCTGGGCTTTTGAACTTTACCAAAACTTAGACCATCAGTCCCAGATCCTCAGGCCTTTGGACTGAGACTGAATGACTTCCTTGGTTCTCCAGCAGCTTGCAGATATCGGATCATGGAACTTATCAGTTTCTGTACTTGCATAAGCCAGATCCTATTACAAATCTCCTCTTCTATATCTGTATCTGTATCCCTATATGTATATTTGTATCTATATCTATATTTATATTTATATCTATATCTATATACCTTACTGGTTCTGTTTCTCTGGAGAACTCTAGTGCAGCTATTATTATTACTAGTCAATTCATTCACCACCCTATATTACCCAGTTTACAGGTGAAGAAACTGACCCTGATGAATTTAAGCATTTCTGTAAAGAGAATAAGGATGTGTTTGGATATATCCAATAAGGCAGAATGTTGTACCAATAATCTGTTGAGTTCATTTGTAGAAGAAGTAGGAGAGTGCCAGCTCCCAGACAGTGTGGTCTTGAGAAGACTGATGGAATCATAAAGGCAAATGGGAAAGAGAGAGCTGTTCAAAGACAAAAGTTTTGCTGAGTGGAACCAGGGTTTCAGATGGCTGAAAGAGATCAGGTACTTAAAAAAATGTTTATTTATTTATTTTGAGAGGTAGAAAGCATGAGCAGGGGAGGGGCAGAGAGAGGGGGAGAGACAGAGAATCCCAAGCAGGCTCCTTGCTCTCAGCTCAGATCCCGATATGGGGCTCGAACCCAGGAACCATGAGATCTTGAAGTGAGCTGAAACCTAGAGTCGGATGTTCAACTGACTGAGCCACCCAGGCGCCCCAGAGATCAGAAATTTTTTTGATACCACCAATCAAACATTTGTAGGATATTCATCAGAAGAGGTTTCTGTATTCTTGAAAAAAAAAACCTTTAAAGAATAGATGACTTTGGGTGTTTCTCTGAGAAGAAAGCTAATTTGATATTTCAATTGAATTTTAACTTGAAATGTTTTGAATGAAAAGAAGCTTCTCTTCTTGAACTTATTTCAGTAAGAAGCTGAAAACTCCTGTTTTCCTAATTGGATGAAAACATAATTTTAAGCTATCTATACACATTTTTTGTATTCTTCAGGGGTAAATTAAATTTACACATTTGCTCTTGAATTTGCCATGTCTTCATTTTCCCCTCCATTCATGCTTGTGTGCTCTGTGTCTGTAGATTTTCAGAGAATTGTGGAAGAGAAATAAAAGTGAGAGCATTCGAGGAGAAATGATTGTTTCTTCCATATGTAGGGACCTGGTCTACGGCAGCAGTCTGTTCATCTCACACAGCTTTGCTGCTCGATTTTGTGTGTGACAGATTGTCAAATGAAATGTTTATTCTGCCCCTTTTCATTCTCTCTGTTCATTTGCTATTCTAAAAATAGACTATTTAGAATAGGAAAGCTTCTCTGCACTACAAGAGGTCATTCTTTGTTTTTTAATGTTCCAATTGTTTTCCTAACTGAGCAAATCAAATATGGAAAGATATAATGCTTCAAATAAATCTATAAATATATTTGGGGATAATTAGGATGAGGCCAACTCAAAGGAAGATATATAGAAGTCTACATTTATTTCAGAAAACAGGAATAAACACTGATTACTTAATATATGTCCCAAATCTTGGTCTCTAATATCTGAAATTATCTTCAGAGGAGATATATATAAATTCTTTTTTTTTAAGTTTATTAATTTATTTTGAGAGAGAGAAAGAGAAAGAGTGTGTGAGTGGGGAAGGGGCGGAGAGAGAGGGAGCAAGAGAATCCCAAGCAGGCTCTGCACTGATACTGCAGAGCCCGACTGGGGGATCAAACTCACCAACCGTGAGATTATGACCTGAGCCAAAATCAAGAGTTGGATGCTTAACCAACTGAGCCACCAGAAGTCCCAAGATACAGTAGGTTCTAAATAAATGTTGAACAAAAAAATGTATAACCACAACATACCTTGGGTTTTGTGTGATGCTTTGTATAGGTTCTCATTAAAAAAAAGATTCAGGGGCTCCTGGGTGGCTCAGTCGGTCAAGCATCTGACTTCAGCTCAGGTCATGATCTCCTGGTTTGTGAGTTCAAACCCGGCTCTGTGCTGACAGCTCAGAGCCTGGAGCCTGCTTCGGATTCTGTGTCTCCCTCTGTCTGCTCCTCCCCCACTCACAGTCCGTCTCCCTCTCTCTTTCTTTCAAAAATAAATAGATATTTTAAAAAAAGATTCCCTCAACCAAAATACAAGCAATGTAGTTCATCACTGACATATCACTAAGATTGTTAACAGAAGAAAACGAGTTTGTAATATTTAGTTTTTTTATAAAAGGCTTTCAAAATTATCTCTGCTCAGTTCTTTTCTATTCCCAATAATTTTCACATGGGCAGTGAATGCTCCCCACCTCCAAATTTCTCTCTACTCCATTTTCAATACCCCATCTGAAACTGACACCTAAGTCCAGACAGCTCATCTCCTTAAATCTCTTATCTTTTACTTCTTCTTTCATTTATCTCTTCTTCCTTATAAACAGTTAGTCTACTTTTGTTTATTGTTGTAGAAAATATACATAACATAAAATTTACCATTTTGACCATTCTTAAATGTACATTTCTATGGCACTAAGTACATTCACATTATTGTGCAACTATCACCAACATCTATCTCCAGAACATTTTCATCTTCCCAAACTTAATCTGTACTCATTAACAGTAACTCCCTAATCCTCCCTGCCCTCAGATCCTTGTAACCACATTCCACTTTGTGTCTCTAATGAATTTGACTCTTCTAGGTACCTCATATAAGTGGAATGATATTTGTCTTTTTGTGATTGGCTTATTTCACTCAGCATAATGTCTCCAAACTTCATCATGTTGTAGCATGTGTCAGAATTTCTTTCCTTCTTAAGGCTGCATAATATTGTACTATGTAGGTATTATATATATGCTACATTTTATTTTTCCATTCATCTATTCATACCATTATGAATGTAGATATACAAATATGTGTTGGAAACCCTGCTTTCAATTCTTTTGGGCATATGCCCAGAAGTTCAATTGCTGTATATTATGGTAATTCTGATTATTTTTGAGAAACTGCCCCACTTTTTTTCATAGCATCTGTACCATTTTACATTTTCACCCACAGTGCACAAGGGTTTCAGTTTATCCACATCCTCACTAGCATTTGTTATTTTCTGACTTTCAGATTTGGTTTTGTTTTGTTTCAAATAATAGCTATCCTACTAGGCATGAAGACTCCAACTTCATTATTTTGCATCTGGATATTCCATTTTCCCAATACCATTTGTTGAAAAGATGATCCTTTTTCCATTGAATTATTATAGTTGTTTCATTGAAAATCTCTTGACCATATATGCAATGGTTTATTTCTGGGCCCACTTTCCTATTCCATCAGTCTATCTGTTTGTCTTTATGCCAGTATCACCCTGTTTTTAATACTATAGCTTGGTAGTAAGTTTTGACATCAGGATGTATGAGATGTCCAACTTTGTTCTTTTTCAAGATTGTTTTGGCTCTGAAGGGTCCTTTGAGATTCCATGTAAGTTTTAAGATAGAATTTTCTATTCCTGCAAAAATCACCGCGATCTTGGTAAGAATTGCATTAACTCTTTAGATTGCTTCGAGCAGGATTGGCATCATTAAGATGTTCATCTGTGAACAGAGATAATTTTACTGCTTTCTTCTCAATTTGGATTCCTTTCATTTCTTTTTCTTGCCAGGTACTCTGGCAAGGACTTCCAGTACTATATTGAGTAGAAGTCATAGAAGTAGCAAAAGCAGACATCCTCGCCTTGTTTCTGACTTAGTCTTAAGGTCTTCCATCATTGAATATAATGTTTTTCATATATGCCTTTGTTATGTCAAGATAGTTTCCTTCTATTCCCAGTTTGCTGAGTGTTTTTATCATGAGAAAGTATTGAATTTTGGCAAATGCTTTTTCTTCATCCATTGAGATGATCATAATTTTTTTCTTTTATACTGTTAATGCATTGTATTGCATTGATTGATTTTTGCACGCTGAACCATCCTTGCATTCCATGAATAAAGCCCACTTGCTCGTGGTGTATAATCTTTCTTTTAGTATACTGTTGAGTTTGCATTGCTAGTATTTTAAGGATTTTTGCATTAGTATTCATAAAGGATATTGACTTGTAGTTTTCTGTTCTTGTAGTGTTTTTTTCTGGCTTTGCTTTCAGGATTATTTTCATTTTTTTTTTAGCATTTATTCATTTTTGAGAGACAGAGAGAGACAGAGTTCAAGCAGGAGTGGGGCAGAATTTGAAGCAGGCTCCAGGCTCTGAGCTGTTAGCACAGATTATTTTCATTTTAAAATTGAAAAACTCATTGGAGCACCTGGGTGGCTCAGTCAGTTAAGCGTCCAACTTCAGCTCAGGTGGATCTCACAGTCTGTGAGTTCCAGCCCCACGTTGGGCTCTGTGCTGTCAGCTTGGAACCTGGAGTCTGCTTCAGATTCTGTGTCTCCCTCTCTCTCTGCCCCTCCCCTGCTCATGCTCTGTCTCTCTCTGTCTCGAAAAAAAAAAAATTAAAAAAAATGTTTTAATTAAAAAACTCATTAAAGTTATCTTATTCCTTTCAGCTTTTCAGTTTTCATATTACCTGGTAAATCCTCCCTATTTCTTGGAAGTCCAACTGGAATAAGAGTTTGGAATAAGAGGCAGAGTGGGGGACTGAGTTTCCTTTGGCAGGCAAATTGCAAACATCGATGATTTAATATCTTTCTTTTATTCTGGTCACAAATGAATTAAACTTAATTGCATTCCATAATAGGAGATACGCATTGCAAGAAGAGGCTTTAAGAAGGAACAACAGTGGTTGAAGTTCATGTGAGGCATTCAATGTGGTCCCAAACCCCTTTTTTTAATCATGGATCCCCAATGTTGTTATGTTTATTAGTATTTTACTTAAATAAATTCAAACATAAACCTATCTGTAAATTGTATCCATACAAAACTTTTATAAAAAATTAAATAAAATTTAGAAATCAAATACAAATCCTACCAAAATGAACAGTTCAAATTAACAATTTTATGTGACAAATGTTGTTGTTTGTTTTCCAGAAACAAAATGTTGGCTCACATGATGCCAGTTGCTACCACAAAAAATATTTTTAGTTCATCGTGCGTATACTACTATGTATTTTATTGCAATGACTCAGCTTTCCCAACATTTGTCTTTATATAAATTATTGCAAAAGATTTATTTACATGGCATTCTGTCTGTGATGTTATTTAGACTTCCCCTGACTTGTCAGTATCATTTAAATATTTATTCTGCCCTTGTTATTTTTCTATTAACCTGGGATCACTAAAATAGTGCTATTTGTCTACAGCAAACCCAAACTGAAACGTGGACACTGAAACAGTTTGGCAGTAATCTAGTTGTAAGGTGCTCATCCAAAACATACTTTTGTTAATTCTTAGATTAGCATTAAAATGAAAAACTCAAATTTACACTTCCAAATGGTGAATTTACAAATCTACACACAAATCATTGGAAAAACTGGTAAAAAGAAACAGATATTAATTGGAAAAAGATGTGGAGGAAGGTTAAGGAGAGCAAAAAAACTCACGGGCCAATGAGGACAGGAAGTTTTGTGTGGGAGTGTTCTTGTGTTTCTCTCCAAGGCAACCACAGCACACAGAGGTGTGTGAGGCATGGGTTGAAGGGATATGGTGAAAGGCAGTATCCAGGGACCAAAGAATGATAAGGACAAGTTGATAGTTGTAAGGAAGCAAATTGCCTGTCCAAGGACCTGGCAGAGAGGAGAGAACCAAGGAAGGAGCAAAAGGTTTGGGTCCAGTTGGGGAAGCAGTTTCAAGGAAACGAACAGGAGCAGAGGCTGGAGGCTGAAGCCCACATAGAGGTGATGACTGTCATTGTCACTGAGTGCATTCCTGCAGGTGGATCTCCAGAGTAAAGAAAGGATGAAAAATTGGAAACCGTAGCTTTTGGAGACTACTAGCTTCAATGAACAAATAAGATAAAAAACTTCATCAAGGCCTGGCTCTTACTGAAGCCGATAGACTGACACAAAGTATAGACAGCAACTAGGCCAAAGTAGGACAGGAGTCCAAGTGACCACAGGAAGAATAACGTTTTTTTCTGGCTCTTTGCTCCTCATTGAAGAGTCGTGGGAACATTAACCATCCACCCACTCTCCCCCTGGCAAACCATACATACTCAACATCCTTTCAATTAATTCACCCATATTTCCTTTTACTAAGTTATCTGATGCCTTAGTTTTCCAGGGCCTTGCTAAGCACTGGAGATTTAATGGTGAGAAAGACACAGACACTGCCCTCCTGCATCCTACAGTCAAAGCCGGGATACAGATAAGTCATTCAGTCTAGCTTTTGTGCAAGAGCTGTGGAAGGACAGTGAATGTCAGTGGCAAGAGATCACACTGAAAAGTTAAGCGGAACCCTAAAGAGCTTCTTGAGAGCCACTGAAGATTTTTGGCATGAAAATAAAATGGTTGGAACAAGCTAAAAAGAATACATTGTTCAAATATCTGTTCAAATATGACCTTCTCCATAGCCACATAGAATGTGCTATTTTATGTTCCTACTTGGCTCCTGAAGAAATGTTTCCAGTCACTTTCAATATTTCCCAGGTGGTTCAAATGTCATTACCCATGGTCCATCAGGCATGCAAGTGCGTGAAGTGGACTGGCATAAGACAATAAGGAGTAGTGGTGATTCCAGTAAAGGTGGGCATCTATGGGCAGGGCGGCTGTTGCTCAGTTCCAACTGAATTTTGATACATAGCAACTTTGGCAGAAACATTGTGTATTTTCCCGGTTTCTGTTTTCTTCAAAAATCCTCAACCTAATAATCAGAATGGTTTCATTCAGGGTTCATGTGTGTAGTGAAATTCACAATGAAGCATGGAAGGTACAGTGATTTCAATATGTTGAAAAGATATCTAAATATTTAGCTGCGAATTAGCCCTGCGAAGAAGGGCAATGTAAACTAACTTGCTGTTTAGCCAGGCAAGCACTTAATGTATATGTGTATGCATGCATGTGTACACGTGTGTGTATGTGTGCCTGTGCTTATTCATAGAAAAACTAAAATGTTAGAGGCAGATGGTAAGAAAAAATAAGAGAAGTCTGATGAAAAAGTGAGGAAATAATTACTCCTTTATATCACCTAATACATACTTGCATACTTAGGATGGCTTATTGGTTGCTTGAAATCTAAATGTGCCTTGTGATGCCTTTATACAAATCAATAATAAAATTTCATTTTTGCTATAGTTCAGATGTTTAACATTTAGTATTTCCCTTGTGCTTTATAACTCACAAAAATGTTGTTGTTCAACAGGATATAGCAAAGTGAATGGGAATTGAAGTCAGATGTTGCACTCTATACGTCCAGTAACAAAACTCCATTTGCATAATACAAATGGTATCTTTGGAATTTATGTGACCTGATGGTCCTACCTATTAATAAGTTGTGTAATCTTGGCCAGACTCCAGCATATGGGTCTTTTCATTTCTTATCTGTAAGGAAAACAAGTTTGACTCAAGTTAGGAAAAATTATTTAAAACTTTAAAAAAAGGTAAAAAGTTGGGCATTATGTCCTTTCCATATCAGATTGGGAAAATGTTTAAGAAGTTTTGGCTATTAACTATTTGATTCGATCCCGGTTTAGACAATTAGAAATGTAGAATATATTTTAAAAGCTGCTATATAAAAATCTGTCCAGGGGAATCGAGGAATCTAGTTGACTCTATCTTGATGCATCTAGCTTTCACTGATCGAATTTTTGCATTTTACTCTAAATTAAAGCCTAAAATGCTTCCAATTATTATTTGAATTTGACTTATTTTACAGGCTTTGGCAACATTTTTCTAAGAAACATGTATAATAACCTGGGGGGAAAAAAACGCACTTCAATAAAATTTAAGAAAAACCACTAAGGGCATTTGTTTTTTATAAACAATATACACAGCTGGTAGCAATGCTGGCAAGGACACTGGTCAGAGAGCCACATATTTGCCACTACAAACTGTTCTGTTCACCCTTTATCCGGTAACAGCTGGTAAAATGGCATTTAAGAACAGTTTGATTTAATCTAATGAGTAACTGTGCTGTAGTGCATGATAGTGTCTGCAGAAAATAATTGGACAAACACTGATTTTTTAATGTTGCTATAATAGTTACATTTTCAATAAATAGGAATTTATATGCATATCTATTTGGCAACATTCCTTTCTACATGAAAGCTAGTGATTGATTCCTAACGTGTACACACACACACACACACACACATATACACACACACATAGGCATACACACATGTATACATGCAAGATACATATAAATTAGCACACAGTGTTTATATATATATATATACACACACACACACACATCCTTTCAATTTATTTATCCATATTTAATTTACTAAATTATCATATATACATATACATATATGTATACATATACATATACATATATGTGTGTGTATATGTATATATATGTATATATTATATATGTACTATAAAATTTTAGTGTCATCGCCACCAGAGGGGGGAAAAACTATTTGGGATACAATTTTAGATTTTATGGCAATCTCTGAAACCAGAATTATCTACAGGAATAAAACACTAGTTTTGGGAAGATCCAGCAACTGTGAGAATAGTGAATACCAATCAGAGAGTCTTAGGGACCAAATAACAAAGCCACACTTACTTTGGTCTCTTCACAGTGACTGAAGAGAAGAAGGAGCCTCCTGGCTCTTCCATGTCTACCCTGGAAACCTTTGAAAGAATAAACATCATGTTTGGTTGCCTGCACATGCACTCTCCTCTCTGTTTATTTTTCTCTTATCTCCTCTGTTCCAAATACTGCAGGCACTAGAACAAAAAGAACTGCCCCTGCGGTATTTCTGCCATGACTTGCTACCGAAGGCATTTGAAAGCAAACATGAGCATATCTTGCCAAAATTGGAATCAGGTTTTATTGATGCGTAAGGTTCAAATATTTGCATAAACACGAACTTTTAGGTAATATCCAAAATAGTCCATTTTTTGAAGAATATATGTATATTCTTCATATATATGTTCATTTACAAACCATCTTTCATTGTCCTCTGTTTCATGTAATTTTTTAAAGATTATTTACTTTGAGAGAGAGAGAACATGTACACAAGAACCAGCAGGAGAGGGACAGAGAGAGGGAGAGAGAGAATCCCAAACAGGGTCCATGCTGTCATTGTGCAGCCTGGAGCCCTATGTGGGCCTTGATCTCACAAACTGTATGATCGTGACCTGCAATGAAATCAAGAGTTGGCTCTTAATGGGCTGAGCTACCGAGGTGCCCCTGCTCCATGTATTTTTAAACCTATATATTATTTTAGAGTATTAACTTTTTCGATAGTAGAGCATGATGTCTAAATACGGCTGAATCCATGAGAAGTACTATGTTTGATAATGCCTTTTCATATAAGAATGTTATGGAGTAAATTTCACTTTCTTATCAGCTTGAATGAAAATTTCTAATAAGTAAAGAATCACCATTTTTGACAAAATTGTCCAAGTCTTCTGAGTGGGAGGCAGAATCTCATGGACCTGTGGACTTTTATCCCCTTGGGTCATACATACTTTAGCATGAGAGAATCTAATAACACTGCTGTGCACAAGACACAAGGACCCATGCATTCTCTCTTGTGACATGGGAGGAAAAACATTTTCTAACAGTATAACAGGGTCCTGGATAAAAGAAAGTTGAGCCTTAAAAACTAAGTGGAATTAGGTAAATTAAAAGAAAAATTAAGAAATTCCGAATGAAGCCAGAGTGTATATGGTATCTTTCAGGACAGTAAATTGATCAATTGTCCTAGAGTAGCTAATGCACACAGGAAGTAGAAGGAAGCATGCTTGGGAGGAAACAATTAGCACATACGTTAAAATCCAGGCACAAAACCTTTCATATTTTATTAAATGTGATGGGTAAGAGGGAATCAATAACATTTTTTTAAAGTGGAATGGTGTGAAGAAAGGGGTACTGATGGGAGATTAATCTGACAACAGTCTGAAGGATGCTCTGGGGAGGGGTGTGGAGGCTAGATTGTCAAGGTGATCATTTCAAAGGCCACTGAAGGAATACAGATTTTAAGTAATTAGAATTTAGGCTTTTGATAATGGTGAGAATATAAATAAGAGGGATGAATATATGCTCCGAGCCTTGGGATTAAATGGAACTAGACTCCTCTTCTTATCGTGAAAAAAATTAAAAAACAAAAACAAAAACAAAGAAAACACTAGATATGTAAAAGAAACATGTTTTTACATTAGATAACAGACAGTACAAGACTAAGCTATCTGAGAAACAGAAAGTAAAGGAAGTATTTCTGTACTTGACTTGACCTTCCAACAGGCCAATTTTTTGACTATGCTCCAGGATAACGGTTTCTAAACTAAGTTGAGGAAAGGAGGTTAAATTTGAGGAAGCCCAGGCTACTGGAATTTGCAATGCAAAGGAACAGAGAAGAGAAAGAAACAGACACAGGAAGAGACACAGAGAAAGAGATGTTAGTTCAGTAATTTCTAGAGCTAGTTGTCATGTCCTTTCAGCGTCCTCTGGTCTGTGACAGTTTTTCCATCTTCTCTTGTTTCTCATGACCCCGACTGCCCTTAAAAGTACTGACCAGGTATCCTTTAGAATGTACTTCTATCTAGGTTTGTCTGATGATTTTTTCAAGATTAGACAAGTTATTCACCATCATTTTGGAAGGAATTTTTTTCTGGATATAGCAGTCCATGTCATTAAAAAAAAATTTTTTTTTAACATTGGTTCATTTTTGAGAGGGAGAGAGACCAAGCACGAGCAGAGGAGGAGCAGAGAGAGAGGGAGACACAGAATCTGAAACAAGCTCCAGGCTCTGAGCTGTCAGCCCAGAACCCGACACAGGGCTTGAACCCATGAACCATGAGATCATTACCTGAGCTGAAGTGGGATGCTTAATGGACTGAGCCACCCAGGCACCCCTATAGCAGTCTGTTTTAAAGAGATTTCCACTCCCTGTCCCCTTTTCAGCACTTTAAAAGGGTTGTTTCATGTTTTCTAGGTCACATAAGTTTCAAATGAGAATTCCGAGGAGGTTCTTGTGTATGTTATTCTATATATAATGTGTGTTTTTTCCCCTCTATGATTTCTACCTCCCTACCACTTCTGGTTGTTTTAAGGTATTTTATTTACCTGGTTTCAGGAATTTGATTGTGATGTGAACTGGTATGGTTTTCTTTGCATTTATCCTGCTTGGGAATAAACACTTGGAAAAAAAAAACCTAGACATTAGTTTTGAAAATATATCTACTCCCTCCTTCTGGGCTTCTTTTATGTACATGTTACTACTGATGATATTATACTACAGGTTGCTGATAAGCTAGTAATTCTTTTTTCAATCTTTTTTTAGCCTCCATGTACTTCATTTTGGATAATTTATATTATGATTTCAGTTCACTGATTTTTCTTCTAATCTGCTACCAATCCCATGCATTTATTTTATTTCATTTTAGATATTATTTTTTACCTCTAGAAATTCTATTTAGTTCTGTTTTACATCTTCTGTTCCTCTCATTATTATCATGTTTTTCTTTAAACCTTTAGCATATTTCTGATGGCTCTTTTAGTGTCCTTGCATGATTATTCTATTACTCTGTCATTTGTATTTTTATTTAATGTGTTTTCTCCTGATTATGGTCTTGTTTTTCTGCCCCCCCCCAAACTATTTTTGATTGGATCCTAGACATTGTGAATTTTATCTTGTTGAGTACTAGATTTTGTTGTGTTCCTTCAAAAAGTGTTAGACTTCATTCTACCAGTTATGTTAAGGTGAGCCTGAACCTTTTGAACATGATTTTTTTTTACGTTTATTTATTTTGATACAGAGAGAGTGTGTGCATGAGTGCAGGTAAGGGGCAGGGAGAGAGGGAAAGATAGAATCCCAATCAGACTCTGTGCCTTCAGCGTGGAGCCAGATGCAGGCTTGAACCCATGAGAACCGTGAGATCATGACCTGAGCTGAAGTAGGACACTTAACTGACTGAGCCACTCAGGCACCCCTTTAAGATGATTTTTAAGCTTTATTAGGGTAGGAAAATTTGATTCTGGGCTATTTTAGTGCTGCTGAGATATAATCCTTCTGGGTTTCTACTGTGCCTTGGTGTTTCATAAGAACTCTGTACTGTGCTGGTTGGAATTCAAACAACTGCCAGCATTGTGAGAGCTCTAGAAATTACTGAGCTAGGATCTCTTGCCAAAACTCCAAGCTGCACACTTAAAATGGGTAATTTTTATTATAAATATTTGTTCCTTAGGAAGATTGACTACATAATAGAACAATAAACAATTCACCTCCTCTAAAATAATCCTTGATTGAAGAGATATTTTGAAGAAAAATATTGGGGAAACATGGAAAAGAAAGAGAGAAAAGTGATTATGGAAATTTGGGGAAGGAATTTGATTCATTAGAAATAATGTGACAAATTCATATCAATGAGCTGAGTTTTTCTGAAAAAAGTACAAAAGATGTATGTTATTACATAACCCATAAGACAAATGTCAAAGCTCCCTCTGGGTTTTAGGAAATTTTAGCATGAACTCCTTTACCTATAACAATGATGAAGGAGAATAGAAATACACAATGGTATCCTGAAACTGCAAAATGTGAGCTGAGTCCTGAATTAACAAAGAAAAGTACAAAACGTAATGTTATTTTTGCTGATTTTTTTCATTTTCTAAGATTTGATAATTTAGGTACAATTAATACTGAAACATCCTCAAACAAGAATAAACAGAGGAAAATTCCCTTCCTATAGTGAAATATACATATGCCAACAGTAAAATCGTCATGGTGTATAACGAAATGATGGTAAGTATCATTTTTATGCATATATAAACAAACATTTTTAAACTTCTAAACTTCAAAGTTCTAATCTTCACAATGAAGCAGACAAGCCAGTATTATCATCCTACAAGATGAGAAAATAAGCTGAGATGAGTACAAACTGAAGCTGAAGGTCAGTTGCCAGTGGCCTCTTAACCAGTAAGTACTTAGCTTGGTTGTCTTTTCTCAACTAGCCTACCAGCTTAAAGTTGACCCTTTCCAGGAATGTACAGTTAATCACTCTCATCTGCCTCCCTAAAATATTTTGGGCACAGTTTTATTAGTAAACTTTTACTATTCATATGCCTAAGTCTTTTTTAATAGACTCAACTCCTTAGAGGTAGGTATTAGGTCTCAGTCATTCATTATAGTCACAGCAGGCAATAGTGTCTGCTGCATCTTTAGTGGACAATAAATGAAGTTGTAAGTAATGAATTACCAAAAAATGTATAAAAGTGAACATTGTGGAATGTAAGAGGCAGATTTATTTGTAATATACAAAATGATATTAAAGAAGAGAATATTAAAAACTATTAGTAAAAACTAGGCATCGTACCAACCATCATAGTACTTGAAATATAGTTGCAGTCAATAAATATTTGCTGAATTAGTGTATGACAGCACAATATTCTTTAATATTAAAGCAAATATTTCTCCATAACTCAGTAGCTTCCAAATAAGGCCTTAAAAAAAAAAACTTAAGGGCACTTGGATGGCTCAATCAGCTAAGCATCCAACTCTTGATTTCGGCTCAGGTCATAATCTCATGATCTCCTGGTTCATGGGATCGAGCTCCATGTTAGGCTCTGCACTAACAGTATGGAACCTGCTTGGGATTCTCTCTTTCCCTCTCTCTGCCCTCCATCTCTCAAAATAAATAAATCAACTTAATAAACAAAGAACCCAATAATTTAAAAATCACAACATTTGGAGAGATTGACTAAAATATCAAGTTAACATCTTCATATCTGAATAAACCTGAAGCATCTACTGCATTTTGACAAGATATTTAAAACAAGAAGGCCATTCAGAGGCAAGGTCTCTCATTTTATGCCTAAGAACGATGGTGTCCTTAAGGATTAAATTATTCATACAAGAATGATCAGTGTGAGTTCTGCTTCCAACCATAACTGTGTAACTGGTCCTGGACTAGCCCTCTATTTTTTTTTCAATTTTTTAAATGTTTACTTATTTTTGGGAGATAGAGGGAGAGACAGACTGTGAGCAGGGGAGGGTCAGATAGAGAGGGAGACACAGAATCCAAAGCAGGCTCTAGGCTCTGAGCTGTCAGCACAGAGCCCAACGCGGGGCTTGAACTCACGAACCTTGAGATTATGACCTGAGCTGAACTCGCCACTTAATCGACTGAGCCACCCCGGCGCCCCTGGACTAGCCCTCTATTTGTAAACAAATAGAGAAATGGAAAAATATATGAAATAAGAGTTTTCAGGTTTGGATCACAACATCAGAGAATGTTGATTCCTGACAGAAGAAAAACAAGAAAATTCCCCTAATCATCCAGTTCTTAGCTGAAGGACAACTATCCAATTGCAGGAAGAGAACTTCAGGAAGGGTAGAGATAGTAGTCCTACTGAGCTCGGGGGTGGGGGGGGACATTAGAGTATGGGGCGGATGAAACAGCTAGAATCTTCAGGGAAGAGTACTTGTGAAGCTATACCTGCAGAGAGCCACAGAAGTCCAGATAGGAGTCTCCTGTGCATTGATGTGTGAGGACTGGATTGTATATGAGCAAGGGGAAATTTCCTGAAGGTTACTGGATAGTAGCTCCTCCGAAGTTGAGACTGGGGTGAAGATAGCAGAGGCTGAGCAGGGCTTGGGCACCAATGGAACTAAAGCTCTAGTCTTGCCACAGTGGAGATACAATGTTAACACCTGGGTAGCAAATCTGGCATCCAACTGAGATACCAGAAAGACTGTTTTAGAAGTAAGGACCACATGCTAGAGGAAGGACTACACAAAACCCACATTAGCAAAGCTTTATTTTTTATTTTTAAATGTTTATCTATAAGTATTTAAGAGAGAGAGCGTGCCAGTGTGGGGGAGAGGCACAGAGAGGGGGGGACAGAGGATCTGAAGCAGGCTCTGTGCTGACAGCAGCGGGACTCGATCTCACGACTGTGAGATCATGACCTGAGCCAAAGATGGACGCTTCACTGGCTGAGCCACCCAGACACCACCCCCCCCCACACACACACATTAGCAAAGCCTAAATCCACACTGTAACAAATTCCACAGGCAGGAAGTTTAGAAATTGAGTCCTACCAAATAGGAGAGGTTTGAGAAAAAAAATGTTAACTTTCCCCATATTCACACTAACAAAGTTTAAAACCAAGTTAACAGAAATTCAGGGTGATCAGTCAATAATTTATCTGTTTGATGAGACAAGAGTGAAAACACTCCGGTGGAAGATAGCACAATGTAGGATATCAACAACGTATTATGTATAGCTTTCAACATTAAGTAAAAATCATTAGACACCAAGACTAAGACCACAAGCAGGCTTGAGAATTAGCCCTGACTCATCCAGTCTCTTTGGATGTGATCAGGAATGTCCTGAAGTTGTTACTGTTAGTTACGCCTAGAGAGCATGTACGTTCATAACCAACATTTCTCCAGCAACTGGGAGGAACCAGGGAGAACACAAATTCCCTAAAAATGGCAAATGAAGAGTCTTCCAGGAACTTACGGGTTTCACCTACTTGAACACTAGGGAAATGTGCTCCTTTAACTAGGAATTCTTGTTCTGAGCAGCCCCCTTCAAGCAGTTAGGTTTTTGTACCTTTTCCCAATAATAAATGAGCCGACCTAATCTAATCACACGAGGCAGAGAGCTTTCTCTAGCTGGTGCAGACGGATTCAAAGCACAATGAACACACTGGCTTGAAGATGGATGTGGCCACAGTAACGACTGGGAAGTGACTCTAGGAGATGAGAGTGACTCCTGGGCCATGACCAGCAAGAAAATGAGGACCTTGGTCTTGTTGCCTCAGGCAACAAGGCACTGAAATCTGCCAATAACCTGAGTGAGCTGGGGAGTGGATTCTTCTTCAGATCCTCCAGATAAGAACCTAGTCTAGCTGATACCTTGATTTTGACCTGGAAAGATCCTAAAAAGAGAACCCAGGTGAGGCAACACAGTTGAGTAGGGCAAAAGAGATCTACAGAACTGTAAGAAGAAATGCGTGTTGGTTAAAGTGTTCAAGTCTGTGATAATTTGTTACACAGGAATAGAAAACTAATACACAGAGTTCAGCAGATTTAAGTATAGAAGGGTGATGATTATATTAAGCTTTTAAAAATACTTTTGTTATTGACATATAATTGACATACACCATTGTATAAGTTTAAGGTGTATAATGTAATGGTTTAATATATATATATATATATATATATATATATATATATATATATATATATATATTGTGAAGTGAATGCCACAGTAAGGTTAGTTAACACATCCTTCACCTGAATACCATTTTGTTGTGGGAGGAAGAACATTAAGGTCTCTCAGAAAATTCAATGTATACGATACAGTATAGGTAACTATAGTCACAATGCTATACCTTAGATCCCTAGAATTTTAAGTTTTGATTCTTTTATTATTATTATTTTGAGAGAGAGAGAGAGAGAGAGAGAGGCAGAGAGAGAGGGAGAGAGAGAATTCTAAGGAGGATCTTCACTGTCAGCACAGAGCTAGACATGGGGCTCAAACTAACAAACTGTGAGATCATGACCTGAACTGAAATTAAGAGTCAGATACTCAACCAACAGAGCGACCAAGAGCCTCTTAAGTTTTGATTCTATATAAACCCCTTGGAACTTATGCAAGTGTGAAGGGAAGTGAAAATGGAGAAACTCTCAAAGTTACCGGTGAAGCAAAATATCAAGCAAACAGGGGTGCCTGGCTGGCTCAGGCTGTTGAGCCTCTGACTTGGGCTCAGGCCATGATCTTGCAGCTTGTGAGTTCGAGCCCTGCATCAGGCTCTCTGCTGTCAGCACAGAGCCTACTTCAGAACCTCTGTCTCCATCTCTCTCTGTCCCTCCACCCTTCTCTCTCTCTCTCAAAAAATAAATAAACATTAAACAAATTTTTTTTTAAATCAAACAAACCTTAGATGAACTCAGTTGACACTGAGTTGATTAAATTAACTTTTCCACCTCTGAGCAGAATTGAAACAGACATTGAATTGAATTAAGAAAAATGAAGAAAAAGATCCCTCACCTGGTTAATTCTACAGGCACTCTTCACATTATACTGGTAGAATAACAGCTATTATTAACATTAGTAGTTAAACTAAATATAAAATCAATAGTTTTATATCAAAAGCAAATTTAAAAGTTCTTTTTCACTGATTGTATGTAAAATGCCTCACATCTTTATTTTTGGCTATTTCACTTCGGGAAATGAGGAAAGAAAAACAGGAATCAATCTGTTTTTAAGGACTTGTCATGGTTATCTTCCCCATGGCAGAAGAAAAGAATCATAATGGGTGTATTTAGACTTAAGCATCGACTTTCAGATATGGTTTAAAATACATAATAATTCATACTGTTCAGTACAACTTATCCATGTACACATTTTTGTTCCCAAGTAAACCATGTCAATGAGTTCAGAGAGGATTGCTATTTTAATAAGCACTTGCTGACAGGGAGGTCTCTTGAGGGTGAAGAGAGAGTGGTGTTTTTCCTTAGCTCTTGAAATCACATTGGTCTAGTTGTTGGATTGGAAAGGGAACAGAAGAGATGAAAGTTTCAGGGCCCTTGTGTAGTATCTGAATCAATGGTGGGCAGGCCAGGCTAGCAACAACTGTTCTTAGTGGCTCCCAGGGGAATCAGCTGAGGGCAAAAGAGTAAAGTATGTAGTAGCACATCACTGAAGCCGTAAGACAGGCAGACTTCACCCCTAAGGGGTGTGAGACCTTTTATAAGTCACTTATCTCTTTGTTAAGCATCAGTTTCTTTACTGGTTAAAAAAGGGACTGCACTAAATAATCTCTAATGTCCATTTCAGTTCTAGCAATCCACAGGCCGTTTTTGAGGGCCAATCTGGTTCTCCAAAGCACATTTTTGCCAACGTAGTTTACCTCATTTACCATCTTTAAACTTCAAAATGAATATCTTCGGGTTTATTTTAAGTTTCCAATTAAACAAACACTAAGACCCTGAGGACACAGTTTGAACAAAACTGAATCCTGCCCCTTGGAGGCAGATCAGCTCCATTTGTCCCTCCCAGTCACCAAAAGTATTAGAATTTATCCAACAGTATAGCTGTTGGCAGTGTTATCAAAAAGTAGTTTGAATATAGTAAAGTCGATATTTAATAAGATGCTTCAATTCCAAGTTGTGTTATTAGCTGAGTATTCATTTAAGATTTAAACTCCAAAATTACCTGTATTTATGTGGCACAAGGAAACATTCTAGTCAAAGGACAGCATGATTCTCTTTTCCTTTTATCCTCATAAGTAAATGAGTAAGAAGTACTTTTATCTTGGAAAGGCTGAGAGCATAATGGATAGAGATTATTTGTTTCTTTGCGTCATTAAGTCCATTTCTGTACTGCTGTGAATCAGGAAGCCACTACCCCATCGACATCCAGAGAATAGGTTATCCAGTTGAGGCCATCAGTTGCCACAATGCAAAGTCTATTAGTGTTGTTGTTGTTGTTGTTTTTCTATTAGCAGCATTGAGCTTAATTCTACAATTATTCCATGTGAGAAACTCTCACTGAAGTCGATGGATATCTCAGAAGAAATTTGATTACAGGATTTGGTCCATTGAGTAAATGAATGAAATTTGGCTTTTATTAATTTGGAATTTCTCAATTAGCGTCTCAACTTCCCAAGCAATTTATAGATCTGTTTCTAATTGTGCTTATTTGTACCCAAAATGACAAGGAAAAGAGATTTTTCCCCCCTCCTATGGAATGTATCTTTCTTCCTGAGATGAAAAAAAAAAAGTTTTCTGAAATGTTAATTGGAACTAAATTCTTAGACAAGAAAAAGGAATAAAATGACATTATTTCTTCCATTTCACATTAGTAAAATATAAAACACTATACACCTGCAAAAATTGTTCTGTTTCAGATGAAGCTTGTGATTATATTTTTCAGGTTTGGTTTGAAAAGCTAAGACATCTGTTTATCCAGTGCTTACAGAATAACTCTCATGTCTCCTTATCTCTGAAGATTTCAAAGGCTTTCATTCTGGTTTAAATCCTTTGAAGAAGCAGTAATCAAAGACAAAAATTATCAGAGGTACATTTTTGTTTCCCAAACAATGAAAATAACAACACTCACCCTCCTTGGATTTCAGGCGCTAGCATAAAACTTCAAAATTGGAGATTTGCCATTTGAATCAAAAAGTGATATGGATAAATAGAGGCAAAAAAGCAAACTAAGAGAGCGTTTTCTCTACTTCACATTATTGCATAAATTTAAATTCAATATGTGAATAATTTAAAAAAGACTATGATGCACAACATCAAACAGCATATACTAGCACAACGTGACAGAATGCATCTGGCTGGTGTGTGAGCTCAGATAAAAAATTCGTTTGAGCACTGAGTTTTTTATTTTAATGTGTTTTGCAAATTGAAAGATTAAAACAAGAGCGGGTAGAATCCTAAGGATGAGAATAAAATGAATCGTACCACATAAATAAAGCAAAAATACATAATACAGCCGTGCTTGGAGGACTGAAGTTAACTGGGGGTAGCAGCGGCCTTTACTGCCCTTCATCAGCTCAGAATGTGTAATTTGACTTTCAGGACACGTAAATCCATGTATTAAAGAGCTACATTATAACTCATTCTATCATCCTCTTTTCAAAGAGAATGATATAAAAATAATATCTATTGCCTTTTTGACCCTGTTTAGTTAAGAGTAAAGATTTTGAGCTCTGACCTCCTTCTGCATTAGGAAAATTGAAAGTAGGCCTTCAGGATAGATGGCTGATGTGGCAGCTCCACCTGGGGTGGAAATGGTACCATCTTGTAGCCAGGGGAGGACAGGGGAGTTCACATCTTCTGTTCTGAGCCTAATAAGCACAATTCGAGGGCAACTAGGTCTCTTCACAATATTGCTCCCTTCTCCAACAAAGAGGAAATGGGGTTTCATATTATATTTGAGATATAAAAATGACCTTTGGATTGGAGTTAAGCTTTAGCCATTGAAACTGCAAATAGAGATGTTTCTGGAGTCCTGGGAAAGATGCCACATCAAAAGAAGGAGTATTGAAGACTTCCGGTCCATAAGGGGAGGTAGATAAAACTAGTCCAGAGCCGGGCCTCATGGAGTTGTAGAGCACTGATTCTGAACTTTGGCTCTAAACATTTAATCATCTGGGCAGCTTTTATAAATCTCAGGTCCCAGGCTGCATCTCAGACCAATTAAATCAGAATTGCTGGAGGTAGGACGCAGGCATCAATGTATTTTTACAACTTGATAAAATTAAGCAACTAGATAAGGAGGAAAATCAAGAGTCACAGGAAAAAGAGTAGTTGGAGAGCCATCAACAGGGTGAAATGCCACTGAAAGGCCAAGTTCGGAGAGGACTGAAAATGATCTCTGGATTTAGTAACATTGTCATTGGTGGTTGTATTAGTCAAGGTTCTCTAGAGACACAGAAACAATAGAATACACACACACACACACACATACACATACACATATGCATAATATCCTGTCGTATATATTGTATGCATGTATATCATATATATGCACACTATATAATATATAAAATAGATGTATATATTATAATATATATAGTACATATAACACGCTTTATAATATATACTATATTCTGCATTAAATGGCATAGGTCAATGATTCCTAACTTGTTTGAATGTTAGAATCATCTGGAGATCTTTTGAAAATTCCAAAGTCCAGGCTACCCTACTGACCAATTAAATCTCTGGGGCACGGGTAGTGTGTGATGCTCCCCAAGGGGTTCCAAAGTACAGACAAGTTTAGGAACTACTGACTTAGGTGGGCTCTTCATGTTACAGCACTTAACAGAGAACTCTCAATAACATATTATAAAATCGCCTTGAAAACATTTTTGATAGAAGGGTTAAAATTTATAGATGTTCTGAAGAAAGTTTACAGTCAACCAAATCTCCATGTGGACCAAAGAGCATCATATAAACAATCAGATATACTGATTTCAAAATGACTTGAAGACTTAATGCATATTAAATATCACTTATATTTTATACAACTATTATTTTGATATTTGGCTTTTTTCCGGTAAAATGTACTAGAAAATACATCTTTGAACTAAATTCTGATTTTAAATGTTTTATTTGAGATTTAAAGCAGTTTGCCAAGTAAAGAGTGCCCATTAAAGTACTATCAATTTTAGTTTATGTATCACTTTTTGAAAGAACTCCTGATATATAGGTCAAAGGAGAGATTCATCTCTTCGATTACAGAGTTTTTAAACTAAATATAAGCACGATCCACTGTACTAAAGCTGTGCTTTTTTTCCAAAGATAAAACTGCTCACCAAATATATGATTTTTAAAAACTATTTCGTACCATCCTGCTCCGCAGCTCCTGTAGCTGTATCCAGCACTATCAAGTGTAAGGTATTGCTTAGCCCTGCTGCTGTCTTCGATCCTGCAGGCTGGAACTTGGTCAAGCTTACCATGCATTTAAACATTTACAGAAGTCCATTCTTTCAGCACCAAGCTATTGAATAGGCTTCTCCTTTCAGAATGAAAAAGAAGTAAAAATAAAAGTGAAGGGAAAGAGAAATTTAATCTAAAAAACTCAGAACTATCTTTTCGATTTGGTTTTGTTTTGATTACTTTTTGGTTGGTTACCTTTATTGTAAACCAAAGATCCATTAACGTGTGGATCTATTTCTAGGCTTCCAATTCTATTCCATTTGGCTTATTTGGCTTATGTTTGCACCAATACCCACCTAGTGATGGCTTTGTAATGTGTCAACTTGGCTAGGCAAAACTGTTTCCCAGAATCCCCTTTCCCACGTGTTTAAGGCTAATGTGAGCGACAAGATATGGGGGTGAGATATGGAGGGTGGAATTGAAGCGGCAACCATATTCTTTCTAATGCATAGAAGGTTCAGGATTACCAGGCACTTTCGTAGCTCTAGGTCACTTTCATTTCAAGGCAGCAATAAAGAATCAATTTTCCCACTTCCTCTGGATCCTCTTCAATCTTTCTGGGATCACAAATGGGTTTGGGTCTGTGGATGAAGGGTGCCAGCTTCTTCTGAAGGACCCCCACTTTCTCAGGAATGGAAGCAGTGTGAACCGACAGATTTCTTTCTGTTCTTGTTGGGCTCCAGCTAATACTAATGGGTTCAGCTTTACCTCACTGTACCTCATGTGATATCACTGTTTTCTCCCAACTATCTACCCTGCAGGCTTCAAGCTCCAGCATCAAGTGTAGAGACAAGAGCCTTGCAGAGGCTTAACCAGGTTCCACAATTATGTAAATTGAAATCTGTGTACCAAATACACACATCGACACACGTACACGTCTACCTATACATACATCTCTATATATTTATATCGTAATGCTTCTGCTTCTCTGATTGAACCCTAATATGGTCTTGATTCAGCATAGTAAAATTTCCATATTGTTCTTTAAGAATGTCTCAGCTCTTTCTGGCCTTTCATATTTTTGTATACATTTTAGAATCATTTTATCAACTTTCATGCACACACACATATACTTGCACATACATCTCTTGGAATTTGATTGAGATTGCACAAATCTGTATCTTAGTGTAGAGAGAACCAAGATCTTTCCATATTGGGTTTTCTGGACCTGTGCTTTTCAGACGTTTGATATGCATACAATCCACAAGATGTTCTTGTTAAAATACAATTTCTGATTCAGTAAGTCTGGGATGGAGCCCAAGATTCTGATTTTCTTATAAGCTCCTAGATAATGCTGATGCTGCTGGTCAGTTGGGCATACTTTGGATAGCAAGGGTTTACACAGAGCATGTCTCTCCATTTAATTTCTCTAATAATATTTATAGTTTCCTGTATAAAGGTCTTGCACATATATTGTTCCTAGGTGTTTGAAAGTTTATAAATTATACCTATATTTTAAATTTTTATATTCCATTTGTTGTTGATTTATAGCAATGCAATTGATTTTTTATATGACTTTGTCTTGCTAAACTCACTTATTAATTCTAATAATTTATCTCTACAATCTTTTGGATTTTCTACAAATATAATTATCATATTAAAATGACAATTTTATGTCTTCCTCTCTACACCATTTATATTTTATTTCATTTTCTGGCTTGACTTTCCTGATGGGGAAATCTCTAGGACAGTGTTGAATATCACTGAATGGTGAGAGCAGACATTTTTATTTGGTCTTGAATATCCCAATCTCAAAGGGAAGTCTTGTCATATTTGATTATTAAGTGTGGTTCTCTAGGATTTTTGTATGTATATTTTACCAGATTAAGAGCATTTCCTTTGATTCTTATGAATTTTTAACATAAATGGTTGTTTAATTTCATCAATGTATTTCTGCATTTATCAAGACAATCTAATTATTTTCTTCCTTATTCTGTTAATGTGATGAAATCTATCGATTGAGTTTTGAATGTTACATCAACATTGCATTCCAGCAATGAACTCAGCTTAGTTATGACATATATTGTCCTTTCTGTATGTTGTTTAGCAGTTTTGCTTGTACATTACTATGATTTGCCTGTAATTCTCCCTACTAATATTGTCCTCAGTTTTTGTGATCAAGATCGTACTGGCCTCATATAAAATCGAGGAATGTCTGCTCTGCAGATTTCTTTTCTTCTATATTTTTTAAAATTTATATCCAAATTAGTTAGCATATAGTGCAACAACGATTTCAGGAGTAGATTCCTTAGTGCCCCTTACCCGTTTAGCCTGTCCCCCTCCCACAACCCCTCCAGTAACCCTCAGTTTGTTCTCCATATTTGTGAGTCTCCTCTGTTTTGTCCCCCTCCCTGTTTTTACATTATTTTTGTTTCCCTTCCCTTATGTTCATCTGTTTTGTCTCTCAAAGTCCTCATATGAGTGAAGTCATCTATTTTTATCTTTCTCTGACTAATTTCACTTAGCATAATACCCTCCAGTTCCATCCACGTAGTTGCAAATGGCAAGATTTCATTCTTTTTGATTGCCAATACTCCATTGTATGTATGAATATATATATATATATATATATATATATATATATATATATATATATATATACACATACCATTTCTTCTTTATCCATTCATCCATTGATGGACATTTGGGCTATTTCCATACTTTGGCTATTGTTGATAATGCTGCTATATACATGGGGTGCATGTGTCCCTTCAAAACAGCACACCTATATCCCGTGGATAAATGCCTAGTAGTGCAATTGCTGGGTCGTAGGTTAGTTCTGTTTTTAGTTTTTTTGAGGAACCTTCATACTGTTTTCCAGAGTGGCTGCACCAGCTTGCATTCCCACCAACAATGCAAAAGAGATCCTCTTTCTCCGCATCCTCGCCAGCATCTGTTGTTGCCTGAGTTGTTCATGTTAGCCATTCTGACAGATGTACGGTGGTATCTCATTGTGGTTTTGATTTGTATTTCCCTGATGATGAGTGATGTGGAGCATTTTTTCATGTGTTGGTTGGCCATCTGGATGTCTTCTTTGGAGAAGTGTCTATTTATGTCTTTTGCCCATTTCTTCACTGGATTATTTGTTTTTTGGGTGTTGAGTTTGATAAGTTCTTTATAGCTTTTGGATACTAACCCTTTATCTGATATGTCGTTTGC
Source organism: Leopardus geoffroyi (assembly GCF_018350155.1). Taxonomy (NCBI): domain Eukaryota; kingdom Metazoa; phylum Chordata; class Mammalia; order Carnivora; family Felidae; genus Leopardus; species Leopardus geoffroyi. Next base: position 46,797,816 of record NC_059326.1, read on the forward strand.
AAATATCTTCTCCCATTCTGTCAGTTGCCTTTTAGTTTTGCTGATTGTTTCCTTCGCTGTGCAGAAGGTTTTTATTTTGATGAGGTCCCATTAGTTCATTTTTGCTTTTGTTTCCCTTGCCTCTGGAGATGTTGAGTAAGAAGTTGCTGCGGGCCAGATCAAAGAGGTTTTTGCCTACTTTCTCCTCGAGGATTTTGATGGCTTCTTGTCTTACATTGAGGTGTTTCATCCATTTTGAGTTTATTTTTGTGTATGGTATAAGAAAGTGGTCCAGGTTCATTCTTCTGCATGTCGCTGTCCAGTTTTCCCAGCACCACTTGCTGAAGAGACTGTCTTTATTCCATTGGATATTCTTTCCTGCTTTGTCAAAGATTAGTTGCCCATATGTTTGTGGGTCCATTTCTGGGTTCTCTATTCTGTTCCATTGATCTGAGTGTCTGTTCTTGTGCCAGTACCATACTGTCTTGATGATTACAGCTTTGTAGTATAGCTATAAGTCCGGGATTATGATGCCTCCTGCTTTGGTTTTCTTTTTAAAGATTGCTTTGGTCAGGGCACCTGGGTGGCTCAGTCGGTTGAGCGTCTGACTTCAGCTCGGGTCACAATCTCACAGTCTGTGAGTTCGAGCCCCGCATCAGGCTCTGTGCTGACAGCTCAGAGCCCGGGGCCTGTTTCAGATTCTGTGTCTCCCTCTCTCTCTAACCCTCCCCCATTCATGCTCTGTCTCTCTCTGTCTCAAAAATAAATAAATGTTAAAAAAAATTTTAAAGATTGCTTTGGCTATTCGGGGTCTTTTATGGTTCCATACAAATTTTAGGATTATTTGTTCCAGCTCTGTGAAGAATGCTGGTGTTACTTTGATAGGGATTGCATTGAATATGTAGATTGCTTTGGGTGGTATTGACATGTTAACAACATTTGTTCTTCCTATCCAGGAGCATGGAATCTTTTCCCATTTTTTTGGTGTCTTTTTCAATTTCTTTCATAAGCTTTCTATAGTTTTCAGTGTATAGATTTTTCACCTCATTGGTTAGATTTATTCCTAGGTATTTTATGGTTTTTGGTGAAACTGTAAATGGGATCGATTCCTTGATTTCTCTTTCTGTCGCTTCATTGTTGGTGTATAGGAATGCAACAGATTTCTGTGCATTGTTTTTATATCCTGCAACTTTGCTGAATTCATGAATCAATTCTAGAAGATTTTTGGTGGCATCTTTTGGGTTTTCCTTATAGAGTATCATGTCATCTGTGAAGAGTGAAAGTTTGACCTCCTCCTGGCCGATTTGGATGCTTTTTATTTCTTTGTGTTGTCTGATTGCAGAGGCTAAGACTTCCAATACTATGTTGAATAACAGTGATGAGAGTGGACATCCCTGTCTTGTTCCTGACCTTAGGGGGAAAGCTCTCAATTTTTCCCCATTGAGGATGATATTAGCATTGGGTTGTTCATAAATGGCTTTTATGATCTCAGGGTATGCTTCTTCTATCCCTACTTTCTTGAGGGTTTTTATCAAGAAAGGATGGTGTATTTTGTCAAATGCTTTCTCTGCATCTATTGAGAGGATCATATGGTTCTTGTCCTTTCTTTTATTGATGTGATGAATCATGTTAATTGTTTTGCAGATATTGAACCATACCTGCCTCCCAGGTATAAACCCCACTAACTCGTGATGCATAATTTTTTTAATGTATTGTTGGATCTGGTTGGGTAATATCTTGTTGATGATTTTTGCATCCATGTTCATCAGGGAAATTGGTCTATAGTTCTCCTTTTTAGTGGGGTCTCTGTCTGGTTTGGAATCAACATAATGCTGGCTTCATAGGAAGAGTTTGGAAGTTTTCCTTCCATTTCTATTTTTTGGAACAGTTTCAAGAGAATAGGTGTTAACTCTTCCTTAAATGTTTGGTAGAATTCCCCTGGAAAGCCACCTGGCCCTGGACTCTTGTTTTTTGGGAGATTTTTGATTACTAATTCAATTTCCTCACTGGTTATGGGTCTGTTCAAATTTTGTATTTCTTCCTGTTCCAGTTTTGGTAGTGTATATGTTTCTAGGAATTTGTCCATTTCTTCCAGATTGCCCATTTTATTGGCATATAATTGCTCATAACATTCTTTTATTATTGTTTTTATTTCTGTTGTGTTGGTTGTGATCTCTCCTCTTTCATTCTTGATTTTATTTATTTGGGTCCTTTCCTTCTTCTTCTTGATCAAACTGGCTAGTGGTTTATCAATTTTGTTAATTCTTTCAGAGAACCAGCTTCTGGTTTCATTGATCTGTTCTACTGTGTTTTTGGTTTCGATTGCAATCATTTCTGCTCTAATCTTTATTATTTCCTGTCTTCTGCTGGTTTTGGGTTTTATTTGCTATTCTTTTTCCAGCTCCTTAAGGCGTAAGTTTAGGTTGTGTATCTGAGATCTTTCTTCCTTCTTTAGGAAGGCCTGGATTGCTATATACTTTCCTTTTATGACCACCTTTGCTGCATCCCAGAGGTTTTGGGTTTTGGTGTTATCATTTTCATTGGCTTCCATATACTTTTTAATTTCCTCTTTAACTTCTTGGTTAGCCCATTCATTCTTTAGTAGAATGTTCTTCAGTCTCCAAGTATTTGTTACCTTTCCAAATTTTTTCTTGTGGTTGATTTTGAGTTTCATAGCGTTGTGGTCTGAAAATATGCACGGTATGATCTCGATCTTTTTGTACTTACTTAGGGCTGATTTGTGTCCCAGTATATGGTCTATTCTGGAGAATGTTCCATGTGCACTGGAGAAGAATGTATATTCTGCTGCTTTAGGATGAAATGTTCTGAATACATTTGTTAAGTCCATCTGGTCCAGTGTGTCATTCAAAGCCATTTTTTCCTTGTTGATTTTTTGATTAGATGATCTGTCCATTGCTGTGAGTGGGATGTTGAAATCTCCTACTATTATGGTATTACTATTGATGAGTTTCTTTATGTTTGTGATTCATTGATTTATATATTTTGTGCTCTCACATTTGGCGCATAAATGTTTACAATTGTTAGGTCTTCTTGGTGGATAGACCCCTTGTTTATGATATAATGTTCTTCTGCATCTCTTGATACGGTCTTTTTTTTAAAGTCTAGATTATCTGATATAAGTATGGCTACTCCGGCTTTCTTTTATTGACCATTAGCATGATAGATGTTCTCCATCCCCTTATTTTCAATATGAAGGTGTCTTTAGGTCTAAAGTGGGTCTCTTGTAAACAGCATATAGATGGATCTTGTTTTCTTATCAATTCTGTTACCCTATGTCTTTTGATTGGAGCATTGAGTCCATTGACGTTTAGAGTGAGTACTGAAAGATGTGAATTTATTGCCATTATGATGCTTGTAGAGTTGGAGTTTCTGGTGGTGTTCTCTCGTCCTTTCTAATCTTTGTTGCTTTTGGCATTTATTTATATATATATTTTTTCATTTTTTCTCCCCTCAGAGAGTCTCCCTTAAAATTTCTTGCAGGGCTCGTTTAGTGGTCACAAAGTCCTTTAATTTTTGTTTGTCTCAGAAACTTTTTATCTCTCCTTCTATTTTGAATGACAGCCTTGCTGGATAAAGAATTCTTGGCTGCATATTTTTCTGATTCAGCACATTGAATATATCCTGCCACTCCTTTCTGGCCTGCCAAGTTTCTGTGGATTGGTCTGCTGCAAACCTGATCTGTCTTCCCTTGTAGGTTAGGGACTTTTTTTCCCTTGCTGCTTTCATGATTCTCTTCTTGCCTGAGTATTTTGTGAATTTGACTATGATATGCCTTGTTGGTGGTTGGGTTTTGTTGAATCTAATGGGGGTCCTCTGTGCTTCCTGGATTTTGATGTCTGTGTCTTTCCCCAGGTTAGGAAAGTTTTCCACTGTGATTCACTCACATAACCCTTCTACCCCTATTTCTCTCTCTTCCTCCTCTGGGACCCCTATGATTCTGATGTTGTTCCTTTTGAATGAGTCACTGATTTCTCTAATTCTTATATAGTGTTCTTTTGCCTTAATCTCTCTTTTTTTCTGCTTCATTATTCTTTATAAGTTTGTCTTCTATATCGCTGATTCTCTGTTCTGCCTCATTCATCCTTGCCACTGTTGCGTCCGTCTATGATTGCAGCTCAGTTATAGCATTTTTCATTTTATTCTGGTTATTTTTTACTTCTTTTATCTCTGCAGAAAGGGATTCTAATCTGTTTTTGACTCCAGCTAGTATTCTTATTATCGTGATTCTAAATTCTGGTTCAGACATCTTGCTTGTATCTGTGTTGGTTAAATGCCTGGCTGTCATTTCTTTGTGCTCTTTCTTTTGGGGTGAATTCCTTTGTTTTGTCCTTTTGAAGGGAGAAAAGACATTAATGTGGTAGAAAAATTGAAATAAAAAAGTAAAATTAAAAAATATTAAAATTAAAAATTGAACACACACCCACACACAAAAATCGAATAGATGATGCTAGACCCTAGGTGTTTTTTGGTCTGGGTGTTTAAAGTAGTTTGACAGATTAGAGAAAAAAAATGGGGGGAGGGAAGAAAAAAAAGGAAATCATTTGAGAATTTGAAAAAAATGAATAGACTGAAGTTGACTAAAATGAGATGATGGGGGTAAAATAGAATTTGAAAAAACATATCCAAAAGTAAAGAATACAGTAGAAAAAAATTAAAGAAAAATATTTTTAATAAAAATTATAAATAAATATGATTTTTTTCTTTTTCTGTATTTAAGAAAAAAGAAAAGAAACGAAACAGAAAAAAGATCAAAAAAAAGAAATCATTTGAAAATTTGAAAAAGTGAATACACTGTAATAGACTAAAATAAAATGATATAGGTAAAATAGAATTTGAAAACAATTACATACAAGCAAAAAATATAGTAAGAAATTAAAAAAATATTTTTAATAGAAATTAAAAGTAAAAATGAAAATTTTCTCTTTCTGCATTCAAGAAAAAGAAGAAACAAAAAAGAAAAAAAGAAAAAGAAAGAAAAAAGGAATTTGTTTGAAAATTTGAAAGGTGAATACACAGAAGTAGACTAAAATAAAATGACGGAAGTAAAGTAGAATTTGAAACAATTTACACAAAAGTAAAAAATATAGTAATAAAAATTAAAGACAGATATTTTTAATAAAAATTGAAAATAAAAATGAATTTTCTTTCTGTATTCAAGAAAAATAAAAGTGCAAAAGAGAAAAAGAAAAAAAAAGAAAATTGAATAGATGAACCTGCTAACAGATTGAAGTAGGACTGAAATTGCTTCGTTTTCCATTAGAAGTCAGTCTATATAGCGGTTTGTAGTCTATAAACTAAGCCAGCCGTGAGACTTGTGCTCTTGAAGAGCAAAGTTGACCCAGTTGGGCAGGGCTCAGTGTAACAGCTCCGCTCTCCGCTAGATGGAGCTGCTAGCCTACTGGGGTGGATTGTTGCAGCGCTCATAGGTGCGTATGCACATGCGCGGGAGCGGGTGGGGGGGGGATGGCACTACCCAGCTACCCAGTCTGTTCTCCGGGATCAGCAATCGCGTACCCATCCTCTGTCTTCAGCTCTCGTCCACTCCCTGGTTTTTCACTGTCCGTGACCAGGCCCCAGGCAGTACCTCTCTCCCAAGTGTTGTCTCAGATGTGGCTGTTTTCCCCGGCTCCTTACTTGGAAGGACTGCGGCTTTGACCTGTTCCGCCCCTCTGTGGGAGGGTCTCACCCAGCAATGGCTGAATGAGCAATGGCCGAATGAGCAATGGCCGAATGTCGGCTGCACCCAGGAACGCTTGCTGGACCCCGCTGCTGCTGGTGCACCGAGACTGTGGCCAGGTGCCAGCCCGCCCCAGAAAATGTTTGCGAGATAGTGTAGCGGCAGCATTTCAGGGATTATGGAAAATCACAACACACATCTGGCACCAGACTTCACCCTTAACGACCTTGTTCCAGCACCAGCGAATGTAGCCACCTTCTGGGGTCTGCTGGGACCAGGTGGCTTCAACAGTCTCTACCAAATGTCTTTCCAGCAGTGGAACCGCTTTTCCCCATGTGGCCTGAGAACCTCCCGGATCCCACTCTGCTCCTGGGGATTCGCCCTTCCCACCAGAGCACCGCCAGGTATGGACCTGCGGAGTTGCAGCCTTTGCGCTCCCCTTGTTTACAGTCTTGATGGAATTTAAACCCTCTCCTTTCTCCCTTTTTAGTTTTAGTCCCTGCGGCTGTTTCCAATTTTCCACTTTCTCTCCAGCTGCTTTGGGGAGGGGTGCTTTTCCTGTATTCTCCCCCCTCCCCAGTCTCGATCCTCTCTCTGCCCGCAAAAGCAGTTCCCTAACTTCGCGGCTTCTTACTCCCCAAGTTCAGCTCTCCGCGCTGTGTACCTGTTGAGTTCTGTGGTTCAGGTTGTGCAGATTGCTGTGTTCATTCTCCAATCAATTTGTTAGGTGTGTAGGATGGTTTAGTGTTGTTCTGGCTGTATTTCATGGACCTGCAGATCTTTTCTACCCTATGGAAAGTGTTTTGTATAATTGACATCATTTTTTCATTTAATATTTGGTAGTATTCAAAATGAAACCATCTGGCCCTATAATTTTCTTGGGAAAAGATGCTTATGTACAGATTTGACATTTCATATCTTTAATGTATTTTTGCTACTCTGGGTAAATTGTGTGTTTCCAGGAATTTGTACATTTCAACCTATATTTATAATTTTGCTAGCATAAAGTTGTTTATATTTATTTTTCTTTTATTGCTTATTTTTCTTGCCTCTTACAAGCTTTTATTCATTTCTAATTCACACATTTAAGCCTGTCAGAGTTCCTCTAAACTTTAGGTGCATCACCCAAGGTTTGATGTTGTTTGTATTTTCTAATTTACCCTGTGATTTCCTTGTTGAATTAATGGAATTTGTCATAAGAATATTTATTAATTTCTAAACATATGAGATATTCTAGTTACTTTTTGTTAAAAATAGATTTGTAGGTTAAATCTACTATAGTCAGAGAACAAATGAGATATTTGCTGTGATGTGCTTTACTGCCAGAGGTGGATTAATTTTTTAAAATGTTCCATATTCCTGAAAGAATGTATTATCTGCAGATATTTGATGCAAGGTTTTATAGGTATTAATTTGGTGAGGTTTACTAATCATATAAGTTAAACTTTCCAGACCCTTATTGATATGTGCCTGCTTGTTAAATCAGTTACTGAGAGAATTTTGTTAAAAATCTCTCAGAATTTTGGCTCTTCTATTGTATTTTATTAATTTTGGCTTTGAGTTTGCTTCTAGATTAGTAAAAAATATCTTCCCAGTGATTTGCATATTTTGCCATTACGAAGTGCCTGTCTCTGTCATTATCAATTTTAAAAAATGATATTAATATATTTATAATAATTATAAATATTGTCTGACATTAATATGATTACTTCAACTTTCATTTAAATTCCGCATTATATGTCTTTCCATCTTTTGTTTTCAAAATTTTTTGCTCTTTTATTTCCACTGTGTTTCTATAAGTAGCACATAGTTGGATTTTGTTTTTGATCTACTATGATTCTTTAACTTTAATCGGAGAATTTAGATCATGTATATTTAATCTAAGTACTGATATAATTGAGTTTAATCATACTTAGTGATTTCTATTTTTCATCCATACTATGTTTTTCTTCTTTCTTGCTTCCTTTTGGACTAATTATGTTTTATTACTCCATTGACCATCTTTTTCCCATTTGCTTGGAAGTTACATATTCTTTTACTATTTTGGTAGTGGTTTTCTTAGAAATTACAGTGTAAGATTTTTTTATTATAAAGCCTAAAATTGTAATTTTCTCCTGTTCTTACATAATGCAAGGACTTCAGAACTCCTTAATTTTATTTATCCACCCCTAACTTATATGCTATTGCTATCACTTACTGTATTTTTTATGTTTTAAACCCTATTGGACATTATTAATTATTAATTAATACCATCAGTCACAAACTGAGGGTTGATGGGGGGGTGGGAGGGAGGGGAGGGTCGGTGATGGGTATTGAGGAGGGCATCTTTTAGGATGAGCACTGGGTGTTGTATGGAAACCAATTTGACAATAAACTTCATATATTGAAAAAAAATACCATCAGTCAAATTAGATTTACCCTCATATTTACACTTATATCCTCTTTCATTTTTTTCACTTTTGTCCTCTTTAAAATGTATCTTAAAATTTTTTCTTTCTTCATCACTTAAAAAAAGGAGGAAGAAAAGACTCAAAAGGAAGAGGAAAAAGAAAGAAAGCTTTCTAATGCATTCTTTTGTCTTCTGGATAAGAAATTAATCACATTGAATAGGCTGTTTTTGTAGAGTCAGTGACAGTATAAAAAAATCGATAAATCTCAATCTTCTTGTTCCTTCTCAAAAAATATGTATAATCTTATTTTTTCTATTGAGAAATTAATGGACTAATTGTGGCTTATTTTCAAGTTAATTTTTTCCTATTTTTAAGGTTTTTTTTTTTCTCTCTTTGGCATTAGATTTTGGAAGTTTTGTTATGATGTGTAATAGGTATAGATGTCTTTTGTGTATCCTAATTTGTACTGAAAGGGCTTCTTGAATCTGTGGCTTGAAGTCCTTCATCATTTTTTGAAAGTTCTTATTCATTATCTTATAAATACTGCTTTTGCATTATTCCAACTTTTTCTTTTTGTGCTTCATTAACATGTAGGTCTAACCTTCTTCACTCTAATTTTTGGTCTCTTACTCTATCTTTTGTATTTTCTATCTTGTTGTCTCTGTCCTATATACTGAGGTTTTTTTGACCTTTCAATCTATAGACTTTCTCTTGATTGTTGTCTAGTAGGCTGTTCAACTCATCCACCAAGTTGTTTCACAGTTATTTTAAGGTTCCGTCCTAGAATTTCTTTATTTTTTTTATTGTTTCCAGGTCTCTGCCAAAATTCTCGATCTTACTTTTTGTTTTCTTGTAAACGAAAAAGATGGTGATTTTAAAGCCTGAATCTGATTACTTCACTCTTCGGACACTATATAGGGCTATTCTTATTTCTTGCTTCTACTAGTTTAAATTATAATGCCTTATCTCTTTGTGTGCCTTTTTTTTTTCTTTTTTTGCAAAAATTACATGTAGAAATACTCTGAGGTCCCGGAGAGTCCTCCAGAGATCATTTACGTTTGATTTAGTAAAGGACGTGTGACAATTAGGTATCTAGATTGCTTTAAGGCAATTTCTTGGACTGAAATAATGTGAAGCTTAGCCACACTTCTTATAAATAAAGCCTACCTTGGGGCGCCTGGGTGGCTCAGTCGGTTGAGCGTCCGACTTCAGCTCAGGTCACGATCTCACGGTGCGTGAGTTCGAGCCCCGCGTCAGGCTCTGGGCTGATGGCTCAGAGCCTGGAGCCTGCTTCCAATTCTGTGTCTCCCTCTCTCTCTGCCCCTCCCCCATTCATGCTCTGTCTCTGTCTGTCTCAAAAATAAATAAACATTAAAAAAAAAATTTTTTTTTTAATAAAAAATAAAAAAAATAAAGCCTACCTTTTTTGGTTCATCTCTGCCACTGAAGAGGAATCTTTTGGAATTCACAGCTCAATGGGATTACGGTTTCCCTCCGCTCTGTTTTTGACACTGGCGCTGGGACTCCAATCCCAGCCTCTCAGCGCCACCAGCTTTCAGTTACTGTTCAGTTTCTCAGCCTCACATCAACCTCACTGATTTACCAAATGCCCTCTGGATAAATGTGACCCTAAATGCCAGGGTCACCGTCTCTCTCCGGCCCCTGTCCTTTCACTGGCTCTCATTTACTTTTTTTTCACTGTCTCATAACTTCTCTGATGCTTTCAAGTAAATTTAAAGAATAGTTTTTCCGGACAATTTTAATATAACATTCTGAATTACCTAGTAGCCAACAGGGGCAGAATTTCTCCCATATTCTCCTCTTTAAATTGTCCTTGAAGCAGATTTGCAAACTCATTTCTACCCCACACTCCTTTTAAATTGGTATATATGCAAAATCCTTTCTTCTCTAACTAAAGAGCTAATATTGAAATATAAAAATATATAATTATGAATTAAAAACAATTAACTCCTTTAAGTATAAAGTGGGAAGGCTTAATTTGAACAGAAAGGAGTGAAGTAAATAAATGTAATTCCTTAAATGGACAATTTCCTGTTTTTTAAAGTTTATTTATTTTGAGAGGGAGGCACAAGTGGAGAAGAAGCAGAGAGAGAGAAGGAGAGAGAGAGAGAGAGAGAGAGACAGAGAGAATCTCAAGCAGGCTCCGCATAGTCATTGCAGAGCCCAACATGGAGCTTGAACTCACAAACTGGGATGTCATGACCTGAGCCAAGGCCTGATGCTTAACCAAGCGAGCCAGCTAGGTGCCCCCAACTGCCTTGTTCTGTAGCCCAACATCCAAATACTTTTTTTAGTTGGGGGAAGCCCCTCTGTGTGTGTTTTGTTGAAAGGCAAAATCCCTGCTTACACCTCTCCCAGTGAAGGTCCGTGGGTGAGCTCTAGTCTCTCTTTACCTATTCAGAGCCAGGGCAAAAAGGGATACAGGGTCAAGTAATCAAATTCTCCTTCTCAGGACTTCGGCTTTCAGGAGAATGATAAGACTGAGCAAAACTGAGAAATTACTCACAGTGAAGACCACAGGGTATTGAGCCTAAAAAGAGAAGATAATGTGATGTTGAGCAACTGTATCTGCATGAATGTCCAGCAGCAGAGTGTCCAGAGTTCCAGATGTCTGAAATATTATCCTAGTTCAGTTGATTGGCTTCCAAACTTCTCTTTCTTGCATGTTTGCAGAGCCTGGCTATTCAGATTTCTGGTTGATACGCTTCCAAAAAATTGCTTTTCGCTTTAAATTAGCCAGCATTAATTCTGTTGCTTGGGAATTGGTTCAGTGGAGATCAATTAACAAAATTTCCGTTGAAGGATATAAAATAACTCAGTATTTCTTATAATGAATATATTTAATTTGCTAAGATGTGTGTAATCTAAATTACATGCACATATTTCAATAATAATTTTATTCTTCTGATTTAAAGGAAATACATGACTACTTCAGAAGCTGTTATGCATATATATTTTTAAAGATTCTTATTTATGGATTTTAACAAATTAAAATTGAGTTAGAAGATACATAATCAATCACTGAAATAATTTCCTCAGTGATGTGGCTTATTAACAATTGAAGATATAGATTCAAGAGAAGCTATTAAGATACATTAAGTTCCATTTCTTTAAATTTATTGCAAAATTCCATTTTACATATGTCATTGTATTAAATTCAAGCTTCAGGATTTGAAGTTTAGCTGACTGCAAGTTGCTGAAGAAGAGCTAGGATGCTACCCTTGATCAGTTTGATAATACAGAAAGACTGATCTAAATTAAATGCTAAAAGTGAGGTCCTATTTAGTAGAAAAGCAAGGTGCTCAAGAAAAATAGCATTTTCCAGTCATTTTTCATGAAAACAACTGAAATGATGAAAGATGATCCAAGAAAGGGGATCAGTTGAACCAATGATATTAATAATAATCTAGACTAGCAGCTGATATTTAGGAGATGTCAATCCACAGGATAGGAAAAGGATTCTATGTGGTGAGGGGAAGGATCCCTTATAGGAGAAGAGTGAGGTAAGACCAGAAAGAAAAGAACAGTACCAGAATCTCAGAAATATAATAAACATTAGCTCTCTCACCATTCCCCACCTCTAGGAAGGGGCAGGGCTACATTCAGAGTCACAGACGTGGCTTTGGAATAAGAACAAACAAACAAAAAAGAAATTCCAAGGATATGATTTGAGGCACATGGAGGGAAGAGAGGGACGCATGAGGTAAGGTTCCTGGGATTGAGCACACATTTTTGGAATGGACTATTGCACTATTCCGTGCTCCTGAGGAATATCACAGGGGACTAGTGGTGAACATTATCTGCCTCCCAGGCAATTCTCCAATAGCCCCTTTAATCTACAGGAATCTCTGCCCTTGAGCCAATGAGCACAATAGAAGGTCCCCTACTCTCTGATCACTATCTCTTTTTATTGATGTTTCTGTGTGAGAAGAGATAGTAGAAAAGGAGCAAACAACCTTTGAAAAAAACATCATCTGTGACTTCCTACTTGGTCCCTAAGAAGTCTTGAGGCAAACTGATTAAAACAGAGAAAATTAGTAAAGCTTCACTGGGGCTTTGAACCTCAAACCAGTCATAGCAGGTAAGTTGCTGGACACCTTCTAAGTACTCACTCAGTGGTAGCTATTTTTATTGGGTAAGTTGTGTGGGACTTCCTCCTCCTACAGCCTAGCCTGAGCCATCCCAATTAGTCTGCATCTAACCCTCTAACTGTTTCAGAGTGATAAGGCTGACAAGCTTAGATGAACTTTATCTACATAAATTCCTGAAACAACAGAAATTAATGCAGAACCCATTATCAGAAATCATAGTATAGCTGGTACACAGCTCTGATCATTGCAAATGAGGTTTCAACTAGACCCAAGAGCACTTTAAGTTCTTTTGAAGTGTTTTCCAAATCGGAAAATCTTTCTCTTAAAAGCTTTTCTGAAAATTAACATGGATCTTGACCAAGGATGATTGGTCTCTTCCCAAGGAAGTGTTATGCTTGTTAAGTTATGCTGAGTAGCCTGGCATGTGCTGTATTCCTTTAACATGTTTTCTGTATTAAAATTAACTTAAAGTCATCAAATGTTTATTTTAACCAATGCCTCCATGTGAAAGTATGGATTGAGTCTAACGTGAAGAAAAGGACATATTTACTCTGGGGAATAATAACAATGTGTTTGTTCCAAACAGAGCTCTTTTCTAGAAAGAAAATTCATATTGACAGATTAGGGATGGCTTGAATTCTAAGTTTCTCTGATTGATACCTTCAACTCCCAATGAAGTTACATGAGCATGTATGTAATTCTGTGCAGTTAATCAGATGATTTGATTAGTATAAAAAGTGACTCAGGGAAGTCTTATTTTTGAAGGACTATTTTTCATTATAAAATGTCTTTTTTGTTTTTTAAATAAAGAAACCTAGTGGAAGAAAGTAGCCACGATTCCACTATCCCACTATCCCGTTACACAAAGGTTTAGCGGGATTTAAGTGTATTCTATTTTTTAAACAAAGTTATGATCACACAACATCTACAATTCCGTGTCTTCCTTAATGCTGTGCCAGGTACTATGTTAATAATTGCATGAATAGTAACACATTTAAATCTTATAATATCATGTGCATTACTGTTATCTACATTTTACAAATGAAAGCAATAAGGCACAGATTGTCAAGTAATTTGCTTAAGGTCTTTCAAGAAAGTGATGGGGTTGGAATGTTAACTCTAGCTGTCTGAATCTCTGTGACAGAATGTGAGCATTTTAAGTGGCTGTGCAATATCTCACTCAATGACTACATTGCCCTCTTCATTGTTGAATGTTTAGGTTGTTTGCAAAAACTGCCTAATGGGAAATATGACCAGAGACCAGATTTCCAAGAGAAGAATTACTAAATCAAAAGGCTTGAATATTTTCTTTTGATATTCAGAATTTTTAAAATTTTAAGTAGTTAAATCTGCTGATCTATTATGGTCACTTCTATTGCTGCTATGCTTATGGAGAATAAACAATATAATTTGTCATATTGTAGGTAGCATAAGACTTTCAAAAGGATAGACAGAAAATTTCTGTACCATATATTAAGAAATTCATCATTGCATTCACGATTATATAATTAGAAGGACAAGATTATCTATAGAGAAGGATCCCCAAAGAGACTTCTGGTCATTGTCTATGTATACATTACATGGACAAAGTATAGAAGTGATCTTGAAACTTCTTGACTCCTGAGATAACTGCAAAGGCTTCTTTGTCAATATACTTATTGACCTGTTCTGAATGTTGACACTATTCTCAATGCTCATTGGCATTTGGAGATTAAGCACAGCTCTGATACTCGAAGGAGATATGTCATGGTAAAAATTAAAGAAAACTCTTTTGTTTTAGTAAGGATTCTTTGGTTGTATGAAACAGAAATAAAAAATGAAAATAGCTTTATTGAAAGGCTACTGGGTAACCCATATACTCAAAGGGAAGGTTTAACAAGTAAAATTTGGTATTGAAAGGACTTAGATAAGCAGCTTTGGGGAACCCAGTCAGGAACTGTGGATGGTTTCTTTTAAAAACTGGTACTGGAATAAATTTCATCATTGTGACTTCATTAGAAATTCAGATTCCTGGGACAAAGTCCGATTGGCTTATCCCTTAATGAAGGCTGGGAATGGGGGTTGGACAAGACTGGATTGGACAGTCACAGTGCTAGTGGGAGGATTTGTAGAAAGCTGAGCAAGCAGGAACAACAGATGCCAAATTCAATTTTCATCTTAATGTGGTAATAGAAGCTTAGAAGTCAATAACTTCTTAAATAGCCGGGAAGAATCTTCGTGTTGGCAAGCCCATGCAATGGAATGTCTTAATCAGTAGGCTGTAGCACTGTTAACAACCCCACAAAGACATTGCTTTGATTTGCTGAAGACTTTCAAATTTAGCCAAACAGAAGAATACACTCTAGTTGTTATAAGCTCTAGTTCTAAAATGGAAGCAGAAAACACAAAATCAAGGATGGGTTGGCAGTTAACGTGACAGGTAAAGCATAGCACTTATCATCCAGGCAAGGCCAGGAACAAAATACTAGGAAGCAGAGTTGGAAACACCAAGTATATGTGGGATACACAAAGAATCTGACTGCAATGGTGGTTCAACCAAGGTCACAGCTGGTAAGGGATGAAGAGAGTGAAGAGCATAGGAATAGCAGGATATAAAAAATTATTTGGGAGAGTGGCTTTTAACAGTAGAGTTCATTTTGGAAGACTCCGAACCAGTGGACCAAATAACGTACTTATAGCACCATCCAAGGGGTAAAAAAAAGAACCAAGGATGAATCATTAGAAAAAAGTTTAACTTTTTTTTCTCTAAATGCAATGGAGTAATCTTTGGGTTTATTTTTTCATTTCATTTTATTTTAAGTTTTCATTTTTATTTATTTTGAGAGAAAGAGAGGCAGAGAGAGAGGAAGAAAGAATCCAAGCAAGCTCCATGCTGACAGCACAGAGCCAGCACTGGGTTCCATCTCACAAACCAGCAGATCATGACCTGAGCCCACAAATCAAGAGTTGGACACTTAACCAGCTGAGCCAGCCACGTGCCCCTCTTCAGGGTTATTTTAATGGTTTTTCATTAAATGAAATTAAAATGAAATGAAATGGTTTTTCATCATTTTATTTGAAATCCCCCTGGAAAGGGGCACCTAAATTCTTTTCAGTGTTTGGGTCTATAACTGTCTGAATCTAGTCCTGTTCAGTCATTTCTCTAAGAGCATACTTTCAAAGTGATGCCCTCAGAAGGACACTGCACCATTTGAATTCTACTGAATATATAAATTAAGCAGTTTTAGTCAACAGATTTTTGTTCAATGCTTACAATGACAGGCTTGGCAAATATTAAGTTAAAAATTAAAAAAAAATACAATATAGCTTTGTGAGGCATTTGATTTTTTTCAACAGCGTTTGGCATGACTAATGTGTCCTATAATTTGATAGGCTAGGATTCTCTCTTCAGGGTGGGTGATAGCAACCCTCCCAAGTGAAAGAGGAAAATACCTGGATACCATACATTTTAAAGCTGAAGTACATTATTTGAATCACTGAAAAGATGACAAAATTGTAAGGCATTATCAGGGCAAAAATAAGCGAGAGCAGGAATCCAAATAAGTGGTCAGAGCTTTTTTCCCCTGTTTCCCACCCTCTCCTACACCATCATCATTATTATCATCATTCAGCTCCTTTTTCCCTAGGGGCAAACTTGGAAGCATGATTTTCACAGCCTCTGATACATGGGGTCACAAATTATAACCCAAGTCCCTCTCAAGATGGTGTTCTAATAAGAGACCTTTTCCTGACAAAGTCGGTGACTTTGGACTCTGAACTTTATACTCAGGAGTTAAGTTAACCCAAAAATAATGCTCTCTTCCCAAAAGACTTAAAGGAAAGTTACCTAACAGTTGAGCAGAGCAGTGTGAGAGAGGAGAATGAGAATCCGTTCCTCAGAAGTTATAATCACAACTTAGTCTTCAAAAGGGTTTCAAGACTCAAGTCCCACACATCTAGGAGTTAAAAAAAAAACTCAAGCTGTGAATTTTGCTTAAATAAACATGATTGGTAGTACCCATGGGTGCCTCAGAGAAGAAAAAAAAAAACTTCTATAAAGAAATAAATCTTTATCCATGTCTTCAAAGAATCTTTTCAATGATTTTCCAAGAAAAAGAGCTCCCTATAAAAGACAATGTAAGATAGGAGGCATGCACTGAAATAAAAATCAACAGGGAGAAATAAAAACAGAATGAATCCCACAGAGACATTAAACATTGTAATAATTATGCTTTATTATACTTGAAAAATAAAAGATTAAAATATCTACAGGGAACAGTAAACCTAAACAGACCGAAAAAAAAAAAAAAAAAAAGAGAAAACCCTGAACTGGCAGATTTTAAAAAGAACAAAACAGAACTCTTAGAAATTAAAAAATACAGCAACTATAACTAAAAACTCAATGTTTAACTTTAATAGTATATTAGACACAGAAAGAGAGAAATTTGGAAGAAAGGAAGATAAGCTGGAAAAAAATTTCCAGAATATAGTAGAAAGGAAATATGAAAGAGAAGTTAAAAGGCCTGAATAATTAAGTTAAACAGTTAGTGTCTCCATTTATCTAATCAGATTTCTATCATGATAAGAGAAAAAGAGAATGGAACATAGGAAATGAAGAGATAATGAATGAGAATTTTCCATAACTGATGAAGATTCAAGAAGTTCCATAAGTCCCAGATATAGCACAGTGATGCTGCAAAATACCAAAAGCCAAGAGGTGGAAGAGAAAAAGAAGTAACTTCTTAACAGCATTAAGTCAGAAGACTGAATTTATATTTTCACTGTGATAAAAGGAAGTAAGTACCAAACTATTCCAAGTAAAAATATCTTTAAAATATGAGGACTGGGGTGTCTGAGTGGCTCAGTCAGTTAGTCATCCGACTTTGACTCAGGTCATGACCTCAGTGTTCATGAGTTCGAGCCTCTGACAGCTCAGAGCCTGGAGCCTGCTTCAGATTCTGTGTCGTCTTCTCTCTCTGCCTCTCTCCTGTTCATGTTCTTTCTTTCTCAAAAATAAATAAACATTGAAAAAAAATTTAAATATAAGGACTAAATAAAGACATTTTCAGATAAGCCAAAAATGAGAGCATATCCTAATATCAAGTCCTCACTAAGGAAAATTCTACAAAAGTGATTTTTTAGGAAAAAAGAATCATGGATGGAAGTTATGAAATGTAAGAAGCAATAAAAAGCACCTTGGTAAAAGAAAGTAAATATAAGCATGGATATTTTATAAATGGTATTTATTGAATACCAAGCAATGTTTAAATAATTTTCATACATTAACTGATGTCATCCTCACAACCACATGAGGTAGGTACTTCTATTTTTGTGACCCTGTCTTACAGAAGAACCACAGTTGAGTTAAGTAATTTGTCCAAGGCCACATAGCTGAAAGTTGGTCATACCTGGATTTGAACTCTGGCTGTCTGGGCAAGATGGTTTTACTCACAAAATTTTTGACACCAAATGTGTGTGTGTGTGTGTTTGTTTTTTTACACTAACCAATTCTTCACTCTTTGGACACCAATCAGGTATCCTACAATTCAATTCAATTCTAGCATTAACTACCCAGCGTTAGCATCAGACTCCATAAGCTTAAAAGCTCAGGTCCACAAGATGTACCACACTTCAAACACTGTAGCAAGTATTAAGTATTAGGTTCTTTGGTTACCCACATTTCTGTCTGACTTGGCTACAAACTGGAGGTTCCCATGACCCACCCCCCAACCTGTTCATTAATTTGCTAGAATGGCTCACATAACTCAGAAAGATGGTTAACTTACTAGTTTATTATAAAGGATATAACTCAGGAACAGACAAATGGAAGAGGTGCATAGGGCAAGGTGCAAGGAGCTTCCATACTTCCTCTGGGTATACCTCAATGCATTCACCAATGTAGATGCTCTCTGAATCCCATTTGTTTTGGGTTTTTTTTTGTTTTGTTTTGTTTAATGGAGGTTTTATTATGTAGGCATGCTTCATTAAATCATTAACCATTGGTAATTAACTCAATCTCTAACCCCTCTGGACTTGAAAGGTCCATCCCTCTAATCATGCCTTACTCTTTCTGAAGACTAGCCCTATCTTGAAGTTATCTAGGGGCCCCAGCCACCAGTCATCTCATTAGCATATCAAAGACACTCTTATCATTCTGGATATTCCAAGGGTTTTAAAAGCCAAGTGCCAGGGACCAGGGATAAAGACCAAGTATATATTTCTCATTGTGTCACGCTGAGCCTGTGTTCCTAAATGCTGTACCATACAAAAATAAAGGATAACAGCAAATTCAGGCTTAACGGGCATTAAAGTTTCATTTAGTATAGTTGAAGGTCTTCCTTTCCCTTCAATGTTAGTAAATACAAAAATAAATACATCAACTTAATGAACTATTTCTGAAATTAGATTTGGAAGATAGCAGATTACAGGAAGGAGTATGTCATATGAATACTTGCCTAGGATGGCAGTGCCAGTGGACCCAAAAAATTGGATTCACAACCAGAGCAGTATCAGGGCAGTGGCCAGGGTCCAGCACAAAAACTACGCCTAAAAAAAAAAACAAACAAAAAAAAAACTACACCTAAATTAAATTAAAAGCCTCCTGTTAGGGGCGCCTGGGTGGCTCATCAGGTTGTGTCCAACTCTTGATCTCATAGTTCATGAGGTTGAGCCCTGCATCAGGCTCCATGCTGACAGTGCAGAGCTTGCTTAGGATTCTCTCTCTCCCTTTCTTTCTGCCTCTCCCCCTCTTTCTGCCTCTCCCCAGCTCGTGCGCGCTCTCCCTCTCTCTCTCTCTCTCTCAAAATAAATAAATAAACTTAAAAAAAATCCTCATGTTTTAAAAGTAGGTCCAAGAAATCAGGGTTCAGTAGTAAAAAGACAAAGTTAGGGGCACCTGGTGGCTCAGTCAGTTAAGCATCTGACTCTTGATTTCAGCTCAGGTCATGATCTCAAGGTTTATGAGTTCGAGCCCTGCATCCGACTGCGCTGATAATGTGGAGCCTGCTTGGGATTCCCTCTCTCTCTCTCTCTCTCTCTCAAAATAAACAAACTTAAAAAAATTTTAAAAAGACAAAGGTAGATGCAAGAATGCATTTAGAGACTGGACTATAAAAAATGAAGAAAGTGAAAGGAAATTACTTGAAGGAGTCTGGGATGTAAGCTGTTCTGGGTTGCTCCTAGCTGTCTATGGGATGTGGAAGATATGATACTAGCACAGGTTAAAAAGGGTAGGTAGGAGGTCCAAGGGTGGGGTCAACCAGCCCATCCCTTGGCCTTGAGAATTCTTATTGTTAGGGTAAACATATTGGACCAGCTGGGTTTTAAGTTTTCTTTCAACTGTAACATGTCCTTTGTGTAGAATGATTTCATGGAAATGATCCAAATGCCAGTCCTAGGTGTGATCTTTTGATTTCATTAGTTTCTACGAATGTTATAACATTAAGGCTGTATTATATTAAGATTTCAAGATAGAGAAACTCTGAGGAGGTTCCACATGGTATGAAGGGTATAAGACCTAAAGCAAAGAAGACACTCTAAATTCCTCTTGAGCTGCACACCGCAGCATCACTTGTGGCACCAGCCAAAGGAATCTCCCAGCCAATTACCTCTGTTAAAGTCGGGTACTACAGGTCAGGAACTGGGACGGAATGGACAGACCCAAAATAATCTCCCTAGAATTTGTATTTTTGCCTAAAATCAGAAAAAAAAAAAAAGATTTAATTGGTCTGGGAGACTATCACAAGTAGGTGAAAGATAAGATTGCATCTTCCAAGGGGAGACAGTCTGCGGTTGGAGAAAAGGCAAGCTCTACCGGTATTTTGGGTCCTAAATTTAATAATTGTAGCATCAAAACCCTGTAATTTGGAAAAGTAGTTGTGAAGATGATGTTTGCATTTTCTCTAATCACTTTCCTTTTGTTCCTATTTAGCATATGTTAAGTTCCGCATGAAATTACAGTGTTTCAGCAGCGCAAGAGAACCAAGAAAGATTTCATTTGCTTTCTTTTGCCAGGCTTGGCTCAAGCATTAAAGGGAAACAGGCTAATTCTAGGGATGACGTGTGATGGTGTTGACGATACTAAAATGAAAATTATTGCAAGAAAATGAAACTAAAAGTCATGAAGTCAAGGCTTTCTTTTCAAGGCATCATGTTTCTCAACACTTTCTCCCCTCTCCCTCCGACAGTATGCACAGGGCTGGTGCTCAATTGCCCAGTGCTCCTCATGGGCTTCTGGGCTTGGTGTGGAAAGTTGTGCTCATCTAGCCTCCACTTGCAGAACCGCAGACTCAATCCCTGCCTGCCCAGCAGGCAAAGCATCTGGCACTGCCTGCCTTTCTTCTACCCCTTGTCTACCTCTGCCTTCCTCGCCCCTGCTGTCAATGCAATTGTTCCTGCTACTGAGGTTTTCTTCTCTGGTGCCTTTAGAACAGCAATAATGATGATAGCTAGGGGCTTAAAAATTCAAGAACTATTTGGTATGCATAATTGGTAGGATGTGTAGGATGGCAGAGAGGAAAGGATTCAGCATGCCTCCCAGGTTTCTGGTGTGGGCAAGGGTAGTGAGTTACCTGAAATAGGTTGATGACAAAGAAGAATAGATTTGGTAGGGGGCGGGTCATGAACTTCATTATGGAAATAGTATAAATAAACACATTCTTTTTATTGAGCCTCTACTTCTACTCTAGAGCCTCTAGCCTCTACTCTACCAGGCAAAGTTTCCAGTGCTTTAAGTGGTAGTTCTGATTCTTAGAGTAACTTTTTCAGGCAAGTGCATATACAGTTTGTTGTGATTTCCGGGACAGTCTAAGGACAATAACCAATAGGTAGTTGGATTTTCAAGTTTAAGATTCAGGAAACAGGTCAGGGTTGTAGATACAGAACTGTGTGTAGGTGGTAGTTAAACCTATGAGAGCTGATGCAATCTCCAAAATGTACATGTCAAATAAAGAAAATAGTCAGCCGAGAATAACCATAATGATATAAAGGAGAGAGCATGGGATTTGGGCTAGTTTGTTTGAATCCCAACTGAACTCTTTATTTCTCTGCCTATTTAAGCTAATAAAAGATTGTGCTTCAAAAACAGCCTCAGTTTTCTAGTTTTAACCAAATGATCCTACCTTACCTTTCCCTAGCGTAGTTTACTGGAACAGGGATAAAAACTTGGCTCAAGAAACTCTATCTAAAGGTTGAGCTGAGTTAATCGGATTTCTTAGAGCATTTGGACGAAGTGACATGGAAATTGTGACCCTTACCTGTCAACCTCTCCTGCTCCCTGCTTTTATAACCAGGATACTTTATAATGACTCCAAACCAGAATTGCAGTGAAAATATTGTTTACAACTATGGAATGTTGAGTGTGAAATAATAGAAAGTCTTCTGAATTATGCAGAAATTTTCCTTTGGTAAACTAATTAAGAGGATGCCTATGAAGGTCAGCAGATAAAACAGGAAACATAAGTTGCGGGGGGGGGGGGGTTGCAGTGGTATGTTAAGAAAAATGCTCTTTTGTACATATAAGGTAAAATGTAGTAGGGAGGGGGCCTAGAACACAGAGGGGATGTGAGGAGGCAGTAGAGATGAGACAGTGCTAGCTAGGCTCCCAAGGATAAGGTCCAGCAATTGAGAACAACTGTCCAGGTTGTGGCTATCATGTACCCCCAATCAAGTGCAGTATCCTTGAGCAGCTGTCTCCAAATGCATCAGTTCCAAAGTCCACTCCCTCCTTGGCTTTCACTCTGTGTTTCAGCTCACTTACCTAATGATTTCAGAAATGTTCCTTGACATACCAGATATGAGGGGAAGGCACCTTCATTGCTTCAGCCAGGAATCAGAAGAAGGCTCGTGAGCCTGCTTCCTCCTCCATATTCCAAACTTCTCTCAGGAAGTCTAAATCTACAGTTTCCTTGGGCATATGCAGAATATTGGTGCCCAGTGCTTTGCAACTTGCTCATTCCATTAGCTGGGTACATTTGAAACATTATTCCTTTGTAATATTCCCAAGCGCTCAATCAACTTTCTAGGTCAATCTGTTTTCCTTCAGTCATCAGCAATACACTTTAAGTTTCTTAACTTAAGCATCTCTTGAAAAACAACTGAATGATAAGTGATACTTCTTATTTTGCAAAAGATGACAAAGATTTGCAATATTTTCTTTGTATCAAAAATTTGATTTTATTTTTTTTACCATACTGCATAGTTGGAGTACCAGAAAATGTATTTTGGGCATAAGCAGAAAATTACAGTCTACACTTTTATATTCAAGTATATCATTAATTTAGAGAATTTATAAACCACTCTTACCCAGTTACCAAAGTTTGTTGCCTGCATATTATAGACTACATTTCTAGATGTCCCATTCTGCAATTTTCAGCCCTTTCTTATGTATAACAATAAGTGATAAGAGATAATAATTTTTGTTAGGAGGTGCTAGAGGGCTTCAACATAAACCCCACAGAGAAGGCAATCTTAAAATGTATCATCTAAGACATCTTCAAAATTGGAATATTGAGACAGATAGCAGATAGCTCTTCAGGGTGAGTGCTAATGCCTTTGCAAGGTTTTGTTATTCCATTTATGGGATTGGACAATGACTGATGGAGCTGGTGAGAAAAGAGCTCTTAATAACCCTGGAAATTCAGCCCCTTTCTTAATCCTAACTGATGTGCATAGAGTGAGATACCTTATTGTAACATTTAGTGTGCACGTGTCTGTGTGTACACGTACATGCACACAGTGCACATGTGCCCCGTAAAGGGCAAGGACTTCTGCACTCATAAGTAAGTATGCTTTTTTGTTCTGTTTATGTGATTGTTGCTTCAAAACGAACCGATAGACATCTGGCATATGAATATTGAATGCGGATTGTTTCAATCAATATCGCCAATGTCCTGCAAACAAGCACACAAAATGGAGGATCTGTTTGTTTCCAGGGCAGAGTCTATAATCAGTTATTTACCTTTTTGCTTTAGACTAGATTCATAGTGTTTTGTGCTTCGAGTTTTCATTTAATCAGATTATTAATCTCTTACTGACAAGATGATGTTCTGAAATTTGAGATATTTGTGTCTGCTTGGTAAAACCTTACAATTTTTAACTAAAACATCTATGTGCAAAAGATCAGGGTCAGACAAGGTCATATAATCTACAGAATCAGAAAAAGTAACAGCTTCAGAAACCCAAGGTTATCTCCTCTGCCCAAGACAGTATCTTCTGTATTTTCTACTGAGATGTGAAATTCTTTGAGAGATTTGTCTTTAGTTTAAGTCTTTTATTTTGCAGAGAAAATGCAGATCTTGTTTAAGAGGTATATATTCTTCCACATGCACTTTAGCTTAAATAAGCCAAAGGTACTGTTTTAAGAGTAGATATTGTAATGCCCGAAGTTCCTAAACCTCCCACAAAAGACCACCAGAGTCGTGGTCAAAGCCAAGCGGCAAGGGTCGTTTATTGCAGGTTCGAACCTGGTCCTCTGCGCACTCGTCGCCGGTGACGCAAGAGGCCCCGATCAGAGTTGGTATAGGGTTTTTATAGACAGGGACAAACAGCATAGGTGAGGTTTCAAATTATGAGGGGCCTGATTAGTCGATTTTAAAGTACGGACATTTGTGGTTTTCTGATTGGGCGTCCTTTGTCTGTCCTTTGGCGGGAAGGCTTTGTCCGTTACTTGTGGTGGGAGAGAGAAAAAAAAAAAAAGGGGAAGGGGATAGGTGAGGAATGTGCTAAGCAAGCAGGTTTACAGAAGCGAGAAACGCCGGTTAGTTTATGTACAACCACTCATTCCATTACATATCAGACTACATTTAGGAAGGTTTACAACCCATTCTACTACACAGCGGGTTACATTCAGGAAAGGTCTCACAATGCTCATAGCAAACAGCAAGCAAAACAGACTTCTCAGCAATTGTATTTCTTATCAAAGATCCATAATAAGCAGAAAAGAGAACCTAGCTTTAAACTAAGGTAGGGCTGTCATTTGGATTGTTCCTTTCATTCCCCCCTTTTTCTTGTGCCTAAAGAGCCAATCTTGGATCTTCAGTTTTCTACTGAGTTCGTAAGACCATTAATTGTACAGCATTGAACCTGTCTTGGACAAACTTAATAACTTTTGTTTATGATGCAGGGGCCGAATGTGAGAGCGAGAAGTAGGATGGCCAGAGTTAGAGCCCCTGCAGTAATGAGTTCTCTTGCTGGTGTCTCCGCACGTATACCCAATCTCTGGGTCGGTAGTGATGCGGCTCAGGAGGGGGCCCGTTCTCATAAATGGCTCTCAGTCTGGGCCAAACTTCCTGGTGGGTGTGCTGGAGTTCCCTCAGGGAAATAAGAAGTTCATGATCATCAAATTCAGTTAACACATTAGACTGTAGGTTGGGAATTATAGGGGGGGGCACTCCATACATGATTTCAAAGGGGGTCAATCCAAGTTTGTAAGGGGAGTTCCGCACCCTAAACAGAGCGTAGGGGAGTAAGACTACCCAGTTAGCGCCAGTCTCCATGGTCAATTTGGTTAGGGTCTCTTTTAGGGTTCTATTCATTCTTTCTACCTGTCCTGAACTTTGGGGTCTATATGCACAACGTAGTTTCCAATCGGCCCCAATAAACTGCGCTATCCCTTGTATTACCTTTGAAATGAATGCTGGTCCGTTGTCTGATCCTATTAGGGTAGGGAATCCGTACCTGGGCATGATGTCTTCCAACATCTTCTTTGCTACTATCTGTGCAGTCTCATGCTTGGTGGGGAAGGCCTCTGTCCATCCTGAAAAGGTATCTATAAACATTAGCAAATATTTATATCCATATTGTTTAGGCTTTACCTCGGTGAAGTCTACTTCCCAATAGGCTCCCGGCCTGGTTCTGCGAGTTCTGGAGTCAGGGTTTTTCCCGTGGTTGGTGGCGTTAGTTAGTTGACAAGCTTTACAGCTAGTAACTATCTGTTTGATTTTTGTCCTAGAGTCTTTGATGGTGATCCTAGCATGTCTTGCATTTTTCTTGTGCCCATATGAGTGGCTCGGTGCATCTTGGATAAGACTTTATTTCCCATTTCCTCTGGGAGGATTATGCTACAGTCCGCTGCTTTCCACCATCCGTTAAGGCACTGAGTCATAGGCAATTTTTGGATCCAGTCTAGGTTTTTTTTAGTGTAGGTGGGGCTTTCTGGTAAACTAGCTGGACCGGGGTCTGGTAGGGTGGTCATCAAAGCACAGTCCACCTGTAAGGCCACCTCTCGGGCCACCTGGTCAGCCAAATTATTTCTTCTGGCCACCGGTGTGATCGGTTTTTGGTGGCCTGGGCAATGTATGATGGCTAGTCGTTTAGGCAGCCAGAGTGCTTTTAAAAGAGCCAATATTTCTTGTTTTTGATGGTTTTCCCCTCTGCAGTTAACAGTCCCCTCTCTCTGTATATAGCTCCATGTATGTGGGCCGTAGCAAAAGCATATCTGCTATCGGTGTACACATTTAGTCTCTTGTCTTTTCCCAAAGTCAGTGCCTTGGTTAAGGCCACAAGTTCAGCCCGTTGGGCAGAGGTGCCAGCTGGCAAAGGCTCTGCCCAAACAGTCTCAGTTTCAGTTGTGACTGCTGCCCCCGCGTACCTTTGACCCTGATGTATAAAGCTGCTGCCGTCAGTGAACCAGGTAACTTCGGCGTCTGGCAGCGGATGGTCCTGTAAATCTTCCCGAACTCCATGAACCTGTGTCAATATCTCAGCGCAGTCATGGAGAGGGGTATCTAAGTCCGGGTCTGGTAACAGGGAGGCAGGGACGTAAGATGCCTAAGTCTAGGAGGCGACGGATATGTGGTGTGATGCCATTTTTGGCTTCCATTGACATCGGGTATTGTCGGACCCGAACTGGATCTGCCCCCGGCTTCAGCTCTATGAATAGAGCTGGGCAATGTTTAGCCAACCCCATACCCCCGGTTTCAGCCCATGCTTCCGGAAACTGCTGGAGCCAGGGCTCTATGTTTTGACTTTGTGAGGGTGGCCCCTGATGGAGTCGATATTCATCTTCTAATCTCAGAGTAAGTATGGTAATGGGTTGGTTGTGAGGGCCAGTCACTTGGGGGCCCCCTGGCGTAAAATGAATCTGGGCCCCCATTTTAGTGAGTAAGTCTCTTCCCAATAAGGGGCACGGGCTGTCAGGGATGACTAGGAAGGAATGGGTAACCTTCCCATTTCCTAGGTCCACAGTTTTTTGGGTGGTCCAGGGATATTTTTTATTCCAGTAGCCCCTTGGACCCAGGAAGATTTTTCAGAAATTTTTCCATGGGGTCTGATCAAGACCGAATGTTGTGCCCCTGTGTCGACCAAGAATTGAACTGGGTTCCCCTCCACTTGTAGCGTTACCCTAGGTTCGGGGAGGGGATCCGAACCCCGTCCCCCCTATTCTGCATCTTGAGTGAAGAGGGCGGGTGTGGTTTTTGGCTGCCACGGTTTTTGACCATGATGTGGCTTTTTCTTTTTAGGGCATTCTCGGGCCCAGTGGCCTTTTTCTTTGCAATAGGCGCATTGGTCCTTATCTAGGGGCTTGTGTTTATCCAGGGGCTTTTGGACAACAGTAGCCAGGACTTTGGTCATTTTCTTGGTGGCTTTAAGTTGCCTGTCCTCTGGAGTCTCTCTATTATTATAGACACGCTGGGCAATGCGGAGTAAGTCCTGAATCTGTTTTCCCTCCAGGTCCTCTAGTTTCTGGAGTTTCTTTTTAATATCAGTGGCTGCTTGATTTACAAAGGCCATTACAACAGCAGCTTGATTTTCGGGGGCCTCGGGGTTCATGGGGGTATACTGTCTGAAGGTTTCCATTAATCTTTCTAAATAAGCGGCAGGGCTCTCTGTCTTACCTTGTATTATTGAATACACTTTTGCCAAATTAGTGGGCTTGCGTGCAGCAGCCCGGAGACCCGCCATTAGAGTCTGGCGATAAATGCGCAGCCGTCCCCTACCTTCTGCCGTGTTGTAGTCCCAGCCATCCTGTGGGGGTCGGGTCAAGGGAAAAGCTGCGTTAATGAGATCAAGGTTAGCAGTGGGTTGGCCGTCATCTCCAGGAACCAGCTTTCTTGCTTCCAATTGAATTCTTTCTCGCTCCTCGGTAGTGAACAGGATTCGGAGGAGCTGCTGACAATCATCCCAGGTGGGTTGGTGAGTAAACATAACGCTGTCTAAGAGACTTATTAAATCTTTAGGGTTGTCAGAAAATCGGGCATTCTGGGTCTTCCAGTTATATAGGTCACTAGTAGAGAAGGGCCAGTATTAAAGTCGGGGATTCCCCGTATCATCGGGAGGCCCTATTTCCCGTAAGGGTAAAGCTACGGTGGAGTCAGGAAGGCGGAGTCCTGGCTCACGTGGGGCCCGCCTACGGGTATGTCCAGCCAGCCCTTGGACTTCGCCCCCACTAAGCATGGGCGCGGGTTGAGCCTCTCTATTCTCCAGTTCTCCTATGGGCTGGGCTATGGGAGGCTCTGCCGGCGCAGCAGGGATAAGGGCAGCTTGCGGAGTGCGAGGAGGAACCTGATAAGGGGGAGGGTCAAGGAAAGGTAAATCTTGGCTGTCGGGGAGAACAGGGGGTGCAGCTGGAGTTGGCGGCTTGGGAGGGTTGATGGATTTAGCCGCCAGGATTTGGCATGACTCTGCTATTAAGGAAGAGGCCATCCAAGGAGGAGGGTTTTCTACTAAATCTTGCCACACCAGAATATAGGAAATCTGATCCGAGTGACCTTCTTTCCCTGGTAGGAAAATTTTTGATTTTACTTTAAGGACCACAGGGAGGCAGAAGGTTCCCTCTGTAGGCCAATTAACCCCAAAGGTGGGCCATTCAGAGCAGCAATAGGTAATCAACTTCCTTTTGTGAATGTCTAGGCTTAAGCTGTGTCCTCTAGCTTTTACGTCCCTGAAGTTGGCGAGAAGGAGGGAGAGAGGGGTGCTCTGAGGAAGAGGAGAGGAGAAGGGGGGCGCCGCTGGCCAGGGGGCAAGAAGGAAAGCCGCAGAGAGCTGAGGAAGGAGGAGAGAGAAACAAAGGATGGAATAATTAATTCTGATCAGCCGAGAAAACGCTTAATTCCAATAAAACATCCGACCCATGAAAGAAAAACAAGAACTAACAAAAATCTTTCGCAGCGGTTCCAACTTTTTTGGCTAGCCCGACAGAAAGGGTTACGGCGGTAATTACAAGGGCCCTGGGGTGACAATACATTTAGACTGACAAAGAAGCACTCTTTAGACTGACAAAGAAGCACTCGCATACTCGCCCGTCCGCGTCCCTCGCTGGAACTTAGGTGCCTCTTAGCATGGGCGGGCAGGTATAAACCCCCTGCTCGGATCAAAAAGATTTTGACCGCCTTAAGCCGTATGAGGATCACCGCGGAAATCGGGTTAGAGCCCACTCGAATCCCGTAGCTTATGCCGTGGGACTACACATAGGGTAAGTCAGGCGCGTGCCCCTGACTCCCAACAATCATTCCATTCAACAGACAGACACACAGACATACATCACATCAAAATACCGGTAACAATTGGCATGCCTAGATGGTTTTTCTTCTTTTTTTAGACGCCTAGAGATATTTTTTAGCACTCTGGAGGTTCATAAAGAAAATGAAAGTATTTAGTTCGCAGGCGCGTTGGGCGTAAGCAGCCCACAGAAAAGAATCCAGATGGGCCAAGCAGCCCCAGATGGACCGAACAGGTCCCCAGATGGACCGAACTGGTCCCCAGATGGGCCAAGGAGCCCCAGATGGACCGAACTGGTCCCCAGATGGGCCAAGGAGCCCCAGATGGACCGAACAGGTCCCCAGATGGACCGAACTGGTCCCCAGATGGGCCAAGGAGCCCCAGATGGACCGAACAGGTCCCCAGATGGGCCAAGTAGCCCCAGATGGGCCAAACAGGCCCCCAGATGTCAGTGGACGTCTCCAATTGACCCCGGCTGGGTGCCCTATAGCGCGTCCGCCAGGGTCACACCAGCTTCCAGACAGAACCGGTTCTCCAGAGAAGAAGCACAGATCAGAGAGAAAAGGAAGAACGTTAGAGCCGGCTTACTTACCGATCGGAATCAGATACGACCCATTGACCAGAAGTCTGGTGGGCTCGGGGGAGATCTCGGTGGGACCTCCAAATGTAATGCCCGAAGTTCCTAAACCTCCCACAAAAGACCACCAGAGTCGTGAGTCAAAGCCAAGCGGCAAGGGTCGTTTATTGCAGGTTCGAACCTGGTCCTCTGCGCACTCGTCGCCGGTGACGCAAGAGGCCCCGATCAGAGTTGGTATAGGGTTTTTATAGACAGGGACAAACAGCATAGGTGAGGTTTCAAATTATGAGGGGCCTGATTAGTCGATTTTAAAGTACGGACATTTGTGGTTTTCTGATTGGGCGTCCTTTGTCTGTCCTTTGGCGGGAAGGCTTTGTCCGTTACTTGTGGTGGGAGAGAGAAAAAAAAAAAAAGGGGAAGGGGATAGGTGAGGAATGTGCTAAGCAAGCAGGTTTACAGAAGCGAGAAACGCCGGTTAGTTTATGTACAACCACTCATTCCATTACATATCAGACTACATTTAGGAAGGTTTACAACCCATTCTACTACACAGCGGGTTACATTCAGGAAAGGTCTCACAATGCTCATAGCAAACAGCAAGCAAAACAGACTTCTCAGCAATTGTATTTCTTATCAAAGATCCATAATAAGCAGAAAAAAGAACCTAGCTTTAAACTAAGGTAGGGCTGTCATTTGGATTGTTCCTTTCAATATGAATAGGTATTAATCTACCATGTCCGTGGATTATTAAAACAGAGATGATAACACCCACTCCGTAGGGATGGGAATGGGTTGGGACAGAGCCAAGACTTTAGTGTACTAGGGATTTGGGGAAGACCTGCCTTTATTCACTCATTCTACAATTATTTATCAAAAGCCCATTATGTAATAGGCATTATGCTAAGCTCTTGGGATACAAAAATAAACACAATAAATGCCTTCCCTGTCCCAAACAGAGCATATTGTCAAGTATATTGGTTTCCTCAGTCTGTGGTAAAAAAAAAAAAAATTACCCCAACTTCAGTGACTTAAAACAACAGAAATTTATTTTCTCGCAGTTCTGGAGGCTAGAAATCAGAAATCATAGTGTCAGCAGGGCCAGGCTCCCTCTGAAACCTCTAGGGGAGAATGCTTCCTTGCTTCGTCCAGTGTCTAGTATCCCCAGGTATTCCTTGGCTTGTGGCCATATAAATCCAATCTCTGCCTCTATCTGTGCATGAACTCTCTTCCTCCATTTGTCCTTGTCTTCCCTCTGTGTCTGTGAGTACTCTCCTCTTCTTATAAGTATACCAGTTGTTGAATGTAGGGTTCATTCTAAATCCAGGAGGAGTTCCTCTCCAGATCCTTAACTAATTATATCTGCATAGATGCTATTTCCAGAAAAGATCACATTCTGACATCCTGAGTGGAGATGAATTTTTGAAGGACACTAGTCAACCCCCTACATGAAGGGAGTTTTAATATAGACTAATGCCAGGAGAGGTGATAAGGGCTGCATGAGAGGGGTGAGGAGGAAAGTGAAGAGTATTTTAGGCAGTGAGCATTTTGGAAAGACCCAGAGGAAAGAATGTGCAGTGGTTCTCAAGAATTTCAGTGTGGTGGGAACTCATGAGAGCATCTGACAAGGGAGGAATTAGAATGGGAAAAAGTGAAGATTGTTTTTAAAAGAGAGGCAGTTCCTGAGGATGTGAGGAGTTTTGTTTTTGTTTTTGTTTTTCCCTGAGAGAAACAGGCAGCTATGGTAGGGTTTAAGTGGGATACCATTGTTCTGTTTACATTTGTGTTTCAGGAAGGTGACTCTGGATGTGTGCAGAGTGGGAGGGAAAGAGAGAAGTAAGACTGGACACAAAGAGACTTAGGAAGATGTATGTCACACCTTATGGTGGCTCTACACTCAGCATCTGACCTCTCCTCAAAGTGTTGCACCCAGACCTGGCCAAGTGTTGGGCAAAGGGCTCAAGTTAGTATACTGACACTGAACTCATAGTTTTATCCTTGAGAGAAATGACAAAAAATTCCAACAGTTTGGTGTTCACCAAATGAGCAGAGGCACCATACATTCCTGGGGCATCAATCCATTTTCCTGTTCTTTCTCCAGCCATATTATTTAACCTGCCCTACAACTCTGAGAGCTACCTTTGATCTCCATAAAGGGTCTTTGCTTAAGAAAGTTCAAGGCATTTCTCTTGCTCGCAGTAAAGATGCCCAAGTGAAACACCTCTTTTGGCCAAAGGATGACAGTGACATACACCTGAGTGGGGAGCTGAAGTAATGTGGATGGGTTTGAGCAATACCCTGGAAGTAACACTGTTAGGACTCGGTGATGGATTGGAAGCGGGGTCTTTAGTGAGTGGAGTCCGTAATGAAACTCAAGTTTCTACTGCGACACTCTCGGTGAACAGCGGAACCATTAACTGAGGTAATACATGGCAAGAGAAAGCTGGATAGAGAATTCATTGCATTCAGTTTCAGACAAATGAATTTGAAGTGCCTACAGAACGTCCAATTGAAGATGACCCAAAAGCATTTTGAATATAGATCTGAAATTCAGGACAGAAGCCCACGTAGGAGAATATGTTTCTGAGGATATTAATCCACAGGAGCTGAAGCTGGTATCATAAATACAGCAGACAACTGTACTGAATGACCAGGTCTTAAATAGTCCTCTCTTCTCATCTCTTGAATTTTCAATCACTTGTTGCTGTTTAATAGTTTCTTTTTCATGGGTACTTTTTTTTTTTAATCTCTCAACACTTAGAGTCAAAAAAATATCCACAAGATAAGTAATATAAACATGGATTGGATAAATTCATTTTCTTTCCCCTTCTCTGGGCCCACATCAATTTTCTCTGGAATATGCCTATTATTTTCAATATCTGTTAAGTCTGGACATTCTTTGCTGCATTTCTATTGTCTGTTTATTAAGTTTGAGATCCATGAGAGTTGGAACATTGTTTTTCTTTTCTTATTTACTTCCAAACTGAATCTATCAAAGTGTAAAGCACTTAATGGGCATTCACATGTTTATCGATGACAATTTTAATGTGGAAGGGTTTCCGAGTTGAAATAGACACCAGAAGAAATACAATATGACTTAAATTTCCTAAGATTTTAATTATAATTATATAACACAAAAAGGAAGTGAAAAGAGACATGGAACACAAATATGATTAGTGGATCATTTTGCTTTCTTTTGTAAATAACTTTTCATGCACAATTACGCTTACACCTGCATGGACTAAATTAATTTTTCCATGCGGATGGGTAAGGAACGATGAGTACCATCTGAGAAATGCTCTTCCATTTCAAGCCCAGATTGCGTTATGCTATCTAGCTCAGAATCAGAAGGGGTAGGAGAGGAAGCGATGTGAGAAGGTTTCTCTGTATAATTTTGCTTTAAATCTCTAATTTTGTGCATTTTGTGTTAGCATCAGAAATATAAAACTGCAGGCATCGAGAATGAATTTTCTCTTCACTCAAAGCTAGCTTTACTTTTTCTGATCTTTCTGCCTCGGCTTAGGCTGGTGATTATAACACTTAGCCACATGAATCATTTTCTTCATCTTCAAAGAGCAGTAGGAACATTAAATAATTATTCCTCACAATTCTTCTGGAAGGTAGGTATTTTTGTTCCCATCCCATTTTCCAGACCTGAATACTGAGGGACAGAAGCCAAGCAGGTGTGCCAGGATCCCAAAAGATTAAGTAATAACAACCTTTTGACTCTAAACCACCTTTTCTCTCTCCCTTTTGGTTTTCCCTACGGACTTTAAGATATAAGAAAGAGATTGGGGGGGGGCAGCGGGAATTGTAAACTCTGTGATGTTTTCAAAGGAAAGAAAGGATTTCACACCTTTTTAACTGCCATTCAGCTGCAGGTAAAGAATTTAACAGCTTTCGGAGTGCTAATTAGAGCCCATTATAACTTGATTGACCTGCATTGGCTGTAGCACTTCTCCTGTCCTTGCAAGATGGAGATTTTGCTTCTTTGCAGGGCTCTGATTCAGGGAACTCAGTTTTCTGACTACAGGAGCAGTGATAATTCCGAGGCAGCAATCAGAAGTGGGCTGCGTAAATCAATATTTAAAATGGAATTTTCCCTTTGCATGCTTTGGGAATAATAAGCAACCGATCCTGTTCAATACTTCCAGTGGCCCAAGTGTTTTCACACTTACATGGGGATACAGAAAGTGGAGGTTCATTATCTGTCTTAACTTCTTAATTAACAAAGTCAAAGAATATCCAAGAAACAAAATACCTGTATTTGGCCTTTGTGGCTTTTGCTATTTACTATTTGCATAAGAAATCAAGTATGTATATTTACAAGGTAAATGCTTTGTACTCAAGTGACAAAATTAGCTTTTCTGGATAAGTACATATTTGGGTGAAAAGTGTTTTCTTTTTGCTTGATTCAATGGTTTTCTTGATGACTAAGAGAATGTTCCTCTGTCTTTGATAATTGAATTTAATATTGTGTATATACTTATTCCCTTACCCTTAGTCTACTCTCAAATTTCTAATTGCTTATTGCACAGAAACTTACTGTGTGAAAAGGCACTCCTTTTTCATCCACCCTCTTCCTGCCTGCAAACAATTCTCCCATTTCCTCCATTTTCATTTCTTGTTGTTGTTGTGAAAACATCTTTTTTTAAGTTGAGTTACAATCGACATATAACACTATATTAGTTTCAGGTGTGCAACATAATTTGATATTTGCATATATGGCGAAATGATCACCACAGTAAGAACTAACATGTGTCACATCCTCCACTTCTAACTTGCTAATTACTTCCAAGTCTTTAGCTAAATATTTGAATGGATATTAAAAATTAACACTAGAAAATACCAAGGTCTTTTTTAACTACTTTCTTTCTCTTTCACAACCTTCTCCCCAGACCTACAAGCTCTACTCTACATCTTGCTTTTATAAGTGCTGTCCTTAAAGACACAGTTCTCATTCACGTCTGTCCCCTTACTACTCAGGATTGTACTAGGAGCTCAATAAATATCGGTGAAAACTAAATAAGCAAGTTGTGTTTCCTACTATCACCTTAAGAGCTCCATTTCAGTCAATCCGCTTGCCACCTGTACACATGGTATTAATTTTATGGTATTAATTAATTGTCATTCAACTTCATCAGTCAGTATAGGTGTTTGTGATCTCGGCATTGAGGACAAAGGAAGAAAGAGACTCAAACGGGTGCAGTCAAATACATGCCGTCTTGAGATATTTGACATCATTTATCAGCTAAGATAACTTAAAAATAGTGTATTCCTTTCTCCATATATTTCAGATTGATGGTATGCCTCTTTGCCACTATCCATCCAGTGAAACCAATTAATATATAATTTATCTATGTTCATCTTTGTCCTGAGGTGAATTTGGGGACTATAAAGATAATAATATCAAGTTTTTTTTTTAATAACTAAGAAAAATAAGGCAAAAAGAAGTATAGACAATTAAGGGAGCATCAGTGGTAAAGTTACTATATGGAATGTGTGCTGTAATGATGTCCTTCACACTTGCAAGAAATGAGCCTCCTGACCGCCAATCTAGAGTGACACCCAAATCCTCATTGTGTTTCTGAGTTCGTTCTAGTACTTTATTTCCAATTTCTTGTATTCTTTTCTTGGGGGCTTAGTTTTGAGGAGCTCATCAGAGCACTGTAGTTAAGAGTCATAGGACATGGTGCTCTTAAATGCAAAGTACAAGGGATAGAATTAGACAATTCCTTCACTCAAGTAGCTGCACACCTCCTCCTCTGTCCAAACATATACACATATTCTCTCTCAATGGATATATTTTATATTATCAAATTAGTTTTAAAACTCATGACATTTTTTAAAGTGCCCAATTTACATCATTCGAAGGCAAATTTGAATTTTTAGGAGACAACCAAAACTCATCTTGAACCTTGGATAATAGTTATTTGATCAAAACAAAATGCAGCTATAAAGCAATGAGAATGTTTTCTTTCAAAAGTCAGCTCAGAAAATAGTTCCAAATAGTTCCACAAATTACTGTATATGAACACTCACTATAGTAAATGTGTAGCTTTCTAGCTTGACAGTTTGGAAGAAAAACTTTAAGAGGGCTCCTGGGTGGCTCAGTTGGTTAAGAGTCCAACTCTTGATTTGTGCTCAGATCATGATCTCACTCACCGTTGTGGGATTGAGCCCCACATGGGGCTTCACACTGAGAGTGGAGCCTGCTTGGAATTCTTTCTCTCCCTCTCTCTGTCCGTCCCTTGCTTGTGCTTTGTCTCTCCTTCTTTCTCTCTCTCTCAAAATAAATAAGTAAACTTGAAAAAAAAAACCTGTGGGTTTTTTTTGGGGGGGTGCTGCATGTGTATACACTTGTAATAATCTACAATCAC
The DNA here is from genome assembly GCF_018350155.1 of Leopardus geoffroyi. Classification (NCBI taxonomy): domain Eukaryota; kingdom Metazoa; phylum Chordata; class Mammalia; order Carnivora; family Felidae; genus Leopardus; species Leopardus geoffroyi. Next base: position 46,833,365 of record NC_059326.1, read on the forward strand.
TACACTACAATCACCCCTGCATCCAGCTTGCTCTAGCTACACATTAGCATTGTTACATTTGTTTGTTGCTTTGTAGGATGTTTAGTTTATTTGCTGTACCTCTCGTAAATTCTCACCAAAGTTTTGAAACTTCAGTATAAATAGTCCATATGGTGGTTTTGAGCATTAAATTAGATCATGAACGTCCACGTCTCTTTTTTTAAACAGTATGTGAAGTTTGGTTATTAATATCATTATTATTTTGTATCTTTTCCATGAATCCTAGTACAAAATGAACCATCACCGCATATTCAATTTGTTGACTGACCCAGTGGCAGTGTGATTAAGATTACTTTGAAGTTTTTGGTATTGAGTGGTGATTCTTCTATTGACAATTTGCGCGTGTATCACTTCAAAGGGCAAGAAAGGTTTTCCTGGCACTAAAAATGAACTCATGACTTTCAATCCTCCACTATTCTTTCTAACTGATCATGTTGCACTCTATTGTATTTAAACAAATATACAACTTCCCCTGAAGGATAAAAAGTCGCTTTGAGGAAAACTCACACACACCAGAGTGTAAACTTGAGCCAGCATATGAGAGTTTCATTTGCTTTGGTATGTAAAGCAAAACTATATGCTTTGATGTTAAGAAAGTTGCCCTAATGACTGGCAATTATGAATAACTATCATTTGATAGTAAATCTTCCACGTGATATTCTCACATTCAGGACCCAATTCTTTCTTCGTGACTCCCATATGTTCCTGAGAGCCAGGCTGCAGCCAGCCAGAGTTAGAAGGGTTTAAGATAAGAGGAGGTTTTCTGTTTCCTTCTTTTCAATGACTAAAGAATACAAAAGGGAAACAAATGTGTATTATTTTCTTGTCCCCAAATTTAAAATTATAGATTTTAAAAATCAACATCAAATTGAAAGCAAGAAAATGGTAACAGAATTGAATCCTGGGGCCCTAAAGAAATATCTTCCCCAAACTTTCCTAATATTGTGATGTTTCTTTATAATCAGAAGTTATAATTAAAAGGTATAATTATTAACCCATTTCCTTTCTTAACCAGCCTCTAGTCCTTCATTGCTGCCTTCCAAAGCTCACCTACCTAGTGTTTTCCTACCACTTTTCTTCTCTCTTTTCTTTCCCATAGGTTCAGCAGGGACATCTTTTTTCAACTTGCCTAACTTGCACTTAAAGATCCTGTCAGGTTCTCTTCCTCCCTAAAGAACTGTCAAGCAGATCTCACACAAAATACCCAGGAAAGGAAAGGTGTACGTGTTACTTTTTTCCACCCGTTTTACTCACTTTGAAGTTCTTTTGGACTCTAAGGTCATAGGGATCAAACTAAGGCTCTAATATGCTCAATTCTATTAACCTGTACTGAGAGTTAATTCATCTTCTGAAAGTACTTGACTTGATTCCAGGGAGTAATTTATATTAAGGTAGTATCTGACTGAATTTAAAAAAGGAAAGAGAGAGAGAGAGATTGTAGAAAGCAGTGAAAAAAACACTTGTATGGATGCATTTTATTTAATTGGTTCTTTCATTTAACATTTAAAACAGAAGTGTCGTGTAGTATAAATTCATTATCTCATTAGGGTTTCCATGTTATATAGGCACGAGTCATTTTTGTCCCACTTCTTCTTTTACTTTAAAAAATTGCATTTTTTTTTTTTTTGCCTTTTTGGCGTTTGCATTACAGGCTATGCCATCCAAACTTGAAACTTCTCAAAATCTTACCATTTCTTCACTCTGACTACTCCTATAATTTTTGGCATAACATTCCATGATTGGTTTTCAAATTTTTATTTTCCTACACGTATCCCACCTCATGGCTTTCTCACTACCAGTACCCAAAGTTCAAGTAATTCACCATAGATATTAGTGTATTTTAAGTCACATCTAACAAGGCAAGTGAATCACCTGTATGTGCGCAATCATTTCAATAGCATTTTATGCTGGTTACCTACACAGCTAATTATTTCAGGTATCTCAAAGACTGGATTTGAATTTTAATGTGACTCAACTATATAATATTCCTGGCCAAAATTCTATTCTGGTAAACCCATGTAAACCTGTGATCAGCCAAGGATCAACCAGAGAAGCAGAACCAGTGAGAAGTGGCTTGGATGGTTGGATAGATTTATTACAAGGAATAGCCTTCAAAAATGTGGAACTAAGCAAGCCTGCAGTCTGTAAGAGAAGCATTCAAGACAGTAAGATCATGAGCGGGATCGAACCCCCAAAAGATGAAGCTCAGACACACAGAGGGGTGTCAAGAAGAGAAGACCATTAGCGGGATGGAATCCTAGAAGCATGAAGGGAAGCTTGGAGTCCGATCTCAGGGAAGCTTAACCTTCTTTTAAAGGGCGTCACTTACTTAAACATTGTGGACTTTAGTGAGGGAGCTGTAAGAGATGGGATAAATAAAGGAAAATAAAATAGAAAGCAAATTATGAAATATTACATCAAAAATTATAGTGAAAGGTCAGAAAGATCATAAAGTTAAGTCAGCCCCTTATAATTAATTTATGGACAGTTGATTAGGGGCTCTTAATTATACCTACAAAGTCCTTTCATAGCAGCATCTAGGTTAGTATGTAATTGAATAACTGCGTGTGTATGCCACAAAATGGCTACTGTTTCCCTTCCGTCCTCTGGCAGCTCTGGGAAAATGTCCTTCTTAGTCTGCCCTAACTGGAAACATGCCAGAAAGGAAATTCTGTAGACTGTAGTTCAGCCCAGCCAGGTGGACACATCACAAAGTCATCATAGTCTTTAGGAATAAGTTTAGACCAGATGCTGCTTTGTAGCTCTGTTTATGGTTTATCCCTAATAAACAAATGCTTATCAAAAGTCATGGGAAAAATGACCATTTGTTGATCGTAACTGGATTTTGCTGAGTGAGTACTTACTGTGGTAGGCATCATTTTAAATACTTTAGGTGTATTAACTCAAATTTCATAACAACCTTATGAGGTAAGATCCTATTATTATCCCCATTTTCAGATGAGGATACTGATGCACAGATAGGTTAGGTAACTTGCCTAAAGTCACACAGCTTGTAAGTGACAGAGCCATTTGTGAATATAGAGAATATAGCTCTAGAGTCCATTAGCTTTACCAGTATGCTATGCTGAAGCATCAAAAATGCCTTGAATTTTCAAATTTTGTCAAACAGAATTTTGATGTCCTATTCAGCCGTAATTATTGGACTATAATACTTACTCAGCTCATTTCCTATATAATAAGATGCCCAGTTAGGATAAGAGTTCATCTTTGCTTTTCTACTAAACCCCTCTGGTTCCCCCCTCCCCGCAAAAAACTATGAACTGTTACATTTTGTCACCTATCTGGGCACAGTGAGCACAGTTAGTTAGGAAAATGCTCCTCAAAGACCAGAACAAGTCTGTCTTGTCTTTAGTCTGCAAGGACAGGCACAGCTCACACTGTCTTGAATCAGACTTGGTTCCCTGCTGGGTGAAGAGCACTTTCTATTACACGCAGCCCGTCCCAACAGAGCCACATGCAAACATGCAATGAAGGATGAAGGAGGCATCAATAAACTGAAGGATTTTAGTGAAACCACTTACTGTAAGTGCGACAGACTTGGATGGGGTGGGTGACAGTGCAAAGTACTCTGAAAAATCACTGGCTCCCACTGTTTTATCTCACTCACACTGGAGTTATTCCTGAAAATGAAAATACTTGGTAAGGCCAAGGATTTCCTTCCACAAGGCTTGCAGCTATTAAGGAATTGAAAAATGGGGGTGTCATTAGGCAGAGACTTAAAGGGGGGGATCAGTCCAATCACTGTATATCATATTACCAGGATATACAAAGATTACTCTAATCCTTAGCACATCAATTAACAGCCAACCTGTCTTTTTTGTATTTTTTTTTTATGGAAGCAATATTCACAGTTGATGTCTGAGTTCTTAGACAGTAAAAAGCTTGCCATAAAATAGGAGATGTTAGGGGCTTCTTATGGAATAATGGAAAAATGGAAATTAGTGTCAAAATGATGTCATGGCTTCAAAACATTGTTGGTACAAGTGCCTGACAGCCATCCTTGACACACTCTATAATGACATAGTAAGAAAGCAAAAATAATGTGACAATGACTTTCTATAGGACTTATGAAGAATGGTTGGGTGCTGCACTCCATATGCTGATCTCGAGGAGAAGATACATTTCCTCCATAAGACATCAATATTTATGAGATTTATTGATTATCTTGTCATGTTTAAAATATGTGCTTAACAGTATATTTAGGGGTCAATTGGAGTCACAGGGACACAGCATCATCTGCAAACATGACAAGAGCGACCGTGTCATTCTTTGTCAGTTCTTACTAGTTCTCTCGAAGAAAATAAATCATTACAAATTTAAAGTAATTCTCACAGAGAAAACACCAAGGCAAAAAGGTTTTATGGATAAGATTAACTAAAATATCAAAAAATATAGATTAATCCCATATAAACTCTCCCAGTAAACTTCTTCCTTAAGAGTATTATTATTATTGTATTAATTTGGAAGCTCCTGTCTTTACTGCAGATTTTTTCACCATATAAACCATCAAATCATATAACTGGAGAGGTGGATGAAACTTCAGCAGTCACATAGCCCCACTTCTTCAGGATGAAGGGTTTACTCAGTATCATAGCTCTAGTTAGTGATGGAACTGCTGTCTGTACTTCTAACCAGCGTGGAGTTACTTCTTTTATGCCAAGTTAAATCCAGTTAGAACTGCATTTGGCAGCAAGTATTGTATCAATTACCAAGAAATAAGCAGTTCTACACTGTTGTGCAAATTACCAATGACCTTGAGGGTCCACACCCCTTCCAGCTCTCCCTAGTTCGCTTGTGGCTTTGGACCTTATAGTAGACAGAAGGCTGGTGTTCCCAGAAGAAGGAAGGAAGAAGGGAAATGGACTGAACAAACAGATGTCAACTCTGTCAGATCTCAGTCATATGGCCTCCTCTGGTTTCAGCTGAAAATTTTACCTTTTACAGCTTCATAATAAAGATAACAGGGCAGAAAGGGATTGAAAATGGAGGTTAGGACCAACAACTAATAATGTCTTCCTACTAACTGCTATGGACTGAATGGTGTCCCCCAAAATTCATATGTTGAAGCTTTAATCTCCCCCCCCCCCACCTTTCAACTGTATTAGAGATAGTACCTTTAAGGAGAGGACTAAGGTTAAATTAGATCATAAGAGTGAAGCCCTAATCCAACAGAAACTGATACCTTTATAAGAGGAGGAAGGGGCACCAGAGTTCTCTCTCTGCCATGTAAGGACACAGTGAAAAGACAGCTGTTTGCAAGCTAGGGAGAGGGCTCTCACCAGAAACCAAAGCCTGTCAGAACCTTGATCTTGGACTTTCCAGACTCCAGAACTAGGGGAGGATAAATTTCTGTTGTTTAAGCCACCCAGTCTAGTATTTTGTTACAGCAGCCCAAGTGGGCTAATACAGTGTCATACCCCAATATGGACGTGCACTCATTTAACAAGAATTTAGGACACCTATCACGTTGTAATCACCAGATACATGCAGGAATTGAGATGAACATGATACAGGTCTATCTAGTATGCAGGTAGCAGGGCTAATAATCAACAAAATAAGTGTGTGATAATTGTTTCATAGGTAATTACAGAGTGTTATTGGAATACAAAGGGGAGTAAACAAAATCTTCACCCAAAAGCCTAACAGCACAGCTTCAAAGAGGGTTTCTAAGAGTGTTTAACCTCTGAACAACAGGCTAGTTACTTAACCTCTGTAAATTTCAGCTATGACGATGAAGATAAAAATCAAATCAATTGCATATATTTATTGGCTCAATTTAATGAGATAAACCATGTAAACAAGATAATGAGATATATCACAGTACCTGACATTTGGAAAACATTTTTTAAAAGAATATAATCAGATCAACTAAGTCAGGGGTCATCAGACTTTTTCTGTAATCGGCCTGATAATAAATATGACAGGCTTTGCAGGCCATACTGTCTCTGCCACAGCTGTTTGACAGCTCTGCCACTGTAGTGTGAAGTCAGCCAGAGACGATACATGAACAAATTAGCATGCTATCTTCCAACACAACTTTATTTATAAAAACAGGCGATGAACCAGATTTGACACATACTATCACAGATACATAACTGCAAGTAATTTTAGGCATTATTTTGAGAGATTACTTTGTATTTTGCCTTAGAAATATACCTTTTATCATCAACGAAATGAAAGGCAATCTACTGAGTGGAAGAAAATATTTGTAAGTCATATCAGATAAGGGGTTAATACCCAAATATATAAAGACCTCGTAGCAAACCCAACTCAATACTAATTTGCAGACCTTCAACTTGTATGCATTCTCCTCTCTATAAGATCTCCCCTTTCACTGTGGCTTCACAAATCTAATTAAAAAATGGGAAGAAGACCTGAATAGACATGGTTTTTCTTTCCCAAAGAAGACAGATGGCCAACAAAGAGACGCATGAAAAGATGCTCAACATCACTAATCATCAGGGAAATGCAAATCAAAACCATAGTGAGGTATCACCTCACACCTGTTAGAATGGCTAGTATTAAAAAGATAAGAAACAACAAGTGTTGGTGAGGATGTGGAGAAAAGGAAACCCTTGTGCACCGTTCGTGGGAATGTAAATTGATGCAGCCACTGTGGAAAACAATACAGAGATTCCTTTAAAAATTAAAAATAGAACTGTCTTATGATCCAGCAATTCTATTCCTGGGTATTTATGTGAAGAAAACAAAACCACTAATTCATAAAGATATATGCCCCCCCCATGTTTATTGCAGCATTATTCACAATAACCAAGTTATGGAAACAAGTAAGTGGAAACAGTAGATGAATGAAATACGATGGAACTTTATTCAACTACTAAAAGTAAGAAGGAAATCTTGCCTTTGTGACAACATGGATGAATCCTGAGGGCATTATGCTAAGTGAAATAAGTCAGACAGAAAAAGATTAAAAACAAACACACAAGCTTGTGGATGTAGAGAACAGATTGGTGGTTGCCTGAGGCAGGGTGGTGAGCAAAATGGGTGAAGGGGGCCAAAAGGTACAAAAAAGAAGAGAAATGAAATGAAAAGATAAAAGGAAGGAGAAGAAAAGAAAAAGTACTTTTGCTTTAAAGTGAGGAAAAGTGTATAGTCGTGAGTCTTTCTCATATGGACCACACACCTGCAAGAGCTCAAATGTTTTCTCTCCTGGATTTATGTCCCAGAACAAGCAAGGGCTTAGCAGCAAACCCCTATGTGAAATGAGTCTGGCTTTCTTTCAGTTCCATTTTTGTGCTTTTACTCATAAAATAAGACCTATTCCCTGCCTCAAAAGCTCAAGAACTAGAAGGGTGAGATAGGACAGGGGGGCTTTAAGTGTAATTTTCATTCAAGTTTGTTTTAAGCGAGTGCCAGCCACTACATCAGACAGTGCTGAAACCGAAGGTAGGAGGCAAGTCCAGCCCTCAAGGGGCTTCCAGCCCTTTATAGGTTCAGAAGGCTGTAGTGATTGTTCTCTAGTGATACAGCAAATGTTTGGTCTGGTTTCTTGACAAATCACTGAAGCTTGCCTCACTGGTGGATAAAAGCGGTGACGAGTTCACTAGCCTTTTGATGACAAAGGTTGAAGGAGACTTTTAGTGGTAGGCTAGAATTTCATCATAATTCAAATGTTGCCTGTTCAATTTTCAATCTCATAACTCCGTAGTCCTTTCCCTTCAATTAGCAAAATAAATCACTGGAGAGCGGGAGCTGACAACTGGAAATTTCCAACTGGTATAATCCATCTCTTTTTCCGGAGGGAACCTTGACATACTCTTCTCACAAGTTTTAAGCTTCTCTCCCAAACCCTTTGCCAAAGTTGTTTTTGGAAAGGCTAAAGAATTGTGGACAAAGTAAAAGTGTGAGGAGAGACCTTGAGGTGGAATATTATTATCTCGGGAGATGGGCAGCCTAGGGATTCGTCTTGCTTTCTTTTATATAGAAATAAAACACCAGGGCTAAGCTCCTGTTCACAAGCAGCCCAGATGCTCAGGCTCTTTTTCCTTTTGATGTATATTTGTGTATGAAAGCTTCATTTTCTTTGTTCCAGTGAGTGAGGGAGTTTGGTGCTTTCAGTAGAAAGCATCTACTTTTATTTCCTTTATTGGAATGGATATTTCTCCCACAGAGAATTGTCCGTATTTGTCTAAGGGTCTTCCTATCTCTATTCACAGATCTCCTGGTTGAATCTTTTTTCTTTCCCTTACCAGAAGTCCACATGGCATGCTTCCAATTGTGTTTATCCACTCCAGCTAATTGACAGCCACATAAGTGCAAGTAATGTGAGGTATTATTGTGAGAGATTTCTGTTTGCCTCTTTAATTAAGCAGTTGTTCACAGGTGCATACAGTTACAACAAAATTAATTGATAGCTTTATATCACACTTCTTGAGCCCACTGCTATTTGATGTTTGCAAACACAACTATTAGATTCGTCTTATCTTGTATATAGGGAGTTATTTCTCCTTTTCTTCTAACAGAGGTTAGGAGAGGTCGCCCTAAATACTAGAAAATCTATCAAAGCAGAAAAAGATAATTTTTCTAAGAAGGAAACAAAGTGGAATATTTATTTATGGAACATTTTAGCACCACTGAGAAGTACAATAGAAGCTTTTTAAGTTTCTGTATGCACAGCAAGTTTCCTGAATGTCAAAAATCATTGCTGCCCAAACCAAATAGCTTCCTGTGAAGGCTCTGTGTTTATCTTTCAATGATACGGAGGAGTCACAGGCACTTACAGCAGGCAACTGGCATTTCCTGGGATTACATTTTATTAGTAGTCATTTTTCACTCTTTTCTGTATTTTATCTGAGTACCAACAAGGCACCTTCCTTTCTCAGTTCATAGTGGGGCTTCCTTCCAAGGAGAAAAATAAACAGATGCACTGCTATTAACGTGTCCCACTTGCTGCAAGGAGCCGGAGGTTGGTGTTGGAAGGGACCTCACTCTCATTGACCCTTGGGTAGGCGGCCTGGGAGAAAGATTGATGTGTGGCCTCCCAAGTGAAACTTCCTGAATTGGAGTCCTGGACTTTCATTTATTACCTGTGTGTTATGAGCAAGTTACTTAACTTCTCTGTCCCTCCACTTACTTATGGATGAATGAGGATAACTAAGGATGTACCTCATAGAAATGTTGTGACAATTAAGTGAGTGAAGTAAGTTTTAGAACTAGTCTTAGTCTTAACTCAGACTCGTTTTAGTCTGGCAAATGCAGAATAAGCTACAGCTACTGTTAGTGGATTGGGTGATTTAGGTAGTTTATTTAAACTTTTTCAGTCTCACTGTAATTTCTCACTGTTTTCTCACTGTAACTTCTAGATATGAATACTGATTTGTTAATTGCATAAAATGTTAGAGGTATGTTAATACTTTGTTACTATTGTAAAGACTTCCTAACTTTTACACTTACGTATGTGATGTTTCCAAGAGTACAGCGCCTATTTTAACAACAATATTAATTTCTGGTCACGTGTCTTTTGTTATTTCTGTTCTCCACCTATCTTCCTTTCTGTAGGTGACTTTAGTTCTCTACCATGCAGATGGTGAAACAGGTAAAGTGAAAAACTCTCCAAGCATGTGGAGAGGGTGGTTTAATGGCCCTGAAGTCTCTGTTTACTACTGAATTACTTGTTCTCTTGTCACTTAATAGAACTTTTTGGAACTTTAATGACAAAATCCAGAGAATATCAAATTAAAATATATATTTAACCCTTAGGAGAAATTCCTCTTGCACATTTGAATTAGTGACATATTCGGGTAGATTGCACTATCAGATTAGGAGATCATCACTTAGAGGAAATCTTAGAAGGGTATAATGCCAAATATGAAGAATCTTATTAGGGATGGTGGGGGGAGTTGTTTACCAAGCCTTCAACTTGGTGAAATGTTTCACTCTGATCTCTGTGGCTGGATGAATTCCCAGTAGCAGGACTGATCCAGAGGATTGCTATCCGGTATATTTTTCAGAAGCACATGTAGACAACGAGCAGCATAAAATCATATTCGAGATAGAAACACAAAAGATCACACTAAAGACACTAAATCTGTCATCAGCTTTGAAGAATAAATTTGGAGTGTGGAGTGGAAGATGAAATCTAAAAGGTCAAGACCTGCACAAACTCAGGAGTGGAGTTAAAAGGCAAAGAATAGGGCAAGAACAAGGCCAGAGGACATAGAACTGGCCAAGAACAAGCCTGGATGATGTGCCGAGCTCCCACTTCCCGGCGCGGTCTGCAGGATGTGTGGTTGGGGCTGACTGTATAAAAGGCACAGTATGGATGCACGTGAAAGTGATGTCATAAATACTTTGCTTTTGCAAGTTTTGCACTGAACGCAGGTTAAATTTTCCTTCTTGATTTTAACTGAAAACTTGAGATTTTAAGGGAGAGAATGAGAGGCTTAAGGGAGTTGATGAAAGAAGCACAAATGCTTTTACATCTGCAAGCCCAGGTCAAGGAGAAAGAGAAGTTTGGATATGCCAATTGATGCTGGTCACGACTCAAGATAGTGGCCTCTGGGAACCAGGACCTGGTACCACTTGGATTGGTGCCATTTGGAACAGACAGCAGTTGGCTCTATCCAGACCTTCTATCCTACCATCTAATTTCTGCCCAAATTTGGGACTCTCCCATTTCTTCCACACACTAGTATTAATCTTTTTTCCAACTCTTCCTCCATTCTGATATGCTCTTCCTTACCTGTACTTATCACCTACAGCAACTCCTTTATTTTAAACATCTTTACTTAAAAGACTTTTTCATCTTCTTGTGCATGAAACATATTCATGTCATGGACCACTCTCTGTGTTCACAGTCCTCTCATTTGCCTCGTATGGTCTTCCCAGCTACTCAGTGATGAGTGATGGTCTTCAGAAACTGAGACCGTTAACTTATCCTGTGTCTTTCTACTCTGCCTGTCATTACCACCTTGAGCAATTTAAATTTCCTGCATAGCAAAGCTAAGGGCATAGTCTAATCATTTCTTGACTCTCTAAACCCCTTCAGCTCCACTGCTTGTCAGTAACTCAATCATATGATTGTATTTGGGAATTTGACCACAGAGTAAATCACTTAATTTCTGGAATCTTGAACTCTTATTTCTTTTTCCTCTTCTTCTCCTCTTCCTCCTTCTTCTTCTCCTTCTTCCTCTTCTTCTTCTCATTCTTCTTTTCCTTTACAGAGAGTGTGTGTGTGTGTGAATGAGTGGGGGAGAGAGGCAGAAGGAGAGAAGGAGAAAGAATCTTAAGCAGGCTCCATGCTGAGCATGGAGTCTGACACATGGCTCGATCACATGACCCTGGGATCATGACTTGGGCTGAAATCAAGAGCAGATACTGAACCAACTGAGTCACCCAGGCACACCTCTTTTGTTTATTTCTTATACAGTTATGGAAATCTTCTACTTAAAATTTGCACTACTTAAATATTATCAGATTGCTACAGCACATGAAACAGAGTGGGATAATAAAGAGATGAGGCCTCTGATCCAACCAGATAGAAATGCATGTGTTGTAGCAGATATTGGGATTTAGGTTGGTCGTTCACAAACAGAGAGCTTCACCCCAAACCTCCTCTGTAGCCACATCTTCATGGGGAGGTAAGGGGTGATGAGCACCATGTAACTAGCTCCCTGAGCCAAACTGCTAATTTCTCACGGTTTAGGTAGAGACCAGCTGTGTGCGGCACATTGAGCCATGATCTGAGAAGCTCTGATGGGGCACTGTTTGTCCATCCACAAAATTAGCACACAGTCAGCCTAGGGAGGATTCCTGTGAATGTCCGGCTAATCCAGCAAGGTTCTCCAGCAGACTCCTGGTGGAGAGAGGCTAGTGTGGTGGAGAGAAGAGAGGCCTGGCAGCTCTTCAAGGCAGCCCCGACTGGGTATCTTTACTGACTTTGGAACTTCCACGGTGAACCGCGCACCTTTAACATTTATTCTCAATACAAAGTTGCAAAGCAAAATAAGAACTTGTCTTATTCTTCACTTTGTCCACAAGCTGCTAGCTCTCTGCTGTGGAAATCCAGGAGATGTGCTGCCAGCAAACATTGCAGCTCTGACCCCTTCACTTCCTGTTTTCTAATGAGGCAGAGTCTCTATTTTTATTCTCTTTTCTTAAAATGGGGGAGGGGAAGGGGGTGTCCTGGATTGATTCCATCTTTAAACCCCAACTTCCAATAAAATTGAACTTGAGACAGGAAAAAAAAACAAACAACACACACACACACACACACACAAAAGAAAACAACCCCCACCCCCCCCCCAAAAAAAAACCAGAGAAAGAGGAGGAAATAGAATAAAAAAAATATAACTGAGAAAAAAAGAAAAGAAGGCAAGAAACAAGGTTAGAATATACATGAATATACACCCCAAGTCTAATTGTTAGACATGAACTGATTCCCAAAACAAAGAAGAAAATTTGATCACAGTTCCTGTAAGGGAAACACAGTTCCTGTAAGGGATACACAGTGCTGTATGATCTCCTTTAGGTGTGATAAAAGTGAAAATGTTTTCAATATCCCTAGGGTTAGCCCTGCTAATAATTGTTGTTTCTTATTATATTTCTTATTATGTGCCCTAATGATGTCAGTGTCATTCTCTTGAGAACATGCAGTAAAAGCAATCATTATTAACCCAAAACAATGTGTTATAAATATGCAACTGTACTGACCCTAGAATAAAATTTAGAATATCTGCAATAATCTGTAAGCCATGGATCTTTTATGAATATTATTTCTTGAAATGAAATCCTTGAGAAGACTTGGACACTAAAGAGTTCAAAGTTAACATTGATTGTGACAAAAAAAAAAAAAAGGAAAAGGAAAATATGAGAATTCTATGTTGCAGTTTTAAAGTGGAGTTACATGCTTGACCCTTGACTAACAGAGGATAAACTTGAAATATATTTTTCAAAACTAGTCCTGCCACCTTTGTTTGGAGGTGGGCCAAGGGAGTGACTGTGAGAAGGGGTGAGATTTCCTTGAAAAATGTTTCTGCCTCTGCTTCAACCAAATAGACAGATTGCCCCGATGATTTCCAAAATGGTAGCTGATAATTCTCCCCCTCTGTCTCCCAACATGGCCATAAAACATCTCACACAAAGTATCTATAAAATATATCTCATTTTAAACAATGTACCTCCTGGTGAACCTTCAAGATAGATTAATTGGCAAAATGTATCCACAGATAACTGAATGATTTGACCTGTTACACAGAAGTGTTGGCTCTAAGCCAGTTGCCGCTAGAGGACATCTGCCAAAACTTAAGATTTGAGTTTTGAATAGTTGATCCTATGCCACCATTTCTGACAATAATTAAAAGGCAGAATCAATTACGTGTTGAGGTCATTTCTAGTACATGACAATCAAACCATTTCATCGATGTAGAAAAGAATACTTGCCCCTCTTCTTCTCAATATCAGTGGTAGTAGATAACTCATCCAAAAATAGAACGAAGTTAGTAAAGTATGAAGAATAGAATCTAAAACACATTGTTGTTTTTCGCATTTGAAATTATTTCTTCTTATGTCTGAAGAAACCATGCCAATAGACTTTGTCATTTGAGGGATATTAAGATGGAAATCCTGTGTGAACAACAGACGGTTTCTATGCCATGGGCTCCTACAGCTAACTTGCTCACTGATTTAAAGACCAGAGAAAGGTCCATAAAAGCTACAAACATTATTAGGTCATTTCGGCTGTATGCATTCCAAGCTACACATTCAGTCGCCACCACTGAATGGTGACACTAATGTTTTACAAAACATCTGGCACATAGTAGGTGCTCAGTCTTGCTAAATTAAAAGATGGGCTCTGTGATAAATTGTGGATTACTGAGTCTGAAGTTCATTTGTTCTTATATAGAATATTATCTTGAAAAATATAGATTTGTAAGTTATCAAAGAGAATACTAGAACAAAATTGAGATAGAATTTAAGGTAAGCTATATATATATATATATATATATATATATATATATATATATATATATATTTCAGAAGAATAGTAAATGATAGTCCTTTAAAGTATAGGACAGATAGTATATTAGGCCCTTCTACAGGGATCTTAACCACAGGATAAAAGAAAAGAAAAGATAGACAAAGTGTCAAGGACAAGTACCTATCAGTGAATATGTATCTCTAATAATTCTAAATGCAGGAAAATATATCCAGGACATTTTTTTACTTGAATTTTTAAATTATATGTTTCTATATGAAGAATGGGTTCAATCAACAAACAACGTGAATCTAAAAGTTAAAAGAATTACGTTTATATTAGTAGGCCAGGAAAAATAAAGATTTCATTCCTGAAAAAGAAAAGATTTCATTCCTGAGAATTCAATACATATTTTACTTCCTCAACCACATTCACTGGAGTTGTTACAGACAAAGTAATCCAAGAATCTGTATCATTCCTTATCTATATAAACAAATCTAGCTTCTCTAGCAAGGATTTATTGTACTTAAGCTTTCTGGATAAAATCAGAAGATTTTGGTACAACTTAAATTTTCTTAAACATTTTATGGTCTTTTTTATGAGTTATGAATTGTCTTAGCTTCCCTCACCAAGTTGCTTCTGAGGACCTGCGTATACTGAGATAGTACAAAGTCTTTCTACGAGTGAAGGTGTAGATAGTTTTAAGGGAATCAATTTCCAGACCTTCAACGTGTATGCATTCTCCTCTCTATAAGATCTCCCCTTTCACTGTGGCTTCACAAAGATAGGCTTAGCAAGGTGCCTTGTCCCCGGGTGTAAAACCCTCTGGGAGCCAAACAAATGGACCAATAGGACTGTGTGTGTGTGTGTGTGTGTGTGTGTGTGTGTGTGTGTGTGTGCATGCGCGCACGCGCACGCATGGGCACCCACCAAAAAGGAAATGGCTTTAATGATCCTTGAGGTAAAGCCTTCAAAAGCCAAATAGATTCCAATTCTTGACTTTGAACAAATCTAAGGAGGATTTTGTAGTATAGTCAGCTGAAAAACCATTTGAAATATTTATTGATGATACCCACTGTGTAATATTTTTTGCAGTGTACCCCAGGAGGATTTTAAAGAATCGAGTTATACTACCGAGATCAGCTTCATGGGTATAAAACCTGTGCTGTTACATGGGACACTGCAGTCGAGGGCCCTGTGCTTGGTTTAATGTCTCTGCTGTTAATGTTTTGAAAATTTAAATAATTTTATCTTTGCACTTGTGTTTTGCAAGTGAAGTCTGATGGAACAATGACATGTGAAAATGAGCAAAGGAGATATGCACGCACTATGTGTGTCTACTATTCCTTGCTTGTCCCTTTTTCATAGTGTCTGTGGGGCCCAACAACACTTAATTCTGGTGGACCCTTGATGCCTGTGACGTCAGCAAAACTCAAAGCAACTACCTGGTGAGTGTATTACATCAACAACTGAGTAAAGAATTGTGAGATCAAGACCACCATTGGGCTCCGTGCATAGCCTGCTTAGGATTCTGTCTCTCCCTCTCTCTGCCCCTTCCCTGGTCACATGCACTCTCTCTCTCCCTCTTTCTCAAAATAAATAAATAAACATTAAAAAAATTCATGATAAGTCAAGAGAGAGATTGTGGAGTAAATGAAAAAACTTTATAGTAACTGTAACGTCACTTTATTCCTACTTTCTGAACAAAGGGCCCACATTTTTATTTTGCACTGGGCCCAACAAAGTATTTAGATGGTCCTGAACACTGTTCCAGCAAAACATCCACTGCAATCTACTTCTTTATGTGACTAAGTAAGCAAAGCTCACCATGCTTTTCCTTATAAAAATGAAAGATTAGAATGAAATTCTGAAAATGATCACATTCAAAAAATAATAGTGATCCATGGGCATGAAAAATAGCACCACCCTCCTCTTTAGAGTTGCATTTTCAATAAAAGTTTGCCTTGTGTATTTAATAATTACCTCTAAAGATATGTAATTTATAATTTGGGGGGTACTATACAAAAAGCAATGCTAATTCTCTCCAGAACAATTTTATTTATTTGTTTTTAATGTTTATTTATTTTTGAGAGAGACAGACAGACAAAGTGTGAGTGGGGAAGGGTCAGAGAGAAAGGGAGACACAGAATCCAAAGCAGGCTCCAAGCTCTGAGCTGTCAGCACAAAGCATGGTGCAGGGCTCAAACTCAAGAAGTGTGAGATCATGACCTGAGCCGAAGTTGGATGCTTAACCAACTGAGCCACCCAGACGCCCCCATCCAGGATAATTTTAAACACTCAGAGCTGGTCACAGGCATTAAGAAGTCAGGTTAATTTCTACTTATAGACAGTTGGGTTGTATAAAAGTACAATAGAGTAGTTCAATAAACGACAGTCAATATCAAAATACTCTAAATACTTTATGTTATGGGACAGTTCACGTTATGTTTAGAACTACAAATATTTATAATTTCACAGCTTCTGTAAATCAGGATCAGAGTCAGCTTATCTAGGTGAGTCTGGCTCAGGGTCTGTCACCATGCGGTAAGTATTTGTCACTCTGCTAAAGGTTCTACCTGTGGAAGGCACACTGCCAAGCTCACTCGTGGGAATTGACAGGACTCAGGTCCTCTCGGGCTGCCAGACAGAGGGCCTGGGTTACTCCTTGCTTGTTGGAGAAAGGCTTCTTCTGGTTCCTTGCTAGCAGGGGGGTCTCTGAAGAGCCTTTATAAAATAACACCCTTTATAAAAAAGGTGTAACCCTTTTTTCATACATAAATATGTATATACATATATGTTTGTGTATATATGCTATTTAGTGTATATATTATATATATTATGTATATGATTTTGTGTGTGTGTGTGTGCGTGCGCGCGCGCGCGCGTGTGTGTGTGTGTGTGTGTGTGTGTGTGTGTGTGTTGAATTGTGGGTTGAATTGTGGCCCTTGACTTGGAATCTGTGAATGTGACCTTATCTGGAAAAGGGTCTTTGCAGATGTAATTAAGTTAAAAATCTTGAGATCATTCAGGATTTAGGATGGGCCCCAAATCCAAGGACATGTGTCCTTATGAGAGAAAGAGAGAGGGAAATTTGAGACACAGAGACAGAAAGAAGAAGGCAAAGGGAAAACAGAGGCAGAGACTGGAGTGATGTGTCTACAAGCTAAGATCAGCTAGGACTACTGCAGCCAACAGAAGCCAACAGAGAGGCTTGGAATATAGCCTCCATAAGAAAAGCACCCTTCTGAAATCTGGATTTTGGATTTGTGTCTCTCAAAGCTGTGAGAAGATATATACATTTTTGTTGTTTTCGGCCACCCAGTTTGTGGTAATTTGTTAGAGCAGTTCTAGGAAACTAATATATGCATAAATATATATATGTGTGTGTATATATATATATATGTGATATATATATGATATATGATATGTGATATATATCTTTGTGATCACATAGATATATATCACATATCATATATTACATATATGATGTAGAGAAAGAAATCACTATATATATATAGAAAGAAAGCACTATAGATACTTAGAGGCTAAATTATTTCTCCTGACTATGTACAGATGCTCCATCATAGCACTAAGACCCAGAATGTCCAGTGTTATTTCATTATGAATGTCGTATCATGACCTGTGGCTCAGCTCAATTCAAGATCTATTCTTCCCAATTCTGCCACCTTTTCTTCTTTCCTCCCTTTTCCACTTCTCTCTCGGTCCCCCTGGCACTGCTTTGCTCCCCCATGGGCATACATCTGGGTCCCATCAGTTCCACATTGTTCTTGGTGGTGTCTTAATTCTGAGCCCCTGCAGCGAAAGCTATGGAGCCGCACAGGTGTGGGGACTCTATTTCCAACAAGGCTTCTGTGTACTTTTGGATTTGCTTCCCCCTGATTGACTTTTACTGTATCTGCCATCAAGTGGTAGGCTGTGAAACTACAACTTGATAAGGAGAAGTCACTGTGACCATGTGTGTGACACACACATGTAGGGTCTGTGTTAGAGGCTGCCAAGTGTCAATAAGTGATCAATTATTGATCATGAATCCAAGCTGGAACGCTGTATGACTGATGACAAGCTATTACTTAGAAAGAACGTTGCACCCCGTACATTAACATATCTATTCTAAGGGCGCCTGGGTGGCTCGGTTGGTTAAGCGTCCGACTTCGTCTCGGGTCATGATCTCACGATCCGTGAGTTCGAGCCCCGTGTCGGGTTCTGTGCTGACCGCTCAGAGCCTGGAGCCTGTTTTGGATTCTGTGTCTCCCTCTCTCTCTGCTCCTCCCTTGTTCATGCTCTGTCTCTCTCTGTCTCAAAAACAAATAAACGTTAAAAAATTTTTTTTTAAATGAAAAAAACATATCTATTCTAAAAAGGGTGTTTAACATAGCAATTTCTGTGACTTCACTTCAATTCCATGGGTCCAGTATACCTTAGCTAGTGATTAGTCTCAATCAGGATCTTAATTTTCCAAAAGCTGCAGTTCTGGTGGAAAACATTAACAAGAATTTACTTTTGTCAGTAGAGGTGCAAACATAAGTACGATTCATATATTTTTTTGTTATTCTTTCTTTTAGATAATAGCTAGCTTTTTATCCTAAGATAACATACGAAAAGTTAAACATATTTTTTAGAAGAATTTAGGGGTGCCTGGGTCGCTTGGTGGCTTAAGTGTCAACTCTTGACTTCAGCTCAGGTCATGATCTCAAGGATGTCAGATCATATCAATCGCATGCTTAGCATTCTGTAATGACACCCCATTTTTTACAAAGGCCAAATTCCCAACGGTAGCCCATCACACTTACATGATCTGCCACCCCAGCTCCTCTCTGAACACTTCTCTGAACTCTCTTGCCCTGATCTAGACACACTGACTTCCTTGCGGTTCTTAAATATGCCAGGCAGAGAACCAATTTAGGAGCAATTTACTGGTTTCTCCCTCTGCCTGGTTTACTTTTCTCCCAGCAAAGGCTAACTTCTTTACCTTCTTCAACCTTTGCCCAAATGTCCCCTTGTTAAAGAGGCCTACCTGACAACCACTCATAAGACTATCTACCCCACTCTCTGTACCTTCATCTACTCTCATCCACCTTCATTACAGCACTTTCACCCTCAACATGTATTATAAATTATGTATTTATGATGTTTGTTTTTTATGGACTATTCTCCCCCATTAGAATATAAGCATGATATGGGGAAGAATCTTTGTTTTGTTCACTACTGTATAATAAAGATCCTAGAACAGTGTCTGAAACATAGTAAGTACACAATAAATATTTTTGAATGAAAGGAAGAAAGGATCTGTTGTAATAATTCATCCTGTATATTAAATGGACTTTAACAATTTTTCTCAATTACTCAATTGTTAATTCTTTTAAGGACAGGGGCATTTCATCTCGTATCCCCATGAGTAAATGATGGAGTAAAACAACAAGGAAGGGAAGATGGATGTTGAGTGCTAATTACATTACTGCTCTTAACTTTATTCACTATTTGGATGCTTCTAGAAGAGTTTTGAGATTACATTAACACAGCCCTGAAGGAGGGAAATTCACACATAGTCAGATAACACTATAGGAGACATTTGTTAAGGCAAAAATTATACAACATTAAAAATATTTGGGTATTTGTCATGCTTATAAGACACTGGATTTATGCTTAATATTTTTTCATCAATATTAATAATACAATCCAGTAGCTATAGATGAGATTTTACACAAGAGAGTCATTAATTTTTACAGATATTATCTTAAAATAACCTTGGAAATTTTGATTTCTATTGTTATTGGACAAAATTTTATAATGCAAACGTATTATGCTATATGTCAAGTTAGCTTTCGATTAAGGTTAATATTACTGAAATAACTACATCTGCTTTCCTCTCACTGTGATGTTTATCACCTAATAAAAATGCTAAAGTTACCAAGGAAAGATGTTTAATTTGTTCTCACTGCTCAGTTGTATGTTGCATCCTATTTTGTAGTAAATGGCATAATGTCCCAAGTGGGCTGCCATACTGTCAGATACATTATTTATACATAACATTACTGGTTAATCAATGAACAACAAATGCAGTAGCCTTTTCTTTTCCTCTTTATTTTTAAAGTGATAGCAAGATGAAATATGCAGAAAAATATTCCATTTCTTTCTGATATTAAATAATCTTTGATGATTAAAAAAGTAAAGTCAACAAATATGAACATAATAATTAAACCACATGCCCTAATGCATTCTAATGAAGAAGAACAATTAACTAGTCAAATCTAAATATGGTTGCTTTTTTTTTTTTTCTAGCAAACCATGGTAAAAACACACTTTATTACACATTGCAAACAACTAAATAAATAAGATTTCCCCCCCCAAAGGATGTATAAAATTCATCCTAGAAAAAATAAATTAAAAGAGTATTAATCATCTATTTGGAATCATAAATTCTGTATCAAACTGTGTGAAATGACAGCAAACAAAGAAGCAATAGCTTTATATGGATCACTTACCTCCTTTAAAATCTTACTGGTTGTTTGGCAATGTATCAAAATATGTTCAACTTGAATGCATATATGGGCAAAACTTTAGCTCTTTCTGAAGTTCCTACGACCACTTAGATTTTGTGATGATACCACTGGGACAAATTTGCCTTGTATTCAGGCATTCTTCTCTTCTACCAGAAATAGTATTATAAAGTTAAAAGTTTTTAGTGAGGGCAGTTATAATAGATTATTTAGCTTTTTTCTAAAAAAATATCCTATTTATTTGTGGAATGATGAATGTGAAATGAACGTTAAAAACTTAATTACATAATATAAAAACGACAGCAATAATTTATTAAAGAAAATAACACTGTACAGTAGTTTGAGCTATTTAGAAACAAACATATAAACAGCTAGCCGGATTTTCATAGTACAGGTACCTTCCTAAGCTGATAAGGGTCTTGAAACGTCCAGTTTCCAAGAGGAAGCTGTATGCTACAATAGTACATTTGAAAAAAAGAGACAAAGAAATACGTATATTATCACTGATAACCAGCATTTACTGAGCCCCGCTATGTGCAGAACATTGAAGTCACATACGTATATTCTCTTAAAAGTGAATTTCAAAAGTGTCCTGATTTAATTAGGAATGATTAAGTATATTAAATAATTCCCAAATGCGTAAACATTTTTTTCCTGTGAGAATTACAATAGCATTTAGAAGCCCATATTTAAAAAAAAAAGAAAAGAGAAAAGAAAGATGGTTTGTTTTTACTTTAGCTCATTCTGTTGTGTTTTTATTAATAGAAGTTTTAGATCGATACCAAATATTCTGCTCAGTTCCAGTGATTGAATATGAATACATTATGTGCATACAAAAATAGTGATAATCTAAGTTGATACAATAGTTCATTCTGCATTAGTGTCCTAGATGGGACAATGTTAAGAAGCAATTTAAATGAAATTCATTTAAATGTCAGCTCTCATGCTTGTGATTTTTCTATAATTGGTTATTTAATTAAAATAATTCTCATAGTCATTAATTTAGACTAAAACTTGCTGTGCACTGACATGTTTTAATTACATGGTATTAACAAAATTGATATGCTTTAAAAAAGCATGGTTAAATTTTAAACAAGAATAAATTAGAAATCTCATAGATCATCCTATTTAGTGTATTTATGAGAAAGTCGGTCATTTTAAATGTTTATTGCAAACAAAGTCACACGATTATTGTGCACACGTTGCACTTTATACCCCACATCTATTAGAAAGATTTGGTACACATACAAGGCTCCTGTTCTTGAATGTCTTTAACAATGTATGAAGGAAACCACATTAACTGAAAACCGCAAAATGACCCACAAATAGAGGAAGAGTTCATGTGTAGGTGATACAGAAGCTCATGGAGATTTTAGATAAATAATATGATTTCATCCATAACAAGATAACTTCAAACTTATATTAAAAGATTAAAAGAATAAATGATTTCGTTATAACCACTTTTGTGATCCTCCTTGCAATGACAAAAGAAATAGGTATATTGCTTCAGGCTTATTTAAGAAAAAATTAATTTTGACATTACATTTGTGAGGTTACATTTGTGACCAGTCACATTCTTGTTTCAATCTTTGTCAAAGGACTAGATAAATATTTTACCCTTTTCAAATCGCAATTACAATCTTTGTCAGGAGTATGAGAAATCAGAATTTTAGTGTTTTTTTATGAATTAGAGGACTTCTATATTGCTTTGACCTTTTTAATATTCTGTAATTTAATTGGATGGACAGTCTACTTTTACCCAAGATTGCCGGTCTTCCCATTTAATAAACTTACTGACACAAAGCACCATTTCAAATGGCTGCTTTTTCTTTGTTTCCTGAATCGAAGCTTTGGTACTGGTTAGAGCACTGCTTTTGCCAACTGATTTTTTTTCCATTTCCTTTGGAGATTTAACACTTCTTATGTGGCCAGATGGGTTCCATTCCTTCATCTGTTTTGGATGTATGACAGTGGTGGAACAATGTTTCCAATCCAATTTCTTCACCTTTCTCTGGCTTCAGTGTAGGGCCCCGAACAGAAAAGCCATGGTATGATACTCCGTGTATCATATAAAAGAAAAGGGGAGGTGTTTGCCTACACCTTATCGCAGCCCGTGTTTACGTGTTTTATACCCTGGGCCTGATCAAGGTACATCTATTATTTTGGATCATCTTCACTGTCAGGTTGGACATGGCATGGGTGGTCCTGAAGACATGGAAGGGGAAGAAAGTAGTAATTACCATGTTTGTTTTTTGTAACTCAGGTTCCATTTAGATCCATCTAAGTAAGTGAAAAACTAGTTTACAGAATTCATTCTGATTCCTCCCTTCATTCTTACCGTCTCAATCCCTGTATGTTTCTTTCTCATTCTAAATATTATAAAACTCCATATTATAAATGGGTTGGTAAGAAGAGAAAAGAAAAGTAGTGTTTGGGTTTTTATTATAGTTTTAATACTACAGAGGTAGGAATAAGTATATCTTCCTCTTCTCTATTCTTCCCTATATTTATTGTGAAGTAAATTGATTCGGTTTTCAATATGATGGAAAGTAATAAATTAACCTGTTGATGAGGAGAGTCTGTCAATTCATTGAGGTATATTTGAATAATGTCTGACTTATAATAGCTGCTCAATAAATATTGGTCGAATTAAATTCAGTGACTGAATATAATGATAATAAGCACAAAGTTCCAATTAGGTCTCTTAACACAGATGGGAGAAAACAATTATTTCGGAAAGTCGGCAATGAGCAGATGTTGAGAGAAGCCCACAAGAATTTAATCTCTGTAGATCTATTTTCCCTGATTCACAGTGGAGCTGCTATGATCCAGGTGTGCTGACTCATTGTTCAAATCTTTTCATCCCCAGATCTTTTCTGATTCCCTCATATGGCTATTAAAAATGAAAAAAAAATCCTTAATTAATTTGTTCTGTAATTTGAGCTTTTAGCACAACTGAAATGAATTTCTTAAAGCTTAACACCAGAATTCATGATACGCAGTGAAAGAGCGAGAGATTTGACTACTGGCTCTGACTCCTCTGAGTCAAATGGCAAATTATTTCTTTGCAAGCTTCTTTATCTTAAAAATTGTTATCCTCCAATAATGTCTACCTTGTAGGGTCAATATTTGGTTACTACTATTATCCTGATATTGTTCATCCCTTTATTAAATTCTTTTTGCGATTCTGATGCTTTCCCTATCTGCCTTCCCATTCTTTATAAGAACGAAGAAGCCTAGTTGACTGGCTGTTCAGTTGACGTGGGCAGTGTTCTAAGACAAGTCCAGGTACGTTTAACGGTACCATCATGACTGATGTGAGGCTCACCCATGCGGGCCATGATTAAGCACATCATCTGGAAACCATGCCGAAGCATAAGACACAACATTTTTTGTTCAAACTAGAACATCTCCTTTAAATCATAAGGCCTTGGTTTTGACTGGTAGAGGTGATGAGCAGGCATGAGACTATAGCCACACAGTGCTGAGAATTATTCAGAAGATTATGTCGTCATTATAGAATCTGTGTATCAGGATCATGCTAGGTGACACTTTAATGTAACTGGAAGATTATAAAGAGTGTGCTAAAAGCCAACAGATATCTGCATGTTTATTTAAACTTGTTTTTCTCAAATCCATGATTTCACACACAAAAGACACACAAAATTTAGCCAGATGTTCAGACATATTGTTGAAAGGATAACAAAATATGTACCCATACTTACCCATTTTTTTTGCTGTGAAAATATTCCCTAAGCTAGAAGATTAATGCTTAATCTTAGTTCCATATTACCTTCTACAATAGGGGTACCCTTTTGATAAAGTGACACTTTAGCAAATTGTATCTTACTGTAACTTAATCATAATCATCTGTATATTTGGTACAACATGAATAATTCCTTCAAATTTATGTTTTTTAATAAAAGATTTTATTATATTTGAATTTGATAAAGTGCATCAGATGATTACATTTAGTGATAGTTTACAATAAACAGAACTGAGATGTGATATGGATCCGCAATGAACTGTCATCTTACCCATATATCCATAGGCCTATAATTTTTATCTGCCCATTCTGTGTTCTTTTACCTCCTTTTCTTCTTCCCTTTTATAAATGGTGAGAAGCAGAGATGAAGAGAGATAGCAGTAGTGATTAGGATGAGATAATATAACTAACTCTAGTAGCTTCCAGCAAATTTTTGGTATCCGCACCATCCTGAGGGAGTGTCAAACTCAGGACTGTTATGTCTATAAGAGGCAGAGATGCATGTTAAATAGTTTAAGTTCAACATCTCACATAACTGACTTTTAAAAATAATTGTGGATAATCATAAGACATAGAGAGCTTCTGCAGATGGACTCAAATGACAATTTAATGGAAAAAATGGGCAGAGGATAAGGGCAGATAATTCACAGAAAATATTTGCAAGTTATAATAAACACAGAAAAGATACTCGATGTTATTAGTAGCCTGAGAAATTAAAATCAAAATATTGAAATAACAGTTCCTGATCCGGCAGATGTGCAAAAATTAAAAATAGAAATAATACCTAGTTTTGGTGAGGATATGGGGAAACAGACAATCTCATTGAAAAGTTTAAAATGTGGATGTGCTATGAGCTAACAATTTGACCCTTAGGGATCTATTCAACAGAAAAATAGTCATCTATGAGCACAAACGTACACGTACAAGGTTAGCCATTGCATTGTCTTTAGCAACCTTTCATAGCCTCACAAACAGAGAAATCATTTTTGGAAGCCTGTTCTGTTTATATAACATTGTGAGAAAAAGAACACATTGAGAAGATTAAGTAATTAAATCTGGATTCTTGATTTAGAGGTAAGAAGTATTAGGAAATGCCACATGTAAAACATGTTTTGAAAGATTGCATTAAAAAAATTCCTTGCTCACTAAAGTCTCATTTGCTAACTTCCAGGTGGCAAAACTTACGGTGTTTAACCTTATTTCTGGCATACCTGGATTTTTTTTCTGTAAGTTCTATAAATATAGTTCTACTTGTATCAATAAGGACCTTTTGCATTCCTCAGTTGTGACTAGTAAAAACATTTGCCAATCTCATCAAGCAGACATCCCCATAGCAGTCAAAAGAGAATGTTTCCTTCCCCTCCCCTGGATGGGTAGAGAGGAATTAGTCAGAAACTAATCTATTCATATATTTAAGAAAGATACCTTACACCTGTCTGGGTCTGAGTGCTCAGATATATTTTGGAAATACTCAGATGAAGACATAGTTCTGTTTTCAAGACATTCACAGTGTAGATATATAATTGTATGTGTAATTGGCATGACCAGCACCAAGTGTAAAAAGGATCCCACCTTTTTTTTTTTTTTTAAGTTAAAATCTACTCAGATCCTTATTTGCACAAAATCCTTAAAATGTTCAGTATATTTTGGGGCCTCCAACCATATCCATAAATAGTCCAAGAACAAGAGAGAGCTTCCTCAGTCCAAAGGTACAAGTCCTGTTTCCAATCGCCCCTTAGAGAAGGAACTGAGGAACTTTCTCAGTTCCCTGATGGTTCCCTTATATTAGAATGTCCTTATTTCTTTCTCTAACACATGATATCATTATTGAACATGAGTGGCTCAGCCCAGCTTGAGGCAGGGTATCAGACGATTATGAAGGAGGGTAGAAGCCTGGAAACGACAATCTCAAAGCTTTGAGAAAGGTCCTATTTCTATAACAGCTGAGACTTGAGTTCACATTTGGTGCATGTCATCCTTTGTTGGGAGAACCATTTGAATGAATTTTCAGTTATTCAATATTAAATTTTAAATATTCTGTGGACTTTCTTCGTTCAGACAAAGATTGATTTTCTAGTTCAAGGTTGGTCTGAAACTGAGAACACATACTTCTGTCAGTTAAACAAATTCAGGTTTTATTGCTGTCTACTACTGCTCTTAGGCCTAGTGGGGGGCAGAGAGGGATACATGTGTGTGGGTGTGGGTGTGTTTCTAGGGTAATGGTTAGGTACTGGATCTGCTTGTTTAGACTGGGAAGTAAGGATGGATCCACCAGGCATATTAGCAAAGACTAGAGTATATATTCTACTACATCAGACTGTCTGAAGGAAAGGTCCGGAATGGCTTTTAGATGGCTACCTGGGAGTCACTGCAACAGAATCCAAAACAAGCACACTATGATTAAACTGTAGTGTTCCTTTTATAACTTAGGGCCCAGAAATGTTAGCTAATTTATGAGACAACCTAGTAACCAAAGGCAAAGACCCCATTCAGGATTGCTAAACTTAGCAAACAAAATACTGGAGACTCAGTTAAATTTCAATTTCAGATAAACAATAATAATTTCCAATGTAAATTTGTCCAAAATATTGTATGAGATAGGCTTATATATTTAAAAAACTATCAATTGTTCACCTGAATTTCAAATTTAACTGTATTTTTGCTGTATTTTATGTGTCCTGTATTTTTATCTGGCAAACCCAGCCTCACTATACACTAATTCCCTTGAAAAAGGAATTTTCATGGTATTTTAGGTTCAGTGGATAGATCCACTCAAGCTCATTGCCAAACAGTTTCTCCCCTATTTTAAGTTTGGAGTCTGGAAAAGATAAGCGCTCAATTTTTTTGGCCATCTTTTTGTAGGAGTAACTAAGTGTTAATTATGGCTAGTCAGACATGTGAAAAGTCCTCTAGGAAAAGTTCCCTTCTAGAATAAAAAGACAGTACTTCCTAAGGAAAAGATTTTTTGATCTTTCTACCTTTTTCCTGTTTGTGACTCAGAAGCAATGGCTGTAAGTCCAGCAGCCCTCTTGTATCATGAGGTGACACACATGAGGACAAAGGTCTACACATTGATGCAGAAACCCTGACCCAGGTGATCATTGAGTTATTCTACCTGCCCTAGACTATCAGAGAGAGACAGAGAAAGAGGAAGGGTCAGAGAGAGAGCATCCCAAGACGGCTCCACACTGACAGCACAGAGCCCAATGCGGCGCTTGAAACCACAAACCATGAGACATTAGCCTGAGCTGAAATCAAGGGTCAGAGGCTAACCGATAGAGCCACCCAGGTACCCCTCAGACTTCTTGTTACCAGACAGAAAATAATTCTTATCACTTAAAACTATTATATGAATTTTCTATTATTTGTAGATGATTGAGATCCTTACTGATACCTCTTGGAACTATAGAGTTTCTTAGCTTCAAATAATGAAAAAAAAATCAAGTTTGGGAACAAGAGTGATATCACGGGTAAGTTAATTTACCTTCCTAGAGATTCTTTGAGCGGAGGAGAGAGGGCCATGTAAGAAATCTAACATCAGAATCCTAGAAGCCCCTATGGTTGGAGAGATACGGGCAGAAGTTGTTTTTTTTTTTTTTTTTTTTTATGAGAAACTTGGTGAGAGAGCAAGTAAGAAAACGGGGTTAGGAACAATGGGATTGTTTGAGAGACTTTGTGAAATTTTGGATATCAAAAGAGTTTCTTCTGGGCTAAGGGAAAGACTGTGGACAGAATTAAAGACTTCTCAGAACATTTGCAAAGAAAACACCACTTCTCTGGCACTTAAGTTTGGTAGTTTGGAGAATGTCCAGAGGCAGCATCTTTGGCATGACCACTGGCCTTCTCACAAGGACATCATCATCAGAGGCAGAAATGGGGCCTTGAAGGAAATAGATGAAAACATTCTAGAACCAGAACAAAAGAATCGACACAGAACAAAAGAATGTGGTGAGGAGACTGACAGGCTGACCTGTGAGCACATGAGAAATGTCCCTTGAGGAAATCCCGGTAGTAACAGAGGGACATTTTGAAGTGCGCTGAAGTTTAGTTTTTCCACAGGCTGAGGAATTTGATCCACTGCTTTTGGTGTTATAAGTTCATGGGTATTTTAGCATAGCCTTTTGACAGGGCAATATTCCTGTTGACCCAGAATTTTTAGATGTATTCATGCTCCTCTAAAACTGAGATATACATGTGGTGTGTGTCTATATTCTTTGAATAATCCTGCAAATTGCATTATAATCAATTGGTGGAATGTCTACTTCTCGTGTTACCTTAGTTTAGGTGCTGTTCATCATTTATCTGAGTTTGTACCTAATTGACCTTTATGCTTTCTTCCTTAGCTTTCTCAAATCCATGCTGTAAATCTGCTCCAGATCACGTCAGTTCCATATCTAAAACTCTTCAGTGATTCTCTTTTCATATAAAGCCCAAGTTAAATAACTTCCACAATTTGCCCTTTGCTTCCTTTACAGCTTGATCCTCCAATATTCCTAAAGTATTCTCTTATACCCCAGCCATGTAGCCACTTCCTGAACACTTTGTGTCATTTTCCTCATTGGCAAATTCTTTTCTCACTGCATGAAACTCTTTTTTTTTTTTTTTTTTTTTTTTGTCTCTTTGCCTACTTCACTTACTCCCACAGATTTTTCAAACACATTCCCAAAGTGATTTTCTTTATTAAGTCTTTTCCGGGACCTATCAGAGAGAATAAGTTATACCCAGTGCTGTGCTCCTAATAATGTGTGCACATCCCCATATTGAACTCATCACTTAGTATTATAATTATTTGATTGCATGTCTCTTCCATTATATCATGAGTTCCTTGAAGGCAACTAATTTGATTTTTGACCTCTTTTTAAAACCAGCTTCTAAATAGTAGGTGTTTAATAATTTTTAATTATATAAATGAATGACTCATATTCTTGAAAATAAACTCCACACCAGGTCTTGTTACTTCCACAAGCCAAGTATTTCTCAATTTGGTTTGTTTCTCTCCATTCCAACCATTAACTACTACCAGGGATTAGAATCAGCTCTGCCTGGGTGGCTCAGTTGGTTTAGAGTCCGACTTTGACTCAGATCAATATCTTATGGTTCGTGGGTTCAAGCCCGCATCTGGATCTGTGTTGATAGATAGCTCAGAGCCTGGAGCCTGCTTCAGATTCTGTGTCTCCCTCACTCTCTGCCCCTCCCCCGTTTGTGTTCCGTCCCTCTCTGTCCCTCAAAAATTAATAAATGTTAAAAAAATAAAAGAACTTCGTCAGCCAGCTTCAGAATACTTCCATAGCTAGTGCTTTTGTCTTCCTTCCATCAGAAGTGTTTTAAAAAGTGAAATTATTTGAGATTTGTGGTTGCAGAAAAATAAACCTGGTGGCTTTGTAGAAATTGGACTGTGGCTGATGAAAGAAGGAGAAAGCAAGCCAGTCCAGTTTTCACAGAGCTACGAGTCATTTTTCTAAAACCCACAATTCTGTACACATAATTTCTCTTTTTAAAATACTTCCAATGGAAAATCATGAGCTAAGCATGTACTTAGACATATTGTGTCTCACCTAGTTTTCTGTTGAGGTTATTAAATTCACAGAGAAAGGGAAAAGTTAGGGTTACAAATGGAATTCAATGCAGGATTTTATTTAGCTGACTACCTCAACTTTGGGGTTTTCATTGAGTCAGTGGAGGTGATCCCGATAGACCACAGGGATGCCTTGCCTTTTCTTCTTCCACTGTGCAAGACACCAGAGGAGGAAAACAGACTCTTTTGTCATCAGGTACACTCAGTAAGATATTTACACCCAAGTTTTATTATTTGAGCCCTTGGTCAGGACCAGTAATCCTTCAGCAGCCAGTCTTCCTCAAGGAGGTCCAGTCTGCTGAGCTAAACTTATCTAAATCAATACCACTGGCAGAAGACCTAGCTCCACCATCCCTCCATGCCCTGGGAAAAAGCCTTCAAACCATTGGGCTCTCAGTTGAAAAACCCAACCTGCCAACCTGCCAAGCTGAGCTGGAAGCTCTCCCAGCTCACTTTCCCTGGCATCCATCTACCTCAATTTAGGGAAGCAGCCTTCTCATTCATTCATCTCCAACATCCCTGGAAGGAGAAATGTCCTTATTTGCTAATGACCCGGTAGCAACTAATGACCAGAAAGCACTACAATTGGACTCACACTACATAGAGAACGAGGGAATTCACTGTTGCTAATGATGCTGTTACTTATGTGAGAGCTAGCACTATTTGCATGCTTACTATGTACCAAGCACTGGGTAAGTGTTTTATATATTTAATCACCAAAACTCCATGCATTTGGTATTATTATTGACTTTATTTTACAAATGAAAAAAACAGAGGTATATTATCTAGATAGTAAGTAAAGAATTGGAATTTAAACCCAGGAGGTCTTAACCAAATTGGCTGTCCAACTTTCTGCTGGCAATTGCATGCCAGTGTTTGAAGGTATGATCGTACATTGAAGACTCACTGGCTATATAAAGAGAGTGAGCAACATACATGAGAGGGATTGATCCACGCAATTAGATCAGGCGTCACCCACTGACATAGTAACGGAATGGACAGAATAAAACTTGAGATGTCCACTCTTCAGTCTATGTGGCAATTGAAAGATTATTGCAACAACAATTTAATTAATTGGATCCAGACTGCTACATTGGGAACAAATAAAAAAAATCGAAGGAAAAGACTTTTGTAGAATCTAAAACATTAAAATAAACCCTTCAGTGAACTGAGGAAATAGTGGAACAGATGTGGTCCCCATCAGAATTACTGATCCTAAAATCCAACTTGAGAAATTATACCAGACTAAAAAGAAATGAACAGCAAATTATGAGAGAAAAGATAAGACGTAGATAAAAAAGGAGAAAAAAGGGTATGAGCACAAAATTATTTTCTGGACTGAAAGAGCAAGTGGGACTTTGAGTATAAAAGACTCAACAATGTCAGGCAATAATGTTTTTACAAAGCATATTTTTTAAAACCTTCAAGGAAGTACTCCAGCCCAATAAAAACTTATTTTGATAAAGTTTTTCATTTTTTTTAAAGTCAATTTTTTTTTAATTTTTAATTTTTTAACGTTTATTTATTTTTGAGACAAAGAGAGACAGGGCATGAATGGGGGAGGGTCAGAGAGAGGGAGACACAGAATCTGAAACAGGCTCCAGGCTCTGAGCTGTCAGCACAGAGCCCAACGCGGGGCTCGAACTCACGGACCGCGAGATCATGACCTGAGGCGAAGTCGGCGCTTAACCGACTGAGCCACCCAGGGCGCCCCAAGATAAAGTTTTTCAGATAGAAGAAATAAGTGATTAGGAAGCTTGCTGAGCAAAGAAACATTTTAAGCCCTTAAAAAAAATTGTTGCTATTGTGGACAAGGTATATGGCAATATTTCGGAAAGGAATATTGAAATAGAAATACATCATGTAGGAAAAGAATTAGCAATACTCTGCTTCTACAATTTTCAACAACCCTCAGTGTTAGTACAGTAGAATGTATAGAAGTTTGCCAAATTACTTTCTTAAGGGAAGCAAAGAGCTGGTTATTTAACTCATAATATGAATAAGTAAATACAGATTCAAGTAAATTGTTAAACCACCTCTCTGCGTTTCATTTCCTCTGTCTGAAATGCTCCTGCTCCTCAGGATGTCCACGTGGTCCATCCCTTCACTTCAGTCTGATCACAACTCACCTCATCAGAGGGGTGTTTCTGGATCTTTCATCTAGCGTTAGATTTCTCACAATGGTGTATCCCCTTACCTTATTTTATTTTCATAGCACTTTCATTGTTTACAAATATATACATATATTTTCTTTCTTTACTGGCCTCCCCCAATAGAATGCAAGTTCCCGGAGGGCAAGGCTATGTTTATTCGCTGCTCTATCCCCAGTGCTTAGAAGACTGTTTAGCACATATTGAAACCTCAATAAATGTGAATGAACAATATATAAAATGCCCCTGTAAATCGGTAAGAACAAACAAGTACCCCAATTAAAAAATAAAGGCACAAAGACCATGAAAGTGCCATTAAATAAGCATATGAAAATATATTACCTTCATTAGTAACGAAGAATGTAAGTTAAGTCAGTAAAAAAGATATTTCTATAGGTTGATAGCCAATATTTTACAGACGGATAATATTCTTCAGTAATAAGATATGGGGAATGTAAAATATATTTTTAAGGTCAAGTTTTTTTAATAGGTTATCAATATTTCTTTGATACAGAAAAACCACTTGTAGGAATTTTCCTATTGGAATATTTTACAATTCTATACAGATTTTTTAAATATTTGCCACATTTTTATAAAAGTGAAAAAGAAACTCTGCTGATCATATTTTGTCTATAGAGATAAAATATAGACAAAGATATAGAACTAGATGCATAGATATGTTTTTTGTACATAGAAAATGTAAACTTGCCTCTGTGATTATCTCTAGAAGGTAGAGTATATGATTATTTGCTTCCTACTTGAGGTGTTTTTGAAATGTTTGAAATTTTACAAAAATGTCTAACATTCCATAATCAGTAATAAAATCCAGAAGACATGATTATAATCCCTAAAAGAATTTGTGAACCAATTTTCCCAACTTAGAAGTCCACTCTACAGATTGCGTTAGGTTTTGTGGGGGTTGTTTTGCCTTGTTTTTGTTTGTTTTTGTATTTTTTATACATTACTGAGTTCTATAGGCTGGTATCTCTTTCAGGTTTTTCATCTATGTTCATGAGTGAGATTACTCCACAGCTTTCCCTTTTTCTTCTCCTGTGCTGGTCCAGTTTGGGTTAACACAGTTATGTGTCTCATAAAATGAGCTCCTCTTCTCCAGTCATGCCCTGTGCTCTGCTCAATGTACGATCTGATCACTTGAACCCTTCTTATAAAACGTGTCATCTTTTTCATGCCTCTGTGCCTTTGTTCATGATGTCTCTGCCTGGCAGGCCCTTTACGGTTTTCCTTCTTCAGCAGCTTCAAGTGATCTTTTGAGACACTGTGAAACATCCCTTCTTGTATGAAGTCTTCTCCATCACCTCAGAGGTTCCCTTTTTTTTTCCTGATCCCAACTCATTCTATAAATAACGTTTTTGCCCAAGAGCATTTATCACATTGTAGTGTAAATATTTTTCTGCATTGTTTCCTCTCTGATCTAACTGGAGACTGTTTCCCACTCAGCTTTGCATGCCTAGCCCCTAGTACAGTGGTTCCTCAGAGTTTCTCAACCTCAATAGATATCATTTGAATAATGCAGAGATACCCAAGGACCACCTGAGAGTTTATGAGTTAAAAGTAAAAGTTCACCACTTCCTTGCTCATCCCTTTGAATGATTATTTAATTTTCCAGACTGATAAGGTCAGCGGTTACTGTGTTATAACAAAGAGTGAGGTTGGGTTTAATGTCATCTTTCTTCAGTCCTCCTATCCCTAAAGACCCAGAGAGGATTTCCTGTCCCTGCTGAGACATGTTAAAACGTCCTTCATCCTTCAGTTCTCCCTTGTTACATTCAATCTTGCCATTTTGGCTGTTTATTCTTCTGTTTGCCCTTTTCCAAAGGCAAGAATGCTTTATGACTTTTGGTTCCCAGAACAAGTCAGTGTGCATGTCTCTACATGTCCCTCAAAAGCCAGTGCTACTTGGATCTAACCAAGAACTAACGAATATATAAGCTCGAAGTAGCATTATGAAAATTGTCATAAGCAATAGAGGACCTGAGCAAGATCTAGCTCTTCCTATTGGATCTTTCTTCTCTTAACACTGCCATTGGTTTGTAATGGATTGTCTGTTTAGAGTTTCTGTAGGATTTGCCTCACCCTTAGCTTTAATGTTTCCACACCTCAACCTGTAAAGCAGGAATCCTAGCTTCCACCTGAACTGAAATGTAGATGTATCTGGGACCTTCAGAAGCACCTTTGTTATTTAAGTGTTTACTAAATAAGAATGAAGAATGTTACCCCTCTAAGGAAAGTGATATGGGTTATGGAGGAAAGCATGAGGTCCAACTGAATATTTTGGTTCACACAAAACCCATGGATTATCCTGTAAACCCTATGGAGAGGAGGGTCCTTGGCAGAAGAAAATGCTTTCATATGCATCTCAGAGACACAAAGGCAACTTAAAGCAGCTGTGCCCCGGGACACCACACAGCTTGCTCTGGGTCCCAAGGGCTGTGGAAGCAGAGCACGTCCTGGGCACCTCTGTGTTTGTAGCATTAGGACTGCCAGGAACTGGTCCCTCCTCATCCCATAACACAGATAAGCCACACACTTACATAATTGGCTCAGTTTACATAATTGGCTTCTTTTTTTTTTAATTTACGTTTCCACTTAACATCATAAAATCTTTTTTCAAGATTTGCTGTAAGCTTTGTCTTCTCTAGGAAACTTTTCCAGAGTGCCTCTCCACTTCCACCCCAGGTAGAGTCACTGCAACTATCTTTGTTCCATGTGCATTTTTCCGTCAAAATTAGATAATGATTTAATTGACTTGTTTATTTTTGTATACATCTTCAAAGCATTTCCAATACAAGTACCTAGCCCAGTGTCTGGTACATAATAGACTTTCATTAAGTTTGCTAACAAACTACATGAATAAATAATCATAATTATTTCAGTCACAGGATAAATATGTCTTTGTAGGTGCTACATTAATAGCTTGATGTTATTCTATCATATGGATATAACAAAGGATTCATTAGTCTCCATTTTTGGAATACTGATTTGTATCAAATGATTATTGTCAAGAACATTGACAGGAGAGATTCGTGTATAAATTGACATCTTTGTACATTTTCTGGTTGCACGATAGAAGAGGAATTACTGGATTGAAAAACGTAAATATTAATCACAACAGAATTATTTTCCCCAAAAGCCTGTATCGCTTTGCACTCCCAACAGTGTATAATCTTCAGTTTCACCTCATCCCTGACAATGCGGAATTTTATATATTCAAATTGCATGTACGAGATTTTTTACACACATACATGTTAATCTGACCATAATTATACACACACACATTTATATATGGTTTATAATTATACTTATATATATGTTAAGAAAAAAAGCATTATGTTATTTTAAATTTCATTTTTGGCTGCATTATCAAGCTACCAAACTTTAAAAACTAAAGTTCATTTTCAAACATACCAATTTTGAAGGTGACAGTATTGAACAAAGTCATATATGTGTGTGTGTGTGTGTGTGTGTGTGTGTGCATAAGTATGATAATAAAAATACTATGTGTATAAGTGTGCACATGAGGATACTAACAAAAATACTGTGGAGTTCCTGATACGTGCAAATATGAACATTATGATTAACAAACCAGATAAGGACCAAAATACAATCAAGCTGTTTATTGCAATCCAATCAACGTGATACTTGTTTCTTTCCTACTTCTCTCCAGAATGCCAGCCAACTACACGATACAAGTGCCCTGACTTCTGCTTCTACTAAGTGTTTAGCCTATTTTGGTCGTATTGTAAGTTATTGTGATTTGACGGCTCTTGAGAGTTTCTGAACCATATTTTCTCCCTGCTGTTTAGAGAACCTTCTTTTTTTTTTTTTTTCTTCCTATTTGATTGTCATGGAAGAAGTGTGGTGTTTCGAGGAGCAAGGCTTTTCATTTTATTTCATTTTATTTGAGTGAGTGAAAATGAAGTAACAATTTCAACATAACATTGGGCATTAGTCTTTTTCTTAAAAGCTGTGGATTGTCATTAACTGACAAAATATTCTGCTGCCAAGATCTTGCAAGTATTGTATTTGTTGTCTGATGCCAAACATCCTCTTTAAATGCTAATGAACAAAGTATGGCATGCATTCTGTTCTTGATAGATGATGCCTATACCTTCTGTGGTCAACAGAAGGGGAATTCCCGGCCCATATGATTTCCATTCTGGCACACTCATCTCCTTCGTACTTACAAGCCAGTTAGCATTTAGATGTATTACTCAATCTTATTCTTACGACGAATGGAACAGCCACGGCTTAGCTTCACCTACCGAACCGGAGGAAGTAATGTTCTGAAGCAACTTTTCCTTGTAATTATTTATCCCCAATCAGGCAAATACAGTAAACATTCAGTTTCACATTTAAACTTCCTTTGGCTAAATCTAGGTAGTCAAATTTCAGAAAGCCTTGAATACAATTCCAACCAGTGTGGCCTTTCCTCCACAGGCATTTTAGAGCCATCAAAGAACGTCAAGTTAATGTGGTGACATGATCTGGTGACAGATTTGGGGGAAAGGAGGGCAGTGAAAGAATGTAATATAAAAACAACCAGTGGGCTTTTGCAATAGTCTGGGCCTTTATGGACATAGTATGAGCTGATGCATCTATTAGGAAAGGGTCTTGGGAAAATACTCACAGGCAGAGTGGTCCATAGGCTTTGGGAACAGTCTATTCTGAGTTTGACTCAGGGCTTCACCCCATATTACTATGTTGATATTTTAATTAAATTTCTTTAAATCTCTGATTTATCAGATTTATCACCTGAAAATGGCTGTTATATTAGGACATAAGATTCAAAATTGTTATAAAGTTTACACGAGATAATGGACTAACACTTCTAACATAGTACCTGGCATGTGGTTTTCCTCTCGCTGTGTGTGAGTTTTTCTCTTTCTGTGTAACAATTTTTTTCCCTCATTTTTTCTATGGCAGAAGTCTGAACACAGCTTAGCAGGACTTCTGTTCAATGTCTTACAAGGCTATAATCAAAGTATCAGGCAGGCTACACTGCTTTCTGGACTTCAGGGTCCTTATCCAAGCTCACCTGGCTGTTGGCTGAATTCAGTTCCTGGCAGTTGCAAGACTGAAGTCCCCACTGAGCACCTGGGTGTCTCAGTTGGTTGAGCATCCAATTTCAGCTCAGGTCATGATCTTGCAGTTCATGTGTTCAAGCCCCATATCAGGCTCTCTCTGGTCAGCACGGAGCCCACATGGGATCCACTGTTCCCCTCTCGCTCTGCTCCTCCCCCACTTGTGCTCTATCAAAAAAAAAATAAGCATTTTTAAAAACTGAAGTCCCCACAAGGTGACTGTCAGTGGGGGGCCACTTGGATCCTGGAGACCACCTACAGTTTCTTGCCAAGTGGTTGCTCAGAAACCCTCTCACATCATGGCAGCTTATTTTTTTCAAGGCCAGC
This sequence comes from Leopardus geoffroyi, assembly GCF_018350155.1. Taxonomy (NCBI): domain Eukaryota; kingdom Metazoa; phylum Chordata; class Mammalia; order Carnivora; family Felidae; genus Leopardus; species Leopardus geoffroyi. Next base: position 46,870,799 of record NC_059326.1, read on the forward strand.
AGGAGAATCTCCTTGTCAAGTCTAGTAAAACAGAATCCTTTAGTACATGACATAGTTAAAAGAGTGACTCACCCATTGCCTTTGATATATTTGATCAGCTTAAATCAAGTTAGGGATTATGTAACAGTCAGGCGGAGCAGACCATACAACAGTGAGGGCCACTGTAGGGTCATCTTAGAGTTCTACCACAATATATATATTAGCTCTTGTATTAGTCAAATATTCTTTCTGTCATAAGACACAGAAACCCAACTTAATGTAGATTAAGCAAAGTAGTATTTTTAAATGAAGGATTCATTAGAAATATTCAGGAATTGTTCACAGGATTTAAGAAGAGGCTGAAGGAATCAGAGTAGCATCAATGAATTTAGGAATCTGAACAAGGGTCATAATATCTCTGGAGACATAATGTTTCAGCATATAAAGAGATTCCATTTCCTCGCATGCTAGCTTTGCCTTTTTCTTAGCATTAGATTCACACTTTCATGCTTCTCCATGAAATATAGGGATTGCCTGTGTCAGGGTTCATGAATCTCCACCTTTTCTATAAGGGGTACAGACTTTTCCCCCACTGTCTCCAGAAAAAAACATGTTTGCAAAGCACTCCAACAAGTTTGTGGTAGATCAGGTGAGAGAAACCAGTAACTCTGACAGATTGATGGAGTGTCATGATTCACTTAGCCAAGGTCACAGGCCGACCCTTAATGTTGGGCAGAACTATATCAATTGCCAGAAAATGGGTTGGGCAGGAAACAGAAGTGTGAAGATGGAAGCCTGGTAGAGTGACTTTTTCCTAGTAAAAAAGTATGAATATTTTCAAACATAAAGTTGAAAGAATTATAAACAATTATATACCCATCTCCTAATTTCTGTAATTGTTGACATATTGCTTTGTTTGTTTTACTACATATCCATCGATTCACTTTGTCTGGTCTTTGATCCATTTCAAGTGTGTTGCAGACTTCAGTATACATCACTCTAAACACTCCAGTGTGGCTAGTACTAGAGTTTGGTAGAATGAATTTGAAGTTAAAGGGCAAAGCATAAGAAGTCCATTGGATAAACCTAGAAGGATAAGCTTTCCCAGGTAATTCTTTCTCACTAACTTGGTTGCCATTTATCTAATCTAAACAATAAAAGAGAGTGGCTGTTTCGGGCATTTTATTAAAATGGAGAATTGTTCAAATACAGTAAATATGCTCAAATAATATTAGGAATAGGAAGAAAGATAATGTAGTAAGCCCTTACTATTCATCCACTTACTCATCTAAGTTAGAACCCTGACAAATACTTCTCCCTAACTGCTTTTATCTAGTTAGTAGCCAGTCAGCCACCTTCTTTCAGTTTTCTATATACTCCCCCTCATCCCCATCTTCCCCCTTTCCATCTCCACTGATTTCTAACTCTCTCCCACTTTGCTCTTGCAGTAGCCTCACAAATTATCTCTCTGACTTAGGTAACTCCTTTCAATAAACTTTATAATGCCTCTAGAGTTATCTTTCTAAACACACATCTGGCTTTGTCACTCCTTGAAACATGTTACTTCTCTTTCGTCTGCAGGAGAAAGTCCAACATGCTAATATGGTGGACAAAATCCAGTAAAGACCAGGTATTTTGTAAATGTCTTTATCAATATCCTAAATAACAGCAGAGAATATTTGTACCACCCACATTGCACTTATTGCCAACTGATTGCATCAAATATCTGTTGATCTTGATTATTTCTATTAGACGAATGCCCTGAGTTGGTCCTGAGATGTTCTAGGTCAGGCTGATGTTACCACACATCTTGGAGTGTTAATATGGAATGATAATCTTAGATGACCAAGAGATTATAGAACTTGCTAAGACCCATATTGGGACTGAAAGTCTTTCATAATGGTCCTGTACTATTTAATCCAAAGCTGATGAAAATGTCAGTTGATCAACAAATGATAATAGGAAATTGTTCTTATTGAAATTCTGTGCCCTCCCATATATGGCAAATAGGTCTTTATAAAATACTATACATAAGAAGGGGTACTTTTTAATTAATTTTTATTAGATTTAATTCTGTATTTATACACTAGAGTGCCTTAATTAGAGACAGTATGTATTAAATTGTCACTATTAAATAGGATTACATTTTATTTAGGTACAAGTAAATGTATTAGCTACTAATCATGTAATAGGTCTGCTCTGCAAATTTAAAACAGATTCTGAATTTTGTATAATATGAGAACTTGAATTAACATAGGCTGAGTGAGACATTGTTTTTGTTTTTTGAGCCAAATGTTTTCATTTTTTGATGTTTTTTCATTTTATGAGGTTTGCATTAATAAACTCATTTTTAACAAAGTTAACCAAATCCACTACTGGTCAAGATTATTTATAATATATCATGTACAATTCTTAGAGCATTACATTAGAAATTTTGGTAATTTGTAATGTCATTTAGATATTGGAAGTAAATTATTTAGATGTAATAGAAAAATGTGTATATGCTTCCAAAGAATCTGTTATTATAAGAGCTTTTCCATGACTCTAATTATCTTTCTTTCCTAATACACTTTACAATGAAATCCAATTTTCATAATTTCAACAGAAAAAAACACAGCACTTTATTAGTGAAATTGAAATGCATTGTATGTTCACAAATGAGAGGGAAAAACTTATAAAAATGCATGCATAATTTTTAAAAAATCAATTGATATGGATTTCTCTGACAATCAAAGGTGTAGCATGAATACTTTATTGTCTAAACTTGAAGGCGTTGCAACCACTGTTGCCAAGGACGCACCACGTTGTTATGGAAACAACATAGGTTTTAAGTCAGAAAAACCATGACCTTGCAACTATAGAATTCATAAATTAGGACAAGTTATTTACTCCTCTGAAACTGTTTCTGTATTAAAAATTGAGTCAATCATATCTACCAGATAGGACTATTAAAAAGATTAAAGGTTCTGGTGTACCTACAATGACTCACATATACATAGGCATATAGAAGTTCCACCAAAAATACTTGTTACCCTCCCTTGGTTTCCTGTAAACAATTAAAAGGCAGAAATTATTTGTCTTCTGAAAGCACTAATGATTGGGTGGGTCCCAAGACAAGACAAACTAAAAATATGTTTAGAATTTGGTGTGTACAAAAGTCAAAATAGACTCTAGAATGTTGTTTAACACCAACAAGTATGACAATGTAGAGAAGTTAGAATGACAGAGACATGGGTCTCAGGCCTACGCGTCCACCAGTGAAATTTGTAACTTTGAGAAGATGGTGCATTTCATAGGCTTTCAGCATTTTCAACCCTAACGTGATAAAATGAAGGTGTTGAGAACAACTTTCCTCTTCCTACAGTGAAAGTTAAAACTTACTTTTTCTTTTTTCTTTTCTTTTCTTTTTGTCAGAAGAAAGTTCTGGAAGATCTGAGTAACTGGAAAAGTAAGATTTCTTTTCTTAAAAAAATGATAGCAGCTTATTTTCCTTTTTGTGCTTCCTCTTTCAATAGGTTTCTTAAGACTCCAATATGAATGAAATGATAACTTTCTTCCCCACCTCACAAATTTCCTTCTTTGCTCTCCGGGGTCTTTAGTTGGGTTCCTAATATTACAAATTGACTAATGCATTTCTTTTCAAAATCCTTTCACAAAGATCACGGCAAAGCTGACATTTTCAAGACAAGTATACAAATTCTATATGTTCTTTCAATTAATTCCTCTCTCTGGTGTTGTTCCCTACAGCTGGCTGTTAATTGGGGGCCAAGTATAAGCTTTTAAGGCACAAACTCCTCCACAGGCCCCTATATGTATATTGAATGAGTCAAAGTATTGGATGGTAATAAGTGCATTTATAAGCATTATTTCTATAGTGAAAAAAAAGGTTAATTTGAAAGTCATTCCTCCATTCAAGAAGAACAATTTTCTCTAGTCTTCTGACTATTTATAGAAAGACCTTTACATGTGCAAACTAATTAATAAATGGGATCAATTTCAAGGTATTTTTTCTGGTTCATCACCACTTAATCATTCAATTTAAAAAACATTTTAAAGGCCAAGTCTAAAATAGATTTGCACCCACGCCCCCAGTGTGAATTTTTCATTCTTTACAACATGCAGTAGGTACTGTATAATGACCTTTTCTCTGTTTGGAACAGGGATTAGAATAATACATTTGACCCTTTACAGTCACCTGGGAGAGATGTTAGTCTCCATGTTCAATAAACTGAAATATGTCTCAAGTGTCCCAAGGTTAAGGCCATGACTTTAAACTATTTAACACAGAGTATCATACTGATTCACTTAGACTCTCAGGCTTTTAAAAAAATTATTGGACTGAATTTTATGTACTTTATCAGAACAATTTCTTCTCTTCATACAATTAAAGCAAATATTTTACATTGCAAATAAAGCAAGTTAACCTAGATGCATTGTGCATTATAATAAAATTTATAGCTGCATAAATAGCAGTGTAAACTTACAGAAAGACTAGTAATTATAGTGCCATTGATGGTCTTTGTTGCTTTAATTCTGAGGCAGCCAGAATGATTAAACTGAATCTTAATCGACTTCTCCATTAAAAATGCTGGCAGAGGAGCTCCTTTAACCTTTCCCATTGATTGAACACAACAATCACCATTCAATTATAATGCAAAAGGACATTTGTTATAATGTAGAAAAGATGCATGAGCCATTTCCTTTTACTCAAGACAATCAATGAGATGACTCCTACTTCTGCAAAGGTGAGAATGCTCTACCTGGGAGTCTGATAAAGTCAAAACCAAACAGAAACCTCCCCACCGTACAGAGGAGCGTACTGACGAAACTAATCTGGAACAGATTCATTAAGAAGAAATGTATTTTCTATTGCTATTTACAATGGCCACATCTATCCTTGATATATTGTTTTGCTTCCTAGTTTTTCAAAGTACTTAAATTACCATGATCAAAGGTTTAATGGTGAATTAATGAGGGTGGTTACTGGGCCTTTTGTATGTGTTCTCAGTGCAGGCTTAACAATACAAATCAAGGCAGTACTGGTAATTGGAATACCAGAATTTTAGACTACGAAGGAGCCTTCGAGATTAACTGATTTACTTAAGGTCAGATGGCTAATTGTCACAAACCCTGCCCTAGGATTCAGGTCAATCAATTACTCATACAACACTTGTTGCATTTGTCACTTCTGAAGTATCCTTCATTTTTAGTTACACTTTTTACTTGATTCTATAATTGTACGGAAAGTTCAAGTAATGTACTTACATCACGTAACCTAAAACATATGACTGACTCTGAAAATATAGTTTGTATATAGTTTCCACATATGTAATAGCGGTACATTAAACATGGCACTAGATTCTTTGCTATTCCTCCCACTGAGCAGTGGAGTATGATTCTCCTCCCCTTGAATCTGGGCCAACTCAGTGACTTGACCAATAGAATGTGGTGGAAGTGACATCTTGAAATTCAGAAGTCCTAAGAAGTATTGCAATTTTTGTCCATGCTTCTTAGAACACTTGTTCTGGGGAAGCTAATTGCCATGTAAGACCTATGACCACCCACAGACCACTAGGTTATATAAGGAAGCTGAAGTCACTATATGGAGACGCTGTAAGGAGAGAAAAGCCCAAACACCCCCTCTGTCTCAGCCATACCACACCAGGAATGAGACATGAGTGAAGAAGGCATCTTGGACATCCCAGGGCCAGCAGACAGGATGTGGAGAACTAAGAAAACCAGTTGACATCCAGAATCAAGGCCTTAAGCATATGGCTTTAGTCAAATTATGACAACTGACCAGGATGGCCTTAATGTTCCTTAACTTGACTGAATTTAGACAGGTTTCTTTCTGACTGAATGCCCCTGACCTCCCTTTTCTTAGACAAATTACTTCAGAAAGCTTGCAGTTGTAAATTCTCTGGTCTGCCCCTTTGAGATGTAGATCTCCCAGCCTTTTGCCAGTTTTACAACCCAGGAATGCCTTTCTCAAGGACCAGGGAGCCATCCTTCCAGAATATAAACATCAAGAATGATACAGCCCCTATCTCCCAGTCTCTTTAGGGAAGGTAATTGCCTAACTTGGCAAATGCAGATGGCTTTATCATATTGACCAACTTCCCCTCTAATGTCCTCCAGTACTTTTACCAGCTCAGCTCAGCATTCAAAATCCCCCCCACCTTCTGTTTCAGTGGAGTTAAGCTTAATTTCTCTTCCCCATTGCAATAATCTTTAATAAAGTCTCCCTTGCCTCTCTGGCACCATTTTTCTTTGACACAGCCAATTCAGTCATTTGTTCCTCCCTATCTGAGACCCTAGTCATCAAGGATCAGGGACTGGTCATTCCTGCAGTGCCCTGCCCTAATTCCAGACCACCAGAATCATGTGCACAATAAAATGGGTGCTGTTTTTATGCCATTAAAGTTTTTTTATATAGTTTGTTGTGGAGCAGTTGATAACTGAAAACTCTCTATAGATAGATAAATGGATGGATGGATGGATAGATAGATAGATACACACACATTTATGATGTGTATAGTTATACATTGTATAGATATAGATAGTTGTATAATATGTAACTATCCCAGTTCAAGATCCTCAATTTCTAGCTGCATTCAGAGGAGGATAGAAGTATGAAGTTCATGTTACTAATTTACTTTGAAGGGTGTACTAGGGCTCAGTGCATTTCGTTACTTAGGAGAACATGCACAACTCTTCACTTTAAGTACTTTGAATATGTGTCTAATCACTAAAACAAAAAGATGACTTTAGTTATAATAATTATTTTGTGTGTACTTAAACACCATTTATATAGCCAGCCCCATATCTCCAGATTACCTCTTTTAAATGTCAGGGTAAATGTACAATGAACAGCAATTAGGATGATTGTAAAAGTAAATAAGTTTAGTCTACTGAAATAATCAAAGAACAGGGAGACATAAGGTGAACAAAAAAACCCCAATCTTTCCTTTGAAAAAGATCCGGATTTGAAATTCCAAATTCAGAGCAACCAAATTTCAAATTTTTGGTTCAAAGGCTAAATCATTTTTTTTAAAGTAAATTTTATTTATTCTGAGAGAGGCAAAGAGAGAGAAAGTGGGGGAGGGACAGAGAGAGAATCCCAAGCAAGCTCAGCATTGTCAGTGCAGAGACCGATGTGGGGCTCCGTCTTCCAGACTGTGAGATCATGATCAGAGACAAAACCAAGAGTTGGAGGCTTAGCCAACTGAGCCATCCAGGAGCCCCTAAATCATTTTTTTTTCAAGTAATAATGAAAGTTTGAAGAAAGATTTAATTTATTAGATTGAAATATTTTATTATATTTCCAAATGAACATGTAAATTTTTGTGAAAAGAAAATATTTTCCTATGGAAGGAAAACCTAGACTATTTCAATATAACAGTTCCAGCCTGATATGGCTAGAATGACCAGTTAATTTTGAGAAACTTGTTACACATGGAGTCAGTTTTAGTATTTATGTTTGTCAACCAAGACTTTTCAGAGGGTATATCCAGAGGTCTCTTTTGTGACTATGTCTATATCTTGCTTTTAATGGGAAAAAAAAGTCATGATCCATAATTTTGAGTATAAGATTAAAGTATTTCTTCTCAAGACCTTTTTGCTGAATCTGCTTGCTTTTTATTGAAAATTATAACATTTCACATATAAATCTCTAAAGTATGGCTTTTATTGGTTTACTTATTTTTCATATACTACATATTTATATTATGCCTAATTAATAATTTTCCGGGCCATAAAAACTGCTGTTTTATTATGTTTTCTGAAAATATGTTGACTATAGAATATATGCGCCCCACATATCACTTTCAGGAAAGCAAGTATCACAAAAAGAATACCTCAAATCTGCTATCATGGTGGACCACAGCTCCAAAATGGTGAGGGATGTGTTTGTAGCAGGAATAGCTTAGCTGGAACACACTGGACAGATTAGGTACTTCATCAGACTCAGGGTGACTTTAGAACCACTCAAGGCAGGCTCTGGGCACAGGGACTTCATGGCAGTCCTGTGTTGAGTGGGAGGTGAACTGATAAATTACTTTCTGTGGGCTGAAAGATTTGCCCCCAAGCTTAGGAAACAGAGCAAGCTTTGTCTGGTGTAATAAGTTCTGATTGTATCATTCATGGAGCAGAAAACTTTGATGGGTGATTGCCCCAAGAATTAAAGCCCTTCCAAAGTCAACCTTCTTGCATCACTTTTCCACTGATAATGTCTGTGAAGATACAGATGGGCCATTTAGTGACAGGGTTGTACCTTTGGCTTCCCACTATTACTTAGTTTTATGATATATCCTAGAGTTTGTACATTCTGGTTATGCTGACTCAACATGTGCCTTTATGCTGATAGAATGACAGTTGTAATAGTGGATGGGATTTAGATTAGGCTTTTAAAAAACCCTTCTGATTATTACATGAAAAGATTGTTTTAAAAATATATTGAAATCTCTTTCTCTGAAGGGTTTTGTCTAGGTTAATTCTTTCCTGAAGGAGTTTAAGCGACTCCGAGATCAAATATTTCATCACTTTGCACAGGCAAATAAAAATAAATTACAGCCAGACAAAAGACAAAGTGTTCCTTAGCCTCCAAGTGGTTAAACTGGTGACCAGGAAACTGGCCTCTGAGTTTCAGAATCTGACTCTTAGCACTTGGTGATAACTTTAAGATAATGTTTTAGAAGGTACTTATGTTTCAAATGTATATTTTTTTTTGTTTTCTCTTTTGGTTAATATTTCCATTTTTCCCTGAATTCACATTTCTTTATATAGCGGTGTAATTTTTGATGTATTAGTTATATTTGAAAGCCATGAAGTCTAGGAGGGTATTAAGTAATTTCATGAATTTACCCATTCACTTATTAAACTAACTCTTGTTATGTCAGAAAGGGCTAGGTCTGAGAAGAGCATTGAATTATCAGTTGAAAGAATGCTGGGTAAAAAAAAAAAAAAAAGGAGAATACACACGGAGAGGAAGAAATAAAAGCCTGTTCTGGAGATCAGGAAGCTTTCTTAGAGAAATGACTTAGGGAGTGAGTAAGAATTCATGAGAATGAAACTTAGGAGTTCTCTAACTGACTTGCTGGATTGGGGGAGAAAGGAGACCCATGGGAGGATGATGAAAGAGAGAAAATCCAAGAAAGCCCTACTTTTAAAAATGAATTAAGAAGATTTGCATATTTTTTGATTCTATAGAAGAGTTTATACACATAGGAACTAAGGGTTTTTTTCTTGAAAGTGTTAGAGAACTTGTCCCTAAGTCCATTAGGGACTGAGCTGTCATAGGGAGACAGAGAAGCAGCAGTGTTGACACTCCAATCACCCATGGCATTCTGGGTGAGCACCAGAAATGTATCAGAATCAGAGCTGACTTTATTTGATTAAGGAAGCTCTGCTCAGCCCTGGCACGATCAGGAACTGGGGTATGAAATAGGATATGGAGGAAAATTAGCTGGGATCCCCCCCACCCCCGCTGGCCCTGCCAGCCCAGTGTTGGGTGTGGAGGGGGTCCAGCCCTTTTCCTGGCTTGATCAGATGCCTGAAATTCTACCCCTGTGTTTGCAACTGTAGAAAAGGCAAATCATCAGCAGGGCTTCTATCTTTGTTCATGACTGCAAACATCTACCCCTCCCTGGCATGATGGCAATAGAAAGCTGGATTCTAAGCCTTGCCCTTGGTTGGGCTTGGTTGCCTCCACCATTCTGGGCCAAGTTTTTCCTTCAGAGGCTAGTCCTCCATAGGTCAGTTTTGGACAGCTAAACCTGAACTCCCAGTATTAACTGAAAAAGAGTTCTGAGGTATAACATGCTGTATTATGTTAAAGAGGGATTTTATTACATGATTGTACAAAGCTCTGATATGCTAATAGGAGGAGTTGTTTTTAAGAGAGCAGAACAATAAGAACAGTTGTCCAAATTCCCTTGAACCCTGAATATATACCCTCTTTTGTGTTAATCTCTTGGAATTAGTGTTACTTAGATATGTTTTGGGAAATGCCACTTTTTATCTACAAGATCTTGGTATTTATATTTGTATTTAAGGTTATACTAAACTCTTAGCCATTGAAACATGTGCCTTCTATGTCCCATTTAGATTTATGCCTTGAACTCTACTTTTTATGATACTACCTTTATGATTTCTACTTTCTTTTTTTGAGGGTTTGCCTGATTTAATTGGTGTATGCTTTTTTCTTCGAGTCACTTGTCATTAGATAACATCTCACAGTGGATATTAAGTTTTCAATGTGACAGACTTTTTCAATTGTTTTAACTTTTTTATTGAGATAATTGTAAATTCACAAGCAATTTAAAAAAAATTTTTTAATGTTTATTTATTTTTGAGACAGAGACAGAGCATGAACGTGGGAGGGTCCGAGAGAGAGGGAGACATGGAATCCGAAGCAGACTCCAGGCTCTGAGCTGTCAGCACAGAGCCCAAAGTGGAGCTCGAACTCATTAACTGTGAGATCATAAGATGAGCTGAAGTCTGACACTTAACCGACTGAGCCACCCAGGCGTCCCACAAGCAATTTTAAGAAAGATCTCCTGTGTATACCTTTATCCAGTTTCCCCCAATAGTAACACCTGGCAAAATTATAACACAATATCACACTAGGATGTTGACTGATACAGTCAAGATACAGAACATTTCCATCACCACAAGGATCTCTTATGTTGCCCTTTATGGCCACAACCACATCCTGTCTTCCTTACACCCTCCTTTACCCCTGGCAACCACTAAACTCTTCTCCATTTAAAAAAATTTTCATTTCAATGATTTTTTAAAAAAGGAAGCATACATTATATAAACTTTTTGAATTGGTTATGTTTCCTTCAACAGAAGTTACCAGAGGTGGCCAAGGTCATTGCATGTGTCAGCAATTTGTTACTTGTATTGCTGAGTGCTATTCTGCCCTGGGAATATACCCATGTTTGTTTAACCATTAACTCATTGAAGGACATCTCAGTTGTTTCCAGTTCTTGGTTATTATGAATAAAGCTGCAGTAATCATTTGTATATAGGGTTGTGGGAACACAAGTCTTCATTTCTGTGGATAAATGTCCAGGAGTGTAATTGCTGGGTTGTATGGCAATTGCATAATTTATTTATTATTATTATTATTATTAATGTTTATTCATTTTTTTGAGAACAAGAGAGACTGGGTGTGAGTGGGGTAGGGGCAGAGAGAGAGGGAGACACAGAATCCAAAGCAGACTCCAGACTCTGAGCTGTCAGCACAGAGCCTGACATGAGGCTTGAACCCGCAAACCATGAGATCATGACCTGAGCCAAAATCGGACGCTTAACCGACTGAGCCACCAGGCACCCCTGCATAATTTATTTTTTAACAAAATTAATAAAAAACAACAAAAAAACACAAAATTCTTTTCCAGGGAAGATGTACCATTTTACATTCTCATCAGCAATGTGTGAGTAACTAGTTTCCTTGTATCTTCACCAGCTTTTGGTGTTATTACTATTTCCTATTCCTATTCCTACCATTCTGATAGATGTTTAGTGGTATCTCATTGCAGTTTTAATTTTCATTTCTTTAATGGCTAATGATGCTGAACATACTTTCATGTGCTTACTTGCCATGTACATATCTTCAAAGAAATGTCTATTATGCCTTTTGCCCACCTTCTAATTGGATTGTTTTTATTTTTTTCCTATTGAGCTTGAGAGTTCTATACATATTCTAGACACTAGTCTTTTGTCCCATCTGTGATCTACAGATATTTTCTTCCACCCTGGAACTAAACTGTCTTTTTATAGAGTAAGTATTTTCAATATTGATGAAGTCAAATGTATCAGTTTTTCTTTTAATGGATTATGATTTTGGTGTTAAGTATAAGAATGCTTTGTCTAGCCCTAGAGCCCCAACTTTTCTCCAAATTGTTTTCCTAAAAGTTGTATAGTAGTATATTTTAGATTGAAGTCTAAGATCCATTTTGCGCTAGGTCTGAGACTTAGGTCAAAATTTTTTGCTTGTTTGTTTTCTTTTATTTTGTTGTTGTTGTTTCTGTCTAAGGATGTGCTTCAGCACCATTTGTTGAAAACTTTATTGATTTTTGTACCTTTGCCAAAAATCTGTTTGCATCATCTTTTAGAAATTCTATATTTAGGGGCACCTGGGTGGTTCAGTCAGTTAAGTGTCCAACTCTTGGTTTTGGCTCTGGTCATGATCTCGTAGTTTTGTGAGTTTGAGCATCACTTCAAGCTCGGCGCTGGCAGTGTGGAGCCTGCTTGGGATCCTTTCTCTCTCCCTCTCTCTGTGCCCCACCCACACTACTGCTGCCTCTATCTCTCTCAAAATAAATAAATAAACTTAAAAAAAGAAAGAAAAAGAAATTTGAGATGATTCAACCTGGAGTGCTTTCAGAAATTCCTTGAAATTCCTTTCACCTTTTGGTAGACTGAAATAATCCTCCCTGTACTAGCACCCTTTGCAATGCAACTTTCTAGTGCCTTTACACTCAGACTCTGGGCAAGGCTATGCCAGCTGCTTTGGACAAAAGAACAGGGCATAAATAAACGTGTTAGTTCTGAACCTAGGTGCAAAAGCCCTTGTGTATTTCTGCTTCTCTTGGATTCTGCAGTCATCATAAAAGCATGTTCTGGCTAGCCTAAGGATCATAAAAACATGGAGCAGAGTTCAACTACCCAAACCCCTGAGTGGAGGCCAGCATAAGCCAGCAGCCAGTAGCCAGTGGGTCCCCAAAGAGTTGATCAAGCCCAGCAGAGCTCAAGGGGGCTACTAAACTCCCATTTATTCCCAAACACATGACAGCAGCTCTGATTTTCATATATCACCGAGGTTCTAAAGTTGTTTGTTATTAAATATTATTGTGGCAACTGATAATTGACACATCACTTAGATGGCTTGGGCTGCTGTAACAAAATACCACAGGCTGGGTTGCTAACGAACCACACAAATGTATTTTTCACAAGTTCTGGAGATTGGAAGTCTGAGACCAGGGTGCTAACATGGTTGGATTCTGGGTTGCAGACTGCCTACTTCTCATTTTATCTTCACATGGTAGAAGGGACAAGCTAGGTCTCTGTGTCTGTTTTATAGAACACTACTCCCAAATGTGATGGCAGAGTCCAGTTACCTCCTAAACGCCCCACCTTCTATTATCATCATCTTGAGAAGGTGGAATTTCAACATACGACCTTTGGGAGACACAAACATAGTAGTCCTGTTCCTTTATTTCCAGTAATGAACCAAATTTATCCTTTGTACAGAATTTATTTGATTATTTCAATTGGTGGAGTTTGAAACCTGTGTTTGAATTTTCATGTCACCTATAAGTAACAATGTACTTTTTTTTTTTGGAATTCTCACACTATGCCTGTAAACACACATCTCTGGATACATACTTTTTTTTCTATACGTATCCTGAAAAAAATATATTATTTTTTATTTAATGGGTGGATAGCTCTCCTGTTGTTTGTGCAGTTATCCACAGGTTATCAGTTAAGCTTGTTATAGCCTTTCTTGTGATCCCTGAATGGATAAAGTTTCCCTTTCTGAATCTACAAAAATGAAGGTCATATGACAAATCCCATGTCAGTAAAATGAGGGAAAAAAATATAAAATATGTTCTATATCGGGTATTTTTAAGTGTGTAATATAACTTAAGGGTAAAATGAAATGGGACATAAAGAATCCAATATAGCACCATGATTTTCCAAAAGATCGAATATCATATATTTGTATAGAAACAATACAAATCTGTGAAGGATTTTTTTTAGCTGTTTAAGAAATATCTGCATGTGACATGCAAATTCGCAGGTAGCTTTCTTCTTTAGAGTTTTGAAACTTCTAATACTCTTCCTTTTTGCCTTTGGGTTCAGTAGATTAAAAGGCACTTGGTCATTAAATAAACTTTGAAGATAGTGATGTGCAGATTTGACTTTGGGGTACAAATAGACAGGAGCAATTTGCAACCCGGGAAGGTGGTAGTATGGGAGAGTAATATTTGAACAAGAATTGACTGAGGAGGAATTTTCTGCTTCAGACAGGCATCAATAGCAGATGGTGAGGCCTACTGGGAAATAAGTCTAAGTTCTGGGAAAGGAAATACTGTATTGTGGCAAATAGAAGATCTGACGCAGCAGAAATGTCTCGCAGGAAAGTGAGGTGAAATTGCCCATTAATGTTTTATAAACACTTTTTTATAGAAGAGATAAAATTAATCGAAAAAGAAGAGGTATTTTGGATAGCAAGATTTGTGCAGAAATATTGCAGGATCCGCTGGTAGTACTTGGGTATCTCTCTAGACTGTAACGTGTGCAAGTTTACAACAAAACTTTCTAAGTGTATTTTTTGAAGTTTAAGGTGTTTGGATACAACGTTGAATAAAATATGTGAATATTACGTTGAGGAAAAAAGACAACAGACTCTTAAAGGAGTAGTAATGGAAGTTTATTTCTTTCTAAATTATGCTGTTTAAAATGTTTACTATAGGGGCGCCTGGGTGGCGCAGTCGGTTAAGCGTCCGACTTCAGCCAGGTCACGATCTCGCGGTCCGTGAGTTCGAGCCCCACGTCGGGCTCTGGGCTGATGGCTCAGAGCCTGGAGCCTGTTTCCGATTCTGTGTCTCCCTCTCTCTCTGCCCCTCCCCCGTTCATGCTCTGTCTCTCTCTGTCCCAAAAATAAATAAACGTTGAAAAAAATTTTTTTTTTTTTAAAATAAAAATAAAATGTTTACTATTACATGTCAAAGTTTCACTGTTACTATATGAAAATAAACTTGTTGAGTATCACTATTTTAATGCACATTAAAATTTATTTAAAAAGAAGGGGTGCTTGGGTGGCTCAGTTGGTTAAGTGTCCAACTCCATTTCGGCTGAGGTCATGATCTCACGGTTTGTGGGTTCGAGCCCCATGTTGGGCTCTGTGCTCACAATGTGGAGCCTGCTTGGGATTCTCTGTCTCTCTCTCTCTCTCTCTCTACCTTATCTTCTCTCTCCCAAAAATAAATAAATGTTGTAAAAAAATAAATTAATTTAATTTAAAAATAAGATTAAAATATACTAATCAATTTTGTTTTCACTGAGAACCTAAAAATCCAAGTACCATTTTATAGTCACACAGACATACAAACACATATACACACACAAATATGCACACGCACACAATTCCATCATATAACTATTTTACTTAATTTTTGAACATATTCAGGAGAAAGTTTTCTATAATTTTATTTCAAAAATTTGGTGAGTACTTATTAAGTATTTTAGGACATAAAAGCTAGCTGGGACCAATGTACTGAAATATGTATGATTGGTTAGCATTATTTTTTTGAAGGCTTGAGTAGAATATTTGGTTTAAATACATAAAAGTAAATTAAATATTTTAAAAAATCTGGTAGAATGTTTCAAATATCTAATATATGACTGAAGTTATAATCCAATAAATATTTCTCTTTATGATCAAACACCTATTTTGTATAAAATGGATTTTCTGTGAGGTCAATATATCATGTTGAC
The DNA here is from genome assembly GCF_018350155.1 of Leopardus geoffroyi. Taxonomy (NCBI): domain Eukaryota; kingdom Metazoa; phylum Chordata; class Mammalia; order Carnivora; family Felidae; genus Leopardus; species Leopardus geoffroyi. The sequence continues at coordinate 46,886,288 of NC_059326.1, forward strand.
TTAAACATGAGATATACAGGAAATATGAATGATACAGAAAAGCTTGACAAATAAAAATCTACATACAAAATTAATATAATTAAATAGTTATAGGCTGAATTTTGTCCCCCAAATTCATATGTTGAATCCTGAACCCCAGTACATCAGAATATAACTGTATTTAGATAGATGACGTCTTCAAAAAGGTAATTAAGGTTCAGGGCACCTGGGTGGCGCAGTCGGCTAAGCGTCCGACTTCAGCCAGGTCACGATCTCGCGGCCCGTGAGTTCGAGCCCCGCATCGGGCTCTGGGCTGATGGCTCAGAGCCTGGAGCCTGTTTCCGATTCTGTGTCTCCCTCTCTCTCTGCCCCTCCCCCGTTCATGCTCTGTCTCTCTCTGTCCCAAAAATAAATAAACGTTGGAAAAAAAAATTAAAAAAAAAAAAAAAGGTAATTAAGGTTAAATGAGGCCAATGAAGGTGAGCCTTAATCGATTATGACTGCTGTCCCTATAGGAAGAGAAGATTAGGACACAGAAGGTTAATCATGTGAAGCTCAGGAAAAGATGTCTTCCTACAAGCCAAGGAGAGAGGCCTTGGAAGAAACCAACCCTGCAGACACTTTTATTTTGGACTTCTAGTCTCCAGAAGTTGTTTAAACCACCCAGTCTGTGGTACTTTGTTATGACAGTCACAGCAAACCAATACAAATGCCATAGGAAAAAATATAACTATTTTAGTATAAGGTTGCCAAGTTTTGTTACTGTCATAATAATGACATTACGGTGTCATAATTATGAGGTGACAATATATTATAATATATTGTCATGACATTTTAGAAAAAGCTATGTTTCCCTTAATATAATTTTCAACATTGTTATGCATGGGACACAACCACTCCTGCTATGAAATTTCTCTACATTCTATATAGAATGTAAACTCTCCCTCTTACAATCCCTTCTTCCCACCCAGACCCACTCACTTCCCTCTATGTAGCAGCAGGGATGGCTTATTATCAAAAACGTATCATACAGGGGGAACCTGGGTGGCTCAGTCGGTTGAGCGTCCAACTTCGGCTCAGGTCATGATCTCACAGTTTGTGGGTTCAAGCCCTGCGTTGGGCTCTGTGTTGACAGCTCAGAGCCTGGAGCCTGCTGCAGATTCTGTGTTTCCCTCTTTCTCTCTCTGCCCTTCCCCCAATTGGTGCTTGAAAATAAATAAATAAACATTAAAAAAAAGGTATCATATAGGAAGTCTAAACTAAAGCAAGTGCATGACTTTGATAGACTTAAAAATCTTTCCATGTTTCCTATAACTCCCTTGGAGGGAATTTCTCTTTTCTTAATGAGCCAATTGTTTTCATTAACCACTAATTACTTTTTCTAAGCATAGGGGTATATGTGACAAAGATGATGAAATTACATGGGAAAATATTTTACTGATAATTGGGAAATGTTATACCAGCCAAAAATAGCAAGCATCCAGGAGATTATTACTTTAAGTTCATGGAAAAATTAAAGCATTAGTCTTGATGTATCATGATTATACCATGAAGACTAAAGATACATTTTAATTACATTATTTTAAAAGCAAGTCACCAAACACTATTGTGTAATACTTCTACTAAAACATAACCCAAATTTCAGTGATACAAAGACTTAGTAGGAATATATTTACCACATTATATTTGTCAAGCATCAGGGTCTCCCTATAGTAATTCCCTTAGCCAGTACATATTGAGACTGTTGACTACCATCTCCTCCGCCATGTACAAACGGATTTTGTAGTATGTATCTAAGCCTTATTTGACAGTATGATTTAAATGGCACTCCAAACTCTTTCCAAGTTTTAGATAGACTAGGAAATCTGGAAGCTAGGATTTGGCTGAATTTTCCACCTTTTAGAAAACTTTTTCGCCTAAGAGGTGATCAGAGTTATAAAATTTCTGGCTGTAGGCATTTAGGAAGTTCAGGATGCTGATGACTGTGCTCTGGAATCGTTCGCATAGACACAGAAGACATGTAAATTGTAGACCACTTGAAGAGTCAGCACAATGGCAAAGGCTTAAAAATAACCTGAAGATAGATCTACCTGCACTAGGGAAACCCAATAGCAGTCAAAGATCTTCATGGATGATTCAAAGCTAAAATGTCTCTCAGGTTCTGCTCTTTCAGCTGTATATTGTCACACCAACAGACTAATAAAAGTGGATAAGAAAAACAATTGTTTACTTGCAAAACGAGAAGACTGAAAGCTGCATTCCTTTCCACATCTTCAAGTTTTAGCCCAAATCAGGTGTCGGTTTAGTCGTTACATTTTTATGTTGTTTTTAAGAACTCATATTATGTCAAAGCATTTTGAAGTGAATTAAGAAACTAAATTTGTGAATATTCTAAAAATAGCATTTGAAAAAAGAAAACCAGAAGGAAAATTTAAAAAGAGGGGAGAAACTGTTGCTCGTGTAGAATCCAATAGGTCTGCAAGAAGCAAACTGTTGTTAAATTTTTTAAAAATTTATTTATCAATCCTGAGAGAAAGAGAGAGAGAGAGAGAGGGAGAGAGGGAGGGGAGGGGCAGAGAGAGAGAGGGAGACAGAGAATCCCAAGCAAGGGCTTGAATCCACGAAACTATGAGATCATGTCCTGAGCCACAAGCAAGAATCAGATGCTTAACTGACTGAACTACCCAGTGCACTACAGAAGCAAACTGTTGATTAAAAAGTGCCATCTATTCTGGGGTGCCTGGGTGGCTCAGTCGGTTAAGCATCCGGCTTCGGCTCAGGTCATGATCTCCCGGTTCGTGAGTTCAAACCCCATGTCCAGCTCTGTGCTGACAGCCCAGAACCTGGAGCTTGCTTCAGATTCTGTGTCTTCTCCTCTCTCTGCCCCTCCCCTGCTCATGCTCTGTTTCTATCTCTCAAGAATAATAAATAAACTAAAAAAATTTTTTTTTAAAGTGCCATCTATTCAGTTGGAGAAAAACATTATATAATTCAATTGGTTGGTCTCATGTAGAGAGGACTGACAGTTCATTACTGAATCAAAACTCATTGCTTTAGTTCTCAGTCCATATGCATAGAGGCAAGATAACGTCATTGTTGAGAGTATGGTTATGTTGATTGGTTATGTTGATTCAAATCCTAACACTTGCTGGCTGGCTATCCCTAGAAATTCAGCCTCAGACCTGGTTTCCTTATCTGATAAAGGAGAAACTAACAATACTTCCTCACAGATATGTTGGATAATAAGATAATCAATGCATGTAAATGTCCTTCACAGATGGCCTGGTATAAGTAAATGCTTAATAAGTGACCACCGTTATTATTTACATTCACCATAAACAATCAAATCAATTTTCAATTCATACCTAAAGAAAATACAAAACTCTGAATATAAAAAAAGAGTGAAAAATATATACACTTCTGATACATATTCAGCACTAAAAAATTGCTTTAACAGACTTAGAATTTTTCATGGCCTCATAATGACAAAATATCTTAATGAAATGCTTAGATTAGGATTTAAGGAAGTCATTTCATACCAGGCAAAGCATTCTAAAGGGACAGAAAGATCTACCATTTTACTGTTCTGGGAAGAAATGATTTCTACGTCTGATTAGATAGATTATTATCCAGTTTATAAATTGTTTTATAATCTAAATACTACCTAAATCTTTGAATTTTCAATTTTAGTGATTAACATTTTATTCTAGAATTAATAATTACTTCGTTTTCAAATTTTCTGTTCTCCTCCCGCTGGCTCTGTGCTGTTTCTATGGACATTATTAGCTCATGATTTTTACTCCCTGTTTCCAAAGTATTTGAAATACATAAGACACAACAGAAAGAAAGAAAGAAAGAAAGAAAGAAAGAAAGAAAGAAAGAAAGAAAGAAAGAAAGAGGGAGGAAGGAAGGAACGGAGGGAGGGAGGAAGAAATTCAGAGTTCTTTTTTCTAATCAGCATACCAACTCTCAGTACACCCAGCCTGTTTTTTTTTGTGTCTTAAAGGATATTTAGTGGTTTTTAAAAAGCACTGGGAGTACTGCTCAATGTTCTTCACTCTAACAAAAATTCAGGACAGCTGTGGAAGCTGAGATCCCAGGGTGATGAGGTAAGATTCCAGGTGCTGTCTTTGGCTGCCAGTTCTGTAAAACAATATTGTACTAAAATAAATAAATAGATAGATAAATAAACACTGCTTTTTTAATTACCAAGCAGGCAGGTTTGGGTAAGAGGTGTGCCAAGCCACATGTGTATGCTCACGCAACGCAGCTTTTCCGTTGCTAACTTGTGTCCATTGGTGTGACAAGTGCCAGGAAAACGGACGGCCAAGCTATCTCAGACACAACTGTAGCAAGACAATCTGAAGAAGTGTAGGCAGTGCTGTTTTGTCTTTTTTCTTTCCCTGATTGTCCTTCAAGACGATTAAGAGCAATTTGTGAGTGAAAAAAGTTTTAAAAAGGTGTTTAAAACTAATTTCTTGGAAATATTCATTACAGTCAACTTTTATTTCATCCCTTCTTGGTTTACCAAAACAACTTGGCATTTCGAATACAAGGGCCCATCCTTTCTCACAGAGTCCATTCCATTCTGTGAGTGAATCAACTTGCATTTATGTTATATGTGAATGATTTGGGGGAATCTTCAATATAAAAAGAATAGGAAAATTGAGGATGTTCATATCCAAAGATGAGGTAGTCAAAGTCATGTGTGAGGGAAGTGCATCCTTGATTTTTTTGTGGCTTCAAGCAAAATTCTAGAAATTTCTCAGGATCCTATAGGGAGCAAGACTAAAGATCAATTCATGATGTAAAGGAATGCTGAGTGGAGGACCCGCTTTTAGCTGGATAAACATAAGTTTATTACAGGAAATGATAGATCAACTTTCTCCAGAAGCAATTAATTATCTGCAAGCATGGACAGAAAAACAGTGTCACAAACAGGGCAGATGCCAGTGTAAAAGCTAAGGGAGCAAGGGCATCATGGAAGAAGGTTAAGCTCTTTGTAAGGGATTGGCCATGAGTCTGTAAAGGGAAGGAAAGCAATAGTGTGTGGGGAGCTGGGTAATGATCTCTAAGTTTCTAGGGAGTGGGTGAGAGGGCTTGAAATCAGGAAAACACAAGCATATTTGTTGTTTTAATGCAGGGCTTGGAAAATTCAAAGGAGGGGTTATTTAAAACATAAGATTTTGGAAATGATTCTGAACTACTACAATAACGTCAAGACTTCATCCTTGCCTAGTGCTACCTTGCTTGCTACCGTAGGATAGAAGTAAGAGAAGCTGAGGTTAAGAATGGGAAGGAAGAATGAGGCCGAGAGGTCTATGTGTATATTGAAGATGCTGTTAGGGGAAAAGGTGTAGAGAAAGATCGTAATCCAAGACTTGTGACAATGGAATACATGGGAGGCTCATCCCTGATCCTTGTACGTAACTACAATAAGGGCCAGGAAATAACATTAGAAATGGATCATGTGAATTTAAAAGAGTGCTAGAAAAACAATAGAGACTAGCTCCAAGACATTTTCCTCCCACTTCCTGTGGTACTGCCCTCTGTCCCATCAGCCTGAGATTCTTGACTTCAGAATTGCTTCTTTAAATTAGAGGGCATATGCGAAAACATTCTCATGAAAAGGAATCAAAAATGACCTATGTTGTTTGACAAGATAGAGTAACGTATTTAGATTGGCTTCTACCTGTCTCAAGCTAACTCTCAGATTAGCTAATTTTCAATTTGGGAAATTTGGAGGTCCTAGATCCAAAGGGATGAGATATCAGGGTTTGGGTGGAAGGGATATAAAAATGAGAGCAAAAAAAGCTTGGGAGTATCTGTATTAGTTTCCTCAGGCTGCAGTTACCAGAGGACCACAAAGTGGCTGACATAAAATGGCAGAAAATGTGTTCTCTCACAGTTCTGGAGACTGGATGTCCAAAATCAAGGTGTCAGCAGGGCATGGTTCCTCTGAGCCTCTGAACAGGATCTTCCCTTGCCTCTCTTCTCGCTTCCAGTGGTTGCTGTCAATCGTGTGTTCCTATGGTGGCTCCAATCTCTACCTCTGGCATCATGTGGCATTCTCCCCCCACCCCCGCCATATCTCTATGTCTGAATCCAAACTTTCCTTCTTATAAGGACACCAGTCGTATTGTATTAAAGGCTCCTTCTATTCCAGCATGACCTGTGATATTATGATTTATAATAAGAAATATATCGTTGGTCTTTGACAAATTTCTGGCAGAGCTCCTTACACCCTTAGAATTCCCTGCAATGAGAGAAAAGTGTCTCTTGTTATGTTAATGAGGTGACCCTTGGATACACCTAAGAATGGGAGCTGTGTCTGGCACATAGAAAATGTTGAAAATATATTAACTATCTATATTTTTAAAATTTAATTTACAGAGCACCTCGTTTTTTAAATGAAAATTTTGAATTATATTAAGTATAACTACAAAGAATATAACTAAATGACTGAATTCTATTTCAATTTAAGTCTTAAGTAACTTTAAGGTAGCTTTTCCTAAAATAGTTTGTTTTCTTTACAGAAGATGACTTTTTGCATAAGTTTAAAAGCAATTTATTACTTAGCTTTGACATCAGAAACTAAAATACGGCATTTATTAAAATATACTTGTTGGGGCGCCTGGGTGGCTCAGTTGGTTAAGCGTCTGGCTTCAGCTCAGGTCATGATCTTTCAGTTTGTGGGTTCGAGCCCCGCATCCAGCTCTGTGCTGACAGCTCAGAACCTGGAGCTTGCTTAGGATTCTGTGTCTCCCTCTCTCTCTCCCCCCTTCCCCTGCTCATGCTCTCTTTCTATCTTTCAAGAATAAATAAACTTTAAAAAAAAATAAATAAATAAATATATTTATATATGTATATACTTGTAAATTAACTTTTTCTGTACTTAAAGAAACCTGTGTTTTGTGTGTCTATTATCGTAAGTAATGCGAGTGATCAAAATAGTAGTAATTAGATAATATTGATCACTTACTAAGTGCCATTGTACCAAGTGCTTTATATACATTTTCTCATTTAATCTGTAAAACAGTCCCATTGTAGTATGTAGGTAATAATATTAATTCTTTTTTTTCTTAAATGAGGTCTGTGAAGCACAGAGTAGTCATGATAATTTACATAGGGTCACACAGCTAGCAAACGGTTTAGTGAGCACACAAACCAGTTTTATGTGATAGTAAAATTTGGGTCCGTAGCCTCTTTGCTGCAAAATCAGTTTCTGTGCCCCATTTTAATACACGGAAATTTTTAAAAAGGTGAAACACAATTGTTTATAAGTATGGTTTTTGGGTAGTTTTAAAATCAGCTAATCAGAGGACTAAAATATGCTTTGCGAGCATAATTTATTTATTTCTAGTATCTCTAGAGATGGCCTTAAATGAAATTATCAGTTCCTCAGTAAGGATTGCTCATTTTAGGAAAAAATGCTTTTCCTTCAGAAACATTTCAAGAACAGTAAATAGCAACGCCAAAATCTGTTTCTGTTATTATCTTACAAAGTTAAGCCTTGGTCTAGAAAATTTTCAAAGTCAAAAGGCCAAAAATATTACTTTCTTGTTTTCACGTACAGCGTTTTCATCATCCCAACAAACCACAAAACAGCATCCTGGAACCCCACCTTCAGCAGACCTTGGTCACCTCTTCTCTCCCATGGATTTGTTTAGAATGGCTTTCTACTTCTGTCTCTAAGCACATGCTGATTAAAATGTTTTAATTAAAAGTATGACTACTACAGAAAAATTATTGAGCAATTCTTCAGGATGAAAATGCTTAGTGTTGGAAGCCTAATTCCACCGTTCATGTTTATACTGAGCAATATTTTCTAAAAGGTTCACCTTTGTGTTGTGTAATATTGGATTTAGTCCCAACAGCTAGAAGGTATTGTTTTTAAAACAAGGCCAAGCAAGCAGAAAAGTTTGTAGGATGATACAGATTTGATTAGCTCCTAAACAAAACAAGTTCAGCCAGGTTGGTCTGTGCAGTTATTCTAAACTGAATCCCATAACTTTCCTCCGCAGCCATTGTTCTGAGAGCGGGCTTTTGTTATGTTCTACAACCATTTTTAAAAGGAAGAGGCGACATGATCGCATGGGTCAGAGTGTGTGGCAGCCTGCACACAGAAACAATGGACAGGCGCTGGGATGGGAGCCAAGTCACTCAGAATTGTAATACAGCATGTGAGAGATGAAAAGGAGTTTCACTAAGAAGCCAGTATGACCATTACTTACGAATGGGCTCTTGTTTCCTACTTGATGAAAACTCCCCACAAAGTAGAAAACCTCAGCGCTCTCTTTTGACAGGATTCTCTTCATTGCTTGGTGCAGCATTCCCTCTAGCAGCTGTTGGAGATGCAAAACCCCAGAAGGACCATCTTGGTCCAACCTGGGGAATTAATTAATGTTGATGATCCTAATCAGGGAGCAGGCTTTAACCCAGCCAGGCATCCACATGAGTTACAGAGTGGCTCATTTGAAACCTGTCTCATTTTTTCACAGAAGCAGAGGTATAGAAGATTAATTTAGTCCAGGGCTTCTCCAAAATTAATATGTATGTGAATAACCTGGGGACTGTGCTCAAAGTCAGATTCTGATCAGTAGGTCTGTGATGAGGCCTGAGATTCGGAATTTCTATCAAACTGCTAGGTGACGTTGATGCTGTTGGTCAATGGACCCAACATGGCTCTAAGTCTCTCCTTATCATTTTAAGGCAAGGCCACAACCTTGCCACACTGGCCGAATGAAAACTGCCCTGATTTAAAGGATATCATTTATAGACTGGACATTTTTCACTAACAATTTGATTTAAATTCAACAAACATTTAATGAAAATTAAATTCTTTCTTAAAGTTAAATTCAATCTTCCATGAAACAGCTTATACCCATTTTCCCTGCTTTCCACCTAATGGCTTCTTATTCTCTAGTATGGCTGACTTTGTCTTCTATAATAACAACCTGTTCCTAGTTTGTAGTCCTGTTGAGTCCTGGAGGCCACACTTCTGTGTGGCAGAGAAGCTTCTTTTGCTTTGGACATTCTCTGCTATGTTCAAGAATTACCTTAAAAAATTGTGAAAGTCTGCTCTGCTTCCAAGATCCCCATAAGCAAGTACAATTTTCACCAAACCCAGAGGAAGATAAGATTTGCTCTGTAAAACAGAGTTTCTCAACATCCAGGAACAGAAGTACCCAAGGAGCTTAATCCAAACACCAGGGGCACCTGGGTGCCTGGGTGGCTCAGTTCGGTTAAATGTCTGACTTCAGCTAATGTCATGATCTCGCAGTACGTGAGTTCGAGCCCCATGCCAAGCTCTGTGCTGACAGCTCAGAGCCTGAAGCCTGCTTCAGATTCTGTTTCTCCCTCTCTCTCTGCCCTTGCCCCACTCACGTTCTGTCTCTCAAAAATGAATAAACATTAAAAAAAGTCAAACACCACACCCACACACACACCCACACTCACACACACACACACACAACCTTTGCTCCTGCATCTGTCACCAGATTCTGATGGACAACTGGCTTTTCTCCACTCTTCACCCTCTCTCAATGTACCCTCATTAAGAACTACAGTTTTACAGTCTATTCATTCAGGCTTCCGTCCTGTGTAGTGGGATGAATGGTGGCCCCCAAAAGATATGTTTGCTGGAAACCTGTGAATGTGACCTGATTAGGAAAAGGGTCTTTGTGGGTGCACCTGGGTGACTCAGTAGGTTAAGCGTCATACTCTTGGTATCGGCTCAGGTTGTGATCTTGCGATTTTGTCAGTTTGAGCCCCATGTTGGGCTCCGTGCTGACAGTGTGGAGCCTACTTGGGATCCTCTCGGTCTCCCTCTTTTTCTGCCCCTCTCCCGCTTGTGCTGTCTCTATCTGTCTCAGAAATAAGTAAATAAACTAAAAAAGAAAAAAAAAGCGTCTTTATAATTGTGGTTATAATTAAGTTAGACATCAAAATGGGATGCTTTTAGATTATTTGGGTGGGACCGAAATCTAACAGGTTTCTTTATAAGAGATAGAAAAGACAACACAGACACAGAGGAGAAGGTCTTGAATAGATGGAGGCAGAGACAGAAGTGGTACAGTCACAAGGAATGCCAAGAGCCAGCAGAAGCTACAAAAGGCAGGGAAAGATTGTTCCCTAGAGCCTGCAGAGGAAGCGTCGTGCTGCTGACACCTTGATTTCAGACGTTGTGAGAGAATAAACTTGTGTTGCTACAAGCCACCCAGTTTGTGGTCATTTATCATGGCTGCTTTAGGAAACGAATACAACCAATAAGCTTCTGCCCATACTTGAGACACAGCTTTGTTATTTTCTTTTAGCCAAATTATAGTATTTTATGATTGTAGCTTAAAAAGACTGAAAGTCACCTAGAAACATAGCTTCTTTGTCTCTCCAGGACACTAGAAAGGCTGTTGAAACACTTCTACTCATTGCTCTCAGGAATACCAAATGACAGTGGAGGAGGCCAAATTCAGATACCCTTGAATGTGATGTTAAGTATCCTTCACAAATGCAGTCTAATGGAGTAGACAGATGCTAATAAAAATAATTCAGATAAATGTATAATTAAGGTTGCGTTAGGGGCCTGAAGAATGGCTCCACACTCTTGTGAAAGTAAAAGGTACTTCAGAGATATCTGGGATGGGAGTCAGAAAAGACACTCCAGGAAAAGTGACAATTGAGCTGAATGTGTTAATTGATAAAGGAAGGGGAGCAGGAGGAAAACATTCCTGTGGGAGAAAAAGCTTGGACAGTGGCCCTATGGCAGAAGGGAACCTGTCACGTATGAGGAATGAAAAGAAAGGCATTGTGGGTGACACAAATAAAGAAAGCAAGGCGGGGGCACCTGTGTGGCTCAGTTGGTTAAGCGACTGACTCTTGATTTCAGCTCAGGTCATGAGCTTACGATTTGTGAGATCGAGCCCCTCATCCAGCTCTGTGCTGACACCGCGGAGCCTGCTTGGGATTCTCTCTCTCTCGGTCTGTCTCTGCCTCTCCCCTGCTTATGCACACACGGACTTACTCTCATGCTCTCTCTCTCTTTCAAAATGAGTTTTTAAAAAGGAAGCAAGAGGGGCAGTGCTGTTGGATGATGTTGGCAATTGGTGGCAGCACGTGCTAAAAACTTGAATGCTCAGTGAAAAAGCGATGGAAAGACCTTGCAAGGGTCATGTGAGTTAAGGGGTGTAGGTGGTGGTTGTCAGAGGGGTGAGGATGATGTGAATGGCATTGTAGTTTCACAGACCACTCTGACTCTCCTGTAAAGAGAAGTTTAGAGAAGGACAAACATGAAAATGAGAGGATTATTTGGCCAGCTAATTCATTAATCCAGGTGCGAGATGACCAGCGGGTGGTGACGCAGATGGCAGGAATAGAAATTTTGAGAGAGATTTTGGTGGTAAAGCCAACAGGAATTAATGCTGGCTGTACCACAGGGGGTACCTTTAGGAAAAGGGAGGTGCCAATGATGACTTTTGACCCCTGTCCTGACTTACACAACAGGACACTCTATAGTGCTATTTATTCAGATAAAGGCAAATAGAAGACCAAGAAAGAAGGAAGGGTCATGAGCCAGGTTTGGGAAGTGCAAAAGCTGAGATGCCCTTGAGATATATATGTAGTGAGATCAGCTGAGAGCTACAGAAATGTTCAGAGGACAGAACTAAATATATAAATTCGGGAATCATCAGTGAATAAATGGTCGTTGAAACAAGGGGAAGTATAATGTTGCCTGGGAAGAGAGTAAAGAAAGAGAAAAGAGGCCACACACTGAACCTGGGGGAACATAGCATTTAAAGTCTAGGTGGAGAAAGATGATGAGACTTTCAATGCTACTGCAGAGGAACTGCCCCAGAGAAGAAAAACTGGAAAAGAAAGATATCCTGGAAGAGAAACAAAGAGTATTTCAGGAAGGAAAATATGGGGAGCAGAGGTCAATGATGTTTTGAGAGGTCAAGGCAGATAAATAAAATATGGTGCTTCCAGGTAGAGAGGGTAGAGAGAGGACAACGTTGACTTTCACTCCCTCCCAGAATCTTTTCAGAAAATTTATTAGAATAAAGGGATTTCCTTTTTTTTTAAAAAAAAAAGCCATAAACCTACAAAAATGGAGATAATATGAGAATAGATAGCAGCAAAACAATTTAGAAACTGCAGAGGAAATAGGCATACAATGTGGGAATTATTATACCCAATAAAGAATGGAATTTTAAATGGCAACATGAAAAGTCCAAAACAAATAAACACATCAAGTAAAACTCAGTTTGTACCACAAAAACATCAAAAGACTCAGGAATTAGATATATCAGATAGCTCTAGAAGTGGGGTAAAGGAGTACTTTTAGAACAGAATAAAGGCATTTTCAGACATCAATCTTCTTTGCATCTGCTATGCAGGAAACTGTGTCTGTGTCCTTCTGAAATGAGTGCATGAAGCAGGGAAAGAGGAAGACTTACAGCACAGGATGCAGGAGGTTCAACACTAGATAGAAACAAAGGCACAAGCTGGGGCAGGGGACACTAGGAGGACAACTGCCCATCCAGCCTGGAGCAGGTCATAAACCTCTGGGAGAGAGGAGATGTCTCTGGCAAGATACGTCCTGATGATGTCCCAGTTGCTTCAGGATAGACTGAGAGAAAATTTAGGCAATAGGTAAAGTGTTTGGAGAAGAATTAGTGATAAAAACATACAAATGGAGCACTTCAAGCAAGTCAATTATTAGGTCTAGGAAAAAACAGCGCAGGAATATGTAAAGATTCTAAATTATGACATGACTGTCTTAGGAGAATGGGGGTGTTGGGCTAGGCAAATTGCTCATGTGAGGAGAGCACGGGGGCAAAAAGAAACTCAACAAATAATGACTATGACTGAAAAATCAGCAGGTAATATAACACAAGAATATTATTTAGCTATGCTTTTGTAGATGTAAAATAACCAGCTAAGAAGGATGATGATGGTTGCCCTTGGCACAGGGAAAATGGAGATGGGCTATAGGTGTGGGAGACAGCCGTTATGCTCTATTTCTCTCTTTGTAACAAACTCTAGAATTCTTTGAATCTTTAAATCCCTTGACTAAAAAATCAAAATTAAAAAAAATTTTTTTTAATGTTTATTTCTTTTTGAGAGAGGGAGGGAGGGGGAGAGAGAGAGAGACAGAGAGAGAGAGAGAGAGAGAGAGAGAACGAGCCGGGGTGAGGCAGAGAGAGAGGGAGACACAGAATCTGAAGCAGGCTCCAGGCTCTGAGCTGTCAGCACAGAGCCTGACGCAGGACTTGAACCCACAAGCCGTGAGATCATGACTTGAGCTGAAGTCGGACGCTTAACCGACTGCGCCACCCAGGCGCCCCCAAAATCAAAATTATTTTAAAAAGAAAGAGGGGCGCCTGGGTGGCTCAGTCGGTTAAGCGTCCGACTTCAGCCAGGTCACGATCTCGCGGTCCATGAGTTCGAGCCCCGCGTCGGGCTCTGGGCTGATGGCTCGGAGCCTGGAGCCTGTTTCCGATTCTGTGTCTCCCTCTCTCTCTGTCCCTCCCCCGTTCATGCTCTGTCTCTCTCTGTCCCAAAAATAAATAAACGTTGAAAAAAAATTAAAAAAAAAAAAAGAAAGAAAAGTGGGAAAAGAATGAAAAATGTCCATTGAATTTTTGACAAGTAACTCTTGAATGCCCAGAAATGAATCATTACATTGGTGTTAAGGCACAGAAGCCATTTAAAGATGAATTTGGTGGGCAATGGTGTCACTGGTTGTCATTTTAAATCACTCCCCTGTGAGAGGCACAGCCTTGTCCTCTAAGGGTGGCCGCTGAGCGCTAGACTCAGACTCAGCTGAGGTGTCTGTTCATATTTAGTTTCCTGTGCCCTACCCTTACTTTTATGAATCGGAATATTTAGGAGAGCCCCCTGGATAATTCTCTTGCCCACTAAAGTTGGAAAAGCACAACCTAGGGCCGTGATTTTTAACCATGGGGTCTCATCCAAGAGACAAAGGAGTAGTTTTAAGATACCCATCCCCTATTCCACTGCCTACAGCCATCCAAACTCAGTAAGCCAGGAGTGTTCTCACTGTGAATAGATTCCCTTCACAAGTTCACCAGCTGCTTTTGAGGCTCATTCCTGCATCAGCTGTCCTACTAAGGAATTCCAGAGCTGCTGGCGTCTGTCCTTTAACTAGGAACTTTTGGGAGATGAGACAGGTGTGCAAAGAACTGTAGCCATGCCTTTCAGAGGCTATAGCAGATGCTTTTCTACTTGGTAGTGGAAAAGACACTCTGCATCATTGTCTTGGAGCCCTTATTTATGTAGACAAACTTGTGCCAACTATTTTGCCTTCTGTTGCTTCACTTAATTATGCCACCTCCTTAATGATAACCCTAATGATACATTTTGGTTGTAGCTGGATAGTATACTCCAGTAAATATCGGGGGGCACTGAAAGGATTATTCTGTAGCTTTTTCATGCTTTCCCACATAACTTAAAAAAAAAATGAAAACATACGTTCTCTCCCAACCTGGTGCTTAAAATATATTATTATTTTGTAAAATTCATGATCCTGTAGTTTTGAAAAATGCCAATTAATGGAAAAAATATTAAAATATGCCCTCTTGGTTTCAATAATGTGTGTGCTTGAGCTTCTATGATGAAACATTTATTATTATAATAATGTTATAGTATTGTTATGTCAAAATATTCTCTGTGGTATTTACAGAGTTCAAATTATCTTACCAAAAGTATAATTTGTAGTAGTATAATTTGTAGAAACTTAAATAACTGATATTCCCAAATAATTAATACAATGTCATTTCTAAAACCCATACTTTCAATCTGGAGGGCTATGGCTCACAAAATAGCCACTTAAAAAAACATGCTAAGGAGCGATTAAGAGTCTTCCTATAAGACTAACAAGGCCATTTGAGTAGACGAGCTGACTGGCTAGAGAGGACTCACGTTCCACCAAAGCATCAGACTTCTAAAGGAAACCCCCCCACCCAACCCCTTTCATCCAGTGGGGCTTATACCAGAGGATCACTGGCAGTTCTAATATGTTGTATGAGGAAGACAGGAGTGAAATCCCATCAGGTAGGATCAGCTTACATTATTCAAAGTTTAATATTTATAATAAATTCACAGGGCCCTGAGATTATTGACTTTTCAGGAATAAGATTTTCATAATTTAAGGAGTCATGCAGGTTTTCTGCATTAAATGTAGCCTTACAAGTGGTTTTACATGAGAAGTTAAAAAGTACCAATTAACAGAGGCAGTAAAAGAAGACACATCCATATACTCATACCATATACCCAGAAGGAATCATTACATATATTAACATTTTAAGGTTAAAAGTGGCAGTCTAATCCTAAGCCAAAACAACATTTTCATATTCAGTTTAGAATTAAGAAAATGGCACATAATCCTTGTATGTTATTTCTCATATGGTTAGGGAATTTGAGAAAAATATATTTTTAATCTCTTCTCCTGTACCCAAAGTAAGACCTCTGGGTATAACTATCGTTAAATATGTACTCAGAGTTTCCTTGGACCTCTCCAGACCAGATATTTACAGGGCCACAAAAAACCATTACTGGAACTTTTTTGGTAAATCCTTCTTAGTTTGTATTTAGCAAGGGTCTTGGTCCCAAATATTACCAGTGGCCCTTAGAAGGCTATTCCCAAGGGTCAGCCAGCAGTCTTCAGGGGGACAAATGTATAGGTCTAGCCAGAGGAATGGACAGGAGCTCAGGATGTCACAGGTGCTTTTACGAAAGAGCCCTGGTGTGGCTGGCAGGTTCAAGGGTTGGGGGGGGGGGGGCGGCGCCTGGAAGACCTTACAAGAAGCTCTAAAGAGTCTGGTCAGTTGGGAGAGGTCAGGGTCATCTTGGGGGCAGGGAGTCACATACAAGTGAAAGACACAGGGATTGAGTTGAAGCATTTATTACATCTGCTTTTGTGAAAATAAATCGTTTTTCACACACAGCCCTTGATACTAGGGAAGTCTCCAGGTTGCTAAGCATCCGTCTCTTCCCTCAGGGTATGTGGTCTGTGTTTTTGTTCTGCCCTGTTCCATTAGAGCGTCAGGGCAATGCAGAAGAGGTGAGGACACTGGCATCTTTCACTCTCTGTCATACAAGGTCACATGAAGACCCATACAACATTACCTGAGTTTTCCCAAGTGACATGAAAATAACTCCTCAGCTTGTGCCTGGTGTGAGGTCCCCAGCACTTGGGACTGTACTTCATGTACCTGTGGCTCTGCCAACCTAACACCCTCAACTGTCCCTAGAGGCCCCTGGAGGTCCCACAAATGCCTCTGGAGGCTTCTCTCTCCCTTAGCCAGTGGGGGGAAATACTAACAGTTGCACAGTGACTCCTTCGGGGAACTACCCAACAAAGAATCAATGTAGGGCATTGCTCAGTGCAAAATAGGTGCCACACATAAGTTCAGCTTGAGTCGAAACTTATAGAGTCTACTTAATACAGCATCTAATATCCATAATAGAAAATTTTATTTACTTTGATCGTTTTCAAAATACCTATACATACAAGCATTTGTTAAAAATAGTCTATAAATAAATTTAAATGAAATGATTGAGTATACGTAATTTGCATATTCTCATAAACTTGAAAATTGTGATTGCAATGCTAGATATAACAGACATGTGTACAGATGCAATCAGAGCTGGAAGGACAGAGCCGTAAAGTCTGGGTCAAGGAGCACTTCTCCATTGGGATACCATTCATGTTAGGGTTTGGATGATAAATAGAAACTCTGAAAAAGAAGGGGGCTTGGGTGGCCAGGGTTAGAATTCCAGGCAGAGGGAACAAGAAGTGTAAAGGAATGCATGGCATATTCAGCTATTTTAACCCTGAGGTTTTCCAAAACCAGCTAAAGTTTTGCCTGCAGCTAGTTCATTTTGTAAGACATTTACATGGAACCAGAGCGGAAGAAAAGCAAGTGGGAAGTGAGGAGGAGGAGGAAACACCACTCCAAAGATGCATTCCTGAGCTTGTCACCACCATGGGCAGCTGGAGCTCCAGCCCTTTTGGGATCCTCAGAGGAGTGTACAGATTGAACTCCAGACTTTGCTCAGGAACAGGGGTCTATTTACTGCCCCTAGTGGTCAAAGTTGGCCCTGGGGCGCTATCTCCCCTTGGCTGAACAGATTCCCACAGGTACCTCACCTGCAGGTGGCAGAGAAGCCCTGTTGTGGGAAATCAGGGACATGCTGTTCAGTGGAGGCCAGATGTGGTCAAGGTTCACCTTAGCACAGCTGGTTGTTGCCGTAGAGGCTGGAGTAAAATGGTAGCTCAAAACGATGTAATGCCGAGTAGAATATATGTCAATATATAAGGTAAGAAAAAGTTTGATACGCAGGCAGAAAATTTGGATGCAAAATTTAGAAAGAAGTTCTAAAAAGTTAGATTGTGGATACATTGTGAAAGATTTTTAAGTGCTGTGTAAAAATGTGCTTGAGCCTGTAGTCAATAAAGAATAATCCAAGTTTTTAAGAGAGAAGAGACTCAATCATATTTGTAGCTCAATATGGGGGCACCTGGGTGGCTCAGTCGGGTGAATATTTGTAGCTCAATGAGTTAATGCTGGTGTCAGTCACTGCTTATTTGACCAATGGATGGAATTCACCTTTAGGCCAAGCACTGTGCTAGTTCTTGGCCATACTATGAAAACAAGATGAGTGAGATGATCCTGCCTCTTCAGGTCCACAGCCTATGGAGGAAGACAAATTCACAAGCCTTTGCTAACAACTGGGGTAAATTTTAAAATGGGAGATATGGGTGCTATTGGAGCACACAGCAGGAGTGCTTGGACTATTTTGGGGGTTTCCGAGAAGACTTTCCCAGAGAAGTAACACTAATTCAATATTGAAGGGTGAGTGGAGTCAGCTGTATAAAAGAGGAAAAGAAGAAATAGCCCAAACAGAGGAACAGTCATTGGCAGGAGGGACAGAGGGAAACCAGCATGGTGAGTCAGCATGGCTGTAGTAGTGAAGTGTGGGTGGGGAAATGCTCACAGATGTCTGGAAAGGTAGAGAGGATCTAGCCTGTGAAGCAATTTTGAAGAGAAAGAAAGAAAGAAAGAAAGAAAGAAAGAAAGAAAGAAAGAAAGAAAGAAAGAAAGAAAGAAAGAAAGAAAGAAAGAAAGAAAGAAAGAAAGAAAAAGAAATGAAAAAAGAAAGAAAGGAAGAAAGGAGGGAGGGAGGAAGAGAGAGAGGGGAGAGGAGGGGAGGGGAGGGGGATGACAGGAGGGAAAGAAGAAAAGAAGAGAGAAAGAGAGAGGGAGAAAAAGAAAAAGAAAGAAAGAAAGAAAGAAAGAAAGAAAGAAAGAAAGAAAGAAAGACAGAAAAGAAAGAAAAGAAAGAAAAAGAAAGAAAAAAAGAAAAAAAAAGAAACTGTCAAGAATCACTGAACTGAACTAAATGAACATAAATGTTGTGAATCACCCTTGTTCTTTTAGTGCAAATAAATTAACTTTTATTTAGATCTAGCCTGCATCTTCCTAGCCACATTTTCAGCGAATTTACTTTTGGCAGATGGAATAGAGACAGTTTTCCCAGTTCAGAACTCACCATAACATTCCATGATGGACACTCAGGTAGCCCCCTCACAACTTACTAGGTGGGCTCATCCTCCAGAGCTAGAATTACATTGTACACAAAGGATTATGGCATCACAGCAGATTCTTGAAAATGAAGCTGAGGGGTGCCTGGGTGGCTCATTCGGTCAAGTGTCCGATTCTTGGTTTTGGCTCAGGTCACGGCTTCATGGATTTGAGCCCCATGTCAGGCTCTGCATTGGCAGCATGGAGCCTGCTTGGGATCCTCTCTCTCCCTCTCTTTCTGCCTTTCTCCCACCTGTGCTGTCTCTATCTCTCTCAAAATAAATGAACTTTAAAAAAAAGAAAACTATGCTGAAATTCTTATAAATATATATATTTATATTTTAAAAAACCACTTCAGCCTGTCATTATTTTGTTCCTCCTTTCTCTTGTCTCATATAACAAGCTGGCCTTACCTGTCTTGTTTCATATCGATTCCTGTTTTATGACCTTGGCCAAAAAATATTTCTATTATTCTATACATAGAATATATCTGCTCCTTTCCTGGTGACTCCTGGTGTTTGTTGCCCCCTGCCATCATTTTGGAGAGAAAAAATATGGCACACAGCTCCGAGATGGGACACGCCTGTCTGCTACATTGGAGAGGTATTAGAGGTTAACTAGGGGTCGTACTGAGTAACAGACTATTTGCTTTGCATCAACTGTAGTTTATAAGAGCAAACGTGATACTCCAGGAATGTATGCAATGTATGTCATGTTAAATCGGAGGTCATCCTCTCACATGTCAGGACATGGCTTCTAGTCTGAAGTTCCAAAACTTTAGAGGCCTGTGAAGTACTTGGCCAGGTTCCAGGGGAGAGCAATGAAAGTGATAAAAGATTGGAAGGCTAATACCTTTGAGGGAAGGCTAAAAGAACAAGAATTATTTCTCCTCTAAATGAGAAGTCAGAGATAATTTAACAATCTTCAAGTATATGAAAGGTTTAATGTATAGAGCCGTGGTGTCCAAATCCAGGGACGTCAGAGGAAGGTGACGTGGGTACAGAGAAGGTACTCTGGCAGGGTGAGGCTGTACATTCTTCGGGATGTTTTGCTATAGAACCCCCTTCCTCCGAGGCCCAGAAGATTGGATCTTATCTAGCAGTGAGGTGTCATGGAGCGTCTGTGTGAGCACTGGGGTAAAATAAATGACTTCTAAGATTCCTTAAATTCAGTAGTTTTTGGGTTTTTAAAAGGTCTTCCATTTGAGGGGACTCTGAGGGCAAATAAATTACTGGCCAAGACTTCATTCTTACACTTTCTAGAATTAGTAGCATGTCCTGATCATTACTGGTAATATCTGAAAACAGGATTCTAGAAGTTTGTATATCACCAGTTTACCAGTTTTCAGACAATTAGACACAACACACATGCACACAATACATAAACAATAGGCAATAATCATGTTAGCAGTCCTATACACAATACTTCCTAAAATTTCTCTATTTCTATTTCTTTGGGTCATCTCTCTTCCACTTACCTCCTACTATCTGATAAGATACTGTTGTCCTGAATCATGCTAGTCTTTCATTGTTAAAACCGAGAATGATAGGGGCGCCTGGGTGGCGCAGTCGGTTAAGCGTCCGACTTCAGCCAGGTCACGATCTCGCGGTCCGTGAGTTCGAGCCCCGCGTCAGGCTCTGGGCTGATGGCTCAGAGCCTGGAGCCTGTTTCCGATTCTGTGTCTCCCTCTCTCTCTGCCCCTCCCCCGTTCATGCTCTGTCTCTCTCTGTCCCAAAAATAAATAAACGTTGAAAAAAAAAATTAAAAAAAAAAAAAACAAGAATGATAAATATATAGTCTAATAATTCAGTTGAAATAAACATTTTTCCATTTCAGTAGCAAAATCTATGCATAGACACCTGCATATTTGGTGAAGTATACTAAGTTATGATTTTATGACAGACAGCAGCATAGCATTCCATTTAAAATCTTTTTACAAAGGTGGGTGATAACAGAAGCTAGGACAATACAATAAAATACTATGTCTGCAATAAAAAGTCAGACTTCACTCTCCTGAAATGGGCTCATGCAGATCACTATATCTCTGTTTACGGGGAATTTTAAGATAGTCACAAAACAAAACTGCCAAGCATGAAAGAATAATTCCTTTAACAGCTGTTCAGTAAGGTCAAAAACACAGAAACTACTGAAGGTTACAAAAGTGTAACTAGAACTCTTGGGAGTTTAGCTCCATTGCAACAGAAATTTCAGAGTCATCTTCTGGTTGTATTCCACCGGTTGCTGGAATGCTTGGGATTGGTTACCCGATTTTAGGAGCTCAGTTCTGTCATTTGACTCACCACCTCATGCCATCACGACTGAGGAGACAGAGTTAATAAATAAAAGCATAGATGTCTCTGATGCTTAGTTCAAAATAGAAACAAACATGGATCAATAGGAACAATCTGACACCAATATCCCAATTTCTGCCCAGACATCAGCAATGGGAAGGCTATTGTGCACAATCCTGAAAATCTGTTCTCCAAATGCACTATTGACAAAAGAGCTGGACATAATAAGAAATTAAATGAAGCCGAATAAATACCTGTACTGAGGGCTAGACATCAAAACTATGTTTGGTGAAAAAAGGCAAGAGAGAAAAAAGGAATAGATCAAAAGGTCATCAGATGAAACATTGCTATTTTTGTGGTTCATAACTCCAAATTGAAATACAAAATCAGCTCAAAGCCAGATTTGTTTTCTTTGACACTTAATTTGAATAGATTTCTCTCTATTTTTACATTTATAGAGCTTTGCCTTTTTTTTTTTTTAATTCTCAGTGAATCCCACATTTTATTAAATAGAATTCAGCAGTTTTATTTTGAATTTGAAGTCATCTCAAGGAACTTCCAATGCAAATAGTTTTTGCAATTCTGTTTAAGAGCAGAGAGCGGTTAAAACAGAAATTAATATAAATGAGTGTACTGTGACCATGAACATGTTTATCAAGGTGACTCCTCAAGTTCCTTGTTAACCTCATCTGCTCTTAAATTTCATAGATTTTGTGTTGTTCTTTCTAGCAGTCAGTATTACCTCAATATTTCGAAAGTCTCAGTGACTTCATACTGTTAATACCACATTTGATTACATTTGTTATTAAAGAGATTAAAGGTAAGTTTGTACTGTAAGAACTGTTTCTCATCAGTATAAATGCAACAAAACATAACTCTATGCAGATCCGGCTTCGAATTTGGAACTTTCCTCTATTAAAGTGCCTTTGGCTTACAATGAAACCAAAACAAGCACTGAAGTGAAATTAGTCAGACTTTGGCAGATATTTTTAAATTTCTCAGGTGGAGCAGCCTAGAAATATTTGGTTATTAAATTGCCTTTCAGAATAAAAAAAAATCTTAATGTAAGCGTGAAAGATTTGAAACACTTTTGTATTTGACAAATTTCTCAATCCTAAGAGATCGATGGTTCGATTATCACTCCCATTGTAGAGCTAGGAAAATCAAGGCAATATATCCAAAGTCATGGCAGTACCAGGCCTAAAACCTAGTCCTCTGAGTTGAGCTCCTACAATTGCTTACTCAGTCTCAAACACATACATTTCCACAGAGGACTCCCATTTGTGAGATGTCATGTCACAAAGATGTATTGGCAAGGGATGATATTTTCCCATTGAAACACTGTGATAAAGAGAATTTGGCTTTCCAGAAAAGTCCTTGACAGCTTATTTGTTCAAAAGAAGAATATTCATGGGGTTATATTTCCTATCATACTTATAATGATGTTTCTTTAAAAATGCACTTTGAATTCTCTTTGGGGGCAGAGAAATATATTTCACTTAATATAGAGGATCAAATTCTCCCTCCCTCACGGCAGTGGGAACAGGCTCCCCACTAATATTTCCACACCTCCACATAGAAGTGATTAATGGGGTGCGCCTGGGTAGCTTAGTTGGTTAAGCATCCAACTCTTGATTTCAGCTGATTTTGGCTCAGGTCATGATTTCACAGTTTGTGGGACTGAGCCCCACGTTGGGCTCTACGCTGACAGTGTGGAGCCTGCTTGAGATGCTCTCTCTCTCCCTCTCTCTGTGCCTTGCACACATGTGCTCTCTCTCTCCTCTCTCTCTCTCTCTTTCTCTCTCTCAAAAAAAATAAACAAAAAAAAAGTGGTTAATGGGTGGGAGCTCCAAGGGGTCACTGTAAGGAATGCACAGTTTCTTCAGTCTCCCTTAGATGATTCCTCTTAAGCTGGTTCTTCATTATACCCCTTCTTTTCGTCTTCAAGCATTAAGGAATGTCTTCTTTCTTCCTTTCTTATGCAAGAAAGCCACTCCTTTCAACTAGAATTTTTATAATCTCTCTTTTATTATATCGTCTGAAATACACATTTCTTTGAACATTTAAAAAAAATTTTAATGTTTATTTTTGAGAGAGGGAGCGAGAGCGCAAGTGGGGGAGGGCAGAGAAGAGGGAGACACAGAATCTAAAGCAGACCTCAGGCTTTGAGCTGTCAGCACAGAGCCTGACTCCACACACCATGAGATCATGACCTAAGCCGAAGTCGGAGACTTAACCTACAGAGCCCCCCAGACGCTTCAATTTCTTTGACCTTTAAAAAAAACATGTGCGAAATAAGTAGTTCCTAGCCCTCCAGCTTTTAAAATGTTGTACTTTATTTAGGATCCAGTTAAACTCCTCAAGGATGCATCCTACATACAGCAGCATACCTGGGGCTCACCTCCCTCCCCCATGAGTCCGAGTCATGCCAACTGTCTTATGCTCTCTTGGTCCTCTCCCACTTCTACTTTCCACACTGAGGAGTACTTAATGTCGAAATTTTGTCTCCACAACGTGTGGTGTACTTCCCTGTGACTACAAACCTTGTCGAGGCCTGTTCTCCCTTTCTTTTGCACTCAGAATACACGGCTGCATGTGACTAAAACTTCACTAACAGTATGAGGACAACCAGGGATGGTGACAGCATATTGAAAGTCACTGGTCTCAAAGTTTCATGACTCCTCTTTGCCTGTTTTAGTGTCTTAGAGCTGCTCTAACAAAGTAGCACAAATTGGATGCCTTCAAATAGAGATTTATTGTCTTCCTAGCTTCTGATGGTGGCCATCAATCCCTGGTCCTCACTGGCTTGTAGCCTCTATTGTCACCCAGCACACTTCCTGTGTGTCTCTGTCTGTGTATGGTGTTCTTGTCTGTGTTTTGTGTGTCTGTTCCCTCTTTCCTCTTCTTGCAAGGACATCAGTCATATTGTATCAAGAGCCCAACCTACTCTAGTATTGCTTCATCTTAACACAGCTAATAATTATACCTGTGACAGCCCTATTTCTAAATAAGGTCACATTCTGAGATGTTGAGGATTAGGTGATTATAGTAGTCAAGGTTCCCCAGAGAAACAGAACCAATAGAGTCTATCTATCTGTCTATCATCTATCTAGAGATATTATGAGAAATTGGCTCATGATCTGTCATCTGTAAGTTGGAGATCCAGCAAATCCAGTGGTGCAATTTCCACTGGAGTCCAAAGGCCTGAGAATCAGAGGTAAAAATGGTATATATCCTAGTCCAAGGGCAGCAGACCACTTTGAGAGGAATTCTTCCTGAACCCATTAGTTGAGTGATGTTTGCACTGGGCTTGAGGGTGGCCCGGACCACATTCTAAGCATAAGAAGTACTTCTCTTGGTGACATAGGGTTGTGTATGGGAACAAGTTCCTTTTGCTTATTTTCCTCTCAACTAACCAAGATTGATAGTTGTAGTGTTAACTACAGTGTCAAGTGTCTTGTCTTCTGGTCTGCCTCACCAGGACAGCCTCCTGCAAAAAGGACAGTCTATGTGTTTCCTCTATTACATCTGTCTGCCCTGCTTTTCCTTCATACCACAATGAGTCTTGGGAAGCAACTAGGACCAATTCCAGACAGTTTTTCCCCACAGAGTAGGCTACTTTTTTGAAGAATTGTGCCTATTGCCTTCATTTAAGATCTTCATCCATGAGCATCATTTCTAAACATTTTCCTGCACTCTTGTTTGACCTTCCCAATACCTGGCAGCCATTTCGCATATACTATGACTCAGCTTAGAGATGTCTCCTAATTGCACCAACAGAGGCTTTTTTCCCCTTTCTTTCAGCCTTTAGCCATCTGTATTTTTTTGGGGTGATTACCAAGAGGCGCAGGAAAACAGTATTATTTTTATGCCTATTATTCAAAATCCAAAAATGAAGGCTGGTCTCTTATTTTTGCTTTGTTTCAAACTTTATTTAACTCTCAATTTCTCAGGAAAAGCTATGAAGACAAGAAAACTGAAAAACCACATTCAAAGAAATTAACCCCAATAATGATGCAGCACATACAGGAAAGAATTCTTTGGTTCTACTTCTTAAAGAGCTTGCCACGATCTTACACTTTGGCATAGTTTTAATGGTGGATTTGACCTTATTTCCAAGAAAACAAACACAAAGTCTGGACTTTAAATGTCCTAAGAACCCCACATTTAATTTCATACTTCAAAATAACAATTTGTATGAGATTTCAAAAGTTTAGAATAATAAATGTTTCTCCAGTGATCCATTCACACATACTGTCTTTACCCTCAGAAATAGATTCAGGTGAAGAATAATGAACATGAAAAATTTTGAACTAATAGTATATTTTCCTGACTTTATTTTATGGACAGAAAGTTTATTTCTAGATCATCTATATAGCAGCATCTCCTAATCCCTGACCTCTTAAAACTATTGAACTATAGTAATATGTCACTTTCATAGTGTATACTCTTGGCTTTTCTTTTCCTTTTGGTGAATACAAAAAGGTAAATGTGAAATGCCCACATTTAGATATACTCATATGTGAAACACCTTGTCACACTAATCAAGAAATCTGGAAATGCATTGTCTTAAAACTAACTGGAATTAGAAATAAAACTAATGAAAACTAAACTGTTTTCCTATACGGATTTGCACTTTTTAGACAAAAACCTACAGAAGGATGAATATTCCTATACAATCATATTCAACCAAACCTGGACTTTCAGGTGAGAATATCAAGGATGTGCTCACATATATGTCAACTAAGTCAGTACAAACAAAGGCTGTGTAGTAGAAATTTAACCTAGCTGAACTTTGCAGACACTTGAAAAGTTAGGGCAAAAGCTTTGTAAATAGATTGCCTCTCTTAACATGTTCTAACTTTTCTCTCACTGTTACCTATGCTGCCAGGGGTGGGTGGGCAAATATCTTTCGGCTCCTGAACACCCCTTTGTTTGGAAGCAGAGAGATCAGTGGTTTGGCCTGCCACAATTGTTTTGCTGGTTGGCACAGAGTTCTAATTATTCTGTGATACATCATAAGATATAATAGATCACACAGTAACCACATTGTTCTTCATCTGGGGTCCTTTCTTTTCCACCCTAGTTTCTGCTTACGGCTGGGTCTTCTAGCCTCTCTGAATCTATCTATCTTCTGTAAGTGTTCTGATCATTAGTATATTTATTAATACATTCTGCCAGTGAATGCAAAGAATATAAGGGCGGTCAGACGCTTATATTAAAAATAAAAATAAATTTCTTTGAAGAGGGTCAGTTATGACATAAAGAACAAACAGTTATCATGTAGATGCATTGTCCAGATTACATGTGCTTCAATTCCACCTGCATGCAAGTGGTGGTATATAGAAAGTTATCTATTGAAGATTTTTCTGGCTTGCCCCTTAATGTTACCTCTAACATTAAATGTGACATTAGCTATGTAGGTAACATGAGGGAATGGATATATTTAATTTTTTAAAAATGAAATGTAAATTGGAAAGTTAAGGGTTAAAACCACTGAGCAGTAGCAATCATCATATCTTTATTAAGTATTTACCATGTGCAAAATGTTCACTGCTATGGGGATATAAGCAGATGAATTTGTCTCTCAGGAAGTTTTAACATATTCCTGCAGATGACACGGAAATTAAAACAGATACAGACTAAGCCAGAAATAAATGATTTTCACAAACAGTAAATGATTAACTTCTGAGACTAATTAATAAGTCCAGAAGAAAAGCTGCACCAAGTTAGGGTCTGAAAAGTTCTCACAGGAGAGTAGATGGAGTTAAGCTTTGAAAGATAGAAATTAGGTATGTAGAGATAAAAAGGTAGGATTCCGAGAGTGAAAGGAGGTATGAACAGGCTTGGAAAATCCCGAAGTTATTTGGCTGGAGAAGATGGTTAATGCAGGTGAGTTGTAAGAAATAATCTTAGAAAGGAAAATTAGGCCCAAACTCGGAATCTTAGTACAAAAGGAGCTCTTGAAGGGTTATTTATTCCCATACGTAACTTTCATCCAAGACCATACTTCTCAAAACCAAATTTGATGAAGAACTATTTCCCAATCTTTGATTTTTATAAAATTAATGCTTTTATTAACGCTCACTTTAACATTTCTCTTACTTCCATCTGGACTTATTTTCTCCTTCGTGCTAAATAGAACTCTCTTTATAGAATGCTTTGTATTAGTCACACTGGGTTAATGAATGCTGTGGTAAAAAGACATCCTCCCAAATGTCACAGGCTAAATACAACAAAAGTGGATTTCTCGTTCACAGCAGAATAAATGTGCAATGTGGGCAGACTGGAGACTCTGCTCCACCGGGTCACTGAGATCCAAGATGACTGAAGCGACTTCATTGCTCCGCTGCACTCTGTGGGGAGTGTGGTTCTCTCCACTGCTTTAACAAGGGAAGGTCCAGCTAGGGGGTCACAGGCTGCTTCCACGCTTTGGCACATCACTTTCCCACATCTTACTGGCCAGGTTAGAGGGCCTGCCTACCCGCAGACAGAGAGGAAACGTAAGGAAACAGATGGAATGTGAGTTCCACTATCTCTGTCACAGCCTTTGTTGTGGGAGGTACATTAATTGAGGGCACATTATAAAATTTCCCCTACCTTTGTTTCTTAAAATATCTCTTTTCTTCAAAAATTAAATTTGCAGATTTAATTTCTCAGCCTGTTAATCATTGTGTGGGTAACTTCTCTGAACCCTCTCCAATGAATCCCTATTCTACTCATAAATGGAAATTTAAATTTACATTGGTTCTCTAAGAAATGTAAGAAAAAGTCTAGTGTAATTATTTTTATTGTCTGTATTTGTATTTACAATTTTATAAATGTAACCGAAGGTAATTTCAGACCAGCTGTCTGCATCACATCTCTGGCTGCTCTCTGAATTCATCTGTTTTATTCTACTTTTCAGATTTTTGCCCCAACTCTTTTACCTTCTTGACCAACCCACTTTCAGCCTTTCAAAAAAGAGTGTCTTCTTGAAAGTCTTCAAGACTCTTTTGCACCTTCTTCAAAATGCTTCCCCATATTCTCCCAATCAAAATAAACCCTTCCCTCTCCAACCTAGTGTGTTTTTGAACATCAAATGCTTATCCTAGTCACTTTGTATTTGCAAGTCTATATGGCAGGCCTGCAACAAGGACTTTACTGGCCCCCTCCCCTCACCCTCCCACTCTGGGAACATCTGGCAATGTCTGGAGGCAGGTTGTTTTGCTTTTTCTTTTTAATGTTTGTTTATTTTTGAGAGACAGAGACAGAGCATGAGCGGGGGAGGGGCAGAGAGAGAGGGAGACACAGACTCCAGAGCAGGCTCCAGGTTCTGAGCTGTCAGCACAGAGCCTGATGCAGGGCTTGAACTCACAAGCTGTGAGATCATGACCTGAGCCGAAGCCGGATGCTTAACTGACTGAGCCACCCAGGCCCCCCAAGGAGGTGGTTTTGATTGTCAAAATCTGGGGAGGTAGGAGACTGCTTCTGGGATCTAGTGGGTAGAACCAGGTATTTGCTAGATATCCTACAATGCATAAGACAGCCACCACAAGCAAGAATTAGCCAGCCCCAAATGTTTATGAAGTCAAGGTTGAGAAACCTTGCTGAAGAGTATGAAGGCCCAAGTGATGACCTCAGGATGCCAACCAAAATTCCCTGCAGACAGTAACATGCTCAACATTTGGGAGTGAATGGGCTTCAGAAAAGTCTAAAAGGCCCACTGGGTAGGATTTTTAGGAAGGAAAAATTCATTTTTAATAATATCCATGGCTTAGTTTTGTAATGTTTGCCCACAGTTTCCTACTTCTCACGGACAAGAGAGCATTATACTTCCCCATTCCTTTTGCATTTGGGTATGACTATTATTTCTAGCTATTATGCTGTAGGTGGAAGTGACTTGATTAATTTATGGGCCAGAACATTCAATTACTGATCTGAGACCCTCTGGTTCCCTATTATTCCTGTGACTGAAATCAGCCCGCATCCGTAGTGAGGGCCCCACAAACATGCGAAGGATATGTAATGCGAGCAAGAGCTCATTGTTTAACCAAAATGTTACATCCGGTTCTTTGGTGCCATATGCACATGAATATTTAAAAAAAAACTCATGTAAAATTCTGCTCACTCCTAAAATGCTAATGTATGTCAGCATGATTTCTTTTAAGACTTCAATGTTATCTTTGCAGCTTCACTTACCATTCTCTGACACGAGCCTGTTCTTTAGATTCATTTTGCTGCTAAGTCAACAAATTTTTGAAATCAACAATTTTTGAAAGCTTTTCTAAATCAGTCTTCATTCTGCTTTTGAATTTTTGCTTTATCACCCTCATGGATAGAGCTATAATACTGGCTTTACTTTTCCTAGCCCATGTAGGTTATATATGCTTTCAATTGCACTATATTTATTTCAATTTGCAACGCGAATCTAATTCTATTTGCTTCTCTTAGTTTGTAAAATATATTCTGTTAACATGAAACCACTCATGGGACACAGAGGAATCATAAAGTTATGGAGAGATCACTGCAATGGGATGATGAGATAGCACATAAAGCTTTGTATCTAAGTTAGAAAAACTGGATCCCTGTACAACTCAACCAGTTTATTGCTGTAAGGTAGATAAAGTCTATACACGCACTTTGTAAACCATCCCGCGCTATGCAAAGGGAAGTTATTATTAGTGAACTCCCAGGTCTTTTGCCCTGCTCTATTGCCACTGATCTGTGCGGCCATGAGGAAATAAGTTCACTCCTTGGTTTTCAGTTTCCTTGTTCATATACAGTAGTAGATTGTACAAGAGTTGATTTGTGCTTCTCTTTCCAAATATTCAAAGTCCAGGTTTTTATACACAGTGAGTTATTCTTAATTTAGGTGCTGTACAAAAATTTCCCTTCTTGAAAAAGGAGGTGTAGATTACTCTTTTATTTTTCAAATTATTCAAATGTCCGAGAGATAAATATCTTCTATACATATTTCCAAATTTTCACTATTATATATAACGAACACAGTGTATGTTTGTTCTAGGTAAATGTTGAGATACATGGCTATTTACTATTAGTGTTAAATCACTAATTAAAAGGAAGTCATTTATAGTATAGGTTTAATAGTATTAAATACTACTACTAATGATAGGTCTTGGCTAGGCAGTGTTTCACGGATATTATGTACATCACCTTATTTAATTTCACGATAATGGTAAAGGTAAATAAAAATAATGATAAGATGAAACTGAAGGTAATATTATCTTTTAGATTGGGATATATGACCTCTTTATTCACTTTAAATTTCCCAAAGCATTTGTGATCACTCTGTGGAATCAGTGTACAAACTATAATCTGAAAGAAATCGGTGGTATTTTTACAGTACGTGAGCACAACCATCTGATTTATAGTTCAATCTGTTAATGCACTCTGTTATTAGGCCACCTGGCAGTTTTATGCATTGTGAATTTAAAGAGGAGCTCGATGTAACATAAGCTTTACAAGCTGGGGAAATATTATTGAAATGAAACATGAATGAGGACCATTTAAACAATAAAATAATGTGTATAGACTATATATTTTTTAGTTTTAGCTAATACGTGCCTTAGGTATAAATTCTGAAATAAGTTGAGGTTCTTATGAGACTATAAAGATGAAATTCAAAATAAACTTATTATTGTACTATTGTTAATCATGTAGTATTCATGCGCTTAGAGAGAAGCAAAACACAGCCACAAATTCCTCTGAAAAATTAAGATCGCATATCAACTACATTTTCTTTTAGGACTCACAGAAGTGTACTCGGGGAAATGGTGTCAGAATGAAGAGCCAGAATTGGGATGTGAAGAAAAACCTTGTAACTTATTGACCGTCTCTTTTATGACTCTGTTTTATTATCATTTAAGGAATTTGATCCACCATTGCTAAAGTACAAAAGAAGGTCTGTACAGAGATAATCCCTGAAAATATGTCAGTAAGATTAAACAGTGGCATAACAGTGAATGTGTATTAGGCCTGAAAAAAGGATGCCTACTATAATGTGATCCTGTTCACCCTCTATTGTTCTAAATATATCAATTAGTAGCTCATGCAGTTTATGGGAAGTATTATATAATATAAAGTAATATACTATGAAAAGTATTATAAGTGAGCTGGATTCTTTACAGTGACCCATGAAATTCAGGATTGGCTTATTCAATTTTATATCACTATTGGATTTCTCTTTAATTGAATTTATGAATGAAATGGTGTAAGGTGGTCGATGATATTTTTATTCAGACATTACACTGCAATCAAACTGCGTTATCAGCATTAGGTTTTCCAGAGAATCTTGTGAATATGATTCATATTTATATAACCTCAAAGAATATTTTCCAGTATATATTTGCTCTAAAATACATGCAAATGACTGAAAGGAAATTGTATTTTTGTTTATGTAAATGTATCTATTTCCTCTCATTTTTGGCACTAGGAAAACGTGAAAGATTAATGAAAATGTTATGAATTTTCTACTTTGAATTATCGGACACTCCACAAATAATTATGGAAAAGAATGGCTTTTCAAATGGGTATTTCTTCTCTAAAATTTATGGGGAAGTATTAAAATTACTTCTCACTGTCACGGTATCTTTCAACCACTGTCAGGTGAAAAAAGTAAAACACATTTTTGCACACACTGGAGGACAAAATCAAATATTTAAAATACATCCAGTAACAAATATGCTATTATGCTTTTAACCTTAACATTTACTTAATTATTAGCTATTTGGATTCTACACCTTGATTCCGATATTTCTGTTTAATCTTCTGATTTTAACATTTTAGTTAAGAGAGTTTGGTAATATGGTGCCCAAACTTTTTCCTAAGGAAAAAGAAAACTATGAAAATAAATGATCATTTAACAAATGAAATTCCCCTCAAGTCTCAATCACGACATATTATTTGGGTTAATTTTCTGAGAGTTGGTATTTGGATGTTCCTTCTTTTTGCCATATAACGAGGTGACTGAGTGTTTTTTGCCAGTCTACTATGCCCTGAAGACTTTTGGTTTGGGAACTTGAGGTCACAGGATATGATAAAATTCATTTTACTGAGGTGTACTGGTTATGAAAATTGCTTGTTCCAGTGGGCGATTTCACTACTTCATTTACAGCATAAGTGCTCATTGTGCTTCCGCGGGCTGGGATCTGACCCCTATATTTCTCATTTTCCTCTTGAAATGTGGGTCAGCAGTGTTGTCAGATTCCTTTTCTCCTGTAAAACATTTTATTTTTAAGTATTTGACACAGGAGCTTTCTAGAAGAACAGGTTAAAAAAAAAACCAAGTCCTGCTGGATGGCATTTATGACTCGGAGAACTATCATCACCATTGACCTCACAACTCTTCTTAAATAGTCAGAGAAGGGCAACAAAATTGTCAATTAGGCTTCCGGGGAACAGAATTCAGCCCAATACAATTCGCTAGGCAGCATCATCATGCAGATCTGGCTTCTATACGAGAAGCGTTCAAGCCTATAATAATGAGGGTTCAACAAATTTGAACTTCCTTTCCCAACAGCAGATTTGGAAGCTGTTGATTTGTTATACACTTATTAAAAGGTTTTGTAACATTGAAATGATACTTTGGCTATTCAGTCTAATTCTCTGATTCACAGACAGAGGTCAGGATGCTAGAAAGCTTTAAGAAGTCCATTTTTGCTTTCACAGAGATGGTGGTTTAAAAACATATATAGTATTTATACATATATTTTGCCTTTCTTCTGTTTTTTACCTGAGATGCATTTTGTGTCCTTTCTTTTTTAAGAGTGTATTGTTCTAGGGTGTTGTCAGTATTTAGCAACAGCTTACAAAGAAAAGTGTATTGTTCTAAGCTGTTGTCAGTATTTAGCAACAGCTTACAAAGAAAATCTGGTACTCTTACTCGCCAACCACTTTTTTAAGGATTTGATATTCAATACACTCACCAATAAGAGTAAGAATCGGAAAAAAACAATAATAAATTATAACTTGTGTTTCATATTTCACTAAGCACCACAAGCTTTTCATGAGTTAAATCAATGCCAACTGTCCCTAGGCCAGGAAGAAAGTAATAGAAAGAAAATAGAATTAATATAAAATTCTAAGTAGAAAATGTATAGTCACTATAAAACGGTAGAAAGAAATAATAAGATATGCTCTCCTTTTCCACCAAGTCACCCTCTAAAAACTGGGCTGCAACACTTTAACCAGTAAGGTGATATCCATTTAAAATATTTTCCTTCATGGAGAAATTGTGTCTGGTCTTACCCAATACTAACCTGACCCATTTGTTTCATTTGCAAATGAACTTTTACCAGGTCTAGACCTGTTTCTCAAAGGGAGAGAAGGAGAAAGGGAGATGGGACCAAGGCCAATGGTGCTTGCTTGGTCTGTAAGAGAAGAATTATTTCCCCTTCATGGAAAAGAAGCCAGTTATAATAATACTAAACAATAGAGACCCACTGTAGTAACTGCCAGAAGATGAATTAAGAAATCTAAAGAATAACAACAGCTGGGCTGGGTCTTGTATTGGTCACCTATTGCTCTATTTAGTTCCCAGCCAGACTAGAACTCTTCTAGCTTTCAGTATGATATATGTGCACAAAATCCCAACCACACGTTTGCATTGGAGTCTACATTCCTTAGCCAATTAGTGTTATGATTTTATCACAGCAATTACTTGAAACTGAATTCCAGGAGTTGTTATCCAGGGTGATCTCTGATCTCAGAGGGTATTTGCTGAGGATGAACAAACTAGAAAAAAATACTTCAAAGAGTATTGATACTAGAAAGTACCTACAATATTGATATTTTATCGACTACAGTGGTGGAGCCAGATTTAGTCCCAATTGTTTCTGTAACCCATCTTGGTAGCAGTTAAATGAATTCACAAGGATGCCATACATCCAGGGAAAAAGGAAACAGGCTTGGCTCTCTGTGGCAAAGACCTTGTGAAATTCCTCATAGAGCCTGTACGACAAATTTGTGTTCTGGTACAGGCACACAGAACATGCATCGAAACGGAATCATAAGCCTCAGTTTTTATACATAATAAAAATCTACGGTGGAGATATGTCTATATGTTTCCGAACACAAATCTCCCCTTTGTGAAAAGGTTAAAGGCATATTAGAGCTGTTAGTGACCAAATAGGAACTGTTTTATTTCTCCGTAGGTACATGCTTTACGCAGAAATACATCATATCTAAATTGATTGACTAACCAGAAGGAAAGAAACTTTAACTAAAAAGTAAAAACAAAAAAAAATTGATTTTGTCACATTTTCTGTAAATCATCACAGTGAAAGAAGAAAGACTATACCTAGATGGATTTGCTGTTAGCCTATCGTAAATAGTCTGCAAATATTTTTAAAAGTTGGTTTATAAGAGTTTCCAGTATTCTAATCTTACCTCTTGTTTTTCATTTTCTCTTCTTTTCCTTGGGGTATATGACTCAGTGCAGAGTCTAGACTCCTACGCACCATAAATGTATTGACTTGGAATAATTGTTTGTATACATACAACCGTCACGTTTATTCTTTTATCAACAAGGTTCCTCAGGGTGTAGGGTTTCCCTGAAAAGTATCTATCCATAGGAGATAGAAATGTTGTCACCAATAGTTCTGAGTTGGTGTATTTTTAACTTGTATGCATCTTTTAGCTGAGTCACTTGCCCCAGGGAAGAGGAAGGAAAATGAAAAGCAAGAGTGAGATAATAACAGTGGGAATTTTTACACACACTGGAAAAAAAAAAAAAGAATTTGAGATTATCGAGAGGAAATGCAGGGAATCCAGCCCCTCACTGTTTCACGCTTTAATATAATGTGTGTACAGATGTGGTGTCCGTCTTTCAGGTTAGTAACTGCTTTAGCACATGTTCATATGTAGATTGCCTTTTAGAAGCTGACAGACTAAAGACGCAAGAAGTTCTGCATTTTACTCAAGTTGTGCGTCCGACATTCTGTTTGGCATTATCGTGTGCATGATTTCACTCATGCCTCACAACGGGGACGCCAGACGTGACCACCTGCCCACCTTTCCGAAGAGAACGCAGTACTGCTCTCAATTGGATTTGGACTTTCCAGGCTGTGGTGCATTCCACGGAAGCTCAAAATGCTGGTGTCAAAACTGCCCAATTTTGAAATAATTTAACGAAATGATAGGAAAACTATTAAAAAACTGGGAAATTCTGTTTGGGGAAAGGTACCAAAGAACAGACGTAATTCATCTGATCATTCACAGAGACGGGTACCTCTCTGCAAATGGAGAAATTCAGAACTGTAAAAGCACAATGGACTCTTGAGCCTCTCTTCATAAACTTTAAGGTGGAATTATCTTCTGTGCATGCAACGGGCCCTCAACAAATGATTGGTAACAGAAACATATACATTGGGGGACACGTCAATGCCTCGGACCAAGCTGAAGGTAAACCCGCCTGCCAGGCTGAAAGTCTGGGAGTAAAGCGGCTCAAGGTAGGGAGGTTATAGCGTAAAGCTCTGTTCCTTCTTGCTCCAACTTGTCTGTAACAGCTTGAGCTGGGAAAGCTTGACTCAGACCTCCAAAGCACAGGTGTTTTATCTTTACATAAAAATAGCAACCAGAAGCAACTTCATTTTCTTCAGAACTATCTTCGTATCGTCGTGTTTCCTGTTATCTAGATTAGAGAAGCCAGAATCTTTGTTAGTTAGTCTACGTTGGCACATCTGCCTTATGGGAAGCAAACTGATTTGCCCAAGCACTCCCAAGCCCTGCAGAAGGACCAAAGAGGAGGCATTTGTAGCCCTTGCCAAGGATCCTAGATATCAATGACTGGAAACTACCAGACCAGACCCAAGCGGTATGGGATGGCAGCACCTCCCTGGAGGGCAAACTGAAGGCAGGAAAACTGCTTGAGCCAGAGAAGAGGTGTGGGACATCCTCATCCTACAAAGGGGAGCAGACAGAGATGTGATCAGTGCAGCCTTACAGAACATGCTGCCTTAACACACCTCTAGAGGATTTGAATAGTTTCTTGAAAGAGTTAGCCTTTGAAAGAGCAGAGTAAGATGCTACAGCCCTGAGAGATTTTTAATGTACAGATTGCTTCCAAGCACCTGGCACTATCCTGGGTAAGCAGCACTCGGATATCCAGCTGCTGAGCGTGGGACCAGGGAAGGGAGAACGAAAGGCCCCTGGGAGGAAACCAGATACCATTTTTTGGAGTTGATTGACCAACAAAACAGGGAGAAGCCAGTCCTGAGAGCTGCTGCTGAGAGCCCTGTCACAGGCAGGCATCCTGAGGTCCCCAGCTGACAGGTGGGTACAGAGAGTGCCCTAGTTTAGATCCCGGATTGCTCAGGGCTCTCCCGATCCCGTTGTGTGCCACGCTGGAGGAATAGGTGGTTTGGCCGCTATTCTCCGCTCAATGTCTTTAGGAAGGCAGCTCTAGCTTACCATTTGTTATGCTCCTTTCTCAAGAGAGAGAATAATTTTTCTTCAAACTCTGGAACAGGCTTCAGCCTATTAGGGATAGTCCCTGCACTGAATCCACCCTGGAGGGTTGGCTCAGGGGAAAAAAGTCATTACCAACAATTCCACCTGAAGATTCCTTTTAATGCAATTTTTGAATCTTTGTCTTCAAATGTTGACTCTTCAGATTGTCTCTATTAATTGGTAACACCAACTACCATATAAAATAGAATTACTCTGTCATCATTCCTCAAAGTCATGTTTGAATCACAGTGTCAATGTTATATAAGAGGTTTATTACAAAATTATCTGACTTCAAGTCTAATGAATAATTCCTTCAATTAATGTTCACAATTGAAAAGGAAAGGAAATATGAGTATGAAAAAAAAATGAGAAAAATCATAGGAGGATGCCTAAATAACAACATCAATATGTATGCTGGTTCTTTCTTTCTTTTTCTTCCTGCTAAATTCTATGCCCTCACAGACTTCACACAAAGGAAAGAAAGTGAATATTGAATCAGGGGAATTTTTAAATTATGTAAAATTTCTGCCTATAATAGTCATGTGTGGGGAAAAGTATACTATTATAAAACTTTTTAAAAAACGGTTATTATGATTATTATTCTCAGAAAATTTGTGCTATAGAAAGTTAAATTTGTCAATCTTAGAAGCGAAGCCAGTTCCAACAGCAAGAGGATCTGTACTCTGATGGAAAAGAAGGATAATATGCTAGGGCTGTGGCTGCTCTGGACCTTTCCCTAGAGCTTAGGACTGAGGGCTGGAAGAGGTAAAGGGATAAGGGGGTGGGTGGGGGAGGAATGGTTTATGAAAGGCCATACAGCCTGACCATCTGACACTAAAGTGGAATAATCAGAAATGCGCATTGGGTTCTGGAAGGACTCTTGCTCTTTTCTTGCCTGATAACAGCACTGGAGACAAACACAGGGATGCTACCACTCTAGAAAGGAGACTTTCATGAAACTCAAAGAAACTACTCTGAGGGAGGCAAGAAGCTCAGTTCCAGGACAGACTAGTAGGAAGTGTCTCATTAGAGAGCTTAAGAAGTTCAAGAATCAACTAGAGACTTCAGTAGCTATGGGGATGAGTTTAGTAGACCTGAAGAAATATCCTGAAAATCCCAATGGCCTTGACAGGCCACTTCCATGGCTTCAATAGTGAACCTGCATAAGTGACTGACTAATCCTTACTACTCCTTAATCAATGCTCTTCTCCTTTATTTACATTCAAAAACCCTTGCTGCTTGTGGGGTGCAGGAACCACTACCTAACACCTAGCTTTGTTTCTGAGAAGCCTCATGGTAGGAGAATTTGTGGTTCAAAATACTTTCGAGATCAAAAAATGTTGGAGTGTTGTGGTTGAGAGAGATCCTATGCAAGTCTTTTTTCTTTTAATTTTTTAATGTTTATTTATTTTGAGAGAGAGAGAGAGAGGGTAGGGGGGGGCAGAGAGAAAAGGAGAGAGAGAATCCCAAGCAGGCTCCGTTCTGTCAGCACAGAGCCCCATGTGGGGCTGGAACCCACAAACCATGAGATCATGACCTGAGCCGAAATCGAGAGTCGGATGCTCACCCAACTGAGCCACCCAGGTGCCCCAAGACAGACCTTATGAAGTCTTTATAAACATTTTTACAAATACTGAAATTTTTATACAAATAAAATAATAATAGAGGCTACAGTATATATTATCTCTTGCTCCTGAGAAAGTCTATGTTCTACCTCCACAGAAATTTACATAAAATATTCATAAATTATTGTGCTTTATTTTATGAAGTTGCATTCTCACATATTTCCCCCCTACTCTTGTCCTCTAACCAAATATTAGTGCCTACAAGGGCACTTAAAAATAGAAAGTTTTGAGATTCAGAAGTAGTGACTGTTGCCTCACTAACGCCAGAAATGCAAAGTAACTTGGATGCTTGCAATTTAAGAAAGCTTTGGGTAACCTCTGGTTAACCTTCCTGACATGCTAAAAAGTATTTCTCTAATTCTCTCTCCAAAGCGTGGAGTGGACTGTCCCAATGATCTGAGCCCCTTCTGCACACAGCTCAGTTCCCTTCCCCCTAACAAATGGAGAGTGTATTGAAAGGTCCAATGGAGCTTCGATTAATTTCTAAAACCTTTTATTGTCACCACTGAGGTGGGGCTTACTGTTCTTCTTTTACTTTTCCTAATAGTCACTTCTATGTTTTTCTATTTATTGTCAGTAGAAGAAACTCACAAGTTGCCTATACTGGAAGTAAAATTCTCATTGTTGAGCAAATAATTTGCTGGCTGCTATAGAATTTGCTTAAAGAGAACACTGAGCTTTGAAGGGATCACTGAATAGAGTAATCTCTTATTCAGCAGTTAGAGTTACATGCAGTAAGTATCATCTATAGTCTAAATTATCTTTGAAACATTTTAAATTTTCCATAAAATAGAATATTGTATAATTTCATGGTATGTCTAATATCTAGCCCTGGAACACTGTTGACAGTGAATGAAGCAGGTAGCTTGCATTTACATTCCATGTTGAAATGAAAACACAGAGAGCTGATACTGCTCAAGGTCAAGGTTCTTACAAAGTGGCTTCTCTATCCTGATCATAGAAAATATATGAATGCTGGTTACTTCTGCTTAGAGTTGTAGCTTCCTTACCAAATTATAGAAATATCCAATAGTAACCATGGCAAATCAAGAACTCTCTTTGGAAGGATAAATGAAGCTCTAGGCTCAGAAGTTGGGCCAAAGCAATTCAACCCCAATGTTCAACTACTTAACATAACTTCATTGACATTCGTATCAAACTTTTCCTGTGCTGAAGAATACTCAGAATAATATCCTTGCAACAGTTATAAGGTTTACCTAAAATCTCCCTAATTCAGGTAAAAGTAAATATTTTGTTAGATATTTCAAATGATTTATGTGTCATTAAAAAATGACAACTTAAAATCGCTTTACAGTAAAAAGTAAAAGATTCTTATCATACTCAACGGGCTATAAATATCCTGTCTTTTCTTTCTCTAAATTATAATTTCCATTTGTTTAACATCTAATTTAGTTCTATAAATATCCAATACCATTTTGATATTTGCTCAAATGTGCCAAGTACTGACCTCTTTATCAAATTAGGTCTGTGATCAAATCAGGGAAAAAATAATACACTTAAATTCTGAATATCTTTATTTTTTTGTCCAGCAAAACAAAGTGGTTAATCTTTAAATGTTCTAAGCCTCTCTAGAACTCTGTGGTTTTTGGTAACCTTGGCAATCAAAACTCTTTAAACCATGTGCCTTAAAAATATCTTTAAAGCAGTTGCTTATAAAATGAAATAAACTCAAATAATTTATTTCATAATTTAAAATTATAACTTCATTACCTATTTATGGAAGTATATTGATGATAACTAGGTAAGAATGTTTATATTAACAATTTATTTGCAGAAGGCTATTTAGAAATTTTATCACAGAAATACTTTCAAAAGTACAAATAGCCTTTAAAAATTATAATATAGGACAACCTCATTATAAAACTTTAGACAATATAGAAAGTTAGAAAGTAAACCCTTCAGAAATAACCATTATTAATACTCTGTACATATCCTTTCATATTTTTTCACACATTAATAACACACACACACACACACACACACACACACAACACTCAACCCTCACTTATCCTGAAAGTGGAATCAGCTGATTCATACTGTTTTGTAACCTGCTTTATTTCCACTTAGATATTTATCACATATCAAGTATAATTTTCAATATTAGTTTGATATTTTTATTATATGGGCCATAAGTTATGTACATATTTCTCACTAATGGATATTGAGTTTGTTTCTCCAAGAAGGTTTCTTTTTCTTTTTAAATTTTGATAGAAAACCAAAAGAAGTTTACCAATGAACAGTGACCTCGATGCTGAAAGGTGACTTGCATTTAAAATTAAGATATGTGTATATTATATTTTTAGCCATTTAATTTATATCCCATTTATATTCTATTTAAATCGATAACATTTAAGAGATTCTATGAGATCCTGAGTCTTTCCTGGATGTTTGCATGTACATTTTAATCTAATTTATAATTCAACTCAACTATCCCAAGGTTTCCAAATAATAACTATGACACTGAAATTTTTCTACAGAAGTAACATTTAGTTAGTAGCAACCCATAATTTCAAGGCACATTTCAGTTCTAAAGATGGGTTTTTTTTTTCACTATTTCATATTATCTAACTAGTTTCCTAAAAATTGAGTATAAAGTTATAATAATAGTGTTGTATTTATTGACCTCTGTGGCTCCAGCCTTTGAGGTAGGTACCAGTTTTCTTTGCTTCAACTT
This sequence comes from Leopardus geoffroyi, assembly GCF_018350155.1. Lineage (NCBI taxonomy): Eukaryota > Metazoa > Chordata > Mammalia > Carnivora > Felidae > Leopardus > Leopardus geoffroyi. Next base: position 46,926,933 of record NC_059326.1, read on the forward strand.
ATAAATGATAACCCTGAAGCTGAGGACTGTTAATTACCTTGCCCATGATCCAGCAATGGTGGGACAGGTGTGACATAACCTCTGGCTCCATGCTGTCCCCCTCCGGCTCAACCATGCCAATATTGGAAGAATAGAAACTTGGGCTGGGTCTAGAAAACAACTGGAATGCCATGCCAGGTTGAAGTTCATTTTATCATAAAGTTTGTGTGGGAAATTTAGTTTTTCAGAATGACTATTTATATTGACTGAGTAATCAGATAAGTTTTATATCTTTCCTTCCTTTTCTGCTCTACGCAGGAAGTGTGTGGTATGCTAAGACAGAAATAAGCCCTTTACAGAAATTTGTACCGCTGACCACTTTTGTGATTTTTCTCACAGTTGGCACATGATATCTGAACTGTGATGCAAGGGGAAATTAACTCCAACTCCAAATTTTTCTGCAGTGATGATTTATGTTCCTTGGGATTCTATGAAGATATCAAAAGTATTCTTGAGAATCAGGGATTCTAAACTTTTATATAGCTGTTCTACATCATTAAATGAAAAAAAAAACTAAGAAAGATATGCACTGAGCTCTGATAAGCATCTTTCATCTTTTCTTATGAAGAGATACCATAACCTTTTCTGGTATGTCTAAAGGGATTGTTCAGGCACAGATTGTATTATCTTCTTGGATCCCACTTGACCATCATTCCTCTCAGGCTGAGATGTCCACTTTTTGTTTTAAGGCCCAACGTGTAGTCATATATATATCTTAATCTTCATTTCTTTCAACTGTGTGATGTAGCTTCTTTCTCCGCCTTGCTACACTCAGTACGTGCTATCTGTCAGTGACTGGATTCTTTCTGCTCCATGAGATACTCCTGGATCCAGGTTAAACTGGAGTAACTGTTTTCAAATCTATTTACAAGAAAGACCTGCCCCTCTTTTGAGTCCAAACCTCAAACTAGTATCCATGCAGGCAGCCCTATGATACTTTTTGAGTAACACAATTTAACATTCTCCAGGCCATAAGAGCACAAATATTATAATGTATTACTTCATAACCATTATCTTTTACAGTTAACCCTTGAACAACACATAGGTTGGGGTGCCAAACCCCCATGCAGTAGAAAATCCATGTACAGCTTGGCCTCCCCCAAAACTTAACTACTAATAGCCTACTGTTGACCAGAAGCTCTACTGATAACATAAACAGTCAATTAACACATCTTCTGTATGTTACGTATGCACTGTATACTGTAGTCTTTCAATAAAATAAGCTAAAGAAAAGACAACGTTAAGGAAATCACAAGGAAGGGTACCTGGGTGGCTCAGTTGGTTGAACCTCTGACTCTAATCTGATTTAGGCTTGGGTCATGATCCCTAGGATCATGGGATTGAGCCCTGTGTCAGGCTCGGCACTGAGCATGGAGCCTGCTTAAGATTCTCTCTCTCTCTCTCTCTCTCTCTCTCTCTCTCTTTCTCTCTCTCCTCTGTCCCTCTCCCTCACTCGTACTCTCTCTCTCTCTGTCTCTAAAAGAGTAAAAAATTTTAAAAATAGAATAAAATTTAAAAAATCACAAGGAAAGGAGAACACATTTACAATACTATACTATATTTATCAAAAAAATCCGTGTACAAGTGGACCTAAGTAGTGCAAATCCATATTGTTCAAGGGTCAACTATAAATTTAAAACATTTTTGTAGTGTCTTACCTTGATTTGTTTTGATATATGTCTTAAGGTCATATATTGTAAACTTCTCTATTATAATGCCCAACATATTATATGTGTGGGATTTTTTTGCAGCAAGGCTGAGCCTCTGCTGGCTCATTTACATTAATGTCCCCAGAAACCAATGCCTGACACATAGGTAGTGGTCAAAAAAAGTTTGATGAGCCTAAAATTGAGTGGATGGATTGAGAATGTTGCTTTGTGTTTGTAAACAGTCAATATCATTAGAATGATGGCTTCAAATCAAATTTCAGTTACCCTAGCCATTTTAGAATGGATTATCCTACATATTCTAGAGAATTCGTTCTTATATTTCATAATATTCTACACTAGATTTTAGTGTAAAATTGTACATTTGAAAACAGAAGATAGTCATAAAAGAATTCAACAGTATATAACTAAAAACAGGCATGGTTCCCTTCAGCAAGCTTTCCTATTCAAATCATTTTAGTAAATAAATATTTAACAAGCAATAAAACTGATGGTTATATTTACATAGCAGTCAATTTATGTTCTACAAAAGCTAAATTCCCCATCCCCAATAATACTTTATATTCCTTGACATTAGTCTACAACAAATGGCACAACTGTGTTAAAAAAAAAAAAAAGAAAGAAAAACCCATAATAAAAACCATTCACTCTGCCAAATATGTCATTACATTTTTTTTCCTGTTCAGCTGCCAGATGTATTGCATTATATTATCAAATTGATAGATCTAGTGTTATTTCTACATTTACCATTTTACAACAACAAATAGAAATATAAGGAAGCTTTGGTAACAAATCTTGCTTAATATGTATGTGAAGTAGACAGTTTGTCTAAGAGAAAAATATAACTGATGACAGATTTCATTTCAGTCTGCTAGTGCTTATTAAGATGTCTACAAACAAAAAGCCATATCTGGGTACATCTCTCTCTGCAAACAAAGGAAAGTTTTAATTGCTTTAATCAGCATTTGCATTGTCTTTGCGGTGACATAGAAAAACAATTCAGGTCTAATCAGGAAACGTCTTCCAGAGGAAAATTCTTCGGCTTAGACTTTAAGTGAAGTTAATAACATATTTTCTGGAATTCTTGAAAAAAGTTTAACAATGTAATACTGTGCTGACTTCTATTTAAATTATTCCTAGGCCAATAATAGAATGACTGATGTTTTTTGGTATGTCCTTATTAGGAATATCATTTTCAGATATGAAAATGGTTCCTATAAAATCAAAAAGCAGACTGATGAATCAACCCCAAGTGTCAGCATTTCACTTTTTTCCCCACCAACAGTATCTTAAACATAAGGAGGACTTTGCTTCGTAGATGTTCTTTTCAATTCAGTTACTCAAATCTGTGCTACAGCCCTACTAGGTGAGAGACATTAATATAAACTAAAAACATATAAAAAGGAACAAAAGCATCTTCAGTAAGTTTACTGCAACCTTCAGTAACAACCCCAATTCATGTCTTAGTATCTCATATACATCAAATGCATTCTGTAAATACTGCAATGACTCCATTCAGAAAATAAAAGCAATCATTCATAGGTAGATAATGCAAAATGTGGTATGGAATGGAAGGTGGGCTTCAAAGCTGGGCGGAACACGTTTCAAAGCTTTCCTCAGTCTATCTCATTTGAGTTGTGTAAGCTTGGGCAAGTCATTTGTCATCTCTCTGGGTCTCAGTTTACTCATTTGTAAATGGGGATTCATTCAATTTTCTTCAACAAAAATTGCTGAGCCTGCTGTGGACCAGGCACTGTGTTGGCACTGGGAGTACATGTGACCTGTCTTCACAAAGCTTCCATCTAGTGTGGATATGTGTATTAGTTCAATAATCACACGAACCAACAGGGTGATTGGAGTGCACCAAGGGTTACATAGGACAGAATCACGTTTGGGGTCTATGTCCTCAGAAGGCATGGCTTATATTACATGTGAAACTGAGTCAGTGATTCAAAAATGTTTTCCTGTAAGAAAGACCTAGAAGTGTGGTGTGCAGGAAACTTTTGCATGCACTGAAATGGATTTAACTCTACATTTCTTTTCAGTTTCCTAGGTGCCAATAATTTTAACTCCAGGGCATGAGGTCCCAAGTCATTGCTATATTCTACTACAAAGGATTGTGTGACTTTTGACAAATTAATCTCTCTGTGCCTCAGTTTGCCTAGTTCTGAAATAAGTACTCACCCCATAGGCTTGGTATTCATTCAGATCAAATAAGTTAATATTTATAAAGTTCTTAGAACAGTACCTGACATCTAAGTGTTCTTGTTCTTGTTGTTCTCTGTGTCAACTGGTAGTCATGGGAGTCTGTCCCATGAGACAAAATGCTGAAAAAGCAAAAGAAACACAATTTTAAACTTCCATGCCTAAAACAAAGAAAACAAAAGATTATATAAAGGGATTCTATTATTTCCTGGTGTTGAGAAAAGGGAGGGCTTTTTCTCGAGTACTGTTTCCACCTTACTACCCTGAGCTGAGGAGCCCAGGCTTCTCTGAGAATAGAAAAGCCATGTGGGGAGACTCGGGTCATGATGGAAAGTGGCTGGGGCAAATTTGCCTAACAGTCCTACTGTCCTAATGTGACTTCCTGCCTAGAAACTCCACAGATACCGAACATATATATAACTCAGAAAAGACCTTTGCTTTCAAGGAGCCTACACCCTAGTTGGGGAGAAACACAAAACAACAAAACAGCACACATTCTAACATAATAGCATTTATAAAATAATCTACATGGTGATCAGCTCTGTGAATATAAAAATCAAGCCTTATTTATCTTTATGTCCCCCAGAGCCTGATAGTAATGCTCAATAAATATTTGCTGGATTGAACTGAATACATTAACAAGTACAAACAAATAGAGTCTGAGCAAGTAATTGCCAAAAGAATGCCATGTCAAGGAATGATCGTAGTGGAACTCTGGTGTCCCCATTGTAACCCTGGTAGACATGGGGCGCCCCAGCTTTCTTTTGTGGCCTCCTGATGAGCCAATCTATTAGGAGGCCACTAAGGAACAATGAAGCCAGATGGTATATATCAGGTACCATTAGACAGTCCAGGGAGTTTACCTAATATTTAATACATTTCGTAATGAAATGTTTCTCCCTGCTAATGGGATGGCCATTGTTTTCTGTGAATGATTTCATAAGTAACTTGATTTATAATTAAAGCAATACTAACTATTACTAATTTCATGCCTTAATTTATTCCTGCAAAATTAAACACTTCCCTAAATGTAAATATTCGTGTGTCAATCTTTGTGGCATCTAGGGAGGGGACAGAGTTGTTGCATGGAACAGAGAGTTTCTTATCCAGCAAAGGGAAGTAAAATTCTAGTGCCCATATATTCCTTATGGGCTCTAAATTATATAGGAAAATTCTCTCTTTGTGATCCTGTTCCTTACTTGATTCTTTTTCTCTAAAAAAGGATGAACATAACCATATTTTAGATCACTCTCTCTGCCTAAAGCAGAAGTTGATGCTCCATTCTCCTAAGATTAAAGAGGTTTTAATACATTGGCAGTTTAGGTTATTATACAAATAAGTATGTTGGTTGAATTCAGGCAGATGTCTTCTTCAGTACCATGTATTGTTCTGAATCTCTTAGAGCCTTGTTTCTCAAAATCTGGTTCTTGGACTGGCTGCATCAGTATCTCATAGGAACTGAACAGAAATGCAGAATCTCAAGCCCTACCAGACCTACCGAACCAGAGTCTGCGTTTTTAGCGAGAGCCCAGGCGATGTGCTTGCACATTCTAGTTCGAGAAGCACTGTCCTAGGACATACACTTGGAGAACCAGGCAGGTAGAATACCCCTGGGAACCCAGCGAGACTGAAAGTTGTTGGGTCACGTGTTGATCATGGGATATCGGATGGCCACCCTGACCTAAGGGTCTCAGAGAAATTTTGGGGGGGGGGCTTAGTTACAAAAGTTCATTTCACCAAATGGATTTTCTAAATGGTTACTGCACTGGTCTCTCATTTTGCTGATGAAAGAGAGGGAAAGATGAAGTCCATTATTGATCCGGAGTTATTACAGGACATCATAAGCAAGCAAGAGATGGCAGAGATGGTGAGTGTGCTCGTCAGTTGAGTCTGCGCCATTGGAGGAATAAAGGAGCTGGCATTTACATAAAGACAAAAGGGCAAGACTTTGCCTTCCTAAATATTTGCCAGCCAGGAAGTCAGAGAAACCTGGAGGAGGCGTGTGTTGGGAGGTATCTCTGAATTTGCTTTGTGATATTTGCAAGATAATCTGCGGTGTTAGGGTAATTGGGATTCCAGGTGCATTAAGCTGTTGAGAACTTTATATAAAAATATTTATACTTTTAGCTGCTCTTGAATAAAATTTTATTCTTTTCTTCGATGCTATTGTCTGTTGCACACCTTTTGCCTATTATCAGTCAGAAACTATCAGTACTGAATTATTCTGTCAAGTGAGAATCTAGGAACTTTACACCTGCCAGTTTAGGCTGATTTTCAATATTGTGTGAAAATGCCAAGGAATGACCTGTCAGTCTGTATTTGTGACAAGAGTCCTATTCATGTTGCTCAATGGTTTGTAGAAGTGTATCTTTGAAGAATTATTTTTATATGGTCCAGTACATCTCAATGTCCTAGGCAATAATTATCTTGAATGCTAGGCCCCCAATAAAATAGAGGCATGAAAAAGAAGGGTTTCTTTAGTTAGTAATTATATGTGAGTGTGTTGGAAAAAAATTTCATCTCATTTTCGTCTGAGTCCATTCAAACCTCAATTGTAAATAAATGCAATTTTTGCACATATGAAAGTCTGAGCCAGTTGTGATCCTATAATGTAACCGTACTTCAATTTTGCGGTGTCTCCTGCTGTTATGAGAGCTGATACAAAGTCCTACTAAAAAGCAAATGAAGATCTGTGACAGAAGTAGTCACACTTCTTTCCCAAACTCCGTGAAGCTCTCTTAAAATTAGAATGCAGCTTTTGGAGGTTTGTGGCCAACTGCTTGTCGTTTTCTTCGGAGACATTCTTTTTCTTCTTATTTTGAACAAGGGTCAACAATAACAGGGCTAGGAGGTAATAACTAATCTGTTTGATTGACGACCTCTGCTGGCAGGCCTGAGCCAAAAAAAGCACAAAACCCAGAAAACTGCTTTTCTGATAGGTTTGTGGCTGGCCTCAAGGTTAGGTCTTCATTTCTTGCCCAAGCATGCCGGAAGCATTAGGCTCCAGTTTGGGGTAATAATAAAAGTAGCTAACCCTTCGTGAGTGTTTACTATGTGCATAAGCTCATGGAATCTGCTCAGAACAAACCTATGTGCCAGACACTGTTCGCAGCTCTCTACGATTATTAGCTCATTCAATCCTTACAACAAAACAATGCCCATCTTTCCGAAGGAGACTCAGGTATAGAGAATTAAGAAACTGGCCCACGGCACCAGGGTGGCTCAGTCGGTTAAGCATCCAGCTCTTGATTTTGGCTCAGGTCATGATCTCAAGGTTGTGAGATAGAGCCCGGCTTCCGTCTCTGCACTGAGCACAGAGCCTGCTTGGGATTCTGTCTTTCCCCCTGCCTCTGTTCTCCCCCTGCTAGTATGTGTGTGTGTGCTCTCTCTTTCTCTCTCTCTCTCTCTCTCTCTCTCTCTCAAAATAAATAAAATGAGAAAAAGAAAAAGAAACTGAGCCAAGGTCACACAATCAGCAAGTGACAAGGTCAGGACCCAACTCCTGGCAACCAGGCTCCAGAGTGTGCCTTCTGAAATACCCAGCTACATGACACACAGCAGGATGTAATGCAAACACTTGAGTACCTCCATACCGTGGACTGCATCTCATTTAATCCTCACTACCACCAAACAATATAGACTGTGTTATCATAACCCTCATTTTACAGATGGGAAAACAAGAGGCCCAGCTTGTTGAGATGGTAGAGAGATGGTAGGGAATCATGAACAGGTGGAATATGACCTTAAGCCCTATATTCTTAAGCAATTGGCTCTATCTAGATCTCCAAATGTAGTACACAGCAATCAGGATGTTGTATCTTAAGATTAAATACATTGGTTATGAAGACTGAAAAGCAATGAATGAGAATGATGATAGGTTTGAAGTTAATTGCCAAAGGTGAAGCCTGCTCCCTTTTCTTTTTAATTTTTTTAATGTTTATTTATTTTTGAGAGAGAGCGCGTGCAAGGGAGGGGCAGAGAGAGACACACACACACAGAATCCGAAGCAGGCTCTAGGCTCCAAGCTGTCAGCACAGAGCCTGACATAGGGCTCGAACCCACGAACTGTGAGATCATGACCTGAGCCAAAGTCGGACGCTCAACCGACTGAGCCACCCAGATGCCCCTGCTCCCTTTTCTGGAGGATCAAATCTCAACTGTACATTATAATGGTTCAGCTCCTCCGGGTGTGGGGCATTGTTTACCCCTGCAGCTTTACTGCCTGTGGCTATTTCCATCTTCACAGTCAATATCCTCGTGCTTCTCTTGTTTCCCACCCAAATACCCTGGGATGCACTGTCTACTGCCTGGAGACTTTCTCTCTCCTCTGCCCACCTTCTTGGCTACTGTTCTCCTTCTCTGGGCCATTAGATTGAGACTCAGTTCAGAGGTCACTCCCACCAGCACCCCCACCTTGATCTCCTCCTTCAGACTGTATGAAGCATTTGTTCCCCCTTCCTGGGGTCCCCTGATACTCTTTCTCCATCTCTCTGCATTGTAATTCTCCATTATGTATCTGCTTACCCAAACAGAACGTGTCCCTTTCAAGGGCAAAGATTTTGTTTTGCTTCCATTTTGTAACCCCACACCTAACACTGTTCTAGGGGGATAGCAGGCTCCCAGTAGGAGACGACTACATGATGTACTAGCATGAGCCCCCAGAAGCCCTTAAGGGAGAGGCTTTCAGGCTCTCGCCTGGGTGGCTCAGTCAGTTAAGCATCCGATTTCGGCTCAGGTCATGATTTCACAGTTTGTGAGTTCGAGCCCCCCATCGGTCTCTGTGCTGACAGCTTAGAGCCTGGAGCCTGCTTCGGATTCTGTATCTCCCTCTCCCTCTGCCCCTCTCTCACTGGAGCTCTGTCTCTCTTTCTCAAAACAAACATTAAAAAAAATAGAAGGCAAATCATAAAAGGTATGTATGTAGTGATGGTGGCAGGGGGTGGAGAATGAGTCAAGGGTCCTTTGTGTGACCCTAATATTGAATGGAAATAAAAGAAAATGGGAGAGTACATTGAAGTTGTTTTATACCATAACCTAAGACATACAGAATCTCGGATACTATCAATGGGATTTTTTTCTTTTAGTTTTTATAACATTTTTACCTTGGGATGCTTTGAGATTTACAGAGAAGTTACAAAGATAGCACAGAGCATGCATATATATCCCTCACTCATTTTCCCCCACTGTTCTCATTTTACAGGACCATGGTGCACTTGCTAAAACCAAGAAACCAACACTGGAGTACTATTACTAACTGAACTCCACAGTTTGTTTGGATTTCAATAGTTCCTCTCCCATCTCCTTTTTTCTGTTCCAGATCCCAGTTCCAGGATACTACATCACATTTAGCATCATATCGCTTTAGCTTCCTCTTACCTATGGCAATTTCTCAGACTTTTCTTACTTTTGATAATATTAAAGCTGTTTTGTAGGCTTCTAGCTTTATTCAAAATTCAGTAAGATTCTAGCAAAAAGGTAAGATTGGATTACAATCTTTGTTAAACTTTTCTGAAATATCGTGAGTCCTAAAAGATTCAGTCCTTGACCTGCTCCCAGACTCCCTGAGGGAACCAAATATTTGACCCACCCTGAGTCACCTTTTGACTAATCACCCCCCAAAATCACAGCATCATGAGGCCCAACACTTAGGCATCCGTGAAAACATTTTATCCACTGATACAAGAAAGGACAGAGGTCTGAGTAAAAGCAGATGTGTTAAAAATACCTACTGATACAAAACACTTTTTTCAGTGATGGTTCTAACCCTACAAGTATTAAACTTTAAAAAATTAATTTAATAGGATAAGTAATGAAGAGGAAAGTACTGGGTTTGGGATTAGAAACTCTCAGTACATTTTCCAACTCTGCCACTTAAAAACTGTATGATTTCAATCCCAGCACTTAACCTCAATAATCTCATGTATATCCATTTGTAATTACAATTCTCAAATGTGGTAATACATGTAAAAATTTTCTATGAACTCTATCTTATTTTTATTTGTCATCATTAATCTCATCTCAGGAAAAAACACTTCTAGACTAAAAAGCTTTCTTTCATGTTAGAAGTTTTTATTTCAAATTTCTCTCCTTGGTTATATCTGTTTTTGGAATGGCTATAAAAGCTGTTTTGATTTCCAAACAAAATATTACCAGATATTTATTTAGCTTTCACTACAATCTTACTGCATAGGTAGCAGTTTGATTCCAATTTAAACAGTGGAGAGGGGCGCCTGGGTGGCGCAGTCGGTTAAGCGTCCGACTTCAGCCAGGTCACGATCTCGCGGTCCGGGAGTTCGAGCCCCGCATCAGGCTCTGGGCTGATGGCTCAGAGCCTGGAGCCTGTTTCCGATTCTGTGTCTCCCTCTCTCTCTGCCCCTCCCCCGTTCATGCTCTGTCTCTCTCTGTCCCAAAAATAAAAAAATAAACGTTGAAAAAAAAAAAAAAATTTAAACAGTGGAGAAACTGAGGCCCAGAGAGATTTATATGACTCAACCAAAGTTCCACAGCAAGGAAGTAGGGGAATCGGGATATAAACTCAGGATGCCTGGCTTAAGTATATCAGCTCCTAACTATGAACATATAACACCTTCTTAAAAACTTCTCTAAAGGTGCAACTAGTCACAGAAAATGCTTTGAGAAGATGCACTTACACCCAGCTGGGAAAGCATAACTTGGAATTGATATCCCTTGGACTTCACACTTTTTGACCCAAACTTGAGGACACTGGTTTGACTTCTGGGTTGTCTCTCATTAAATATAAAATTAGTACTTTCCACTCTTTCCTTTTTTTTTTTTTTTTTAAATCTGCAGGACCATTATGGGACTTGAACTCATGACCCTGAGATCAAGAGTCACGTGCTTTACCGACTGAACCAGCCAGACACCCTTCCACTCTCCCAGATCCTTAATGGACAACACATTCCCTACATGGTCTTCCAAGTCTTCATACATCTTCAGATTTAAAGGACCTCAAAACTACAACAAAGTGAAATAAGCATTAGATACAAATAAACTATTATTTATGTGGGGAAGTTTGTAGTATTTTGACCATTTCTTTTTAATGTAGACCATGAGGCTCATGAGTCTGACTCAGAAATAACCCATTTCCCTGAGATTCTGTGTAGCTGCCCCAGCTTCTTGGAATCTATCCAAGGATGGCTGAAGTCTAAGAGATTGTGCAGCATGGAGCCATCCCACAGTGTGTGGTGAAGTCATCCACAGTCCTGCTTGTAGCTTGGACAGTCTCTTGAATGACACAGAATAATATCTCTCCACAAAGAGCAGCTGTTATCTAATCGATGCAGTAGATTGAGAAACAAGCTTCTTTCCAAGATGGTTAGCAGTTGCAACAGTTAATATTGACACGCTCTTACTTTTGTATTCTTTTTTATTCATGATGTTTTCTCAACATCGCCTCTTCAATACCAATTCAAAGGGGTGGCACATTGAACTTTGGGGATGCTGTGACCTACACTGTGCCCATTAAAGAAAGTTCACAAGAGGGATTGCATTTTATAGTGTGATTTATCGGCTTAAGTAGGAAGAAATTCAATATGTAACTTATGGCACCCCGTTAAGGTAAAGCGAGGGTCACCATGATTGTTTCTCCACCACATCAATTCCTCAGGAATGCCAAACAATGCAAACTCACACCCAATATTTCTGAGAGTTCCCAGGGCGTGCTTCATATGAACTTCACTTCCCAATCCCGCTGTTCACCTACTGCCAGGCGGTGGTGGCTATTCTCCTCTGTGCTCCTTTCCGTTGGCTGATTATCTCCTTTCTCGACTGATGCTCTCTCAAGGCACCACCACTGTTGCTGATGCCAATCAGCATCTGGGTCAGATGGCTTTTCCCAAGTTTGCCAGCGCTATAGCTCTCAGTGCTGCTGAGGCCTCTGTCTTTCAATTTCCCATAGAGGTTCTAGTGAAACCATTCTTTAAGTGTTTACTTGCTCTTATGTTATAGATCCACCTTCTCAATCCTTATTAATGATGTCACACTGCTATGATCAGACTGTATCCTCTCCTTCCACTCAATCCCGCTGCCCTCATTTATTCCCTAAATCTAAGTGTTTCCCCAGTAAGCTCATCATTTACATGGACCTGGGCAGGTATTACCTTGCAATTTTCCAGATGTGCCAGATTCGCTTGAATCTTAAGGTGAATGCCATTTACGCTCCAGTTTTCTGTATCGCTAACTAAAGAGGCCAAGTTTCCATAACCCGGTAATGCAACAGTCATAATGAAAATGTATTTCCTTATTATGTAAGGGCTGTTTATGAAATCCCAGTACATTTCTCACAGCCAGATTAAACATTTTATTGCCTTTATTTTTCATCAAGTATGCAAATTCTTTTTAGCAGGTTTCATTTTTGATTTAAAACCATTTTTCATGAAAAACTAAATCATTTACGGCCATATGGTCTCATGACAATGCATAGTTAAGAAAAACTCAGTGAATTTCATACAGGAATGCCTCTTTGATGTCCTTTCAAGTGAAAGAAATGCACTCTCTAGCCATAAGTGAGCTGCTTTAAGAAGGAACTCTTAAATGTCGATAAACATGTAATGTGGGTACTTGCCAAAGAGAAAAGATGTAGGTCAGCACCATCTCCTTCCTTTTATAGAAAAAAGAGTTATGGTTTGGTTCCTAGCAGGAAGGGTCAAAATGATGTACTCCCATATGCTATTTTAGATATGGAAGCAAAAATAAAAAAGACATGCTAGGGAAGCTGCAAGATGAAGCAGGAACTGGCAGCAATAACATGTGATCTGTCAGTATTTGGGGCTGACACGTTTCACATGGTTTCTTTCCTGGATGCTAGGAGTTCAGGCAAAATTGCAGGAACTGACGATAATAAAAATAGCTGTCATTTCCTGAGGACCTACTATGTAGTGGGCACTTTGGTATGAACTATCTTAACTCATTTGGGCCTTATATCTGTATTCAAAAAGCATGTTGACATTCCCACTTACACGCAAGGAAACCAAGGCTCATGGAGGAAAAGTAACTTTCCTAAGGGCTTATAGCTAGTAAATGGCAATGCTGGGTTCTGAGCTCAGCTATGCTTGACTTCAAGGCCTGCATCTTCTGGCAGTTGTAGGTTGCCTTTCAGTAAATAAGTAAATGAAAAAAAGAAATAATTTGAGCTCTTGGGTCCCCTTTATTCTGGCCACCTCCCACCTGGAATACTCAACCAATCAGAAAACAAGTACCAAACAATCAGGAACTAGTGTGGCAAAGTCCTAAAAAACACCTATATGGGGAGTCACCAAGGCTCGAATTTGAATCGCAGGACCATCATTGGTTACCTGTGTGATCTCGAGAAACTAATCTGCTTAAGTATATATTTCCTCTTCTGAAAATGACAATAGTAACCCCATTCTCAAAAGACTCCTAAGGAATACACTTATGTGGTGTATATGTCATCTGACCTTATTCCTTTGAGATCATGTTAACATTAGCTGCTACTGGAGTCCACCTGCATGACCAAAGTCAGTATCCTCTCAGTTATTTCTGAGAGCCCCATTTATGCCCCAAATCATATGCTTGTGATTGAATCTTGCCATGGCCTCTTTTTCCTTCTTTCCATGAGAGGACTCCTCTTCCAGACTCAGCCCTCCTCAGCTAGGAGCATCCCTAATACCGCAAGCAGCACTATGGCTTGTGGCAGAGTTAGGAAGCAAATAGCTTTTTCCTAGTGTTGGGATATACTTTATTATGTGAGCCTCTGCAGCAGGCTTTTGTTTCCTGCCCAGAACACAATGTCTTTCATGAATACAAGCTATGCATTTATTGTTTCTAAATCATTTCTTTGGACTGTAGAGCCAACTTCTCCAGCTAGCAGAGGACAGGTGCCCTGCATCCCCCAAGCATTGTTCACGTCCTCCCTCTTTCTTTTCATCTTCCTTCTCCCCACGTCCATTCCTTTGTCTTTAGCCAAAATGTAAAAGTCCTTTGCATACTTACTTTCATAAGGACGTACCAGGTCACTAGCTCATGCATTTTGCCTGTCTAGACTCTGAATCCCAGTTTGGCTCAACTCAACCTGATAAGGAAATTCTATAGCGCAATGCCTGTTACATGGCAATTACTCAGTAAATGCCAAATGCCTTTTCTTTTTTTCTTTTTCTTTTTTTTAAAGTTTATTTAGTTTTTGAGAGAGAGAGAGCATGTGTATGCATAAGAGCTGGGGAGGCACAGAGAGAGAGAGGGAGAGAGAGGATCCCAAGTAGGCTCCATGCTGTCAGTGCGGAGCCTGACGTAGGGTTCCACATGGGATTCAATCCCACCAACTGAAATCAAGAGTCTGAAATCAAGAGTCAGGTGCTCAACCGACTGAGCCACCCAGGCACCCCACCAATTGCCTTCTAATCCTGGCATTATGTTTGGACCTTCAGAGATTTAAAGCAATGCAGTCTGGATGCTCTAGGGTGTGACCGTTGAAGGTAGTGTTGTGAATATAGTATAAAGAAAGAAAATTATTACTATAAATGCCTGCTGTTAAGTATACAAGCATCAGGACATGGCAACAGGCTAAAAGTCCCACAAAAAGACTAAATAAATGTTAGATATGAACATTCTACATTGAGAGATAAAGAGAGTTTTTCCTTGTCTTCTTATTTAAGGGAGATATTCATGCGGAAGTGTGGATTTCAGAGACTGATTAGTGAAGGTATTGGAGGCTGCATCCATTCATGGAAAAGGGTCTAAGGACTAGGTGAAGCCTAACAAATATTTGAAGTGAAGTACGATCATCCAAGAAATGGGAACAGACAGAAAAGCGTGGGAAAGTAAAGAAGTGAGGCAAAGAAAGATCACCTCTACTTTATACTGATGGTGAATATGACCTTGAAGCAGAGTGTTCTGGCCTAGGGGATAAACAGAAGTGATGGAAGAGGTACAAAGGGAGAAACTGTCATCAGGACAGGGGTAGAAAGCTTGCATCCTGAGTTGAGAGTAAGGGTATTTGAGAAGCAGAGAATCTGATTAGTTCAATGGAAATAATATAGAAAAATAATGCATTCTTCTCAAAATGCAACCCTCATGTCACTTTTTTTCCTTAACATCTAGTGTCTCTCATTACTCCCTGAATCCTTAATATGGCCTTCAGTGTCCTGCTTACTCCGGCACCTACCTAACTCTCCAGCCTAGAAGCACAGTTCTTTCAGCTCCTGGAATGTGTTGTCTTTTTAAATCAGAGCCTTATTCATACTGCTCCCTCCCACCAACACTTGGCTTCTGCTCTTGGCTGTGCTGCTAACTGCTGGGCAAACTCTTACAAGTCACTTCAAGTGTCTGAGCCACAATATCCTCATCTTCTTAGAAGGAGTGGGGTAGGAATTTCTCTAAATTCCTCTCCAGATCAAATATTGCATGGATCTGTGAATATTCAGAAGAATGTTATTAGCATAATTCCAGGCTCAGGGAAAAGGGAAGGTAGTTGACATTTATTAAGAGGCCACTGTAATGCTTTGTTTTGACCTAGCTAGAAAAAGGCATGCTTCACTTATAGAATTTCTCCCATTACAGGTGTTATAAGGAAGGAACATGTATCATTATAGGGGGTACAAGTAGATGGTAAAAATATTGTCTTTAAAATTTTGTTTACTAAGTGTATGTAAGTCAATAAAGAAACCATTTCGATTGTAACTGCCAACCCAACAGTCAATACTCTTGACTGTAGTTTTGACAAATTGACCCTCTTCCCTTAAATATTTGTATAACCCTATGTGTTTACTCTGGGTGCCTTCTGGAGATCACTCGAACCTTCTCAAACCCTTTGGTCTACTTCTTTCACTAAGATTAGGAAATCAAAATTATTTTCAACTGATCTTCATGTATATGTCATATGTCTATTTCTCATTTTATTTTCTGGTCTAGAGATCGTACCACGTCTTCAATGATATCAGTTCTCAGAAGGAGTTAGCCAGCGTGGCTTGTGAATGTGAGGAGGGATGGACTGTGGGAGAAGAGGAAAGGATGAGAGTGTATGGAGTCAGCCCCAGGAAAAGTCATCCCCAGAAAGGGGCCAGTTATCACAGCTTGTGGTAGATACAGGTCGTGGAAACATAGCAGAAGAATTCACTCATCTGATAGAGTTGAACGAAGGTCCGATTCAAAAGTGTAGGCAGATGTAGTGCTGATGGTCAAGAGCAGAAGGGGGTGTAGAAAACCACAACTGTCCACTCAAATCAGGGAAAGAGATACCAGAAATCAACTGGATGGAGATGTGGGAACATAGCCAAATGGGGGGAAAGCAGGGACTGAGACAGGCACAGAAGATAAAGACTCTTTCTCTAAAACAAATGGAAACCATAAGTTCTTCCTCCTCAGTACTTCCTGTCTCATAGACATTTTATACCCATCTCTCCTTTCCACCTCTGATTTATGTGAGAAAATGTATATTATGCCACATGTAAACTAAGGACATACCCGTGAATAGAAAATAAAGTCAGTCGTTTAATTCCTTTATTTTGCCAGACAAATATTTCTTTAAAAAAAATGGATAGCACAATTAATATAAATGGGATTATTTAATTCAGCCATAGTATAGAAATGCTAATAATTTTATTAATATTACTCATTTAAAATTCAGCATTAATTCTGAATTTTGAAGTAGGTGCAAACTGAGTGACCCTAACAACGATATGGGGCTCTTCAACAACGTATGCAAACAGGAATTAATGGATAAAGGTAGTATGGAAATAAGACTCCCAGTATGGTGATAAGAATCTTAAAGTCTGTCCACCTTACAGTATTGGTTCTAGGACAACCTTTTCCTGATTTGATAATCCTGTTTTACTCAGTGTTGAGAAGAAGAAATAACAATATATCAGAACACACTATCCCTATCTTTTAAAAAAAAAAGATCCTAGCTAGGTTCATGAGGTTTAAAATCCTACGTTCTTGATCCCCACAGTAGGATGTCGGTTCACTACAAAAGGATGAATTTTGCCAGTGATTCATGTTGGCAAACCAATTAGAATGAAGCCTAACTCAAAGTCACTTCTACCTGTTGTTCTTTTTGTGATGGAGGTGTCCAAAATTTATCTATGCTTTAGGGCACAGAAATCTGAGGATATGAGTTCTTCGGGTTATCTATTTCAGAGGAGTTAAAGCTGTCCTTTGAGAAAAATTATGGCCTTTTCCAGACATAAACCCCTGCACCACCTCTAGTGAATTTCTCATTGCCAAAGCAAGGATACTTGTGAAACTCTTCAGTTGTCTAAGCTTTATCTAATTTGCTACTTGAGCAGTTGTTAAGTAAGAGATGTGTACCTTTATTTAATCAATAGCTCAGAAGACGGGCACTTGAGGCCTTCATGAGCAAATTCAGCTTAATTTTACTGTGATAAACTATTTGCCAAAAGCTCAGTGGAAATGCTGATTTTTGAAAGGAAAGAGGGTTTATTAAGTAAGAAGGGAGGGTGATGGCAGAGTGAAGCATTTGAGAATCACCTTGAGTGTTTTTGCAAATTCTACCCTGGCTGCTGAAAACCTGATACATAGGGTGACTCCTTTCCAGCCTTGCCCTTTCTCATTCTCTTGCCTCTCCCAGCCCAAGGCTTAACTCCCCAAGGTAAGGCCATAATCGCCTCTTCAGACATACAATTACCGATACTACATACAATTGCTGATACATACAATTACTGTTACTAGGACAATCCTAGTCCTCAAGTTTTAAGGGGGCCATTAGAGGCCCATAACTGAAAATACTGTGGTCCCCACTGACATTAGTTCAAAACAAAGATAACTTTAGTAGTCTAAATAAAAATGAAATGGTCCAAAATGAGAGAATTCACACATGCAGAAATTAAAACAGTATTTTGCCAGATTTTTCTTCTTGATTCTCTCTCTTTTTTTCCCTATGCTTAGCCTGTCAGGTTATCCAGCACCGGTTGGGGCAGAAATATTTGAGGACCATTGATCTAAGGGATGTTAACTCTCTATTCCTTCAAAGTTCTCCAAATGCTATTACTGACCTAGGTGAGGGCATCTGAAAGTAATATACCTGGACTATATTATCTTATTTTCTGGAAAAATGCCTTCGCTGAATTATGATTTAATTTTATGCCCTCAGCTTTTACAAAAGGTCATTTTTGAAGAATAGTCATTCATCCATTTGGAGAGCCATTCTGTATCTTTTGCAAAAGCTAGTGAAAGACTTTGAACATCACGTAACTGAAAGTGTCTTATATAAGGATTAGTATGGCATATTTTCCCCATAATTTAGAGAAGGAAAATATTTTTTCTTTCTAGTTCGTATTCTGCATATGGGGGAACCAATGTGTTTTCCTTTTTCGTTTGTTAAAAAGGGCAAAATTAATTTTAGTTTGTTATTGTTGCAACCAGCTCACCTTCCCAAAGGAAAAATGTTTCTCTCCACTCAGGATAAAATCGAATTCTGTGTCTCCTTAGCAATGGTTTACCTTTCATCTGATGGACACTGAGTCTCAACCCATCATTTCCCTCTTTACATCACCTTCAAGAAAATTGAGGCCAATTTTGTGCCCCCACCCCCCACCAGGGTACAAGGCTTAATGAAGCACATTTTGTTTAGCCATCTTGGCCAGATCTATCTCATTCCCCACCCTCTCTTTGCTATTGCCACATGCCCCATACACAGGTCTAGAAAAGTGCATCTGACCACATTGTTAATGTCTTTGTAAAAGACATTTGTAAACCTCTTCCACTTCTTATTGTTTAAGGCAAAATAAATGAACAGTTACATAATTTTAAACAGCCACCTCACATTTTTGTTACATTCATTCTTCTTATAATTATTTATGAAATTTCCATTTTTATTTTCCCATTTTAAAATTGTACGATTCCTTTCTGAAAGTAGGCATGGGTATGACAGTATTTTAAAATGTAATGACAAAATAATAATCGCAGTAATAGTGGGATGAAGAGTTATAAAGGAGAGAGAGGCAAAGACTGGTTTTGTAAGTAGGCTGAGAGAATGATAAAAGCATGTGGCTCAAGCTTGAGAGAAATTGTGAAAAAATATGGAGGACACACAAGCATGACTAATTTTTATTGATGAGATATTCTCCAGTTCTCCCTTCCTTCTGATTTTCTTTGTCTTGTTTTTTTTCCCCAGATGCAATTTCTTTGTTGAAATCTCTACATTTACTACCCTATTTCTTCTTTCTTTAATACAATTCTAAGTATTAAAAATACTCTTAACTATGGACACACTCCAGTTTAAATCGAGAAAATGTAGGTAATGCAATACAACTCCATAGTAGCCACATAGCTAAACTTCAATTCCCCTTGGAAATATGTGCCTTGGTACAGTGTTGACCACAAGATGCCTCACCAGACCAAACTCATTTTACCGTTGAGAAACCATTCTCCTAGTCACGTGTGGAGACATGAATGTGGGCCTGAAGCTCACAGCACCTGCACATAAAGACGACATACTTTAGCATGAGGCTATGCAAATTAGTAAGATGAAGAATAATGATAATAACTAATGAGAACCAATGAAGATGATGTAATGGGGGGAAAAATACAGCTATAAGGATTTGTGAGGATAATCAATGAGGTGATTTGGTAGGGCTAAATATTTCGTAATTTGTTTGTGTCGCTATATTATGGCTTCCTTCAGAAATACCATAGTGGCTTTCCTCTCAGCATTTTGGAGGTTACCATCTATACCAGTGGTTCTCAACACGCAGTGAGGGGAGAGGAGGAGCAACAATTCTGCTCCTCAGGAGACAGTTGATAAAGTCTGGAGACTTTTCTGGTTGTCACAGCTTGGGGAAATGGTCCTAATGGCATCCAGTGGGTAGAGGCCAGGGATGATACTGAGCATCCTATAATTCACAGGACAGCCCCCATGACAAAAAATTATCAGGCTCAAAATGTCAACAGTGCCAAGGTCAAGAAAAACTGCTCTGCATTAACCCTGTGTGGTTCTGCTTCCGCAGTCAGTCATTTAGCATTTCATTGTGCATCGCACTCTGTCCACAATCCCTGCTCAATGGAGAGCACATCGTTGTATGAAACATAGTCGGCCTCCTCATGAGGGTCACAGTGTCACCCAGCATATAATACACAAAACACAAGTGATAAGTACAATTAGGGTGACTCTTTTTTTTAATGTTGCATGAATACAGAAAGGGAGAGATCATTCATTGCGCACATGGCAGAGATATGGGAAATCTTCAGGCATGAGTAGGCATTTGAATAAGGTTTTGAAGACTGAGGAACTATGGCTACATTATGTAAGTATTATATGACTACACAAAAAAGGATTTCCTCTCAACAACATAAACACTTAAAACACCAAGTTTCTCTCATTTATATTGCAATGAGAAAACACACATGAACAAAATTTCTATTCCTGTTATTTCTGTTGTATAAGAGAAAAGACACATGGAGATGTCCTATATTATTCAATATGTCACCTTGGAATTCCCTACTCTCCATTGGCCCAAGGGACCCTTACTGATGATCTTGAACTACATTCAGGAGCATTTGAAATCCACCTGACCAAAAGGTGATTTTTGCACTTCTGTGTTAAATCCGATCAGCCAAGGAATGCATCCCTACTTTTCAATCAGCTGCAGCAGTCCTATCGAGAGAACAAAGTCTACACACAAGTGGCCTGGCTTATGCACGAATTTCTTGTACATTTGATCTTTATGAGAATACCAAGAGTATATTTTAATTTTCATTTGAGGGAACTGAATAACCTACATGTTTACTTGCATTGGCATTATGTTTACGGAAACAAGATTAAGACATTCCAGGCTCCTCACTAGACAAAAATAGCATGTGCATGCTTTGGAAACAGTAAGATTCAAATGGAATAATAAGCCAGAGGTCAATCACACGGAGACTCATCCAAGAGAGCACTCTAAATTAAAGATTTGTGGGAAAGGGAATCAAAAACTCCTCTTTTGTTGGAGATCTTTTAATCATTCTAGAATACAAGCTGTCTTTCTGAAAGTATATATTTGAATAATCTCAGAAGCGATGGAAAACATAATAAAGCATATTCTCCCATTGATGCTGACGTGCTAAAGATCTCCTTCTCTAATCATAGCATTTATGTGTTTTATAAATATGGACAGACATTATGAGCTATAACTCAAATATACATTTGTAAAAAGGAAAAGGTTAAACTGTACATATTTAATAACGTCTTATAAGATTGCATGTGTTTCTTGTTTTATGAACCGCATTGTTCAATATCTTACAAGCTGCACTTTAATCCCAATCACATTTTTTTAAGTGGAAATGACATTAGGACTTGAAGTGGCACAGCAGACCTGGCCCCCCTATGCTGGTGCGTCAGCTGTTTCCAACCTGCCGATACAGATCTGCATTCGAGTGTCGCAACCCGGGTCACCCAGTGCTCGGGTTGCTACCTATGAAAAGTAATAACTCTCCCAACCGCCTGGCCAGATAAATATCTGATTAGAGAGGGGTCGAAATGAATCTGAAGATGGCGTGTCCGCACCGAGACGTAAAACTGCTGTCGCTCTGGGCTTCCAGCAAGGCTGGGGGAAGACTGGAGAATGAATGTAGGACACGCAGAAAAGGAAGCCGGCCCCGGCAAAGTGATGGAGTCTCAAACTGTCCAACTTTTCAGTTGTGTGTTTTTTAGATGTTAAATATGGTTCAGAAGATTAAAGTCTTCATTTTAGGCAAAGAAAGGAAATAATGTTTCCTGTCCCATTTGCCAAGCTAAGTGAACAACTGTTCCTGCACAATTAGAATTGTTAATTGATTTGAAAACATAGGGCTTTGAAGGTGGAAAACTGCTGACATTATTTCAATGGGGAAATGCACTCCTGAGAGAGAGCACTGCAGTACAATTTCTCTCCTTGTTTTGTTGAATATACATCTATAAAAACACTGTGAATCATGCAGTAAAAACTGCTGTGCTGATATCATAAATCTCTGATAATAAAAATTTCATTGTTGAAACAATAAAATAGACTTTTATTATAACACAGAGTATCCACCTAAACATTGTCCTTTTAGCTTCTTCGAGTTAAATGTATGCACAGTTTTACAGTCTATAAACAGATCTGGAATAAAAGTTAATAAATGTCAAAATTTGCATTTCAAAAAATTCTTGCTGCATTTTAGGGAAGATCAATCTATGAACCTTTCAACATTATGTCAAATGAAATGCTAATTGTACCTTTAGGAATTTCAGAGACAGTGACAAGAAACTAAATGCTCTGTTCCTTTGCATCAGCAAGTCGAGGATAATTGTATATCTACTCTTGTGAACTTCTAAGAAAAAAAAAGAAAAAAAAAACTAAGAAAAAAGGGTTTTCTATTCTTTAACTCAGGAGGGTAAACTCTTTCAGCCACCCTCCATCAATCTACCTTCAAATAAAGTGTGTTAACATGTTGACAGTGGACAAATCACACAGTGCTGCATTTATTCATTTTATAATAGGTTTGTCAAATGAGCTTCAGTTAAAGAGATTTAGGAGTAAGAAAAATTTTCAGCCAGAAATAACCGACTTATTCCATTCAAAGTGATGTAAGGTATAAAGGGGGTACTTCTTAAAAGCCTAATCTTTATTAAAACGCACAATTTTTGAAGGCTAAGTCACAAAAATAAATATCAGGAGCCCAAAAAGTGCTTTTATTTTCTCTACCCTTAAGATAAAGAACTAATACATCCCTTCTCCTTTCTGTAATAAATCGTAGCACTGAATCTCTAAGAGATACAAATTATCCTCTATACTGTCTTACAAGTGTGAGTATAGATTGAGCCAATGAGCAATGTTATCTAGAAAATAGCACTTAGCGTAAGGTTTGTGCCATTTTTTTGAACATTATCCTATTTGTGGCACTGCCTTCATTTCGGAGTCAGGCTGCTGAAATATTTGGTACACCACCCGAGCAGTGAAAAACGAAGGGCCGTGCAACTGAAAAGCGGCTCAGGCTGTTAACCTGCAGTGTTTGGTCACCTATCACCACTTTAAAAGTAAAATAGGCATTTTCCCCTTCTTCAAAGACTGTTATAGATAGTGTTGAGTCAAAAGCCAAGACTGTTTGCCTCCACATTCCTGGATTTCTGCGTTGTCTATTGATATGTATTAGGAATATGAAGCAAAAGCGCTTCAAACGTTTAAAAGACTTCATTTACAAAGTATATTACACAGGGCCATTTTCAGGCTCGCCCCGGACAGCCGATTTGTAATCCTGCTGCTCGTAGGAAAGAAAAACACCGAGCATTCTCACACACACCACAGCCATGATTCGATTTAATAAATCCTGTGTTTTAAAAAATTCAGATGGAAATAACACATATTTCTTGCTCTACTAGACGACTCCACTTTGTCTTATACAAACCCTAAGTTGCCTAAAAACATTATATTTTCTGTTCATGAATATATTGTATTTCTAATCCTGTTAATCCTTAACAAAACTTGGAATTCTCTGCAAGCCAACAAAAATAAAAATAAAAATATATTTAATGAAAATATGCAAAGGCATTAGCAGAGACATTAATAAACATTATCACGAAAGGGCAGCTTCAACTTACTTCAGACGTCAATAATTTCTGTGTAGTGAGCCACTCTCCGTGATGACCCATTATGAGCGTCCTCTCGCACACGTGACTTGCATGATTGGACATGGATTCTATTTAATTCATGGGTATAAAGCAGCACACCTTTAGCAGTAATGAAACAATAGGGGGTAAGAGTCTACCTCCGCTTAAAAAGAAAGTTTAATATACAAAAGTGGTTCTCAGGCAGATACATTACAAAAAGTTGGTCCAGTGCTAAGAAAACGGCAACGTGATATTCTATAGGTCATGACGTTGTACAGAAATTTCCCAACTCTCTCTAATATGTACAATTCCCAAAATAAGTGCAGAACTTGCAGCTATTCTGAGAACCCTTGGAGCAAATTTCTCTAGACAAGCTTTGTTATTAATCATCCTAATTTTGCTCATGTTGTGTTACATTGGGGAAAAATAGTTGTCCAATGGACAAGTACACTCCTAAACAAAATGCTCATCTTTTTCTTAAGAGTCAAAACGGAAGGCTAATAAAGACCATTTAAAATAAAAGGGCCCATTACTCCTCAGTTTTATATGAGCTTACATGCTTTCATTGTGCAGAGTGTGTTATTAATTTCACATGCCAGATTCATAGGTTTCTGCAATATCAGGTTTGATGTATTCATTATCGGCACTCAGTACATTAATTCACGCTGAAGTCCGGTAAATCAAAATTATACCATCTGGCTTCCTGTTCTTAATGATGAATTTGATGTAGGGGTGATTAAGATTGTTAGGCTTTTGAATTTTAATGTAAAAATTAGGGGATTAAAAAGGCATTTAGAAATGACCAATAGTTAGAATAAACTTACTGACAGGATCTAATTTGTGTACTTGCTAGTAAAGCTCCATTTTAATTAGCAGCCACAGTCTTTCAGCACAAGCTCAAAGAGACAGAAGTTTAGTGATTAAGAAGATGAAGCTGTTAAATTGATAAATTGACCTTGAAATACTTGTAACTGTGGGGGACGGCCCAGTAACTCAAATTGTTATTGTGTTGCATTGCCACATAGGGAACTGAGTCCAAGAGTGACCCCAGACACAAAATTTTGCTGTTCCCTTCTTCTTCTTCTTTCTTTTTTTAGGGGAGTTGATTCACCATCTTCACCTTAGGGGGAGGGGCTGAGGAGCAGAGATAAACAAATACAAAAGCCTGCAGACCTGTGGGTGGGCCCTGGAACAGTGGGAAGGTGAAAATTCCGTCATTGTTTCAGAACTCCTTGACAGGTGCTATTTGAATACTGTATCTAAACTTGAAAGCATCCTATAGGTCTTCTTGATTTCCTGATGCAATGATGCTGTACCCATACGGTGAGATCCTCAAGCAGTGAATTCACTCAGGAAATCTGGGGCACAGCCACCAACATTCTCCCTCCAGCACCATATTTAAGAAAAAAAAATATGGAAATGGAAGAATTCTAAATATCTGCAACACAGAGCATGTATATAACACACAGGCATTGTACTCAAGCTTGACATGAGACTTCTTTTAATTGAAAGACCAATCTGACATGGATGTTCCTTTGACAGTTAAAATTACCTCTGATTTTAACAAAAGCATTTGAAATGTTACACCGAACTCATTACACCTTTTCTGCATAAAGAAGTTTAATAGTTAAAACAAGTTAAGGAAGAATAGACTCTTAATGTAAAATATTATTAGAATAATATAAAGAAACATCCTCATTTTTTTTCCCTAAGATATAAAGCTAAAAGTGCAAGAAGCCATACAATGGGAAAGTAAGGTTGAAAATGAAATTATTTCCTGAGAAGAAAAAAAAATGTACTACCCTGTGCGGTCTCATAAAATGTGATGCTTTAGTTCCTATGAAATTAATAAATGTAGTCACTAATGCACTGAAATAAAATACAGTCAGAATGACTTACATCAGAAAACAAGTACGTCTGTATATATCAACAATTTGAAGGATTCTGATTCCTGGCAAGTCAAGGAATATTTTAAATCTTATATTTTAGAGGAAATCGAATCTTGACTAACCACTGCAATTTATGTCATTTTAAATAAGATATATTTGAATAAGTATATTTTTCATGCCCTAAAAAGACTGATGTCTTCTTTTATAAGCTCATCCTGTGACACACTTGAGTAGGTAGGTATATTGATTTTTTTTTCTTTTTCTGATGGCAATGAAGTGTAAATGGAAAATATCAGACTTGGCAATCACTTAAACCATGTGAAAATTTCAGAGTGAAGGCTATTAGAGTCACTTTGTGATCTCCCCAGATGACCAGAGTGGGGGGAGGAAAAAAAAACATTTCTACGTTTCTTCAGATCCTTTGTGTGACAGCTAAGGAGAATAACATTCTTTCTAATACGCCAGTTTTCATCTCTAGTGGAGAATAACCTCAGTGCTTTCTTATGTCACTGGCTGAGAGAAGACGAAAGACCCAGCCTTGTGTAAATGGCTTTGTCTAACCATCAGTCTTTAGCTCTGCATGGCAGCTGTACTATTGACATTAGCTTGTGCACTGGGTGAAATTGAAGTGAGTTAAATGTGACCTTGGCTTAGTTGTTGAAGTAGAAATGAACTCTACTGGGAGTGAAAAAAAATAAGACCAGTTTCTCTAACTTCATTTTTTCTTTAATGAGTTTAACAGCACTCTTAGGATTTGATACATTTTATAAAAACGCTTTTATTTCCTTTTCTATTATGCACTGTGTAATCAGCATTTAGTAAGGTTAGCTTGCCCTTTTGTTATGAAATTCTTGTTTCAGGTATTTATATGCCACATCCTAAAAAAAAAATGGCACATTTATTTCCCTTTCCCCCCTTATTGATCACAGCCCTTACAAAGGGATGGAAGGTTTTCATGCATACACGTTCATCGACTTGAATAATGAACACCAGGCCGCTGAAAGAGTGTAAATGCCCGGTGTTTCTGATGACATTGCATTGTCCACTAGGCTACATGTGCATCCACTAAATACCCTGCTGGTAAATCATGTGCAGTGAACAAGTCAGGCTGCAGGTGGGCGGGAGGTGCTAGAACATGTCTAAGGCTACAGCTCCTTTGTTTTCAGATGCAATATAACACAGCGTGTACATCAAAAGAACACAGAATTGATGATATTGTTTAGGTGGAGACTATTCAGAACGTCCTTGAAGCTTCATTTCTATTTCGAACAGTCCTCACTCATATACCACTTATACGTTAATGACACGTTTCTGTGTAGAGATGCATTTGTGCGTGTGTATATATATGTGTACAGGGGAGTGTGATATGTGCACCCATATATGTGTTATTTTAGATTATAATAATGATACATGAGTGACAAATCAGATTCTTCAAGTTCAGTTTCTGTCTTCAAATTTATTACAAAGAAGCTCACGATGAGAATATTTTAATTAGCCTATCTAATCGAACTTGAGCAAACACAGTCTGAACTCCTTATTCTTTACAGTTCATATTTCACCCAAAATGCTCTTCTCCCACTGCGCTGTGGTGGTATCACCGTTGGGTGTTAATGGAACCTGCACTTTTGGCTTCTTTATTTAATCATCTTTACACTAGTTTAATGCTCTGGTTTTCTTTTCTGATTGTTTTGGGTAGAGTAATTGTGCCTCCAAAACATCCGCATTCTAATCCCCAGAATGTGTTACCATATATAGCAAAAGGACTTGCAAATGTAGTCAAGATAAGGATCCTGAGCTAAGGAAATTATCCTGGATTATCTGGGTGCACCCAGTGTAATCATAAAGTTACTCATCAGAGAGAGACTGGAGGTCAGGGTCAGAGACCCAGATGTGACAGCAGAAGCAGAGGTCAGAGCAAAGCAGTGCACTGAGCCAAGACATGCGTGGAAGCTCTAGAACCTGGCAAGGACCAAGAGGGGCATGGATTCTCACTTTGAGTTTCCAGAAGAAATACAGTCTGGTGAAAATATTTTTAGGCTTCTGACCCTCAGAATGAGTACGAAAATAAAGTTGTGTTGTTTTAAACCACTAAGTTTGTGGTAGTTTCCTACAACACCATGAGGAAACGAATATATTGATGCGAGCACATTTCAGTGTCTGTACATCATCATAAATGCCATGGCACCGTTATCAATTATTTAAGCAATTTCTCTATCACTTCTTGTTTTCTCATCTTTTAACTTTTGTGTTCAAGTAAGTATAACATTGATGTTTATCATGTTCAGGAAGAGTTCAGCAATATTATGGATTTCAAAAAAGGAATCACAGCAGTCTTCAGAAGTAGATGACACACGGGGAAGCTTGCAGGCAACTCTGCGTGAAAAGAAAACGTTGTGACCACCTGCAGGAGCCAACATGGTAGACCAGAGAAGTGGAAAGGTCTCCACTTGGATAAAATGTTGTGAGAAGACGCCATGATGGAGAGCTGGCCAGATGCCAGTGCTTCAGAGTAGAGGGTCAGATTTGGTTACAGGGAGGGCTTGTAGGCAAATCAGAAGGAGCACGAGCCAGGTGCTTTGTGATTGACCTCTGCCTAAAGGCTGCTGACTCACACAAGGGCCACCCAGGGCCAAAAGAGAAGTGTAAGCATGAATTTCAAGGCTAGAACTGGAGAGAATTTCTGTGCTTCTCCAGGTATTTGTCCAGAGAGTATATTATGAACCTGAGGATAAAAATGCCCAGTGTGTTTGACACACTTCCCTCGGGCTATGCATATCTTTGGAGTGCATATAATCCTCAGACCCTACTCAGGCTAGATCAGCCACACTCTTCCTCCCTGCCTCTGCTGAGGAGTGCAGGCTCAGCACGGTGCCTTGGCATGACGGACTGAGCAAGAACTTTGGACTTTTAGGGCGGACGCACCCAACATTGCCCCTCCAACAGTGCCCCTTTGGGAGTGTGCACGCTTGAAAAGTCAGTTACGTAATCCCTCTGCACCTCACTTTTCTCTACCACGAAGGAGGTTCATCATGCCTGCTTGATAAGATTCTTATGGGGGTTACAAGAGAAAAGGTAAGAAAAGTATTTAACAGTGTCTGACATGCAGGAAGTGCTCAGTAAGTATGACTTTCTGTCATTTCTCCTAGGTCTCAGTTAAAGGTGAAGGACGATGAGCATTCCCAATTACCAGTGTGGCCTGAGGTTGGCTATTTGTCCATACATACCTTACCTTTAAAAAATTTTTAAAGTCTATTTATTTTGAGAGACAGAGAATGTAAGTCGGGGGAGGCGCAGAGAGAGAGAGGGAGACAGAGGATCCGAAGCAGGCTCCACACTGCCAGTGAGGAGCCTGATGTGGGGCTCGAACCCACAAACCATGAGATCATGACCTAAGCCCAAGCCAAGGTCAGACGCTTAACTGACTGAGCCACCCAGGCACCCCATACATACTTTATCTTGAATTTATCTTCAGCTTTCCACAGTCTTTATTCAACTTGCTTCCTCCCTCATCATCATCTCCATTTATTTAGTGTTCTGGAGACCTACTAACCATACTTCATATTGCCCAATTCTTTCCCAGAATCATTAGAACAGAACTACATTTACAGCATTGTTAATTACTGTTCTTCAATTCCATTTATGGAGGGGACAAAAGAGATCATATTTATTTGATATTTGTTTCATGCTGGATACATTCCATGTATTTTCACACACACTAAAATATCATATGCATATATTATATATGTAATCCCTTTATGTAAAAAAATACATAATATGCATATTTATGTGGCATTTAAAATGGTAGATAAATAAGTTATACTACTGTGTGACCAGACCACATACTCTTTTTGGTATTTTCATAGAATCTTATTAGTTACTCTACAGGTAGAAAAGTAAAAAATCAATAAATAAAATATAAAATAATGAAATCCTTTCTGAAAATTAATTAGAATCAGTTGATTGTAGAATGGTTTTAGGAAAGGAAATGCATTACTAGAGTGCCGGGATATCAAAGACATGATTTTAAAATGAAACCACATATAACTCGTGTAGTCATTCAACATTAGGCTGACATAATTTGGATACTCATTTATCATGCAGGTGATAGGAATGAAAAATTTTCAACTGCTCTGTGTGTGTGTGTGTGTGTGTGTGTGTGTGTGTGTGTGTAGTGCGAAGGGTCACTATAATGATGAACCCTACCCCTAGAGAGCATATGTGTGGGTATAGAGGGAGCTATAACTCAGAGGCTTTTCAAATTGTAACCCCATCCAGATTTTGATGAATTCTTTCAAGAGAAGAAAGATCTGGGGCGCCTGGGTGGCGCAGTCGGTTAAGCGTCCGACTTCAGCCAGGTCACGATCTTGCGGTCCGTGAGTTCGAGCCCCGCGTCAGGCTCTGGGCTGTTGGCTCAGAGCCTGGAGTCTGTTTCCGATTCTGTGTCTCCCTCTCTCTCTGCCCCTCCCCCGTTCATGCTCTGTCTCTCTCTGTCCCAAAAATAAAAAAAAATAAAAAAATAAAAAAACGTTGAAAAAAAGAGAAGAAAGATCTGCTCTCTCATTGAGGAACACACCTAGAGAGAAAGAGAGAGAGAGAGAGAGATGTTTCCAATTATATTCCACCCCAATAGAAATGGTAAAATGTCCTTTTGGAGGCGCCTGCCCTTCTAGTGTTGAGAATAGTTTCCGGGAGATGAGTCACTGATGAAGTATGTTGGCATCTTGCTGATGTGCTAGTAGAGAAAGCTGGCTGGGAACCACTTTGGTAGCCAAGCATTCTTAAATTCTTAAAATTGCCCGCGAAATCATAATTATGGGTTGGGGTAAAAGGTGCTCCTTTAACATACATATAGTAATGCGTAACATAACAGTGCCATTACAGACACATCTATTAAAAATATATAAATACAAACTTTTAAGCATCAAGTAGAGATTAAACACACACACACACACACACACACACACACACACACACAGATACAGACAGAGATATAGACAGAGATAAAAATTCAATGACTCAGGGACCATAGTGGCTACTTTCATGCATACATCTTACATTTCTTTTATTAGTTTTATTCTGCCTTGGCAAGCTAGTATCACCCTCGTATTTTGGGTAAAAAGAATGACTGACTTGCCTAGTTCATATAGCTATAAGGTGGCAGAGAGAAGAAACTGCTTCTAGGATTGTGATTCATTATGCTGTGTTTTAGAAGTTACATGGAAATTGGGACATCTGGGTGGCTCGGTTGGTTAGGCAAATAACTCTGGATCACAGCTCAGGTTATGATCTCGGGATTCCTTGGATCGAGCCCCACATCCAGCTGCATGCTGGCAGTGGAAACTACTACCCTCTCTGGTAGTTTGGGATTCTCTCTCTCTCCCTCTCTCTCTCTCTGCCCCTCTCCCGTTCATGTGCTCTCTCTCTCTTTCCAAAAATAAATAAATACATTAAAAAAAACTGTTAAAAAAAAAAAGAAGTTACCTGGAAACCCTCAAAGAAAAATTGAGAATGGATAGACTGCCAAGGAACAGACACGGATGGAAAGCCCAGCCTCAAAAACAGCAAGATATCCCAAGAGAAGGAAGAGCAACCACATGTGTAAATCTAGCAAAAAGTGAATAGAACAGGATACAGAGACAGCAGGGAAAAAGACAAACTAGAAAGAATAGAATATGGAAATCTAGGCATG
The DNA here is from genome assembly GCF_018350155.1 of Leopardus geoffroyi. Taxonomy (NCBI): domain Eukaryota; kingdom Metazoa; phylum Chordata; class Mammalia; order Carnivora; family Felidae; genus Leopardus; species Leopardus geoffroyi. The sequence goes on from NC_059326.1 coordinate 46,957,962, forward strand.
CTGCGGTCAGCATTAGGAAAATGTTCTAATTTTGGAGTGGGCTGCTGGGTTTAAACCCAACTTTATGGCAGCCTGGGTCAACTCACAGTCTCTAGATCTTTCTTCCTTGTGTACAAAACAAGGATAATAAGGCACCCCCATCTGAGAACAAAGGACTTTATCACAGTACCTGGTACACAATAAACATTTAATAAATAGTACTTCCGTGGCTGTTAAGCAGCAGAAAAATCTGTCTCTGCATGGACATGGACACACCTACAGGTCCTTGAGTAAGGCTCAGTAGGAAGAATTTTGGTACAAGGTTTAAGAAAAAGGCAAAGACTCAGTCTCTTAAACTGGGTGCATCGAGTTTGACCTGATGTCATGTCAGCAGAACAACTAAACTGGGGCATCCTTCCTGCAAAGGTGAGTGGTCCCAGGACTTGTGGGTGAACCTTACCTGTTTAGAGGGTCAAATGGTCTCAAATGTGGGCTCTGCAGGATAACAGGGCTAGGAAGAGATCATACTATCGCTGAAAGTATAGGACTCTGAGCTACTTCTCTCAAAAGATTTTGGAAAATAACCTAACTGAAAATTCTACTTTAACCAAATTTCAGTACTTGTTAGTGTCAGAGAAATAGTGCTGTGTTTCTTGCTTCGGGTCCTACTTTCCAAATATATGAAAATTGGTACTTCTGGGGAAAAAAACGCTTCTGTAACAGCTAGGTGAATCATCCTACCGTCTGGGTGGTGGTGGTTATAGCATGGCAAAGGTTCTGTCACACTGAGGGTCTGAACTGAATGGAAGCTCCCACTGGAATGTGGAGGGTTTACCTGAGGAAGACGCCAAAGGGCTCCCCAGACCTGCAGCTACCATGTCAACGACCACAGTGTCCTCCTGGTATGGTTGTCATACCTATTGCAATCTGTTTTTATTTTTCTTTAGTTATTGTCAAGTTCTTTAAAAACTTTTTTTTAATGTTTATTTATTTTTCAGGGAGAGAAAGAGAGAAAGAGAGTCAGTCAGCAGGGGAGGGGCAGAGAGAGAGAGGGAGACAGAATCTGAAGCAGGTCCCAGGCTCCGAGCTGTCAGCACAGAGCCCAACCCGGGGCTCGAACTCACAAATCCCGAGAGCATGACCTGAGCTAAAGTCAGACACTTAACCGACTGAGCCACCCAGGCGTCCCAGTTATTACCAGGTTCTAATGCACTGTATAATGTTGTTTGCATTTTTGCCTATCTTTTCCCACTGGAATATAAGCATCACAAGGGCAGGGTCCTTGTTGCTGCGTTCACTCATGTGGATGTCTAGCTCCACAGGAGAATGGCTGAACAGAAGAGGCACTCAGCCAAGCTGTGTGACTGGCTGACTGACCAAACGGTTTAATAATAACTTTCTCCTTGTGAATGATATCTGCCCAGGGGTTTTGTTCTAACTCTAAAGGCTTTTGTGACTCTGACCTCATTAAAAAAAAATTTTTTTTTAATTCTTGCATTAATTTCAGACTGAGAAAAATGTTGCAGATGCGGTACAAAGAATTATGGCACATCCTTCACCCGTGTTCCCTAAATGTTAGCATTTATCATGTGTGCCTTGTCATGGTATCTCTCTGTCTCTCTTGTGTACACACACAGGCACGCATACACACAGGCACACACACACACACACACACACACACACACACACACACACGTACACACACATTTATTAGTTTTAGCAACACTTCAGAAAACTTGTGGACATCAGGCCTCTTTACCCCTAAATATTTCCCTGTATATTTCCTAAAATAAAGACTATAACCACGGTAGAATTATCAAAAACATAAAATTAATAGTGACACAATGTGATTTCTAATATATGACATTTATTCAAATTTCATCATTTCATAACTAATGAGCTATGTAGCATTTGCTTTTTTATTTCTCAGACCTACAATCCAAGATCTTATATTACATAAAATTGTCTCGTGTCTCTTTAGTCTCCTTTGATCTGTAATGATCTATCAGAAATTCTTTATTGTTTTTGAAGCATGCTGTTATTTTGTAGTGTCCCTCAATTTGGGTTTGTCTGATGTGTACCTCTGATCGGATTCAGGCAATGCATTTTTGGTAAGAATACCTTAAAAGCAAACTTTTGTCTCTCTCATTGCATTCTGTCAGAAGGCTCAGGGCGCCTGGGTGGCTGAGTCAGTTGAGCGTTGAACTCTTGGTTTCGGCTCAGGTCATTATCTCATTGTTTGTGGATCAAGGCCCATATTGTGCTCTGTGCTGGCAGTGTGGAGACTGCTTGGGATTCTCTCTCTTCTCTCTCTCTCTCTGACTCTCTCTCTCTCTCAATCTCAAAAGAAATAAACATTAAAAAAAAAGAAGCTTTTTGTTCCCTACTCATGATGTTAACACTGATTACTTGGTTATGATGGAGTCTACTAGGTTTCACTACTAAAATGTTCTTATTTGTCTCTTTGTAATTAGTAAGTACTTTGAGAGGAAATAATATGAGAGTCTCTAAATATCCTCTTACTCATAATACTGTCATGCTCATTTTGGGGAAGTTTTATGTATGTGCCCCTCTGTGAAAGTTTTAACCGAAAGCTGGTTTCTAGATATCTGGACTTAGTGATCTAAGAATAAATTGTCCCTTGACTCACCATTTATAGAAAGTAACTTGCCTTGTTACCTCACCCATCTTCTTCACGTTATGGGTGAAAAATCTGAAGTATATCTTAGAAGAGAGTGATTTGCACAAGGGCAGAAATTTTCAAGAATATCATTCATAAAAAAGGAACACTATTCATGATACCAGATAATTGGGTCTCACAGAAGCAAATACTTTTGTTTGGACAAAAATATTGCTTTGATTCTTGAGTAAATATTAAATAAAATTCTGAATTTGAGTAATTCATTTGGAGACAAAGTTGTAGAAGAGAGATGAATCCATCAAAAAAGTTTTTTTTTTCTTTTTCTCTTTAAAGATTTTATCTTTAAGTAATCTCTACACCCAGGGGCACCTGGATGGCTCAGTCAGTTAAGTGCCCAACTTCGCTCAAGTCGTGATCTCACAGTTGTGGGTTCAAACGCTGCCGTTGGGCTCTGTGCTGACAGCTCAGATCCTGGAGCCTGCTTCAGACTCTAGGTCTCCCTCTCTCTTCCCCTCAACCTGCTCATGTTCTGTCTCTCTCTGTCAAAAATAAATAAACATTAAAAAAAATTTTTTTAATTAATCTCTACACCCAATGTGGGGCTCGAACTCACAACTCCAAAATCAAGAGTCACATGCTCTACCAACTGAGCCAGGCAGGCACTGCAAAATCAAAAAAGTCTTAATGTACATTCCCAAACATTCCTTTTTCTTACTGAAAGAGCAATCAAAAAGGAAACTGTCATTGGCATAACTGCTTAAGCACAAGAGGAAAACATAGGTGCATGGGCTGTTTTATGGAAAACCATTTACCAGTCAAATATTGAAAGATATGCGAAAATCCCTGGTGAGAGTAAAAATCCAGAGTTCTCATAGGAGAACTCTATATGTATATAAATAAATAAAATTTTATGTAAAAAAAATTTATATTCAAATTGCCCAAGGGGCACCTGGGTGGCTCAGTCGGTTAAGCGTCTGACTTCAGCTCAGGTCATGATCTCGCGGTTTGTGAGTTCAAGCCCCATGTCAGGCTCTTGTGCTGACAGCTCAGATCCGGGAGCCTGCTTCAGATCCTGTGTCTTCCTCTCTCTGTGTCCCTCCCCCACTCACTCTCTGTCTCTCTCCAAAATAAATAAGCATTAAAAAAAATTAAAAATATGGTTATATTCAAATTTCCCATGATTAGTCAAACACTGAGCTAAATAAGGCAGAAATTAGCTTATGCTTTACCGACTGAATTCTCTCCCTCCAGTTCTCTGCATAGTTGCCTTCTGGCATATCATCCTAGATCTGAAACTTACATCCTTAGCTCTGAACTAGGCAAGCTCTTTCTCTGCGCCTTGGTTTCCTCACAATTCAAATGGAGGTGTTAGTAACAGTATCCACATAGTGAAGTCAGAGTGAGGAATTAATGAGTTCGTGTACATAACGTTCTTAGAATAGCACCTACAACAGATCAATGCTATGTACAGGTTCGCCAGTATAATTATCAAGTTAGTATGATGGGAGTTTAAGACCACCCCCAAATTTGATCTCACTAGAAGCACTCCCAGGATTTAGCATATAGGCAGAACTATGTCTGTAATTTATGAAAATGAAAGGGCACACAGCAAAATCAGAAAAGGGAAAAGGTACTTTGAGCAAAGCCCAGAAGAAACTAGACACAAGCTTCCAGGAATCCTCTTTCAGCTGAGTAACACAGGACATACTTAAGTTCCGCAGGTATGAGTTGTGATAAGATGTGTGAAGTGTTAGCTATCAGGGAAGCTAATTTGAAACTCAGAGCTCAGGGTTTTATTGGGAGCTGATCAGATGGGGCACCTTCTGCCTGGCATGTACCAAAATCCCGGACTCCCAAAAGGAAATCAGGTTTCCAGCATAAACAATATTGTTTGCACAAACTGTTCAAGCAGAGTGAGCACTTTGATCAGTTACTGGTGTTGGAAACACTCTCAATGTCCAGCTTCTCAGATGCCAGCCAAGAGCCAGCCTTGCAAACAGGATTTTCTAAGGATAGCAGGCCTGCATGTTAATTCTTTTCTGCACAATTAGTACTTGCTATAAAGATCCTTGCTCAACACTTAACTAGTCACTTCCCAGTGGAAAAATAATTGCCTTAGAAACTTAAATCAAATTGGGTGATACGTACCAAAATCAAAATCAATTGCACACTACCAGGTGTTACTTCTAGACAATGACTTCCTGCAAATATTTTCCATGTACAATAGGATAAAGGCAATATAATGATTACCTACTGCCACAACAACATAAGGCACCTTTAAGGAAAAGATAGGTTGTATTTACAAGCTGCTTGAATTTAATTCCTCGGTCTCTTGCTCTTACCTATCCAATTTTCCACTTATTCTTTCCACATCCAACTTAAAAACAGGCTCAATGTAGAACTCGGAACAGCTAATTGTCAAATGTGTTCAGATTAGAGAGGTGAGTAAGATAAGGCCTCCGATATCAATAACAACAATGGAAGTGCTACAGGACCATTTGGGATCTGCAGGGGCAGAAGACTAAAGCATCGATATGTGATAATGCAGTTACTGACAAACACTCACTAATAATCTCCAAGCAGAGAACCCAACGGTTGCTTATGTGATGGCATAAAGAAGGGAGCATATTATTACTTAATTCTAAAAGACGTATGTGGTCAGATCAGCTCATTGAGCATTTATATGATGCCAAATTTGGACTAGGCTATGATGTTCTGATCTGAAGGGGTTTACAGTCGCTGAGGGAAACAGATATGTGATTTGAATAAAATTCAGTAAGGTATAATAAAAATACATGGTAAAAATACTACTGAAAAGTCTCAGCAGAGAAGTTCCAAATTAGGGTATTTTGCTTTGTGAGCTTGAAAAAGTCATTTAACCTCTCTGGGTTCAAGCTTCTCCATTTGAGATATTATACAATTGTGTTCAGATTGTAAGATTTCAATTAAGAAAAAGTTTTGTTACACTTCTTTAAGTTTTTAAGGGTGGTGAGGGTAGATGAGGTGACTATGATGTACCATATCATTTATCAAAAATAATTATCAAAATTAATCTTAAGATCCTAGGACATTTGAAATGTTAAGAATATTTTCACTTAATAAATTTCACTCTGGAAAATTATTCCTTTAACCTTAGGATTATTCTAAAAGTAATATGATCGCCTATATTGAGGTGGATGTCAATGGCAAGGGTGGAAAAGATTGTGATTTTTTTTTTCCATTGGAATATAAAGTAAAAATTTTTCCAAAATCAATTTTTCTCTTCCCTGCTTCATTCAAAACTATGGGAATAGCAAGTTGGTTTCTGACCTGTAGAAGACCTGGCAAGTACCACCAAGGTAAAGTAGGAATCCTTAAATCACTGACTGCAAACTTTATTGGAAAAGTCATTTAACAATTATAAAGTCATTAGCATAGAGTTTAAACAGAAGCTCCAAAACATCTCACACAGCATTTAAAGATGTAACAAAGGATCCTAGCTGGACAGAATTTTTGCCTTGTAGGTTAAGAAATCATAAGATGTCTAGAAAGCCCAGAGTAAGGCTCAGAGAATTGATATATGTGTATTAATTAGGTGTACAGAAAGTGTGAGGCCAATGAAAGGGGTTACTGTTTTTATCCTGGAACAGAAATTAAGAGGGGGCAATTATGCAACAAAAGATTATGCTTATTATGGAGTAAAGTTTTATAGACCATATCTCCTGAATTTACCAACTACACATAAGCTGAGATTGAATAAAATTATGCTTTTTTAAAAGCCACATGGTGGCACCTGGTAAGGGATCGAATCACAGGGCATTCCAACTTGGATTCCTTTCTAACTATGGTAGGGATGCTATAAAGTGGACAAAAAATAGAACATCTGAAGTTATTTGGATGGCTGCCAGGAAAAAGAAGGCAAGTGATGATTTTGCACTTCAGGCGATATTAACATTAAGGCCCATTTCATCAGTAAATTTCTATGAAATTCTAACTTTAAAAATCTAGAATAATTAAAAAATCACATTAGGATATTATAATGGAAATCACTGTAAGGAAGTATTTAAGTAAGCACCTATAAAGAAGCCATAGAATCCAAAGGAGATATTTTTGAGCAAGAAAAAAAAATGGAGATCAACTCTTTCTATTATTCTCCACTGTTTTCTTTTCTTTTTTTTTTCAGTAAAAATGTTGTCATTGACGTGTTCTTTAGTCCTCATATCTCTCACTAAAGGATTATTTTGGAATTGAAGTGTATTTTAGATCATCCAAAAGCACTCGTTCATGATGGTTATTGTTCAAAAATAAAGTCACAAAAACATACATTTCTTTATATCATCTTTTTTAAAATCTCATTTCCTAATATATCAGCTCAGAAACACTATGGAAGCTACTCTTCGACTATGAAGTTCCACCAACATTTTTCATGATTCTTTGCATGTTTCATGATATTCAATCTTCAAGGATGTCCTCAAGACCAATTTAAATAAGTGAAATTAATTGTAGCATATTCCAAACCAACTCATATTTGAAGTTCTCAAATATCTCTACTATTGAAAAGAGAACTTGGGGTACAGGATTTAGAAATTTGAAATCCAAAGTCAATAATAACAAAATGGGAAATTTAGCTAAGATAGTTCCTGTCCATTAAATTAATAAACTTCTTATATCTGCTACCTAGGATATATCCTCGTCAGCTCTACCCAGCCAAGTCTCATCAGGTATTTATGATCACATAGATAATACATTCATGGAAGACATTATCTTTGACATCATGAGGAATTACCCAATAATACATTTAAGCTGTCTTTCCAGATTGGTTATGGAATTTTATATGTCCTACATCCTTAATCCCCCAATAGTTAGCTCAGTATCATGCATCTCTTAGATAATACTCACATGAACAATTTTTCTCAGCTAAGCCAGGAAATCTTTGTTAATACTCTTGTTGTTATGTTCCTGAGCTTTAAAGGAGGGAAGAAAATAATACAAAAAAATTTAAAATAATGCATATATCTCTGTCTTTCTTATATGACACTGCCATCCGTGTTGAGTTGGTAACCTCAAATTTTATCGCTCAAATATTTCTTCATCGATGTCAGGATAAAGTTTGAAACTTCAGAGCACCTCATTCCCACAATTAGCCTACTCTCCTGGTGATACTTTCTTCTACTTTTCACATGTATCTACCTGTAACTGTTCAAATTACAAGTCACAAACAATGCGATCTTGAAATTTTAACAGAAAGGAGTAAATACGATCTTTTTGCATTGGGACAAGGTTAGAAAAGATATGTGAAAGTACATAACTCATTTTTAAAAGATCTAAGAAGAGGGACAAAGGAGCAGCACTCTACTCAAAAAAATGGTACACACACAAAGATGAGAAAAGGAATGGGCAAATATGGATGTTCTCTTGAAAATCATCCCAGAAATGTAAATATAAAATGGGCCCTGGGCAGAAAGGGAAAGACTTTCCTTGAGCTCTGGGGCCTGGTTTCCAAGGCAGGGAAATATCTAGAGATTCTGGAGGTTGAGCTATTAGTTATATGCCACAAAGAAAATTTAGGAGTGAGGCAGAAATTCCAGGTTACGTTTGGACTGGCTTGGAATTGTTTTCTAAAGATAATCATTTCAAATAACAGATATAAATTATCTTGTATATTTATTCATATTTTGCCCCTAAATCCCCCTTAATGTTTTGTTAATTATCAAACTTTGGTTTCTGGGGCAACTAAATTATTAGCCCATGTCTATTCTTGGGACAAATGGCATCAACTCAGAGAAGTCAGGAAGAGGGGGCCTGTGAGCATGCCAGCTGCTGTAACCAGTGAGTACCAGGAAAGATTTGTAGAAATGGAACCATTATTTGGGTGTCCCAGAAATTATTTGAGGTGAGGTGTCTGAAATAATAACAAACATACTCAAGAGACCTTGAGCTAATTGAAATTTGGTCACTAAAATAAAATTACTGCCTTACCTCAAAAAACAAATAAATAAAAAACCAAGAGCCGAGTCATCTACATAAGACTTTAAAAATCTGAACAAGTTGTTATTTATTACTTTCCATTTAGGATTTATCTGTATTCTGTTGTAATCAATAGCACAGTGAATATTCTTTTTTTATTATTAAAAAAATTTTTTTACATTTATTTATTTTTTGAGTGACATAGAGAGACAGAGCACAAGTTGGGGAGGGACAGAGAAAGAAGGAGACACAGAACAGAAGCAGGCTCCAGGCTCCAGGCTCCAGGCTCCGAGCTGTCAGCACAGAGCCCCACACAGGTCTCGAACTCACAAACCGTGAGATCATGACCTGAGCCGAAGTCGGACGCTTAACCGACTGAGCCACCCAGGCGCCCCTGCAGTGAATATTCTTAAAGCTAGAAATGTCAGAAAACTTTTTAACTCTATCATATATTTTGTTTTTAGTGTCTTAAAAAGAGATTTAAATAGCTATACAGGCACTGAATTCTGCTTTACAAATGAAAAACCTTAGATACGTTTTTTAATTCATTCTTATTTACTCCCCCTCCCCCTTATCAAAGGAAAAAGTTCATCTCTTATTCTGCAAGGTGGATGCTTCCATCTATAATATATTATACATGGTTCCCTACTCCCTAGAGTACTGTGTGCCATCAATTATGTCCCCTGTTTCTTATTTTTTTAACTATTTATTCCCACTGAATCATAAGTCTCAGTATATCAACACATTTGTGTTTTCTCTACGAAAATAAACTATACCTACCAGGCATCTATGGAACACACCACCCAGCAACAGCAGAATACACATCCATCTCAAGGACCCTTGGAACATTCTCCAGAACAGACCGTATCCTGGCTGGCAAAACAAGTCTCAATAAATGTGAAGATTGAAATCATACCAACTATTGTTTCAGAACACAAAGTAATGAAGCCAGAAATCAATAACAGAAGGATAACAAGTATGTAGAAATTAAACAAGATACTCTTAATAAATGAATCAAAGAAAAATTACAAGGGAAATTAGAAAACACTTTGACATGATTGAAAATGAAACACTGCACACCAAGGATTGAATGTGTTCCTTTCAGCCTGAGGTCTTCTGTTTGAGCTGGTTCTTTTATGATCAGTATATAGTTAAATCGTGTATTGTTAATACAATTTTAGTTTCTACATTTTTTTAGAGAGTATAGACCATTTACATTGGTATCTATCAACTTATTCTGTGCCTCACAGGTCCATTGGATCAATGTGAGATCAACTGTGGTCAGGTTTCCATTTGTCCCTTGGCCTCCATGAGACTCCACTATGGATTGGGGACCAGGACAGTGTTTTGAGTCACTCAGTAATCATGTCAGCTGAGAATCTCTTTTCCCAGTTGCGTTAATGTGGTAAACAGCCATAGGCTGATTCTGGAAAAGATGGGAAGAATATTTGCCATATACACTTGTAGGTGTACTAGGGTTCTTACTTCAGGGGACCCTATCTTTCCTTTAATCAATTCTCTGAGTCAGAAAACTAGCTCAGTTATGAAACTTGTTGAAGGGCCCTGATTTTCCATTGCAACAGTTGACTTCACCATATACCTTGCAAGTTCTCAATATTTTTCTGGTTACACAAGTCAAGTGGTACCCTTGACTCCTTACTTACATAATTCCTAAGAATACCACAGGCAGTTAGGTATCACTGTAGATCCCTTCTGGTCAAGTCATACAGTTGCCACTATGCTTTTGCAAACATTAATAATAATTATATCTGCTTTGCCTCTCTTGTTCATCACAACCTGGCTTCTACCATTTTGTTTTTTTTTTTTTTAATTTTTTTTTTCTTTTTCAACGTTCATTCATTTTTGGGACAGAGTGAGACAGAGCATGAACGGGGGAGGGGCAGAGAGAGAGGGAGACACAGAATCGGAAACAGGCTCCAGGCTCTGAGCCATCAGCCCAGAGCCCGACGCGGGGCTCGAACTCCCGGACCGCGAGATCGTGACCTGGCTGAAGTCGGACGCCCAACCGACTGCGCCACCCAGGCGCCCCATACCATTTTGAATCATTCTCCCTATTGTTACCAAGGAACCCAATACCAGGCACTACATGCTATTCCTGGCTCTAGCCCTGAAAGATAGCCACCAAGTTTCCAAAAGAGGCATACCCTTACCAGTGTGTTTCTTATTAACTCATTGAATTAGTAAAGGGAATCTTTTGGACTGTCCCAGGAAATACAGGTAAGGAGTACTCTGATCTCACATAAGAAGTCCATTTTGAAATTACCTTTTCTCTGAGGCTTCTAACACTCTGCCAGGGTATCTCTTATGTCTCTACTTCATTTTCTTTAGGCCAGAGGCATTTCCAAGCATGCAAAATCCACCTGGGAAGCATGAATATCACTTACCAGTACATTAAACCCTAAGTCATGAGAGAGTACTCTAATATTAATTAATATACCACCACCACTGTCCATCTACCACCCTCAAGTTCTCCTCAACCACACATTTTTGCAATTCCTGCTGGTATACATCTTGCAATTTGGGGCTATGTATTTTACTTCCTCCCATAACAGGGTCAATATTTCCCCGCTTGGACTATCCTGAGATCTGACTCTGGTTATTGGGGTGGAGGTGGTGACAAAAGGCAGGACTCCATCTTGAGGAAGACATACAAGTTGTGAGGCCCAACTGAGATCTTTACAGGTTTTCCCAGTAAAGAAAGCCTAGTTCAAGGTTCAGAAGAATCTGTGGCTCAAGAAGTTCTGGCTTATTCACCAAATGTCCCCAAGTGAGTTCTGAAGGAACCACTCTATATCTATTAGGGCCTGAGTTTAATATAAGACTGTGAAGGCTGTGCATTGTCTTCCTTGTCATTCTGGTAACCTGACAATTAAGTCCTAGGCCTGGTTTTCATCACTATCTGCTCTATGGCTCTATGAGATAACAAGCTGTTTAAACACTGACATACAGACCCTCTTACTTTCACAGCACACCTTAAAAGAGATAGTTGGTTAGCCTGAGTCTGTCATTTTCCTTTTTTGAGGTTCCTAAAGCAGATAACAAAGGCCAGAAAGCTCCACAATCCTTATAATTATCATTGTCCTCATATCTTTCAAGTGCCATTGCCACTGCATAACCTCCCCCTTCCATTTCATTTTTACCCTCCAGTGAGAATCTTAGTACTTATAACACTACAACATGCCAAGGCTATCACAGCTCCACCTCCTCTCATCCATGACAGTTCCAGAATTTTACACTGGGTGTCTGTGTTTTAGGGTCACTTGTAGTCACAACTATTTTAGCCTGGGTTACTCTTTCACCACAGAAAGCAGAGTCTGCATTCCTTCTCTTTCTTAGAAAGCAGAGCCTGAAACCCAGACTTATGTAAGGGATCTTACATGAGGTTAGATGGGGAGTTTGAGAGAGGAAGCCAATAAAAGACCATGTCATCAATGTGGTCATTGCTGTGGGCAATTGGGGTTTTGTCCTCCTGAAAACTTCTGAACAGCCATATAGAAATTTCTTCAGGATTGTCCTCTATAAAGAGTGAAAGAGGGGGGCATTTATTTACTAGTTCCCATCTGTAACTGATTAAAGCTTGCTCTTAAACTTCTATGTGAAAACATACCAGATGGGGATGTGTAGGCATCCCACATCTGGCACCAGAGAAGCCTGGGAAAGAAAGCAAGAGATGATCACTCAGCTAAGGTGGGACACATTCAACTTACACCAATTCAAAGCTGGTTAATTCAGTGATATCTGGAGTAAAAGGTGGCCCAAGCCACTGCCAGATAGGATGAAGGGTGTGTCCGATACATTTATTTAAACTTTTAAAACATACCCGTTTTGTACTCTGGGTTTTTTTTTAAGTTTTTATTTAAATTCTAGTTAGTTAACATATAGTGTAATATTGGTTTCAGAAGTAGAATTTACTTATTTTGTACTATCTGATTGTCCTAACATTCACAGTTCTTTCTGGTCAAATTCAGTATTTTTTTTTTTTTTTTTGGCTAACTTTCATGGAGAATAACTTGTTATATAATGAGTTTTGTAATTTTAAGTAGTTAGCTCCTATTTCTTGAAAGTATCTGCAATTGGGGCGCCTGGGTGGCGCAGTCGGTTGGGCGTCCGACTTCAGCCAGGTCACGATCTCGCGGTCCGTGAGTTCGAGCCCCGCGTCGGGCTCTGGGCTGATGGCTCAGAGCCTGGAGCCTGTTTCCGATTCTGTGTCTCCCTCTCTCTCTGCCCCTCCCCCGGTCATGCTCTGTCTCTCTCTGTCCCAAAAATAAATAAACGTTGAAAAAAAAAAATTAAAAAAAAAAAAAAAAGAAAGTATCTGCAAGATAACATTAAATTTGAGTTCTGTGTTTACAAAGTGTTTCTCCACTGAAGCTATCAACTCCACTCTACCAATTTTCTGTGGACACTGTCAAGTGGGACAAAGTATAAACTAAATTTTTGATTTCATTTTTTTGAGGTAGATAAATCACATGACCCTTGATTCAATTCTATTGTGCAAGCTTATAGCTACAGGTTCAGGGGACACTTTTCTTTCTTTCTTTCTTTCTTTCTTTTCTTGACCAAGAGCCAAGGTCAAGGCTGATAAGGACTCCCTAGGACTTGCACATTTTTACCTGAGTATCTCCTAGAAACTTCAACAACTTCATTTCTGAAGCTGCATCCATTTTTTTTCACAAACTTGCTCTTCCTCTTGTGTTCTATATCTCCATCACTTCTACCCTAACCCGCTTAGTCACATAAGACTTTTAGAAACCATTATGTTGCTCTTTCTTTCATCGTATTATCACATCTGTTTTTACCACTTACATCTCATGAGCTTGCCCACCCTCTGCTTTCCCCTAGCATGACACTACTGATTTAATTCAAGTTCCTGCATGTTTCTCTCCTGGCCTATCAAAATAAGAAATAGTTACCATATTTTCCTTTGCTTTCCAAACTATTCTCCAGGTTGTTGCCACAGTGGGATTTCTAACACCCAGTTCAGCCATGACCCTTGCTTGTAATATTCTTCATCATCCTCTTTCCTGTAGAATACCGTCCACACAACTTAGAATGATTTACATGGTGATTTCTCACTTAGCCCCTCGACCTGCCTGCTTCTACATTTTAGTCCATGTTCTTTACTGTGCCTGGAATGCCCTTCTCACACGCTCTTATCTACCTTGCATACTAAGTACTCTTAATATCCTTTGAAACTCCCCTCTATGGCTTTCATAGGTACTTTTTCCTCTGGGTTCATGTAACAGTTGGGACATACCTCTATTTTGGTGCTTTCGACTGGGTGGTGAAAATGTAGTCATTTGTCTGTCTCGATCACTATTTTGTACTCCCAGAGAGTATCAGAAGCCATGCACTATGGCATATTCAACAATACATCATATTATGTTAAATGAACCCATGTGTAAATGAATGGACTTGATACTTCCTCCAAGATGTCGGGGCACCTGGGTGGCTCAGTTGGTTAAACGTCCAACTTCAGCTTAGGTCATGATCTCACAGTCTGTGAGTTCAAGCCCCATGTGGGGCTCTGTGTTGACGGCTCAGAGCCTGGAGCTTGCTTTGGATTCTGTGTCTCTTTCCCTATGCCCATCCACTGCTCTCTCTCTGTCTCTCTGTCTCTCTCTTAAAAATAAACATTAAAAAAAATTTATACTTCTTCTAAGATGTAATGTTAAACAAGGTTGGACATTATTCCTGGTGAAAAGGAAGAGATAAATAATACACATTTACCTAAAATAAAACATAAATGAAAAATAATACAATTCTTGTTTACGTCCTGCATGTTCAACTTTTATTCAAATTTGTTTTCTACATATTTGTCAGCCTTTCATTTAAATTTAAACATACTAAATTTTCACTGAAAAAAGACCATCAGATGATAGCATTTATTCTGAAAATTATCCAGTCTATTTTTTCAGAAACTGCAATTTATACTACCTAATAGAAACAGTTTGAATAGAATTTTTTCACATTTATGTAAGTTTAAATTGTTTCATATAGAGCAGCGGCAAGCAATAATGTTCTAGTGCCACTTAAATATATCACAACATTAAATTTTTCACTCTGATTTCACAATGCAACCTGCAAATATGTAAAAAAAGGTATATTTAAAATGATTTTTTGCATTAAAATAATGTCAAAGCATTTATATTTTGTAATAAGGATAATGAAATTAAACAATAATAAAAATATATGAGGTATTAAAACTGGTTTATTTAGGTTCAGAAGAATAAAGAAGATAAAGGGAGGTGGAATTCACACACTATACTACATACTATTACTATAGAAATAAATAGGAGATAAAAATACGTACTTATATATTTCATATATATGTCATATATAAAATAAATAATATGAAATAAACTCACCACGTGACCTGAAGAGATGTAATTGGGTCTCTCACAAAGGACGTTTTGTAATGGTTGTTATAAATATATGTAATATATAATATACAGACACACATATTCAGTTGACCCTGAGCAACACAGGTTTGAATTACATGGGCCAACTTACGGATTTTTTTTCTCTACAGTGCAGTACTATAAATGTATTTTCTCTTCCTTAAAATTTTCTTAATAACATTTTCTTCCCTCTAGCTTACTATATTGTAAGAATATACTATATAATACATATGACATACAAAATGCGGGTTAATTGAGTGTTTTGTTACTGGTAAGTCTTCTGGTCAAGAGTAGGCTATTAGTAGTTAAGTTTTGGGGGAGTCAGCAGTTATACATGGGTTTTCTACTCCATGAGGCGGTACCCCAATCCTCGTGTTGTTCAAGGTCACCTATGTGTTTAACATGCCAGTCACCATTTTGTTAAGGAACATACTCTTTCACAATGTAGTACTGCTTAAGTTTCATTAGCAAACATACAGTATATGACTGTCTCCCACCCACCACTTCTTATCCTCTTTCATTGCTTTACTACTTTCAAAAACTTTTTTGGCCTTCCAACATACTGATAATTTACTCATCTATTCTCTTTATTGTGCTCCCCTTCATCTAATTTAAGAGTTTAGGCCCCAAGTGGATGCCTGGGTGGCTCAGTCAAGTTAAATGTCGGACTCCTAGTTTCGGCTCAGATTATGATTTCCCAGTTTGGGGAGCTTGATCCCTGAGTCATGCTCTGTACTGACAACACTGAGCTTGCTTGGGATTCTCTCTCTCTCTCTCTCTCTCCCCTTCTCTCTGCCACTCCCCCACTTGCACTGTCTTTGTCTTTCTCGAAATAAATAAACTTAGGGGTGCCTGGGTGGCTCAGTCAGTTAAGTGTCTGACTTCAGCTCAGGGGCTTTATGAGTTGGAGCCCCGCATCAGGCTATGTGCTGACAGCTCAGAGCCTGGAGCCTGCTTTGTTTGTATTCTGTCTCCCTCTCTCTGTGCCATGTCCCCACTCACACTCTCTCTCCTGCTCTCTCTCTCAAAATAATAAACAATAAAAATTTTTTTAATTTGCTTACAAAATAAATAAACTTAAAAAAAATCAAAAGAACTTAGGCTCCAAGAGCTTACAAAGAGATACTCAATTAGTATTTGCTTAATAAATGATTATTGTTGTTTTTCACTCAGTCTTTAGTCTATGCTTAGTATGTAACTACATTACTTTCATCACTTAGCATTACCCACCATTCTATTAATTGAAAAGGTAAAGAAAATTATATATAGGCATACAATTATATTATGTATAAAATTAATACATATAATTATGTGAATACCTTAGATATTACTACATATTTAATTAATTGCTACAATTGCCTAGAGTAGAATGAAAAAAATTCAGTCTTCATATTTTTAAACAAAAAGAAATTATCACTATAGTAAAAGCAGTTGACTTGGCCAGGTATTTGTAGGGTCCTAATAAAATCACCACTTACTTCTTATGTACTTAATTGTCAATTTTAAAAGGGCAAGATGAAAGGCCTCACACAGCACCCTCCATTTAGGAAACTTATTGAAATTGATATCCATTTACTTGGAGGAATTGCATTAACTATATTATAAAAGGGATCACAGAATTATGTTAAGAATTATTTCCAACTGCTTATTCTTAATTGATTCTATATTAGAAATGGAAAATAAAGAGGACAGAAACACCATCCAACATTTTATCAGTTAGACTATACTACCCAAGAGAAAATTAAAAACACTCATTTCTTTTAAGTTTTTAATCCATTAAAAGTAGTATTACCATTCAGACATTAAAAATCAGTAAACAATTTCTTATATTTAAAAAAAGAAAGTCTCAGTGATGCTCTTTTTATAAATCAAAAACACAAAGTAAATTCTTCCTATCAAAATACAAATTCTTAAATCTTTAGGAAAATTGCCATTTTCTTTCCTAAAAACACTGCTATGTCATGAAAAACTAGTATGCCGTAAGACGATAATCAATTTTTAAACAAATATATTTTGGTCAAATAATTTAGAAAATTTTGGATTAAGCATATTTAAGTAACTTTATTAATTGAAGAATTTCACACATCCTACCCCAAACTTACTTGCCCTGATTGTCCTGATTGTCCTGAGGTCAGAACAATCTCCCACACTGTCCTTCCCCATTCTCCTTCCCCCACCACACACCAGGATCACGATGTATCTTGAAATTCACTTATGTTCCAAGAACTACAAGATCAGTATAAGTATCATCAAACTCGTTAATTGTTTCATGATTATTATTTCTGTAGAACTCCAGCTTAAACCAAGAAGAATTTTTTCCTAACAATAAATATTAAAGTGCAGTAGTTTGCAAATTATACTTCTCTTTATTTCACCTGAGGTCAAAACAAAAAGAAAGAAATTTGAATCATAGTAATAGAAATTTTTAATAGTTGTAACAAAAAATTAATGAAAGTCATTATTTGCAATTGGTATCAATAGTACTTACATAGAAGACCCTAAAATAGGGCTTTCAAGGTGTAGGTGTTGATAATACTGATTCCTGGCTAGTTCACAGAGGGAAGGAAATTTTTCTACATTGAAGTTTGGAGGGTTGGAGTGTTAACAAATGCAAACAGCTGAGAGGGGAATCGAATAGAATAATATCTACTACTGTAAAGGGTGTACCCTGTGCTTCAGTTTCATACCAGGCATAACCCTGTGACACACACGTGCGCGTGCACACACACACACACACACACACACACGGGGACTTTTACAGGAAAACTCTTTCTAACATTTTTTATAAAAGTGAAAAATTGAAAACAACCCAAATTTTCATCATCATGAAAATAGATATATATGTGGCAGATTTTTTAAAATGGAATACTATACAGCAGGGACTTAGAGATCAATTTTTTATCATTAAAGAAGATCACATACATAATATTGAGCAAAACCATATTACATCTCAATATATAATATTTTAATGTAGTTTGGAAGCATGCAGAATAATGCTATATATGTGCGTATAGTTATAGTTATATGATATCTCTGATAAAATTGTAAAAGTACCTATGAAAATGCTAAATGCCAAATTCAGGATAATAGATAACTCTTGGAAGAGTGGGAAATGCAATCAGGGAAAAATAAACCAAGGGCCTCATCTATTTTTTTAACTTTTCATTTCTTATGTCATGTGATGGTACCCAGAGATGTTCATTAAGTAAATATAATAACTTTTTATACTGTGTCTGAAATATGTCAAAATTTAATAAAGTAAAAAAGATATTTAAGTGAAGCTTATCTTGGGGATATAATAGAAAACTTTCAATGTAACACTGTAAGTTCAATATTTGGATGAAATTAACAACAAGGCATTTGGGTTAATTTAGGAACTTCAGAATATTTAAAACAGAATATTTATGTTTCTCGTCATGAAGTGGTTATAAACATAAATAGCTTATTATATATATTATAAGTTATAATTTATAATATACATATATAGTAAGCTATTTTGTAGCTATACCAATACACAAATGAGTAGTTAAGGCATTGTCCAAGTATACTAACATTTCAAAATCATATCTACGGAAATGGATTAAGTTGGGCATATTGTGTCCAGGCCAAGCAGGAGAAAATTCAACTGTCTTCCTCTATCTTTCCAAGATATCAAAGAAATATTGTTATAATCTATACATCTCACAAATATTGTCCAATGAATATATTTGAAATATCTATTAAAATAAGTCAGTTCTCCCAGTTTGTGAGTTTGAGTCCCACATCGGGCTCTCTGCTGTCAGCATGCAGCCTGCTTCAGATCCACTGTCCCCCTTTCTCTCTGTCCCTCCCTCACTCACTCTCTCTGTCTCTCTCAAGATAAATAAACTTTTAAAAACAAACAAACAAAACAAAAACAAAGATAAAATAAAATAAAATAAGTCAGAGTTACTAATTTTTCTGTTATATAGAGTTTTCTTTCCAAGAGTTCTGGGACTTAAATAAATTTTGCATGGTCCCTAAGCTCAATGTCTTGTCCAGGTTCATTCACTTCATTCCTCACTTATGTATCCTCAGGTCTCTCTGCTTTCACCACCATGACTATATTAAAACTACCCCTATGAAGACACCCATAGACTTTATCTTATATAAAAATTCATGGTCAATATTCTGCCTTTACATTACTCAACATCCCAGCAGCATTTGACATACTCTCCCCTGAAATAATTTGAACATTGTCTTTCCTGTAATTCAACCAGCATTCATCTGGTTTCCCTCTTGCCACAATGGCCAATCATTCTTCTTTAGTGCTTCCTCTGTCCTAAACTGCTCTTACGACCTCCATGTGACAAAATCAAATTATTAATTCTCAGTTCTAACCTGTGATGGAATTTTATGTGTCAACTTGAATGGGCACCAGGATGTCCAGATGTCCAATTAAACATTATTTCTGGATATGTCTGTGAGTGTGTTTCTGGAAGAGATTAGCCATTGAATCTGTGGACTAAGAAAGGATATTGCACCCCAGTGTGAGTGGATATTATCCAATCTATTAGGGCCTAAATAGAACAAAAAGGGAGAGGAATGGAAAATTCTCTCTGTCTGCCTATCTGAACTGGGACATTGATCTTTTTTCTACGCTTGTACTAGAACTACACCACTGATACGCTTACTTCTCAGACCTTTGGACTTAGACTGGTATACGCAACCAGCTTTCCTGTTCTCCTGCCTGCAGAGGGTAGATTGTGGGACTTTGCAGTCTACATAATTGCCTGAGCCAATTCCTCATAGTAAATCTTTTTAATAAATGTGTATGTATACATTAATATATGTGTATTTACTGTAGGGAATTTTATTTCCATATAAATTTTTATGCAAAATATTATGTATATGTAAAATTTACCATATGGATCGATACTTTCTTCTTGAAGTACTTTTTTACTTGGTTTTCAAGATAACATACTTTTATGGTTTTTCTCTTGCCTTATTGCCTGCTCCACCTCAGTTCCTTTTCTGGTTCCTCTTCATGTCCCTAATATCCCTGACTGTGTGCTCATTTCTTTGTCTACGCTTCCTGTCTAGTGACCTAATCTAATCTCATGGTTTTACATGTCATCTATATGTTGATGACTCTACATCACTATGCTGAGTATTGTCAAATTAGATCTTCAATCTTGCTTCTCAAAGACTAATATCCTACTTGCCTGTATATTTCCACTTTGATATTTAGTAGGCATCTTAAATTTATATAAGTTAATGTAAATATTATAGTTTAGTAGCATAAACAGAATGGTTTCTAACGATGTCTATACAGCTTCCCCCTGCCTTGCCATTCCCATCTCCATTTATGGTGCCACCTTCTGCCCAGTGGCTCAAGTCATTTGTCATCATCTTTGATTCTTCACTTTCCTGAAAACTCTACTTTGAATTTACCATCAAGTTGTTTTGATTCCATTCGCAAAATATATCCTGATTCTGACTATTTTTTTTTACCAACTCCACTTCCTTGACCCCTAAGTCATCAGAATTTATCCCCTGAATGAATGAAACAGCTTATAAAAGTCTTTCACTTTCCACACCTCAATTTTAGACACAGGAGCCAATATTAACTTTCTAAAGTGTAAATCAGGTCATGTCTCTCCTCTATTTGCCACTGTCCCATAAATGCTTAAAAAATAGAATAAAAATGCTTTACCCTTTACCCTGACCCTACATATCTGGCTCCTCACTTACCCTCTAGCACTGAGCTCTGGCCACAGTGGCTTTTTTGCTGCCCCTTTAAACCTCTGAGTTTGTTCTCATCATAGTACCTTTGCCCTGACTCTTCTAGATGCCTCATGTAGATCTTTATGTAGCTGTCTTCTTTTCACAATTCAGATTTCAGCTTCAAAGTCTTCAGAATAGTCTTCTATGAGCCCCTATTAAAGAACTCTCCATCTGTTTACATTATACTCACACATTTTATTTTCCATTCAGACTTTATTTCCATCTGAAATTATCTTACTTTTTAAAAAATACATTCACTGTTTATCTCTTTATACTAGAATATAAGCTTTTTGAGGGCAAGGACTTTGTTTTCTTATTTACCAATGAGCATCCTCCATTGCTTAGAACAATGCATGATGCAAACATTTGTTGACTGACTCTGAAAACCTCCAAAAGTTACCAAGTGAGTAGAAAATCTAATCTTATCCACTTTGGGAGTATCTTCTCTCCTCTAACAATGACGTAGGGGCCCTGGGAAGCTTATCAGATATTTACAGAAAGAGACTTCTGGCCTTCAGTGTCATTACATTAATATGGTAACCAGACTCCAAGATGGTCTCTAGTGATCCTCATCTTCTGGAATTTATTTCCTTGCCTAGTCCCCTCCTACATTGTATCTGACACAGTCTGCATGACCAACAGAGTATAGCAGAAGTGAGATTGGTGACTTCTAAGACAAGTCACAGAAGACACTGCCACTTTCTACTTGGATCTTTCTCTCTGTGGAAAGCCAACCACCATAGCATGAAGATCCTATGGAGCAGCCCCTATGGAGATGTCCCAGTGTTAAGGAACTGAAGCCCTAGGAACAGCTCCTCCACCTCCACTCAAGTCTTCAGAAGACTGCATCTCTGGACACCATCTTGACTCTAAATTCCATCTTGAGCTGGAACTACCCAGTTTGAATGCTCCCAAATTCCTGATCAACAGATATTATAATAAGCTTTAAAGTTAGGTATACCCCAGCAACTAATACAACTAACTAGTTTCTGCTAAACTGTTCATTTTCCAAGTCCCTAAATTTCTTTGAAGGTGAGGAAATAATATAGGAAATAATAATCTTTCTGCATTTGTGGTCTCCTTTCTCCTCTACTTGGCAGAGGAATTTTAAGCCATTCTTAAAAGGAATTTTTAAGAATGGCTAACATTCTTAAAATGTTAGCATACCTTTTCTGGCAATTGCTCTACCTCAATGAGCCTAGGATGTTGCGATTAAGAGACAAAGCAAGAGTGTCTTAAGCATGTTTGACAACTTTACTTTCAGCCCTGTAACACAAAGCTACTAAGCCGGAGAGGCAAAGATCCAGTTTCTTGGGAAGCAAGTAGGGGAAAAAAAGCACACATAAAAAAATTCAGTTCAACACACGTAAAATGGAAATTAAAGAATAGTGCCTACTTTATAGGTGTTTTGAAGGGAACAAATGAGAGAATACATATAAGAAAGACATCATGCATTTTAGCATGATAACTGATCCGTGGTCAGTGCTAAATAAATATTGGTTATTATTATTATTGACTTTTCTTTTGCCTGACTCATTTTTTTAAAAATAACCTTTCAATTCACCAAAATAGATTAGTGAAAATAGCATATTATAAACTCCTAA
Source organism: Leopardus geoffroyi (assembly GCF_018350155.1). Lineage (NCBI taxonomy): Eukaryota > Metazoa > Chordata > Mammalia > Carnivora > Felidae > Leopardus > Leopardus geoffroyi. Next base: position 46,980,299 of record NC_059326.1, read on the forward strand.
CACTACACAATAGCTGATGATTTATATGAGAGAAGTGTTTTCTAAAACCTGTTATCACAAATTGAGAATAGACTTTTTAATACATACATTTTCAGAGAAAAAAATTAGGCTGAAAATTAACCAAAGGCTATGTTATCTAAATTATAATAAGAGATTGTCATCTTAACATATTGAAAACTAGAGAGGGATGAGCAAAAGACTTAAAATGTAGTAAGAAAGTAAAAGCAGCAAGAGATTGACTCGAATGTCATTATCTTATTGCCTTTTGGAACTAGAAATGTATTGTTTCTCATATAAAGCAAAGCACTGAAAACTATTTGGCAGCAAGGTTATTATTTCACATATAATTACATCTCATACGGAGGTACATTGGCAGACATGTGGTGGCTAAATTGTCCATTTTCAACTAGAAAAAAGAAATGAAGTTCTTTTTTCACTTACATCAGTCAAGAAGATAGCCGCCCACAGGAAGAGATAAAGACTTATTTGACACTAGATCTATAACCAATGATTTTAGTTATCACTTGAAATTAGTGAGAATTTTGAAATAGGCTTAAGATTTTTTGAAGAGCAATTTGGTACCATGGTGAAATAGCAGATGAAATGGAAAAATAAAAAAAAAAAGAAAAGAGAAGATGATGTTTTCATTCTTCGACTGTGTTTGGGTTTAGGGATTTCTAAAATAGGATTTCTTATAGACAGATAGCCCCTGAAAGCACAGGTGTATTAATTTACCATTTTTGAAAATAAACTAAGCATTTAATTAAATTATCTTCTTTATAAACCAATTAGACAAATCCTGAGTCAATGAATATATTTAAACATTATCCAGAGTGCCAACAACTAAGAGTATTATTTATAAAAGCCAGACAACTAAATTCTAACCCTCTAAGCTGCCTGTTCTGAATATTTATTAAATCATCAGCAGAGTTCTGATCATTGTAATTTTAGATAAGTAGGGTCTGCGGGTATCTGTAATGTAGATGTGATACAAAATATTTACCCACTTGAAAATTTGGAGAAAATGCTATCTGAATCCCTTTTAGGGAGAGCTCATATCTATGTAAAAGAAATACTTTGGTCAACTAGGTGATGGAGAGCAATATTCCCAATGTTTGTTCAAGTTTTAAAAAGAGCGTCAGTAAGTTGCTACATAAGAGACATGGAGAGGAATGTTTTTTCTACTTCTGAGATTCAGAAGAAAGAAAAGAGATGGAGGTGATAGGAAGAGAGGCTGGAGGTAACAAGACAGAAGAAGGCGTGCACTATAATGGCATCTCACAAACTCCCCAGGTTTAGTAAGTCAACCATATTCACAAAATGTTGAGGGGACTTGTGTGTGTGTGTGCTCGTGTGTGTGCGCGCGCTAATAAAAGATTTGATTTTCAAGGATAAGGGAGCATTTGGCGAAAGGGTTGCAAGAATGTTAATAAGCTTTAGAAGATTCTCAAGAATCACAGGGAAAGATAGCTTTGGACGTTCACAGCTCCAAAAACTGAGTTTGAAGTAAGTTTAGGTTGCTCTTCAAAGAACAAAGAGGCACCAATCAACTACACAGTGCCTGATGCTGGGGAAATAGTTCTTCCTTACCATCTTTCCGTCATTAACTAAAGAGTTTTTGTATTAATTAGGCTTCTTACTTCACCTTCCACGAATTCTGTAGGACTTTTTATCGTATTATTGCTGCCATAATTACATAGTTAGCCAATAGAAGGAGCTATTAGAATATAAAAGAGACTTTGAAGAAGAAAATCGAAGCACAGACAATAAGCAAATAAACAAGAGTAGGACTAAAGAATACAAAGTAAGCCAGTTGAACACTTTCACACCAACTTTGTGCTTGTTCTAAGAGACTACATTTTCCTCTGACAAGCTTCACATTCTCCAAATCTCTGAAAATTCCCAACTGTTTACATCTCATGGTCGCTTTCATTCAGCGTTCCTCTATGCACTGAGCTCTCAATCTCACCTCCTCCAGTTTGTATACACTATTCACAACACCAGCTGAGAACACAGACATTTTTTTCCTGATCTCTAGGTGGGGGAGGCAGTATATATGTGTAGCACACATGCATATGGAAAATTTTACTGAAGGTTTTGGGTTAATTGAGGATTAAATTCCAGAATCACATAGCATGCCTAACCTTGGAATCCTAAACACTCTTGGTCAGCAAGAAATGTCACCACTGTACTTTGTGTAGCCATCCTAAGTCTTGCTCAGACTGTCTTCCTCATTCGTACGTTATCATCTACTTTGTTCTTTCACCCCTAAATTCATCTTATTTTTTACATGGAAAAGCCCTGATATATTTTGTTTCAGAGGGTCCCTCCGAACCCTACCCTAGAAACCTTACTTTCCATTCCAAGCCATCTACACTGAGTACAAATCATACTCTTCACTTAGGGGCAGAATTGTGTTTTAAAGTAGCACAGTAGCCTTTTTTCCTCTCTTCTACATACAGCTTTTCTGAAGGCCAATGGCAAGACCTGCATTTTTAGTATGTTTCCTTCAGGTCTTCACATTACAGGGTGGCAAGCACAATAATAGCTTGTGAAAGCATTAACAAATTCGGGGAACAGATACAGAGAGAAAGAAACATGAATTCTAGTTTCCTTTTTCTAACATAGTTTGTTTTGCTACTTATTAAAGGTGAATTATTTGATTTTTTTATATTGTGTTTTCCTCATCTGCAAAATGGAGTTAAAATGACAATATACTGTGCATATCGCAGAGGATGATTTTATGCACCAAAAGAAATATATGTTTGGATGTTCACAGCTCCTAAAACTGAGTTTGAGGTAAGTTCAGCTTGCTCTTCAAAGAACAGAGAGGCACCATTCACCTACACAGTGCCTGATCCTGAGGAAATAGTTCTGCCTTTCCACCTTTCCATCGTTAACTAAGCAATTTTTGTATTAATTAGGCTTCTTACTTCACCTTTTACTAATTCTGTAGGAATTTCATATATATTTACATACATATGCATATATGAAATTGTATATATATTCATATATATATATATATTTATATATACATGAAATTGTTTTGAGAACCGAGAAATCTCCCATAAATGTTTGGCAATGTTACTAATCTCTAGCTTCCAAACTTCAAATAAGGCTAGTATATAGAGCACATAACATGTTGTAAGAATAGAAGTTCTGCTTTTATAGACACACACACACACACACACACACACACAGACATTAGTAGAACATTATATAAAATACATGGTAGGTTTTTAACAAACTTGAGATAATAAAAGGTTTGTAATGTGCACTGGAGGTAACCAGTGGACTTATAAAACAGAAATAAATAAGCATGACCATCTCTGAATGTGACCTTAGAAACTGTTACCGGTAAGCGACTGCCTCTGAATCCAGTTAAATGTCATCAGGGAACAAGTCACAGTCACTATTGCGCCCACAAAAATCCAAATTTATTTCTCCTTTCCTGGCAAAGCAAATAACTAGGTATTTTTTTAAGACACAAAGCTAACTGCTAAAATCTGTAAATTATGATAACAAGCAGATTAAGATGACCTCCATGACAGTCAAATAGTTCTACTTTATTTTTTACCCTGCAAAGCATCTCTTCAGTATCAGTGGCATTTTACTTTGAGATAAAATTTTGTCAGCTCAACATTACCTTTTCTTTAGTTTTCCCTTGCTATGTTTTGCTAGCTACCTAAGAAGGACAAAGCGGGAACACGAAAGGCCCCATCATGGCATTTATCTAGGACTCTGGGATAAAAGGAAAGTTGGGGGTGGCACCTGTCCACAATTCATCATGGATGGTGATGTCTTTATTGGCTACTGACCTTGCAATGAGTTGAATGAGTTATAAGAAGGTTCTCTGTTACCCCAATCCCTGTTTTCTTGAAGGAGGACATAAATCACTTGAACCTCATGAATTTCTCATATTTACAAAGTAGGCTTCCAAATTTCCCACAGAGGATGCAGTATAACCACTTATTTTTCCAATTTAAAAAAAAATAATTTTTCAGCTTGTTCAAATGTCACATGAGGAGGCTGATGATTGAGAAGATCTGACTGAGAGTGACCCGAGGATCCAAGGGTGGGTGTCAGCAAGAAGCCCAGAGAGAAGCGGATAGTTTCCATCATCCCCATTGTGAGGGTGTTTGCACTGCTTCTCCTCTAACCTTATGCTTGAAGCAACAATCATGGTAGATTGCCTTATTCTGTTCCATTAAGAACTGAAGCATGTAATAAATCAAATTCCATAGTGACATATCTTGTTTCAGTGGCATGATAAGTTGCTTCTTGGCTGAAATTCAGATGAAGAATATCTGGATTTTGTAACTACACTTCTCCACATTCTCCCTAAACTTAAAATGTGAGCATTATATGGCGCTCGGAAAAATGACCGAAGAAAAAGAAGAGAGAAGGAACACAGCCTTCAGATACGTCAAGAGATCTCAGCGGGCAAATGCCACAGTGTGAATTTTGAGCAACTTTCCCCATGGATATAGTTATGCTCACGAGGAGAAAAATCGTCCAAATATATTAAGCCTTGCTCTCAAAGACTCTATGTAATAAGTGCAAATGTCTAATACTATCACATAGTAACATATCACTGAAAATGTATACTCTATCATGTAGAAAAATATACTTTTACCAACATAGGATCTCTGAGAAGAAATTGGCCTTGTTTTGTTTCATTAAACACATGAACAAACCTATGTGAACGAACACAGACCATCTGTCAGAGCACTTTCCATCAAATGTTAACATTTCAAGCTCCCAAAAAGAATCCAGTCACAGACTAGCATGAGAGTCCCATTTTGAAAGATACTGTATGAAAATATTTAGCCATCGAGGAGATAATTTGCAATATTTACTATGAATGATCACTTCTTTGACACACAGAAAGGCACCACAGTGGATATAATTTCACTCTGCTCATAACGTTTCAGTGTCCAGTGAGCAGGATAAGGACATCTGTGCACCCGGCTTGACTGCATTGCAGCCTAAGAGAAGTGCATCATGACAGGGATAAACTATGCTTTAGTAATGTAGAGCATAACATTGGTTCTAATAATCATACAGTTTTCATAATAGGCAAAGCATCCAACCTTAACCTTGAAGAAGAAAGGTAATTTGATATGCAGAACCTGGGAGGCACATCAGGCAGTCAGCTAGTAATAGGAAGAACAAAGTCTCAGGGACAGCTGTAGGAAGTGTAATCTCTGACATTTAATGAGCACTTACTGTATAGTAAGTACCTCCCTAAAGCACTCACTTGTTACAACTTACTCATTTTCACAAAAGCTCTGGAAAGGGTGGGTGCCGTTCTTGTCATCCTCATTCAACAGATGACACAGAGCGTGTAAGTAACCTGCTGAAGTGAGTGGTGACTTTGGTATTCAAACTCAGTCTGGCTCACACCCATGCTATTTTCAGGAAGGTCAGTGGACCAGCTGGATTTTGAGAGAACAGTGGCATAAACTAAATCCATATTGTGGAAGATTTCAGGCAATTAGGAGCCACTGATTATTCTTAAGCAGAGAAATGAGTAAAGAAATACTTTAGAAAGACATGTGGTATCAGCATGAGTATTAGATTTGGAAGATTAGCCTGTTAGTCAAAGAAACTGGCTAGAACTCTTACAGTAACCGAGGATATTGTAGGAATGGGAACATGCAATGGTGAAGAAAGATGGGTAACTGTTAGTGTGCAGTCCAATCTTCTCTCAGCGAAAGAATATTTATCCCCCACCCCCACCACTGGGTTATCTAGACTCGACAGGATGACAGGATAATTCATCAAACAATGTATTTAGTCTTACTTTCTTAGTGAGTTAAGTTGCTTCCTTAGCATAAATTCAAACCTATGGAGATTATTACTTAATTGCACCAAGGTAATAATACTACAGCTGTATATGACTAGTGACCTGAAAGAATTAATATACCTTTGAAGAATTAACTGACAGGTATGCAAAAAATCAAAACATTGACACACAAAAACGTTGGGTAAATATTTTTTAATGTCTTGAGAAATATCTACGTTTTTAACTTTTTTTTTAACATTTATTTATTATTGAGAGACAGAGAGACACAGAGCATGAGCAGGGGAGGGGCAGAGAGAGAGGGAGACACAGAATCTGAAGAAGGCTCCAGGCTCTGAGCTGTCAGCACAGAGCCCGACGCGGGGCTCAAACCCACCAACCGTGAGATAATGACCTGAGCTGAAGTTGGTTGCCCAACCAACTAAGCCACCCAGGCGCCCTGAGAAATATCCACGTTTTTAAAACTTTGGAGTGGCAATTCACTATTGATATCCAGTCAATATGACCTTTTAATGTAATTACAATGGATATTTTGTGTGTCTTCTTCATTTTTTAAAACTAAGGTCCGGAGCGCCTGGGTGACTCAGTCGGTTAAGCGTCTGACTTCGGCTCAGGTCATGATCTCGCGGTCCGTGGGTTCGAGCCCCGAGTCGGGCTCTGTGCTGACAGCTCAGAGCCTGGAGCCTGTTTCGGATTCTGTGTCTCCCTCTTTCTGTGACCCTCCCCTGTTCATGCTCTCTCTCTGTCTCAAAAATAAATAAATGTTAAAAAAAATTTTTTTTAACTAAGGTCCTACTGAACTTTGTGAAATTGTCATTCTAACATTATATTTAAAACCAGTTTTTCTCTAACTTGAGAGTTTTTATGTAAATTTTCATTTAATTTTTTTCTGCACTTCGAAAAAAAAGCAGAATTTCTCTGGTTTGTTTTCGGTGCCATCTGTGTTATTAGCAAAGAAAAGCCAGCATAAGCTTAAAACAATGCAAGAGAAAACTATGTAAAATTAAGCTAAAACTGTCACAATGAAACTGCTAAATTTCACAGAGATCAAATTCCAGTACACTGAAAATGTTTCTTGGGCCTGCCTAGAATTTCTCACCTCATTAGGTGTGAAAAACATAAATTGAGCACCAGGTTTTTTTTTTTCCAAATTTTGTCCATGATGAGAACAGTTGGGGAAGCTAAGCTCTCCACAGCCCTCAGATCTGGGATTTGGAGGAGAGGAAAGTGATTGAAGGCTGCACTTTTTGCAGATTCTGGGCACTTGCTCAGTGATTGTTTTTGAATCTTCAAGTGGCTTATGAAATAATTAATTCATTCTCACATTTCCATTTCTTTCAAGAACACAAAATTAGCACTTTCTGTGTATTAAAAAAAAGAGGCAGATTGAGAGTCAAAATATCTGGTCAAACATAATATCCCAAGACTAGTTCCAAGGTCCAGAACTCGTGTTTTGTGAGTCAAACCATTCAACTCTAAGTACTACATTTCTTTAATAGTCCCCATCTTTAAATTCCAGGAATACGTCTTTCCTCGCCAGACATCTAGGTGGGATTTAGCTCTACGTGCATATTAATACATTCAATTTATAAAGGTTGAAATCTCTGACTCATTGCCCATCAAGTTAAAGTACAAATTCAAGATTTTTAAGTACTTAATCTGTACCATGTAATGAGATTTATATTACATGTCAAAAAGAGAAATGCACTTAGGATACAGTCCAAAATAAAACTACCTAGCATAAGTGTGAATGTGTGTTTCCAAACTGTTTATTTTCCACACATTTTCCTCCAGTGTCTATAAATGGAACATCTTTTATTATCCCCTAATCCTATAGCACAAAATCTTACTGTCCTGCATAAAGTATCGAATTCTACATATATTACCTAAAAATGTACATCTTTTATAATGATGTTTAAGATTGTTTTGCATTTGCTATAATTTAACTCAAATGCTTCTCCTTACCTAAAAGAATGATAGAGACCACTGAATGTATTGAATGTGGGTATATTTGATACGTATAACCATCACACATTGCCATGGCAACTTGTACTTTTTTGCTACAAAAAGTGAAGTATGGATCAAAAGTGAGGGATCCAAAAGGTCATTTCAGCTTCCAAAACCCAAAATATTTTATACTGTACCTCCTACCCACTGCCACCCTCAAAAGCAAAGGACTTTAAAGACTGAAATAATAAAGAGTAATTATAATGAATTATTATCTTAAGTTGAAAACTAAGATATTTTATATTAGTGAGTGAGTTATAATTAACTCTGGTAAATGATACCAACATGAGTATTTTAGCTTTCACTATTGTAGGCAAAAACCTGAAGGGAGAAATCAATATAATCATGCTTTCTTCCATAAAATAAAAAGAGGAATAAATCTCTGTTATTTCTCTAAAGTACAGTTTCTAATATATTTTGTTTAAAAAAGAAAAACTGGCAAAGAGGAACTATCTCAATGATAGTATTTGTAGAGAAATGGTAACTTCCAGCCAATGAGGTTAATGCTGATAGATAATGTCCTATGGATATTTCAGAAGACACAGTATTGATCCACTGTCTGCTCATTTAACTAGAAGATAATAGTTTGGCTTCTCTGGGAGGATGAAACACTTAGAATTTGTAACTTTTCTCTAAATAAAAGCAATCTACTTTTATCAACTGGAGAAGAGTAGGAGAGGGAGAGGGGTGGGGAAGATGCACACTTCTTACCAACAGGGCAACAAACAATGAGAACTAAACATTTAGTACATAATTAATAACATACTAGAATTTGGGAGAGAGCACAAGGAATTATTGTCCTCACTGCACTAGCAGTCCTCTCTTACCTGCAGGGAAATGTTCCAAGGCCCCCAGTGGATACCTGAAACCAGGGATGGTGTCAAACCTTGTATATGCTATGTTCTTACCTATATATACATGCATACATGCATACATACAGACATACAGACATACCTATGATAAACTTGAATTGAAAAATCAGGCATCGTAAGAGATTAACAACAATAACTTATAATAAGATAGAACAATTATAGCAATATACATACCATAATAAAAGTTATGTGAATGTGGTCTCTCTCTCTCTCATTGTACTGTACTCACTCTTCTTGTTTTGATGGGAGATGATGAAATGCCTACATGATGAGATGAGGTGAGGGGAATGGTGTAGGTGTTGTGATGTAGTGTTAGACCATTGACCTTCTGACCATACCTTAGAAGAAGAACCATCTGCTTTGAAACTTCTGTTGACCAGGGGGGTTACCTGAGACCAGAGAAAACAAAAGAAACGATGTGGCTGGCAGCTGGGGACTGCTGTAAAGGGAAGGAAGCACAAAACCAAGACTATAGAATACTGAGAATGCATCCTATCAGTGTGAGCTGGAGCCTTTTTCCCAGCAACAGTCAAGCAAGGGCTCTGGCCTCAGTTAGGAGTCTTAATGAAAGGGTGTTACTAAACCTGAAATCCTGGTGAAGAAGAGAAGATAGGAACTGAAATATTTTATCATCATTTCAAAGGTCTATTAGTAAAATGCAATGTTGAGACCAGAAACAGAAACACATCATGTCATATTTTTGCTTGCTCAAAATTATATATGTAATGAAAAGTACATCTTTCATCAGAAATACTCACCTTCTTGAGATATACATGTAACTGAATCCCCTTGGTTGGAAGGGCCAGCAAGGGATGTAACCATTTATACAAACTCTCAAAGCACCAATGTCTCAGGGACATTGTGTTCAAATGATAGCTGCCATTTTGGAGCCCTTCCTTCTCTAATGTCTTTTGTGCAGGGGAAATGGTCATGGAAATATGGAAAGTTGCACTTATCTCTTTAGGCACGCAGATTGAGTTCAAGGACAATTTTCCAGTGCAACCTGGTAAATGCTGACTGACAAAGTACAACCTAAAATGAAGAAAACTTGCCTCAATCTTTTTGGTTTGACCTATATATGCAATCTGTTAAAATGTGTTGGATTTCATACTTAACATTTCAATTTTTAGCTTGCTAGACCTTTCAAGAAGACAGCCTTGTTGCTTCAGAGAAGGACAGAGTGAATAAACCACAGTCAACTCTGTAGCAAGAGACATAGGACTCCTCTTTTGGGTATGTGTTTGAGTTTGAATGACCAGCCACGTAGGCAGGCCATTCTGATATAATCCAGTCACCGTCTTCCCACTTTACCCACAATGGTTTCATGACAAATTCTCAAATATACTCTACAACACTTAGCTTCATTTCTCAATCTAGCAATACCATCTGGAAGAAAATGGGAATAACATGGTTTTGAATCCACATTTCTCTGTTCACCAACTATTTTAGGATACTAGTAGCAACAAAGAGTAAGTTATCAATTATAGATTTAAAAATATATCCTTCTCAGGGTGCCTGGGTGACTCAGTTGGTTGAGCATTGGACTCTTGATTTCAGCACAGGTCATGATCGCAGAGTCATGGGATCATGCTCTGTGTCAGGCTCCATGCTGAGCGTAGAGCCTGCTTAAGATTCTTCCTCTTTCTTTCTCTCTCTCTCTCTCTCTCCCTCTCTCTCTCTCTCTCTCTCCCTCTCTTCCCCTCTGCCCCTCTCCCCTGCTTGCAGGGTCTCTCTCTAAGATAAAATCAAATATATACATGTATATATATATATATATATATATATATATATATATATATATATCCTTCTCTTTTTCCAAAAATATGATAATTTCTCATCTATAATCTTCTAACTTCTTATTTTCTTAAAGATTATTGACAGTAACATTGAGACCACTCCTACAAATCCCTTAGACCTCAGGAAATAATGATGCAACTTAGATCAGGTGAGGCATGATGCAGGAATGCAGAGGTGTTTTACCCCTAGAGTGGTGCCATCAGGACCTCTGTAAAGCATATTATATGGCAATGCCTTCCCTTAAGCCTATCTAACAAGTTTATGACTTAAAACGTACTCCAGGGGAGATATGTCTTCACTGCACTCTCTGAGTTCACCTCTCTGCCAGCTTCTCTGTTCAATGTCTGTGAAGAGGTGGTCATCATGGCGTATGTTAAAGCACCCTTTAAGAGTGTTATAACTCTAAGTTTAATTTCCAGACACAGAGGCAGAATTGCTTGCAGGTGTACAAACCTAGACAATACCTGGTTGACTATGTTCATATGTCTTAAGAAAAAAATAAATACACAAAAGTGGGGTCAACCTCAGATATTAAGTGACAGAGATGAGCACTGATATCACTCATATTGGGGTGCCAGGGACATAGAAAGATTTCACCACTTGGAATTAATCACCAGGGAGGGTTCCTTTCTTATCATCACACAGATGTCTCAACTAGGAAAGTAGAACACCAACTTGACATTGTTTCTGTTTCATGCTCATCAAGAGAAACTTCTGATGATTTTGTATCCCAAGTAGTTTCTCTACTAACACACCCACACCTACCCCCCCATACATATACACATGTATGTATACATATGTATACATATACACACACACACACACACATACATACACACACACACATATATACACACACATATATATATACACATACACACACACACACACACACACACACACACACACACATATATATATATATATATATACGCCAAGCATGGTTCTAAGTGATAAGTATGAATTTGTTTAATCCTCACAACAATCCTATGAAGTAGGAATAGCCACAATTCCTTCTCTCTTTCTGTTAAACTTTTGAAAAAGCACACATCATTCTTTAAGCAGGAAGTTTGGTCTCTTCTTTGTGGCCTCCTTGACTTCTGAATGTCAAATCAACCTGATCAAGAACTGGGCCTAAAGTGAGTCAATCTGCTTTTTTTTAAGCATTTATTTATTTTATATTTAAAAAGAGAGAAACAGCGCTCGTGTGCAAGAAGGGTAGGGGCAGAGAAAGGGGGAGAGAGAGAATCCCAAGCAGGCTCCACATTGCCAGCACAGAGCCTGACACAGGGCCCGATCCCACAAACTGTGAGTTCGTGACCTGAGTCGAAACCAAGAGTCAGACGCTTAACTGATGGAGCCACCCAGGGGCCCAGGTCAATCTACTTTTTAAACCCATCTAATAAAACAAAAAAAAGAACACCAGAGAAGCTGTTCAGTTCACTCTTGCTCCTGTTTCTCACTTCCATCCTTGTTGAGAATTAGTCATGTACAGTCTAACGCTTTCCATTATTGCTCTGGGTCTCAAGCTATACTGAGTTTACGGTCATATTTGTAGGTGTCTTCCTGTGAGAACAATATAATGCCAAGAGCTCTTAGTCTTCAGGGTCCTTGGCCTCAGCCACACAGCATCAGGTCTGCCTCCCCTCTGAACACTTATATCCTTGGGTTCTGCTCAGATCACTGCATTAAAGTTTTTGTTAGGGGTCATTAGTATCTTCTTTCCACAGCTTGAATATTAGCCACTCTAGTTCACCTTAATGGGTTTCTCTAACTTTGAACCCCAGAAATCAGGAATTTGAGGTCTCGGTCTCTTAACTTTCCAGATGTTTCCTGGAGTTCAGTTGCAAATTGTTTTCTTTTTTTTTTCCTCTCCATTCTTAGCATCAAGCATTCAAGTGGTACCGTGTTAGGATGTAACTTTATTAGAATACAGAAGATTCACTCATACTTTTTCCAGGTATAATGGGTGAAATAGGATCTATACGTAATTAGAAGTCTGCATCGTATGACTTCTATGAAAAAGATAGATGACTTTGCTAAATCCTTCTTGACCAGGAATGTCTGGAATTATTCAGTTTTATGTAAATTTGTATATGATCACCTTTACATATACTTATCATATTTAATTAATTAATGATTTCTTTTAATTTCCCCCTAAGAAATAAATCCACTTTTTGTGCACTAGTATGACTGATATAGGCCAAGGTGAAGGACCAAAACTAGAGTAATGCTGAATTGAACAGAAATTGCCACTGCGCATTCATACTGAGCCACCCTTTGAATGTTCTACGCTGCCTCTTCCCTCAAGCTTTATAAAACGCATGCTGCCCACCTTATTTTAGTCACTCTTCCTCTCTCTCCCTTCGGCCTGGTTTACTTTCACTCATTCTGAAGATCCAAGCTGGACATCATCTCCTTTCCTCAAGTCAGGGAACATGATTTCTTTTTTTGCGGTTGAATCTCTACTACCTAGCATGTTATCTGGCACATAGTAAATGATAAATAAATAATGTTGAATAAGTTAATGATCTGCAAGATGGCAACCAGATTCCCCAAGTGACCCAGCTGTGTCTACCCAAGATCAAACTCTCTCATCTTTCTCAAAATGCATTTTCCTTCCATACTTCTCTATCAAGAGACACAATATTCTCCTTGTCACTCTGAACCAAAACCTTCCCTTCACCTTTGGTATATCCCTCCCTTTCATCACCTACTCCATTTACTTAAAAATGTCTGATTCTTCCTTTATGATTCCTTTTGGATTCTGCCTTGCTCCATTCTGACTGTGCCATTTTGCCCTTATGATCTAATATATGAATTACTGCAATCATCTCTTAAATAGTCACCCTGGTTTCAAATTCCACCAACATTCCAAATGATCTTAAATATCACAGCTAGACTAATTTTCCTAAAATACCACCTTCATTATGTCACTCATTTGTCTACTAAATCAGGAAAAAATGTCCCTATCTTTTTTAAGAACCTTCATAATTGGACCCATGCTAAGTCTTCAAATTACTCTCCATTTACACTTTTTGCTCTAATCAAAGAAAATTCTTCACTGCCCCAATAGACAGAGATCTAGTCTCACTTCTCCTCCATATTGTAATATGAGTTACATACTATATATTTGCCCTACGTTTTAATATGTATAATGGTTGTCCCAAATTGTAATATGTATAATCCATACATAACATATCATCCAAGGCTAAGCTCCAATGCCAGTGCCTACATGAAGACATCTGTCACTAAAGCATGGGAATCTCTTGGTTATCTCAGTACCCTTATTTTTTAAAAATCACCATTTTCTACCTCAATTTTTCTGCATTTAGTTATAGATGATCCTTAATGCTTTTCTGATTACTACACGTGATCTAGACATTACTTCCTTATATCAGCCAGCGTCTTGAATCACTAGTACAATATTGCACACAGTTGGTGTTCCACAGTTCTTGGAACTGTGCTCGTTAATTCAGCAAATACTCATTAGAGTAACCACTATATACCAGGCATTGAGGATATAGCAGAAAAGAAAACAAAGCTTATATCTAACGGTGGGGATTGAAAATAGAAAAAAATCTTTCAGGTAGCGGTAAGTATGTGGATTGCATATTAACATGATCGTATTTACATTAAATCACAGTGCCTTACAAATACAAATGGAAGCCTCTTCCATTTCATTATACTTGAAAATTTCTACCTCTTCTCACTGTTTAACCCAAAACCAGCTTTTACTTCCAATGCTTTTTAGACATGGGTTAGTTCCTTATTTTTCCAAATAAACTTTAGTGAGACTTAATGTCTTCAAACTCAGAATCGTACTGAAATATTATTTTTAAGAATTAATTATAATTGAACATATGCCAAAGGTACATAAAGAAAAAAAGCGTTGGCATGCTACTCTGCCAGAATAGAAATAGATTTTGGACTCGGTTCAGTTTCTAGTAAATTAATGTCCAAAAGCACACTGGAGCAAATGTGCACACGTTTGTAATCTCAGCAAAGAGGCCAGGGTGTGCATGGACTCTAGATTTCATCTCTCCTTTTTCTAGAAAATTATCTCCTCTGTAGTCTCTGTATGTTTACCCATCATGATCTCTGTGATGCTTCCTAAAGCCCATTCTTTTACATAACTCTGTGTATATGAATTAGGAGTGTGCAGTTTTATTGTTTTTTCTGGTAAGGGACATATTTTACCCCTTCCTGTATAATGAGAGCAAGGCACAACGTGTTCAGCTAATTTGTCTCCATAAGGACCTGCAGTGTGGTATCCACTGAATTACTGACATTGATCAGAAGAGTCATTGTTGTGTGTATAAATACATTCACTGCATCTCGTGAAGTCACCACTCTGTGCCAGGCATTGTACTAACTCTGAAGATGCTGACATTAAACGTTATGATTCTTGCTCTGGGCGAGTTCACAGTCTAGCGAGGACGGCAGATCTCACAAATGATCGACTATGGGGTTGGTTGGCTGATATGAACAGTACTAGAAATACAAACAGCTTGACTTTCAAGGAATTTTAGAACTGAAAGAAACCTCAGCTCACTGACTCCACCCAAGTGAGAGAAAAGAGGTCCACACATCCAATTTTCACCTAAAGGGGAGCTGGAAAGCAGGTCTCCTGAGACCGGGAAGATGCTCGCGGTGCTCCCGCTTTTTCATCCAGCCATTTGCTGAAAGGTCCTTTGGTTTCTGAGACCAAACGGTTGGCACAATCAACAGATCAGTTCAAATGTATAAAACAAGCTTTAAAATGTATTAAAACAGTAACACAAATTATTTTTAGTTAATATCTCACAAAGCATGATGATAAATATTGTTGCTTAATATGTGAGATGCATTCCATTACCTGCTATTCTTGTCTAATTTCCTGACTCCTTTCACTGTCATGGTTTTTGCAATTTATTAAATTAACTTCAGGGTTTAGTTCATACTGAACCATCTCCAAATTCTGTGACCCAGGGAAAGATATAGGAGTGGCTGTATATTAAACTACTGTTGGTAAAACAAACAATTGTTCTTTGGTCATGAAAAAAATGCAAACTCTTCTGGTGTTACCCAAACATACAAGATTCTTATCCTATGAGTTTTTTGTTCTCAGCCTATTTCTGCATATATATTGAATGTGTTAGGTTTTTTTCTTTTATAATTGCCTATGCTATCCAAAACCTTGTTTGTATGTGAGTGACTCTAATATAAGCGCATATGCGTATTGTGCGTGCTTTCAAGATCCAACTTCACAAGTTCGTCAGGAGTTTGTGTTAATGTTTTATGAGAAAATCAGGAATAAATTGGACTTTCCTAAAGATGACTATTGCAATACTGTATTGGATTTATTAAAGCAATTTTGTTAATGCTTCTTTTCAGAAAACACTGATGCTTTCTGATAACTTCTATGCTTACCTTTTAATGAAGACTATTTTAAGATGAGTGCTTCCGATTTTAGCCACTCAGCCTCTTATGCATTCTTAAGGTCTATGTAACATTTCAAAAAAGCCTCGCAAAAATAAATGTTTATTTAGCAGCAATCGCATCAAAAAAATATTTTACAGTAAAGGAGGAATGCCACTTTTTCAGGAAATACAAATATGTGTTAAACAATAGTAGCGATTATTAGATTTACAAAGAAATGGCACTTTAAAAAATAATTATGGGGGCGCCTGGGTGGCGCAGTCGGTTAAGCGTCCGACTTCAGCCAGGTCACGATCTCGCGGTCCGTGAGTTCGAGCCCCGCGTCAGGCTCTGGGCTGATGGCTCGGAGCCTGGAGCCTGTTTCCGATTCTGTGTCTCCCTCTCTCTCTGCCCCTCCCCCGTTCATGCTCTGTCTCTCTCTGTCCCAAAAATAAATAAACGTTGAAAAAAAATTTTTTTTCAAATAATTATGTATTTTGAAGGATGTTTTGAAGATAAACTAAAACTACAAAAATTTGTTTAATATCCTATTAATTCAAATCAAGTGTCTTCTTCTTGTGAAATATCCAGATAACTGGGGTAATTTAAAGGAAGTTTTTAAATCACCTGGGAAATTGTCTCAATCTTCTACCTCAACAGTCTGTTTCACTTTGCAGATTAGTCTTTCAAAAAAAAAAAAACAACAAAAAACAGAACTATTTCCTTCTATCACTCCTTTTGGGTCATTGTCAGTTCCCTGTGGAGCTGTAAGATTAAAGGTATGTAGAATGTGCAAGGAGATCCCAACTTTTAAATAAATCTGATTTCCAGATGATTTCCTGTTTTAATCAGGTCATTGCCATATGAAACCTTGAATTCTGTTTCCCCAAGCCATGGAAAATGAAGTCCTGAATAATTTCCAAGATGACTTCTACGTGTCATCTTTATATTGTTTCAATAAACTGAAATTTCCTTAAACACAATCAGGAAGAATATTGCTAAAGCATTGTTTTACTCTTATCAATTCTGTTTAAAATCCTCAATTTATGAAAACCTTAAAACACTTGCTCTCAACATCTACTTTCTGTTCATTGGGACAGAACAGCAGTCATTTTGAAGCCACGGGCACATCTGTAACTCTATAAGCCATATGATAATAAGTGTATACTTCGGAAAGTAATATTTGAAGAGTAAAAAAAAAATCATAGTTTATCTGACCTGCGTATAAAACCATTCAAGTATACTACATTTATCATATTAAAAATGCATCATTAAAATTTAAAAGCAGGTGCAGTTGCTCAATAAGCTAATGGTATAGTCTGAAGACTCCAGTCAAGATTGTATTGTTGAATTCCCAGTTGGATAAAGGAGAAAGAGAAAGAGGGAGGGGGTTTGCATGACCTTGCACCAAGGTGGTAGGGCCCTAAGACACTATGCTGTAGGCTGTGGTTGAGCTCCACTCGGAGGATCTTTACTGCACTGCATTCTGCCAGCAGAGAATTAAAGTGCCCCTCTAAACAGATGAGCTTGAAATCGCTTCACCCCAGAGCGGAAACCTCTGTGAGTCTCCACAGGCGTGTGAATGTGAGCACATATTTGTATTTAGGGGGTGAATTTATGGGCTGTTTGCCTGTGTGCACCAATGACTCAGTGCTTGTCAGAGAACATGTTGGGGAAAATGGCATTAAAGATTTAACGAGAAAAAAAACTAGTGGAAGAAAATTTAACCTTTGTAAGAGTCATGTCGATCTAGAAACTATTAAATGATCACCCTTATTACTGGTTGGCTATTCACCTCACATCATCTTGGGAAGAGCTAGACAAGATTCCTGAAATCTATTAATTACTTTCCATTAGCAAATATGAACTCAGCAAAATCCTATTCATTCATTAAATATGTTTAGCATTTTAAACTGAAATATCTAAATCTGTATACCTAATCCCCGATTGGATAAATCTAACTTATGAAATCGTTTTTAAATATGAGTTAATGGCAAACTTACTTGATTGTTTTCTGTAATTATTTTTGAATGAATTGTGCACATTTAAATTTACTACAGTTAACATTTCTACTCATTGGTAACAAAAACAACATAAGTAATGATAAATGCAATTTTCACTTAAGATATTTTACAGAAGGGGCAGGCCCAGAGTAGAAATTAAAAAGGTAGAGATAAAAGAAAAATAGTCAGCAATTGCCTTCTCACTCCTTGGGGCATTCTTTTTAAAGTGGTGGCCATGACGTAAAATTAGTTGGTATATCTGTGTGGGGCTTGGGGGGATGATACTTTCTTTGGCAGATATTTTAAATATTTTGTGGGAAAAAATGCCCCATTCCCCTATCTCTAATATAAATACCGTGGTATATAAGTCTAATCTGTAAACCATAAAAAGAAATAAATCTGCTTACATTTTTTTTGCAGTAGTAGAACATTTTTGGCTTTCAGTAACTATCCTCGATTATTAAAAATAAGGAAACCAAAAAATAAAACAAAACAAAAACAAATAAGGAAAGCACATAAAAATATTTGCTAAATTACAATGTTAGCCAAACTGTCAGAAATATTTTTCACTTTTGGATAAATCAGTTTGGATAAATCACTTTAGAATCCAGAATACTATAATAGTCTTTCAGGGTCAAAAGCCTTAAAAATCTAAAATCCTTATGCATTATTTAAAGCAAGCCTTCTATTTCTCCAGGTAATTTCATACTATTTTTTTAATTTGTTGTTTCAGTTTTTACTGGTTTGGGAATTGCTTCCCTTCCTTCTCATCTATCATATTCTCTTGATCTTTTCACATTTCTCTTCTTCTGGTTATTCTCTTTAAGTAATTATTCACTTTCCTTTATAACCTGATCAATAGCCCACTGTGAGATAATTTACAGGTCTTGAGAAATATCTATCCATGTGTATACTTTTTTAATGTAATAGATTTAAGAGATATGCAGCTTGAAAGATAATCTTCAGCAGATGCATTTTATATTAAACATTAGCACTGCTTGCTTTCTGGCACTGAATACCCCCACCTCGACCTTAACACCATTTTCGCTACCACAAACTTGCATCTACCTCTGCATGCCTCACAAATGCTAAAATGTTCCCCAATTGTGCTCTCAAAAAATCGTGTAGGTTTCATAAGATTTGCGGTTTTTTAAAAAGGCAAATGTATTGCCAGGTGTGGAAAGTTAGAAAGAAATTAATCGTTCTAGTCCAATGAGATATTTTTGTTGATTATTGTACTTTGTCAGTAGGGATTAAGTTCTGAAAGGTTCATAATAATTCGTGACTACTAACCTTACCCATAAGACAATATTTTCACAAAAGGAGAATGGGTGGCCATTCATTAACTTAACTTTGCTGTTTATTTAATAAATTCTCATTTAGCATTTTCTACGTGCCTGACGCTAATAGGCACTTACTGCCATACACAATCCTAGCAGGTAAGAGAAGCCTGGAGATTTTCGTTTGGGATTTTGAAGTACATTTTTATTTTTATTTTTATTTTTTAAATTTTTTTAAATGTTTATTTGAGAGAGAAAAAGAGAGAGACAGGGGAGGGGCAGAGAGAGACAGAGAGAGAGAGACAGAGGATCTGAAGTGGGCTCCGTACTGACAGCAGAGACACCAACATGGGGCTCGAACCCACGAACTGTGAGATCATGGCATGGCCTGAGCCGAAATCGACATTCAACCACTAAGCCACCTGAGCCACCCAGGTGCTCCTGAAGTAAATTTTAAAAAGGCACTCTTTACAGAGGTGTGGGCAAGGTTAAGAAAAATCAACAATGGATTTCTCAGGGCTCCTGTAGCCGTGAGGGCACGAGGAGGGGATGCCTCCACACTGGGGCTCTGGCCTGTAACCTCAACAACAATGAAGGCACAGCTGCCTCACTCCCTCTGCCTCCCACCATTTCCTGCCTGTGCTTCCCATAGACTGGGCTCCAGCGAAACTGGAAAGGAGGAGCCCAGGTGATGGAGCCTGTAGGGGTCAGCTTTCAGGGGCACAGAGCACAAAGAAAAGCAGAAAATAGAAAGTCGGAGTTGGCAACAGAATAGCCAGAATGGTGCTGAAGATAGGACATGAATAATAAAAGGGGCTCACAGATGGGCCAGATAGTTGGATATGTAAATAAATATAAGCAAATAATTTCCATATTGTGTGAGAGTGCTCTCCGGGAAGAAATTTCTTAGTAGTGACACAAAGCAGGCAGGAATTCATTTCCACCCACTGGGTCCGTGTAAGCTTTACTGAGAGTCAAAGCAACCAGACCTCCGGGCACACTGAACAGAGAACACTGAGCCTGGAGAACACCAGCATTGAAGGCGTAGGCAAAGGATTGAGCAAGACAAAAAGCAAGACAGAAAAGTGACAGAGGCAAGAGGAGAGGCAAGAGGAATTATTCTCACTGCTGCTAAACAAGAACAGAATTTCAAATAAGGACAGAGAAACGTCATCAAATGTCACAGATGGGATCAGAAAAGAGTCTTTGAGCTTTGGGGATCTGGGAGTCATTGACAAACTTTTTGTGTCCCATACAGGGCCACATGTCTCCAAGATACCGCCAACATAGGGACACATCCCCATTGCTTACCGATGAAAGCAAGTTCCAAAGTCATGGGCGAGCTGCAGAAGTCTCCAGACTCTGATTCTACATATAGCTCAGAGCTGCAGGGAACCCCTGGGTTGGAAAACATTTATGATGACATAAGCAAGTAGGGTATGATGAAGGCAAAGTGGTGAAGGGGGGAAGTGGCAGTGATCTGCATGGCAGCTAATCACATTCAACAGAAGATACATGATCAACTCTCAAATCCCATAAGTCATGCAGGGCTGTGCATTCTCAAGTTAAAGTTCAAGGCTA
The DNA here is from genome assembly GCF_018350155.1 of Leopardus geoffroyi. NCBI lineage: Eukaryota > Metazoa > Chordata > Mammalia > Carnivora > Felidae > Leopardus > Leopardus geoffroyi. Next base: position 47,001,045 of record NC_059326.1, read on the forward strand.
TTTGGGGAAAAAGCGTTCAGAGATGCTGGTCCTAAATTGAAAGTGCCCGCTCAGTTCCTCAACTCCTCAAGTCCTACACTTGTCCTCAAAATTCTACAAACCACGAGCTTTGAAAGGGTTTCCCTCACTCGAAGGTGAGTAATCACTGTAAAAGGACCAGCGTGGAATTAGGCAAAACAATTCACTTACCAAAAAAACCATGAGGTTTTTACTACAAATTAAAGTCACAGAGTGATTACCTAATGCCAGTGAAATAAGCCAGGGAGCAAAAGAACATTTTATACCATCTTCATTCTTCATGATTTCAGCAAAATTAAATAGGCAGCAAAGTGTAGTGGTTTAATACATGGACTTTCATCCAGACTCTGTGGTTTCCACCCTGATATTGCTGTTTATTGGCTGGGTGACCTGGCAAGTTGTTTATCATTTCTGTGTCTCGATTTCTTTATGGGCAACACGGAGAAGACAATACTACTAGCTACTTCATACGTTCTTGAAAAGAAAGATATCATTAAAGTGCATGATTACAAGGATGATTCAAGTGCATAGGAAAATACTTGGTAAATACTAAGTACAACTTCAATATAAGCATTTTCATTTATTTGGATCCAATTTGAAATGAAAGCTCAAAATAAAAATAAAGACTGAAAAAGAGAGTTTATGACAACATAAAGTGAAAATGGGGTCACAGAATATAGAAATCTTTTTTAAAGTTTATTTATTTATTTGGAGAGACAGAGAGAGAGAGAGAGAGAGAGAGACAGAGAGGAGGAAGGGCAGAGAAAGAAGGAGAGAGAGAACCCCAAGCAGGCTCTGTGCTGTCAGTGCACAGCCCAATGCCAAGCTCGATTCCGCTCATGACCAAGCCAAAGTCAAGAGTCAGACACTTAACTGACTGAGCCACCCAGGATCCCCAAGAAAAAAAATATTTTTTGAAAGGTAAACAAGCCACTGCAGAAATTATAAGCTGGCATGGTAAGTGCAGAAATGTTGAAAACAGGTAAAGTGGACCCTCATGGGCATTAGAAAGTAATTTTAAAAATCAAATAAATGTCTTAAATTTGTTACAGGTAAAAGGCATTTAGGGTTTCTTTCATGTTATGTATATGCACTTATGGGGAAATCATATGCTTTGGATCTTTTCACATTTCTTTAAACGCACACTTGAAGGCCTTTCTTTTCAATGCTAATAAGCTCTTTTCCTGAACCTCCATCAGTAAAATGAAGGAAGAGGAGAGCCAAGTCGTAATCAATCAGTGGAGACACTAAAATCATCACATTTTTAGGTCAATGCTTTCTCTTTTTCATCACTGGCAGCTTATTAATATGTTTAATTTTAACTTTACCTTTTCAACATAGATTAAAGAAATAAGTGAAATTAGTAGTTTTCATCTAAACACAATGTTTCTGATTAGTAAGAGGCATTGCTAAGTTAAAGAAAACACTTTCTGTCTGGAGGGACACAACTGCCTTGAATGCAATTTATTTGTTATTTTTCCAACATCTCATAATGCGGTGTCGTGTATTTTACTGATAACGTCTTATTTTGAGTTTTGCTTGAAAAGATTACCTATTAATTATTAAAGTGGGGTAATAAAATTTTTAAAAAGGTTATGTTTGCCTGTTCTTTATACCATTTTTTACATCTATTTTTTTCACACGTGCATTTTAATTTTTAGAACATTGTTTTATTTGTACTTTTCTATGGCATTACACAGTCTCAGATTCATATCTGAGTTTAAGAATTTTAAAAGACCATTAAGCTAGTTTCAATTCATTCTTAAAATGTGATGCTTTACCTTTTAAGCATTCTTACTTAAAACGTGAATAATGAAAAACCATCTATAATACAAATATCTTAATTTTGGAAATAGTCCGTGACTGTTGTTTTCCAATAATGTGGCATACTCTGCTTCGTAATGTGTGGTGTGTGTTTGTGTGTTTACATGCACATACATGCTTGAAATTTAGAAACAACTGGGACCCCAAAGTGATTTTTGTCAAAAATACCTTTGAAAACGTTTGAAGGTTTGTTTTTAGCCACCAAAAGAGAATTCTCTGTTTTTCTATAAAGCATACTAAGTACCACACAAATGAAGTTAAACATATTACCTCATTTTCAATATAATTAAGAAAAAATAAGGATACAACACATAAAACTCTTGAACATCCAGTGAATGACTAAGTAGCATTGAGTGTAAATAATGTTTATGGGGTCAGCTTACTCGGCTGCAAATCAAGAAAAGTTATATACTTAAACAGAGTCAACCATCAGTAAAGACTTTCTGGAGGAGGTAAGTTTGTTGGAGTTTGTGAATAAAAGGCAGGGAAGACATCCCTAGATCCTGTCTTCTTTCCAACTGGTGTTTGAATCAATGTGAGTAGGTAAGACCACCCAGCAGAGTGTGAACTGGAGGCAAATTGAGACGTTTGAATTGGAAGCAAAAGAAGCCGGTGAAGCAACCCAGGGGAGAGATACATTCTTTTAAAAACGGATGACATGGACACTATAGCAATTAAGGAGGGATAGCTAGTGAAATGGGGCAAAACCGAGAAAAAGCAGTACGTTGGACGAATACTGCTGGGGCAAAAAAACACTTGGAGCCAAGGGCAAACAGATTTTTAAAAAGGAACCAGTGATCAGCCTGTCAATGCTATAGAAAGTTCAAGGAGAGAAATTCACCCGCCAATGGATAATTTGGAGGACACTGGTGATCTTTACCAAAGTAAAGAACAATTGATGGTATTAGAAGCCATATTGCAGGGCGATCAGCACAAGTGATTAACAGTGAGTAAAACAGGGAAATAGAGACCGCTGTTACAAACTATTCTCTCTAGAAATCTGGCTGCAAATGGAAGGAAATAACCAGGGTATGAGAATAGGTCACATGATCTTGGAGTAAACATTGGGTCACAATAAAAGTAATAACATTATTGTTTTCAGATACTCAGTCTTTTCAGCATTTTAGGAAGTCCCTGAAAATGTATCCTTTCCATTCATAACCCTAGTCCTTGAGCTATATGGAGTCCACTCTTGCCCCCAGCATGTGTATGCCAGACCAGTTCTCTCAGCTTGAACGGCACATGTTTTCTCTCCTACTTTGGTTCCTTTTGCTATCGCTGTTGTGTGGTGTCACCGGTTGCTTTTCATTTAAATGTATAATGTGACTTAGGTCATTGGTCTTCTCCTGCCTCATTTCTGATGTGTGCTCTCTTCTGCCATGTGTTTAATTTCTGCTCTAACGGCACCTTTCTGAAGTGGGGAAAAAATTTTTACCCTGTGTTATTCTATCTCTATTGCATAGACGGAGTAGCTTGGATTATTTTCCTGATACCATTGTGGCATTATTTAGTTTTTAGTTTTTAGTTTTTAATTTTATTTTAATTCCAGTGTAGTTAGCATGCAGTGTTATATTAGTATCAGGTGTACAATACAGTGATTCAACAATTCTATTCATTCCTCAGTGCTCATCATGATAAGTGTACTCTTCACGTGTAGTCATCAAGTGTACATCGAGTGCACTCATCACGATAAGTGTACTTCTAATCCCCACCACGTATTTCACGTCTTTCACCCCCCGCCCCTGTCTCCCCTCTAGTAACTATCAGTTTGCTCTCTATAGTTTTTTGGTTTTTTTGGTTTGTCTCCTTTTTTCTATTTTCATGTGTTTTGTTCCTTAAATTCCACATATGAGAGAGATCATATGGTATTTGTCTTTCTCTGGCTTGTTTGATTTAACATTATACACTTTAGATTCATCCATGTTGTTGCAAATGGCAGGATTTCATTCTTTTTTATGGCTGAGTAATAGTCCATTATATACAATATATATTATATATATAAATTATATATTTATAATAAATTATGATAATATATAATATAAATATATAACATACAACATATAAAAATTATAATTATAAAGTGTGTGTGTGTGTGTGTATATATATATATATATATATATATATATGTATAACACCTCTCCTTTATTTATTCATCTATCAATGAACACTTGGGCTGCTTCCATAATTTACTATTGTAAATAATGCTGCAGTAAACATAGGGGTGCATATATCTTTTCAAATTAGTGTTTTTGCGTTCTTTGGGTAAACACCCAATAGCGGAATTACTGGATCATTTGGTAATCCTGTCTTAATTTTTTGAGGAAACTCCATTCTGTATTTCTCAGTGGCTGCACCTGTTTGCATTCCTACCAGAAGTCCATGAGTATTCATTTTCTCCACATCCTCACCAACACTTATTGTTGTGGTTTTAATTTTAGCCATTCTGACAGATGTGAGATGATATCTCACTGTGGTTTTGATTTGCATTTACCTGATGATGACTGCTGTTGAGCATCTTTTCATATGTCTATTGGCCATCTGTATGTCTTCTTTTTTTTTTTTTTTTAATTTTTTAATGTTTATTTATTTTTGAGACAGAGAGAGACAGAGCATGAACGGGGGAGGGTCAGAGAGGGCGACACAGAATCCAAAGCAGGCTCCAGGCTCTGAGCTGTCAGCACAGAGCGCGACGCGGGGCTCGAACTCACGGACCGTGAGATCATGACCTGAGCCAAAGTCAGACGCTTAACCGATTGAGCCACCCAGGCGCCCCTGTATGTATTCTTTAAAGAAATGTCTGTTCATGTCTTCTGCCCATTTTTTAATTGGATTGTTTGTTTTTTGGGTATGGAGTTGTATACATTCTTTATTTATTATGGATACTAATCTTTATTGGATATGCCATTTGCAAATATCTTCTCCCATTCAAACGGTTGTCTTTTAGTTTTGTTGATTGTTTTCTTTGCTGTGCAGAAATTTTTTATTCTGATGTAGTCTCAATAGTTTATTTTTGCTTTTGTTTCCCTTGCCTGAGGAGACATATCTAGGAAAATGTTGCTACAGACTGTGTCAGGGAAATTACTGCCTGTGCTCTCTTCTAGGATTTTTATGGTTTCAGGTCTCACATTTAGGTTCTTAATCCATTTTGAGTTAATATTTTGCATATAGTGTAAGAAAGTGGTCTAGGTTCATTCTTGTGCAGGTAGCTGTCCAGTTTTCCAAACACCATTTGTGGAAGAGACTGTTTTTGTTTTTTCCCATTGCATATTCTTGCCTCTTTCATCAGAGATTATTTGACCATATAATCATGGGTTTATTTCTGGGCTCTCTATTCTGTTCTATTAATCTGTCTATTTTTGTGTCAGTGCCATACTGTTTTGATTACTAGAGTTTTGTAGTATACCTGGAGATTTGGGATTATGATACCTCTAATTTTGTTCTTCTTTTTCAAAATTGCTTCAGCTAGTCAGCATCTTTTGTGTTTCCATATAAATTTTAGTAGAATTTGTTCTACTTCTGTGGAAACTTCAGTTGGTATTTTTATAGGGATTGCATTGAATCTGTAGATTGCATTTGGTAGTTTGGACATTTTTAACAATATTTCTTCTAACCCATGAGCATGGAATATCTTTCCATTTGTGTCATCTTCAATTTCTTTCATCAGTATTTTCAGAGTATAAGACTTTCATCTCCTTGTTTACATTTATTCTTAGGTATTTTATTATTTTTGGTGCAACTGTAAATGGGATTATTTTCTTAATCTCCTCTCTCTCTCTCTGCTATTTTATTATTAGTGTATAGAAATGCAACAGATTTCCTTATATTGTATTATTTAAGTTTTTTTTGTAGAGGCTTTAGGGTTTTCTATATATAGTATCATGTCATCTGCAAATAGTGAAAGTTTCACTTCTTCCTTACCAATTTGGATGCCTTTTATTTCCTTTTTTTATCGGATTTCTGTGGCTAGGATTTCCAGTACTATGTTGAATAAAAGTGGTGAGAGTGGACATCCTTGTCTTAATCCTGATCCTGGGAGAAAAACTTTCAGTTTTTCACCATTAAGTATGATATTGACTGTGGATTTTTCATATATGGCCTTTATTATGTTGAGGTATATTTCCTCTAAACCTACTATGTTGAGGGTTTTTATGATGAATGAATGTTATAGTTTGTCAAATGCTTTTTATGCATCTATTAAAATGATCATATGATTTTTATCCTATCTTTTGTAAATGTGATGTATCATGTTGATTGATCTGTGAACACTGAACCACCCTTGCACCCCAGGAATAAATCCCACTTCATCATGTCGAATGTGGTTTTTTAAATGTATTATTGGATTTGTTTTGCAAATATTTTGTTGAAGATTTTTGCATCTATGTTCATCACAGTTTTTGGTCTGTTGTTCTCTGTATTTTGTGGTATGTTTATCTGGTTTTGGTATCAAGGTAATACTGGCTTGATAGAATGAATTTGGAGGTTTCCCTTTCACTTTTATTTTTAAGACTAGTTTGATAAGATTAAGTATTAACTCTTAAAATGTTTGGTAGAGTTCACTTGTGAAGCCTTCTGGTCCTGGATTTTTGTTTGGGAGGTGGGAGTTGATTGCCGATTCAATTTCATTGCTGGTAATCAGTCTGTCCAAATTTTCTATTTCATCCTGATTTAGTTTGGTATGTTATATGTCTTTAGAAATTTATCTATTTCTTCTAGGTTGTCCATCTGATGGCATATAATTTTTCATGGTGTTCTTTTACAATCCTTTGCATTTCTGGGGTGTCAGTTGTTATTTCCCCTCTTCCATTTCCTGATTTTATTTGAACCTCTTTTTATTTTATTTTATTTTAATTTTATGGGTCTCGTTCAAGGCTTATGCCTTTTGTTGATCTTCTCAAAGAATTAGCTCCTGGTTTCATTCATCTGTTCTATTGTTTTTTTGTTTCCACTTCATTTATTTTTGCTCTTTTATTTCCTTCCTTCTACTGATTTGGGGTTTTTGTTTGTTTTTCCTTTTCTAGTTCCTCAGATGTAAGATTAAGCTGTTTTTTTCAAAATTCTTTTCTTGCTTCTTGAGAAACTTCCCTTTTAGAACAGCTTCCCTTGCATCACAAAGATTTTAGACCATTGTGGTTTCATTTTCCTTTGTTTTCATGTATTTTTTTAAGTTTATTTATTTATTTTGAGAGAGAGACAGAGAGAGACAGAGACAGAAGGAGAGTGAGAGAGGGAAAAGCATGTGCGAGTTGGAGAGGGGCAGAGAGAAAAGGAGAGAGAATCCCAAAAAGGCTCCACACTGACATGAACCATGAGATCGTGGCCTGAGCCAAAATCAAGAGTCGGACACTTAACCAACTGAGCCATCCAGACACCCCATGTGCCCATGTATTTTTTTAATTTCTTCTTTGATTTCTTGGTTGACCCATTTATTGTTTAGTAGCATGTTATTTAACTTACATGTACAGATTTTTTTCTTGTGGTTGATATCTAGTTTCATAGCATTGTGGTCAGGAAGGATGCTTGGTATGACTTCAATCTTTTTAAATTTGTTGAGACTTGTTTTGTGGCCTAATAAGTAATGTATTCTGGAGAGTGTTCTGTGTATACTTGAAAGAATGTGTATTCCACTGTTCTAGGATAAAATGTTCTGAATATATCTGGTAGAGCCATCTGGACCATGACGTGACCCAAAGCCAAGGTTTCCTTGTTGATTTTCTGTTTGGATTATCTATCCATTGATGTCAGTGGGGTGTTAAGGTCCCCTACTATTATTGTATTACTATTGATTAGTTTATTTATGTATTTGAGTGCTTTCATATTGGGTACATAAATATATACAATTGTTATATCTTCTTGTTGGATTGTTCCCTTTTATGATTATATAATGTCCTTCTTTGTCTCTTATTACAACCTTTGTTTTAAAGTCTATTTTGTCTGGTATGAGTATTGCTACCCCAGCTTTCTTTTCACTTCTATTTGCATGATTTTCTTTCCCTTCACTTTCAATCTGCATGTATCTTTAGGTCTGAAATGAGTCTCTTTTAGGCAGCATTTAAATGGGTCTTGCTTTTTTTGTCCATTCTGTCACCCTATGTCTTTTAATTGGGGCATTTAGTCCAATAACATTCAAAGTAATTATTGATAGGTATGTACTTATTGCCATTCTGTTACTTGTTTTATGTTTGTTTTCGTAGTTCTTCTCTGCTCCTTTCTTCTCTTGTTACTGTCTCACAGTTTGCTGGCTTTCTTTAGTGACATACTTGAATTATTTTCTCTCTCTTTTTTTGCATATCTATTACTGGTTTTTTATTTGTGGTTGCCGTTAGGTTTGTATATAACATCTTATGCACATAGCAGTATATATTAAATTGATAGTCACTTAAATTTTAGCCCATTTTCTCTCACCCCCCCATTTCAAGTAGATGGAATCATACATTAACATCCTTTTATTTTGTGAATCCCTTGACTAATTTTTATAGATATACTTTCTTTATTTTACTGATTTTATGTTGCCTACTTTTCTTACTCCTACTTATGGTCTTTCCTTTCTACTCAAAGAGTCTCTTTTAACTTATAGAGCTGGTTTAGTAGTCATGAATTCCTTCAATTTTTGTCTGTGAAACTCTCTCTTTATATTCTGAAGGATAACTTTGCTGGATGGAGTATTCTTAGTTACACGTTTTTTTTTCCTTTCAGCACTTTGAATATAACATGCCACTCCCTTCTGGCCTGAAAAATTTCTGCTGAAAAATCAACTGATAGCCTATGGGGTTTCCCTTGTATGTAACTGTTCACCTTTGTCTGGCTGCTTTTAAATTTCTCTCTTTATCACTACTTTTTTGTCATTTCAATTACTATGTGTCTTGGTGTGGCCCTCCTGGGTTGATTTTGTTGGGGGCTCTCCTTCTCCCCTGGAGTGAGATTTTCATTTCCTTTCTCAGATTTGGGAAGCTTTCAGCTATTATTTCTTCAAATAAACTTTCTTCCTGCCCCCTTTTTCTCTCTCTTCTCCTGCTGAGAATTCTACAATGCAAATGTTAATATACTTGATAATGTTACTGCATTTCCTAAGTGTAAGTTCATTTTTTATTGTTTTTTTTTTTTTTTTCTCTCTCTCTTGTTCATCTTGCTTGCTTTCCATTACTCTGTTGTTCAGGTCACTGATCCATTCTTCCACTTCCTCTACTCTACTATTTTTCCATCTAGTGCATTTTTAATTTCAGTTTTGAGTTCTTCACCTCTGATTGGTTCTTTTTTATGTTTTCTATCTCTTGGTTGAGCACCTCACCGAGGTCTTCCACTCTTTTCTCAAGTCCAGTGAGTATCTTTATGACAATTACTTTAAAATCTTTATAAGCCATATTATTTATCTCCATTTCATTTATCTCTCTTGCTGTGCCTTTGTACTGTTCTTTCATTTGGGACATCATCTTCGGTCTCCTCATTTTGTGTAAATCTGTGTCTTTTTCTACATGTTAGGGAAGTCAGCTATGTCTCCTGCTATTGAAAGTGGTCTTTTGAAGAAGAGGTCTTGTAGTGCCCTACAGTGTAATGTCCCCTGTTCATCAGAACCTGGGGTATCTCTTATGTGTGCTGCATGTGCCCTACTGTTGTGGCTGAGCTCCTTTTTTTAAAGTTTATTTATTTTGAGAAAGAGAGAACACATGAGCAGGGGAGGGGCAGAGAGAGGAGAGAGAAAGAAACCCAAGTAGGCTCTGCACTGTCAGCCTGGAATTCATGAACCGTGAGATCATGACCTGAGCCAAAACCAAGAGTCGGATGCTTAACTGACTGAGCCACCAAGGCACCCCATGGCTGAGCTTCTTTTACCTTTAGTTCAGTTCTCTTCAATGGCTTTTTTACCTCTTGTGGGCAGAGTTTGGTCCCTCTGATATTAGTGAGCTTGTCTGGGCCACCTTGGGCTTGAGTTTGAATCAGACCAGGTGTTTGCCAGAGATGCAATAACACCAAAATGCAGAATCTTTCCCCTATGTTGTCTCCTAGGAAACTTTTTTAGTGGGTGGACCTTGCCTTCAGACCAGATGTCTGTCCCCAGCCCACTGCTAGGGCTGCACTAGGACTGATGTGTGTAGTTATGTTCCTTTCTCCCCAGGGAAGGAATCATTTTGGAGTGAGGCTGGCTCCTGTCAGGGCTGCTTGCACACTGCTTGACTTGTGATACTGCTTTGGATGGACTCCAGCCAAGGGCATAGAGGGGGTAGGTCCACAGGAGAGCACAGGGGCAGGGCATGCAGTGTTAGCAATGTTTGCACAGGTCTGTGGCAGGAGGAGACCAGCAGCTGCCTGAGAAAACTCCTGCAGAGACCAGCCAGGTTGGAGGGGGTGGGGAGATCAGCAGAAGTGTGTGTGTGTGTGTGTGTGTGTGGGCAGGGCACACTTTAGCAAGCTAGGTGGAGGGGATTGCTGTTGTGCTGGTTTCTGCAGGTGTTCATGTATTTAGGCTGGATGGCAGGGGAGGGAAATTCCTGCCAGCTCTTTTATTCTCAGATAAGTCTCCCAATGATCTCTTCCCCTCCAACACATGCTCTGAGATTAGTAAACACATCTCCATCCTATACCCCAGTCATTTTTCAAACCACTGTTTCTATGCTGTATCTCCAAGGGGCTATTTGTTGTGCTTTCTCTTTAAGGGTGGAGACTGTTTCCTCTTGCCCTCCTTGTTCTCCAAGAGCTGAGCCCCCTGATTCTTAAAGTTCCAGGAGGTAAGCCCTGCTGATTTTAAGAAGTAGCAAATTTAAGTCCCTCTGGTTTTCAGAGCCAAGTGTTATGGGGATTCATCTTCCCCATGTGAGTTCCCTGTGACTGAGGTGCCTAGTGTGAGGGTGTATTTTTCTCTCCTCTCAGCATTCATAGTGTCCCTCCCTTCCATGGACCATCTGTTTAGTTCCCAGTCACATCCCTGCCCTTCCTACCTTCCTTGATGTGGCCTCTTCTCTAAATTTAGCTATAGATAGTCTGTTCTGCCAGGCTTTGAGTTATTTTCTAGGTTGTTTACACTGATGTGGGTGTTACCTAGTTGTATCCATGGGATGAAGTGGTTTAAGATCCTCCTATTCTGCCATCTTCCCCAGAAGTCCCCTACTGTTACATCATTTTTAGCCACTTCTCTTCCAAGTTCTCAGGCAAAAGATGTCGGAGTAAACAGAGTCACGAAATAGTCCGAGAAGCACATACTGATGCAGTATGTGTGGAACAGAGAAACTTGGATAAGCAAATTAGAAGTAATTCCATGGCCTATCAGAGCACAGAGTAAGAAGCAAATTGGAAATGGCTGGGGACAGACGGATTGAGAAAATTTATGCATTTCTTGGGTTTTGTTTTAAAAAGGCATTATGTTTGGACAGCTGGGTGGCTCAGTAGGTTAAGCATCAGACTCTTGGTTTTGGCTCAGGTTATGATCTCATGGTTCGTGGGTTGGAGACACACGTTGGGCTCTGTGCTGGCAGTGCAGAGCCTGCTTGGGATTCTCTCCCACTCTTTCTTGGCCCTTCCCCTGCTCTCACTCTCTCTCTCAAAACGAATAAACTTAAAAAAAGAGAGAGTGGTATTTTGAATGTGTATTGCTTTGGGAGGAGAATTAGGAAGAAGAGATTTTTCTCAATAAGTCGCTGTATTGCCTAACACACTGTAGTGAGTAGGTACTCAATTTGTGTTCGGAGGCCAATTTACCCTAAAAGACCCAAATATTATACTGACTGAATGAGCAAATTAAAGTACAAATAATTAAATATCTAGCTAATAAAGTTACATCAAATAAATCAAAGTCTACAAGTCCCAAACACTTCAGAAGAATTTCAGAGTCACTACTACTTGACAGGCTAAAACAATATCAGTTCATTCTCATTAAAATACTGAAATCAAATCTTGTTAGCTTTTTTAATAACATGAAATTAAATGTTTACTTTTCGGAATTTGTTGTTATTACTCACTAAAGAAAATTAACTGTTTCATTATTTATCATTAGTGGCACATTTATGCAATGTGACTAGTTGACATGTTTTGTTTTTCATCTTTGAAAGATTAACAATGAATAAGACTTCTTTCGATCAATAGACCCTTATATTTATATGTGAAATGGTCCACAGAATCTAATTTATGCTATTCTTGAATGAACATTACTTAGCACTTTCTTCCTAAAACCTTTTTATATTCTTATAAAATTCTTACCCAGATGATTTATTCTTTGCTGATTAAAAATGAAGACGACCATAAGTTTATTAATTGTTAGATTTATATCTGCAACCTGAAAGTGAGTGAATCAAATGTAAATTCCATGCCATATGCAAATGTAAAATAGATTTATATAATCTAACAAATTTACCAACGAAACTTAATGGCATGCACTAAAAATTATTTTGCAGCACACACAACATAAAATTTACATTGTAAACCAAGATACTACCTGCAACTCATATGTGCATAGGAACATGTCTGTAGCCACCAAGCCACTCAAATCCTCCCATTACATATATAGAGTTTTGCAGTACGGAGAACGCACTGCAATTTCCCTGAATGAAAATTCTTAACTTTAAAACACAAAAACAAACCAAATTCTATCACAGACAAAAGCTTAAGAGCGAGAAGACCTAACGGTCCCCAAGCTTGCACAAAATTCAAATATTGCGTGGATGCACACATCCTCTGGATTACGCAATGCGGTAATCATTCCAGTATTATAGTACATGACGGCCAATGTTCTCAGAATTGTACTTGCAGTTTTCACATTTTCCTCGTCTTTGCATTAATTTTGCTATGTTTGCTTTAGAAGTAGACAGAGGCGATAATTCACTTAGATGATACCTCGCTTATTTGGAGCAAGTAATTTCATACTCCATGAAAATGAAAATATTGTGGTTATGAGACTTTTAGTCAAAATCAAGATGTATTGTTAAAAAACAACTCAAATGAAGCTCTATAACTTCATAGTTATCCAGCCAAAGGGTAGTTTGGTTTCATAGATAACTATGTTAATGATCATTTTTAATTTTCCTATTATTAGTGTAGCTTTATATTTAGAAGAGTTAGTGAATAAAATAATTATCCATCCTGAGTTCAGTGCTTGTCTCTCTAACTGTCCTACATAAAATCTTTAGACAGAAAAAAAAAATCAAAGCTTTGTAGAACAAATGAATTAATTGTGAAATTAATTGGGCCATGTTTCTACTTTTAAAAATCAAGTTACATTTTAGTAAGTCTGTGAAAACTTTTACCAAAAAAAAATCTTTAATCAGGCTGAATATACTAATATAATCAGCTCCCTGTATTTTTTGAAAATAGTTTCTTCATTTTATGAAGGATGCTTAACTTATTATAAAGAAAAATATTAATAAAATAATGGTGAAATATTTAATATGATATTCTATAGATGAGAAATATCATTGACATCATAGTGATACAAATACATTTTGCATTAGCTTTTAGATTGGAAGGCTCAATTTCCAGAAATTTCATATTAAGAAAATGTTGAGTTCCTACAAATACTAAATCCACAACAAAAAGCATAAGAAAGTATGCTTTGTACCCAAACTGGACGATATTTCACTCATCATTTTTTTTTTTTTGCTGATTTTTAAATCTTGCTTTAATATTTGCATCACAGCACTAGAGGAATTAAGTGAGACACTGCAGAAGAATTTTGCAACACTGTAAAATACTTCCACACTTTTTTTTAAAGAATGGAATCAAAGTGTCGTTTTTGTGCCCTCTAATTAAGTAAACACATCATAGTTATTTATTTATTTTTTTGTGAGCTTCATGGTGCTGAGAATTAGAATGCTTACTTTAGATACAAAGATCAAGGTTATGGCGTACAAAGAACCAGAGCTGCTACAAAAGGAGGAAGGAGAGAGGGAGAGAGAATTTATTTCTTGTCAGAATATCTATCTTGTTTCTTACGTGGCTACATATGGTGCTTTAATTTTCCTCCTTCAAATTTGTTTTCTTACGTGATCTGTAGAACATGTTCTCAGAGCAGCACTTTCCTAACAATCTCCTCCATTATCACATGCCCTGAAAATGTGATGTCTGGAATACTTTAACACTCCCACATACACAAATGTAGAAAATAAATAACCCAGTATATTCATATTGTTAGGGTGCAACAACTCATAAATATTTATTGAGAGAGTAAGTATAGCTTTGAAATGAGAGTGTGGTTTTAAAATTGAAGTCAATCTGAGTTGTGTTCTGTGTCAATACTCAATTGCTGAATGACTGTGGCCAAGTTTATCATTCTCACCCCTGCTACCTCTCTGTCTTCCTGATTTAATTTTTACTTTAAGTACAGTATAAAGCCCCGAGCTCAGTAACTACTCACTGAATGTATTACTATATAAACATATCCCAAAGTTCTCATCCATGTAAGAAAAATAGGTACTATAACAGATACAACTGAAGTAATCTGTTCAATGTCTCTGAATGAAAGAACCAGGGATTTCTGGGGAGGAATGACACTTCATAGTTGATGGGACTGGATCACGAAGGTTCAGATGGCAGGTAAGGAGTTTGGCTGCTTTCTTAGGCAACTTGGTGCACTTTTTAGAGTGTTGTCTTCATTTATACTTTGTCTGTTACTTGATCAGGTGTGTAAACCCAGGGAGCGGTAGTATTGGGCAAAGGGAGTGAGGCAGGGGAGGAGAGAGTTCCAATAAGAAAAGCATTTTTGGTCAGCTTAAACTGAAGAATTGCTTCATCTTGCAGAAAGTTCCTCCAGGAACTAGACTACAAATCAGGCCAGTTGTATCTAAAGGAAGAAATGGGGCAAAATTAATCCACGTGTTCCATGGGTCAAAGGTGCGTCCGAGGCTCATTAATTCTCTTCAACTTCAAAGTTAACTTGCAAACCAGAGCAAGACAAGTAATGCCTTTCACCCTACATTAACAGGGAGGCCCCAGAGCAGTGTGCAAAAAGTGTGCTTCTCTTGCCTTGGAAATTGTGTGGGTGTGGTGTAGAGATGGCATATCCGTGAGGCTAATGCAGCCAGAATTATTGCCTGAAGTGACTAGACAGTCACTCTGGCCCTCATCTCAAGCTTTGAGAGAGAAGTCAAATTTCAGGAATTATGCTGCTGAGATTGAGGGGTTGTTTGCTCTTGCAGCATAACTTAGTGTCTCCTGACAAATACAGAAATTTCATGGAGAGAGGAGTGTTCCAATAATAAGAAAATTAGCACATGTGACATTGGCAGAGCAATTGTGTTGGTTAAGTAAGGAAACATGCTAGAATTTGGAAACATGGCACTTCATATTTTGCAGAAACAAAATATTTGGCAAAACTGTTGTGTGGTATGATTTGTAAAGTAGCACGTGTGTTTAATGAACTTGTAGCATCAGGAAGAGAGAGAACACACTGTTTAAAACATACGTTTTGTGCAAATGGCTGTAATTGACACGATAGTAGAGGAGGTCCCTTCAGGAAAGAACTATCTAGATCAAAGCAGAAATGAAGAATAATCAAGAGATTCCAAAAATTGAGAGACTCCTAATTTTAGCATCAGTGACTTATTTGAGAACGAAAACAGAAGGTCTTTGCGCGGCAAAACCCGATTAAGTCCTATTCTGTGACAAAGATCAGACTATGGAAATTGCCCTCACACCTACCGTGAAGCTCACACAGCTTAAACTGACTCAGGTAAGAGATCAAGCTAAGGAAACAGTTTCACTCAGCAGCTGGGTAACCTCTGAGGAGCCTCCTTTAAATTGAGAGAGAAGTAAGGAGACGAGAAAGCAGAGAAAAAAAAAAACAGATCTACGAACTTTTTAAGAAAGAAATATTTGTGGGGTGCTTGGGTAGCTCAGTTGGTTAAGCATCTGACTTTGGCTCAGGTCATGACCTCACAGTTCATGGGTTTGAGCCCTGCATCAGGCTCTGTGTTGTCAGCACACAGCCTGCTTCAGATCCTCTGTCCCTCTTTCTCTGCCCCTTTCCACCCTCTCTCTCAAAGTAAATAAACAAACTCTTTTTTTTTTTTTTTTTCAACGTTTATTTATTTTTGGGACAGAGAGAGACAGAGCATGAACGGAGGAGGGGCAGAGAGAGAGGGAGACACAGAATCAGAAACAGGCTCCAGGCTCTGAGCCATCAGCCCAGAGCCTGATGCGGGGCTTGAACTCACGGACCGAGATCGTGACCTGGCTGAAGTCGGACACTTAACCGACTGCGCCACCCAGGCGCCCCGATAAACAAACTCTTAAAAAAAAAAAAAGAAAAAGAAAAGAAATATCTGTGAATGTGGTTATTGGCATGTGGAAGTAATTGGAATCAATTTGGCAAAACTGGACTGAAGAAAGAAACTCTGAGCCCAGACGAAAAACTCTTGTGGTGACTATTGGAGATTTAGGTTGACTCTTGAACCCCTTGCCTTTCTTGAGAATTTGTTACCTAAGAAATCTGGTAAGCTATCAGGTAGAGAACATTTCTGATGTGGTCCGAAAGGATTGAAGAAAAGAATCTCTTGCAGGGTGGAGTCAGGAGCCACGGAGGAAATTAGAAAAGGTAGAAGGCATCCCAAAGGAGGAGACGGTCATAGTCTCCCCGGAGAGTCTTCACGTTTGCTGTAGACCAGAGACTGCTGTTTGTCTCCCATTCTTCTATTTCCCAAACAGGGGTGCTCACCGTCACCTCTTTGCCCCGTTTCGTCATCGCGTATTGTGTAAATGAGGAGAAGAGGCAGAGAACTGCCACAGTTTTCCGTGCCTCTGAAAGCTGTCACCCAGAGACTTCAGGCCTCGGTCTCAGTCGTGTGACTGGATGGAGTTTGGGGATGGAATGCCGGCTGAGAGTTTCAGTGTTGGGATAAACTCTCTGTAGCACCTAAGTAGCAGCACGGCTTTGGCCGCTCCATTTCTGAAACTTTGTAAGGTCATCAAACGCCTTTCGGATGCCTACAATCAGATAACCTATCCCTACGGCATCATTCAAAAAGCGTCTTGATTCCTCTCATGTGTCCTGACGGTGTAGATGGCAATATAAATAAAAATACCTGAAGGCCCTGGTTTCCTGGAACAGAGATTCTTATGGGGGAAACAGCCTGTAACCAGTTTCTACAAATTGTATAATAATACATTTGTAAAACTGATATACCTAAATGTACGTACAAGTAGGTGGGTGGATGCAAGTGTATAAAGGAATCAATCGATAAGTGCCATGAAGATAAATTAGGTAAAATGTGAGGACAGGAGCGGAAAGGGGGTCAGGGAAGGTCTCTTTGAAACTACAGTTGATCACATTTAACACATTGTTGACATTATAACTCTAATTTTGAAGTTTACGACATTATACTTGTTTATCTCTTTTACGTTTTTTTATGGAAATTTTTCTCAGGCATCTTCCCCTCCTCTTTGTTGTTTCACCTTAGCTCTGCCTTTCTCTGAATATTGGTGAGCCTTGGTGTTCTGTCCTTGACTTGTCTCCTTTTCTTTTTTCTTTAAAAATGTTTTATTTATTTTTGAGACAGCACAGTGGGGGAGGAGCAGAGAGAGACAGAGAGAGAGAGAGAGAGAGAGAGAGAGAGATTTACAGCAGGCTTTGTGCTGACAGCAGTGAGCCAGATGTGGGGCTTGAACTCATGAGCCAGGATATCATGACCTGAGACGAAGTCAGAAACTCAACTGACTGAGCCATCCAGGTGCCCTGACTTGTCTCCTTTTCTACTTCCATGTTCCCTCTCTGAGCAGCTGCATCATTTATTTATTCATTCATTCCACAAGTATTTTTGAACTGCTACTATATGTCAGGCACCGTGCTAGGCTCTGGGGAAAAACATTTGTTCTCATAATGTTTACAGTAGAGTAGGAGATATAGACATTATGTAAATGATTACATGAATAACTATGTAAACAATTGTAATAAATGTTGAAAAGGAAAAGGGCAAGCTTCGCTGAGAGTATGCTAAGAACACCTAGAGAGGATGAGGTAGTGTGGGAGCTTTATAGACAGAAGAGTGTGTGCAAAGACCCTGTGGCAGAGAGGGACATTTCTGGACCAGCAACTTTGCAAAGGTAAGAATGCAGAATGCTTCTAATTCCCTTTTATCTCTGGCATTGGCACAGCATTTGGAGCAGAACACTCAAAACATTTTTCTGAAGTAAATATCTTATATAAGTAGTAACGGGAGGAAAAAGCCAGTAAGAAGGCAACTGAGAAATCAGCAAATATTATATATAGTAACACACATAGCAAATTTTATATGACATAACTTACTAATGAGAATGTTAATTCTTTTAGGGGCAAAATATTATTTAAAGGCAAGTGTTAACTTTATGAGTAACCCATGTGCTGTATAGAACTAAACTAATTCTCAAGTTCAAATTCAATTCTCATGCCTTATAAAAGAAATTATTTTTTCTTGCTATCTGAAATGAATGTATGTTAAAAAGAAATATGAGCTAGGTTTACTTATGTAGTACTTCTAATATAAAATTGGGATTTATAGCCTACATTAATTATATAAGCTATAAAACAATGGTTCTGTGCCCTGGTTTTAAATTTCACTTCCACTCTATAGTACCACGATGATTTTTTTGTTGTTCTTCCTTTTTTTTTTTTTTTTGGAAAGCCATAGGTAGGAAGAACAAATTTGAGAGTCCTTTATTTTCCCAATCTGAGACCTGCTTATCATTTTATAATGTGTAATAAAATTTAATTTAAAATTCCTTTTTATGTATTTATTACCCCAGCTAATCCTACCCTGGGACAATAGTATATTTATATCCTGCTTAATAGCATAGTGTTTTACAGATACAGGTGGGGTTATATGTTTGCCAAGGTAAATGAATATAGTAATCCTAACTTCTACATATCTCTTTGTGTTCTCTGCTTCCTGTCATTCCCACTGCCCCATCCTGACAGATAACCATCCTCTGGCTCCTAGACCTCTGGATAAGTGTCCACATTCCTGTTTCTGCAAGTAGTTTCATCACCTTGGCAACTAGAGTGATTACTTTTTGACATACACCTGAGAATGTTACTCCTCCTCTTGGAAAAGTTCAGTGGAGCCAGGAACAACGCACTCTGTATGGTAGAGAGGCGGGGAAAGGAGACCCACTGCAGTGAGTGGAGAGTGGGTGGAGAGAGCATGGGAACAATGAGACTGAAACTGGAGTCAATTGACCAGGAAGGAAAGGAGAGAAAATGGGGAATGGCAGAATGATGGAACCAAGAGAAAGATGGGCTAATTATTAGAAGAAGGTCTTAGAGGATCTGATGGAATGAGAGAGAAGCCATAGGTGAAGATGTTAGTCTCAGAGAATAATGGATGGATAGGTTGAATGTTTATCTTGCCCGTAGAAGAGAGAAAGAGTGAGAGATAATTGAATGATATTAGAAAACTGAAAAAAGACAAAATGAGGAAGAATGTTGGATGATCTTTATCTTCCCATTTAACCAGAAGGCAAGAATATATATATATATATATATATATATATATATATATATATATATATATATATAAAATGTATCTAATATGACCCCATAACAAATGGCTGTTAAAATTCCATTAACTTTATTTTATAAGCTGAACAAAATGTTTTGTTATTTTGCCGAGACCAATACCAAACAACTTCTTCAGGTGTCTTTCTCAGTAAACCTAAGTGATAATGAGCACAAACTATGAATATAATACAATTAGAAATGAATTATACACCTATGCCATTACCATAAAAAAATAATGATCACAGAAGTCAGGGTTACGGTCAAAGACTCTTGAGTCTAAACTGAAATTATGCCCAGATCAAATGTGGGACACTCATAAGGTCATTTAAAATAATTTTAATGATTATACTAATAGTTAACATGTTTTAAAAGCTTATTTTAGGATAAGCTTCTCTTTTGAAAAGGGAAAATTAGTGTCATTTGTGTGATGCAAAAAAAATGGAACAACAAAGTCTGAATGGTGATGATGATAGATAGTAATAATATCATTTAAATTAGCATAAATCATTGGGAAAGTCTGATTATAAAAAGGCAAAGCAGTTTAGCACATGGTCATATTTCACATCATAAATGTGAAATATTATAATTCTATTATCTATTCTTTCTATGAAAAGTTAGCTCCTTCAGGAATGTCTTAATGAATAATAAAACTGACTTGATTTTTCCTACAACAGTCAACTTTTCTGTCACGCTATGAATGATTAATAATGACTGTGTGCTCAATCGTTTCTTCTTCTCCAGATAAAAGTAGTATTCTAACATAAGATTTTTATTTTTTTAGTTGTATAGGGGGTAAAAAGACACTCTGAACATACAGAACAGCTGAAATAGAAAGAAAAAATGTCAATCAAAATCTCCCTTCTACTCAAAATAGTTATCTTCTAATACCTAGGCTTCGGTGGTTATTTTATCATGTTCTAGAAGAGATGGCATATTTTTTGCATGTGTTACATTATCTTCATTGGCATTTTTTATATTATAATACAGTGAATTTGAAGTTAGAGCTAGACTTTTTCAATAAGTAAAGTTACCAATTCAAGAATATCTTAGCTGAATAAAAAATGACAACCCATATTTTTTAAAACTGTAGGAGTTCATGTATAAATGTTTCTCTACACATTTACAAGAACAGCATCCTTTGACAAAGGTCTAAAAATGCCTGTGAAAGCCAAACATAATAACATTGTTATTCTGCTACTTATTAACAGAACAACGCATCCTATAACAATTTAGATATGAATATTGCAAACTGAATTTAATATTAAGCTGTCTTTGAAATGCCACTTTGCAGCAGGTTTTCAAATGCTTAAAGCACAGCAGGAGATTAACTCCGTCTTCAAATATTAAATCAAAACCTTTTTTTAACCTGATAAATCTTACTGAAAGCAAGGGCTCTTTTTCAGGAGAAAATTATTCAACTATCAGAAGAGAAAACTAAACTTCCAACTATTGCTGGCACATGGTCTGTTTTAACACTGAAATACAAAGATAGAAAGATTTATGATGGATGATAGAGAGATGGATGGATAGATAGATAGATAGATAGATAATGGATAGATGCAACAGTAATCATACTTCTGAACTGGTTTCAATGAACACATGATTGTGTGCACTTTTTGTGACTGCAGCACAATTTTTGTCTAAAATTATAATTAAGCACCTCATCATTTAATTTTTGCTATATTTGCATATTACTTCCCATCTGCATAAGCTCATTGGAGGTGATACATTTCTTTGTATTCGTGAGGGATGCCCAACATTTATTAGTTTGATAGTTCCTCATAAGATGTTATAGATACATCTATGCTCAGTATAAAGATACCTACAAGGTAATTTTCAACCTACACACCTACCTACCTATCTACTTCCTATCTTCCCATCTAGCTAATTAATTACTGTCTACCTACGTATCCATCATAAATTTCCCCTTCTTTGCAAAGTGGAATTTCAGCCAAGGTGACAGTATTCAATTCTCTAATTCATCACATAAACTCTATGAGTCAGCTGTCAGTCACATTGCACGTGTCAGGAAAACTGTCCCCAAGCTGACTGGCAGCCTGATGTGGGTAGTTCCAGTACTCCATATTAATTAGCTCCCTGTGGAGCTGGAATTGTCTTATTAGACTGTTCCTAAAGAACCAACCACCAAGAAGCTTAAAATAACTATATTTCACTTGGATGACAGAAAAATGCAAAAATGAAATTAAAAAAAAAAACAGAATAAACATATTGCCAAATACTGTTAATGTTTTAAACAAGGAGTCATACGTAACTCATTTGAGTTTAGGGAGAATTGCTAATATAATGTTGCTAATCATCTAATGACACTATTTTTCTTTCTCTGGTTGTACTAATCTTTACTTCTAATTTTTTCTAGCAGAGAAATGCCAAGCATGAGCCAAATAAGAAATTATTTTTAAGTAGATGCTTATTTCCAAGAATTTATAATGAGATAATCAGTTTTATTTCTTAAAGCCAAACAGCTCAGTGATAGATAGTAACAACTCACCCCTAACTTATCAAATATAGAGAGGCAGATTCACTCTCTATACATGGTTATTTGCTTTCTTTATTTTATGAGCATTGCCACTCTCTTGAAAATTGAGTCTATAAATAATATGTAAGTGGAAATCTATCAGATGTTGCTTGTTTACTTGTATATTACTAATAATTCAAGATTTATATCTTGTATTTTAACAGAGGGCCTGATTAAATCACAGACTTACTGAATATAATTTTTCAATTCTATAGATTCGGCTAAAAGATTAAAGTTATAGAGGCTGAATAGATTTGCTGGTTGAAATAAAATGCTATAGTGGAAATGTGAAAGTGGTTTCAGAAAACGTTAAACATGATTCCCAATCCTATAGCAAAAGCCATTATCAACTATATAACATGGGTCAGGTTCCTTAACCTTCAAGAGACCTCTGTTTCCTTATCTCTAAAACTGGGATATAGATCATATCATAAATTTCAAATTTAATAATATTTTAGTAGAATATTGAGTGAGATTTTCCACATGTCCTGGATTCGGCCATTCCTGTCCAATGCTCAGATGGAGAAAGTCTTCTCAATCAAAAAATAATCCTGTATTTAGATTTTATTATTTAAGTTACCCCCTTTTACCTACCTTTAAAACAGTCATGAGCTCTTTTAAACAATAAAGTTTTTCTTTCTTAAGGTATTATTTTCCATTATTCTAAAAAAAAAAAAAAAAAAGACATGTTCTGGTCTAGTCATTTATGGCATCAGAAGGAATCTCAGAATGGAAAACTGAAAAACTTCCTGGGCTATAGTTCACACTCTGATTAAATTTTCATTCTGATTAAATTATGGATGAGCACAAACTGCTTTTTGATAAGCAACATTGAAAAATAAAATGTATTTTGCTGACATCACAAGAAAGAGAGGCAGTTAGATAGCCTTCTGAACCTGAAAAGTCTTCTAGATCCAATTGTCAATATATAAGGACAGAGGAACATATCAAAGGATACCATGGGGTTGCAATATGCAAAATCCAGAGAGAAGATACTCTACCAGAAGTATGGCTCGGTTTCTTCAACAAATAAATTACAACACAAAAGAAAGACATGGATGGAGATCTGTTTGATTAAAAGACACTTCATCATTCATTCAGTCATTCATCAGTCATCATTCATCAGTCATTCATCATGTATGGGCTTCATTTGGTTTCTGGTTAAAATATATGTGCTGAAGAAAAATGACAATGAGACAAACAGAAATTGAATAATACTTAGATATTTGATGATAGTAAAGTATTATTTATTAGGTTTTTAGACATGAAAATAAGAAAGTGTTTATATTAAAGAAATCTTTTATTTTAGAGATGTATACTAAAATGCATATGGACAAATTTATATGAGTGTGAGATTTGCCTAAACAGAATATGTAGCGAGGAGAAAAATAAGTGAGGGAAAGATGAAGCAAAATTGACCATGAGTTAATAATTGTTGAAGCTTGGTGATGAATACTTAGGGGATCATTAGAAGAGTTTGTTTACTTTTGTTTATGTTTATAATTTTCCATAGTAAAACATCAAAGAAATAACATCTGATCTTATAATACAACATAGCAAATTTGTAAAAATTAATCATCTCAAACTTAGAATATTCTCTAGTTTCTCAATTACAGTTTCCATCTGTGTTTGAGGGTGGCCAATTTAAAACATTCTGTACTGATTTCTTAAAGGCTACAAAATCTAACGTCATATTTTTCTGACTTTTTCCCAATATTGCTGGGTGGCAGTTATGGAATGGCAATGGGAGAGATCATTGTTCTATAGTTCCCAGGGAGTTACTGATACTTACCAATAGAAACTATCAAGGTATAATGGAGTTAGGTATAGACCAAAGTACATTAGTATATTACTCTTCCATTTTATTTTGATAATATACTCAATATAATAATTGAAAATGAATTATAGAGGGAAAAAAAGAAAATGCATTATGAGACCAAAAATAAGTTATGTGATAATGATCCATAATTTTGAATTAGCTTCAATTACTAACTTTGTTTTCAGGTGAAACATACTAGAAGTAAGATTTAAGAGAACTAATCCAAAGCCGTTTTCTGTAAAAGATGGATCTTGGAGGGGCGCCTGGGTGGCGCAGTCGGTTAAGTGTCCGACTTCAGCCAGGTCACGATCTCGCGGTCTGTGAGTTCGAGCCCCGCGTCGGGCTCTGGGCTGATGGCTCAGAGCCTGGAGCCTGTTTCCGATTCTGTGTCTCCCTCTCTCTCTGCCCCTCCCCTGTTCATGCTCTATCTCTCTCTGTCCCAAAAATAAATAAACGTTGAAAAAAAAAATTAAAAAAAAAAAAGATGGATCTTGGAGCAGATTTTGAAAAAAAGTTATAAATTCATGAAAAGGAAAAATTGAAGATAATATATAATATATATTATATTTATATAATTTATATAATATATACACACGTATATATTACTGCTTAAAATGCAAAGTTTTTATAAGGCTAACATTAAACATAATTTTATGCCTATATTAACTTGGTTTCTAATTAAAGATTGAGAAGGATTCAGAAGTTCCTTATTATTGAGACATATATAAATCTTATTTTAAAAACAGATTGAATTATGAGACACCTGGTGGCTTAGTCAGTTAAGCATCACCTCTTGATTTCAGTTCAGGTCATGATCTTATGGTTGTTGAGACTGAGCCCTGCACAGAGCCCACTTGGGATTCTCTCCCTCTCTCTCTCTGCCCCTTTCTCACTCATGCTCTCTCCCACTCTCTCTCTCTCTCTCAAAATAAATAAGTAAACTGAAAAAAAAAAAAAATAGACTGAATTAGTTTCTTATTGCTGCTGTAACAACTGTACCACAAATTTATGGATTAAAACAATGTATATTGGGGCGCCTGGGTGGCGCAGTCGGTTAAGCGTCCGACTTCAGCCAGGTCACGATCTCGCGGTCCGTGAGTTCGAGCCCCGCGTCAGGCTCTGGGCTGATGGCTCAGAGCCTGGAGCCTGTTTCCGATTCTGTGTCTCCCTCTCTCTCTGCCCCTCTCCCGTTCATGCTCTGTCTCTCTCTGTCCCAAAAATAAATAAATGTTGAAAAAAAAATTTAAAAAAACAATGTATATTGATTATCTTACAGTTCTCGAGGTAGGAAGTTCAAAATGGATCTTACTGGACTAAAATTAAGGTGTTAACAAGGTGGTGTTCCTTTCTGGAGCCCTAGGGGAGAATCTGATTTCTTGTCTTTTTCAGCTTCAGGAGGCTGCCTGCTTTCTTTGGCTCATGACACCTTTACATCTTCAAAGCCAACAACGGCAGATTGAGTCTTTTTCACATAGCATCCTCTGGCACAAGCTTTTTTCCCTCCCTCTTAGACATTTAAGGACACTTGTAATTATACTGGGTGTACCTGGATAATCCAGGATAATCTTCCTATTTGAAAGTCAGCTGAAGAGCAATCTTCATTCTATTTGCTACTTTAAATTTTCCTTTGCCACATAATCTAACATATTCACGGGTTCCAGGAATAAAGATGTCGATGGGGAGATCTCGAGGAGCCGTTTTTCTGCCTACCATAGAGCCCAACTAAGCTCCATTATTTTTAGGGCCTTTTCCCCCCATAGATACTTCTTTTTCATAAATAGTTTATTGTTGTTTTATTCGTAGGAAAACATGGCTGCTTAAAATTAGTCATGTTGAGAAGTTCCTTCAGGTAATTCAAATAAAAAGATCTATAAAAGCCATTTTGAACGCATATCCAAACCCTGAAGAAATGTTTACTGATGTATTCAAGTGACACATCTATAGTTTCAAACACTGAACAAAGTACAACGGACTAAGGAATACCCTAACCTCAGCAGCATTTGTTTATGACTTAGGCATAATGTATGATGCAGCTTCTGCACTGTGTGATTTAGCCAAACATCTAAAAGAAAGACATAACATTGCCAGAAGCCTATTCTAGGGTGTCAAAGCAGATTCAGGTCTTTGCATCAATGGCTGACAATCCCGGATCTTTTGCTGAAGAGGCTGTCAGAGCTTTTCAGAACTTGCTCTTTTAACAACATTCACTACACATGATAAAACGTCTTAAAAGAAGTGATGGAGAAATTCCCATTAGTCCTCAAGATAAAAAGACCAAAACTCTACACAATGGCATCCTTTATAAATATTATTTTTTTCTAAGATAGCTGTGTGCAAAATCACAAACTATGTCATGGATTAACATACCTTCTGAAAACTGTTTTTTTTTTTTAATTTTTAATGTCTATTTATTTTTGAGATAGAGAGAAAGAGAGAGTGAGCTGGGGAGGGGCAGAGAGAAGAGGGAGACACAGAATCTGAAGCAGGTTCCAGGCTCCAAGCTGTCAGCACAGAGCCCGACACTGGCTGGAAACCACGAGCAGTGAGATCATGACCTGAGTGGAAGTCAGACGCTTAACCAACAGAGCCACCCAGGCATCCCTTCTGAAAACTATTTTGATGCTTGAATCAAGAGGGAGACACCCAGACTCTTGCTTGCTTTCTTATTTTGACAATTACAGTTTTTTATAACTCCTTCATGTTTAGATTGAGCAGTCATAAGTACTGCTTTCTGAAATATATTCCTTACATGGACCTAATGATCTGCTCCTAAAGTACTTGTACTTGGATGGTAACTCCTACAGGTCATTTGGCAAAACGCAATAAACACACTATATGTTTAGCTAAACCCACATTAAACATTCAGTATATGGATAAGATACGAAGTAGCCTAATGGATATTACACTAAAATTAGAAGCCCCATCTTATAAGTCCTTTCCACCATTTAGTCTCTGCAACTGTCTCAGTGTTCCTGTGTCCATTCTGTTTAATTTTCTTGTTTTAGTCCAGAGAAGTTGATCGGATTTGGATTCCAAATCTACTGCTTAACTGTGCATAGCTGTGCTAGCCATTGGATAGAGATAAATTAGGAAAACTAGCGTTTAATGTAACACATGCATTTGAACTAATTCAACTTTTTGCCTCAATGTTCTGTCAATGGCACCACAGCTCTCTCTGTTCCTAGGGTAGGGACATCATCCACCTCTCTTCTTCCCATCTCATCTTCCCATTGTATCCCCATATATAACAGGCGTGAAAAATGATGTTAATCCCTGCTACCTGTATTCTATGTACAAAGATGTATACTTTCTTTAATTTACAATATTTCAATACAGATATTAGTATTCTTTTTTGACAGATGAGGAAAAAGAGGATCAAGAAGGTTAAGTGACCTTCCCAAGGCCATTAAGCTGGTACATATTTGATTTAAGATTCAAATCTGTCAGGTCTATCTTGTACAATGGATAAGCCAGTTCCACTGAACAATGATGGCTCTAATCAGCAAAACCATATCAATTGTCTTTCTAAAGTTGTCTGCATTGGTTCCTTCCTCTCCAGTCTGATTGCTTCGTTTCCTTGTCCAGTCCTTTATCACCTCTTATTTAGACTCATGAAATAGCTTCTCAACTGGTTTCCTCATTTCCAGTATTTCAACCCTTCAAAGTCAGATTAGACTACTTTGATCACGTCCATCACCTGCCCCAAAACCTCCAATGGTGCCGCATTGCCTGGAGGTGGGTTTTCCAATACACTGATCACACATCTTTGCCAGATGGATCATAAAACCACATTACCACATTCTTTGCTGGCTTCCTCCTCTCCGATGATGTGACTCACACATTTGAAATGCACAGGGAGGGCTGCCACACCAGTCACTTACTTGCATTTCAAATATCCCAGATTAAAGAGAATCTGGATGACTAGAGGCTTTCAGCACATCCCTCTTTGCTGCCACATCCCATTCATTTGGGGGAGTTGGTTAGAAACCACACAGATTGAAATAGTGAAGACTGCCTACAAACTCCTAATTCTTCCCTTGATCCTTGTGGTATTCTGACAGAATTTTCCTTTTATCACAATATCTGATACTTTCACAGTTCCCATCCTGAACAAATACTTAAAATATCAGACTGCCCAATTCAAAAAGCATGCTCACAAAATTTCAGAGATGTCAGTCTGTAGGATGCAATAAAAATGCCTTCTGCTGTATTCAAACCTCTTTATAATTGGCCTGGTCTCCCTTTTAGCTTATTTCCACTGTTTCCCAGCATTCATACCTGGTTATTCTCCCCCTACATCACCATCATCCACCTGCATTTATGCTGCTGTACATTTGTTCAAAGCATCTTTTCTGCCTTATTTGTCATCTGCATTGTTCTGTAGTTACCTGAATGTTAAACACCTTTCTCTGCTTCACTAAAGCTATAAAATAGAGGACTAAAGGGAGATATTGGCCCCAATAATCTCTGTAGTTCAGTTGTGAGAATATGAGTTTCTAAGTATACCTTATCACAGAGAGGTTGCTAGATGACCATTTTCCAGAATGGTCACTCTCTACTGAGAATGGCTAAAGCACTCTTTGTTCATAAACTCAGTGGCACAGTTCCAGAGTTACAGAGCTTGAAAAATTTTAGAGCTAATCTCATCCAATCCTCTCACTTAATTGACACATATATTATAATTCTGTGTGTGTGTGTGTGTGTGTGTGTGTGTGTGTGTGTTATATCTTAAACTAGATCCCTTCCTTAAGGGAGGAAATGTGTCTTAACCAACTTTGTACTTCCTAATGATAGATATTTAATTATTTGATATATGATCTATTGACTGAATAAGAAATTCAAAATAATAAATGATACCAAAATCTCCATAGAGGGCTAAATCTAATTTGAGAGGGAATTGTGGCCACAAATAACATAGAAATGGTCAAGAATGAAAACTGTGCACAGAAACAAATCTCCAATTTCTTCCAAAAAATCTGGGTATAAGAACTATAGAAAAGAAAGCATAAAGAATAAAGAGTTAAAAATAAAAAATTTTCTATTAAATTATCTTTTCTGAGATATGACTTTATGTGAAATAGCAAAGTAACATCAAAATAAAAGAGTAAGAACACAGGTTTGAAAAAGTCCAACTATAGAACTGCAACTGGGAAAACAAAGTTTAAAAAGTGAAGTCTCTTTATAAAGGTTGAAATTTTAACAAAGGCACACACTAAAAATTCTCGAAAGCATTATCTATAATTTTCACTAAACTGCTTATTTTAAACAAATAGTTGCTATTCTAAGGTGAATTAATTAGGAACTATATTTGTTTTCTTTAGATGTACAACTGCAGTCAAGTCATGCGTAAAGTTTATTAAAGCTTGGTAATTTTTTTCAATAGCATTTCAGGCTCTGTCTTCAATCCACATACACATATGTCAAAAACACTCACCTCTACTTCAAGTTTTAAGTCTCTAAAAAGGGTCTAATTGTACTTTAATTACTCAAGGGTTTGTTAAATAAACACTAAAAAGATTTATTATCATAGAAAGGCAGAGAGTTCCTGATATTGAAAATTGGCCAACATACACCTATGAACTTTCCATCACTGAATCTCCTAGTATGGGATATGGAGAAGCTATGGTGTGAGAAATTCAGGAAATCCCCTATTTTGTACTTGGAAAGAAGAGCAAAGGATAAGGCAGGCCACCTGCCCTGAGACCAGATGGTGACTGCTAGTCACCTAGAGACTAGCATCTGACTATTTGCTGAATGATCTGAGAGGCTGAGTTTCCATTTCCTCCATTGGTACATTGGTGAGATTAATGTTCGGTGTTCTTTGTGTTGAAACAGTCCTAATTTCTATAGACCAAAGTCACGTACAATGTGAGGAGTTTTAGTAGCTTGAGTCCAGGAATCTACATAAGTGTTCCAAGGATGATTTCAACAGTTCTTTTTAAAGAGCAAAGGTGATCATTAGTATGGCAAAAAGGAGGTGGGTTGGCTGGTTGGTCGGTTGGCTGGCTGGTTGGTTTTTTTTTAACAGACTACCATATTTAAAACTTCGAATTCTTTTGCCTCTACTTGCCATGCCTGGTATTGTGCTACTGAGTAGAGATACACTGATGAATAAGACGTGGTTTCTCCCTGTAGACTCACAGTCCAGTGGGGAGAAAACAGATAAGAACAAGAGAACGTAATGACAGAGGAATGCTCAGGGTTCCATGGGAACTCAAAATAAGCATGCATATTTGAGCTTTGAAAAGACAAAAAGATCACTTGGACCAAATCTCAAGAGACGGACAAAAAATGGAAGGTGGAAATAGTGGGGGAGGAAAGACATCTAAGAAACAGGCATCAATGTGTGCAAAGTATTGGAAACACAATAGCATATGTTGCAATAGGTGGGAATTTGCTCACTACAACTATAATACAGACAGAAAAATGTAACTTTCAGGATTCTCTTTAATGATTTTCTTCTTGCACTGAACACCTTGTCGCTCTCCTACCATTTCACTGATGAGTAGAAAAAGTACTGAAACAGAATTACTTGAGATTTTATGCAAGTCCCCCTGTCCTGAGATAAACTAGATGTCTTTTGAGAAACTTGTATTTCAAGGTTTCTTCATCCATCCCCATCTTCTTTGCTTCTCTTCTGGTGGGACAGGAAAACTTCAGGCATCTCACTGCGAAAGGGAAGGGGTCCTTCTCTACAGGCTCTCCACTTGAGATGCCATTTTCTTGACTGTTCTGTGGATGTCATTCAGCACCTATAACCTGTGGGAATTCTCTCTGTATGGACTAGAGTGAGTACAGCTTCTAGAGAACTCAACTGGTCTCCCCAAGGTTGAGGCTCTGAAACTCAACCCAGTCTTCATTTGGCCAGTAATTTGGGAGGTCCACCTCAGAGCATTTGCTATGAGATTCACTCACCCTGCATAGTGCCTTACTCTTTGCTGATACACTTAGATGATACTCACTGAGACTCCCATAACATCCCATGACAACCTCTGAATCTCTCCCATGACATTTGGAGACTATAAGAAATAAGTGATGACCTATGTGAGGCTCTCTCACACTCTCTACCCCATCAAGTTTATGTATTGGTACAGGGCCCCTCAAATGACCTTGAAATTTTTCTATGGGCTTGAGGTCCAGAGGAACTAGCTCTGTAATTGCCCCAAACCATTCTTCTTGTTTCACAGACTTTACCTTAAGTGGGTGAGGGGGCCTGAGATAAGGCTCATTGACTGACATGCTCTCATACTATCTCTTACTCTCATTCTCTCTCTTTCCCACCCCTCTCCCTCCTAGATAAAGAGAAGGGCCTTCTATGCCCTTCCTGTCAGGGAAGGATTTTCTCTGTATTATTTTTGTTATTATTTTCTTTATATTCTCCCACCTTTGCCTTAAAGGTAGAAAGGCTGCAGGAAAAGATGTTAGATTGCTGAGAAGGGAAAATATATTGGGAAATATCTCAAAAATATTGCCTTCGTTAAACATATTTGGGGAATTACAAGTAGTTTGGTAGAGTGGCCAATTAATTCCTAAAGACACAGACACCTGAATTGGGAAATGATGTGCTTGGGCTATTTCAGCTGATACTACAATCAGGAAAACAGCTTTGTAGTGACACATTTTCTTGATTTAGGGCGGTGTTTAGTGGTTAAGAACAAGAGCTCTGAAGTCATATTATCTGGGCTCCAATTTTATATCCACCACTTACTTACTGTGCATACCTTGGGAAATTTACATCAGCTCTTTTCATGCTTTAGTTTCCTCATCTATAAAAGAGCAAAAGTACCCGTATCTACTTTGGATGGTTGTTGTGATAAATTCATTGATTCTGTACCAGAAAAATTACAGTAGTGACCAACATGCAGAAAACACTCAAAAAAGTTAGACTTCTTAACAATGATATACTAAAAATAAAACCTGTTATTTTCTAACTTCATGAGAAAATCCATCATGCCCCATGGTGAATGTGTGGTATAATGAATCCTTGGCCATTAAGTTTATATTTTGAAGTTGTAGCCATTTTTCTTTTAGCAGAACAAGAACAAATAAGCAGTATACGGAGTCTCTTGATATTTAATCACGCAACCTAGAATGAGGTTTCGTCAAATCATTGTTAGATGTTAGATAATCAGCATATGTGTTTTTCTTCCTAAAAGGCAGCAGCCGCACAATGCTTCCATTTCCTCTTTCTTCTGTTTGAAAATAACATCTTCTCTCTGATGTGTGTTCACAACTTCCATTAGAGTTCATGGAAACTTTGTGGTCAAGCCAGAAGGCACAATTTGATGCCAAGGGACATTAAGCAAGCTGTTGTGACAATTTGCTCAGCCTTAATCAAGTAGGACAACTTGAACAAGGACTATTATTGAATAGTTTGGTCCCTCGATGCTGCCATAACGGGTGAGGCACCTTGAAGTTATCCTGCAAATTACGTTTCAATGAAGATCTGAGTTTGATTTGACTCATCAACGATTATACTTTAAGTTTTCTTTACCGCTCCATCTTCTACGTGGATTTGATTTGAAAATTAGCATTTTTTTTTTTTTGTATCAGCAACCTTGTATCTGGGATCACAGTTTCTTGTGATTTCTTGTGACAAATTCTTGTGACAATTTTTTCAATTTTTTCAAGCATGTTGATCTTTGAAAAATCTAGAAACTTATTTAATGAAATGTCAGTATGAAAGGAAATGAAAAAAACTTAATTGCCATTCAAAAGCGAACATGGAAAAATGTGGTAATAAACCCCTATGACGTTCTCAGTTACAAAGCAAGACAACTAAGTGACACATTTATTTTAACATGTTTAATATAATAGTGATTGGAAATTAAATGTCGATGCAAAAGATTAAAAATAAGTATTGCATACCAAAGATATCTAGAAATTTGAAAAATAGACAAATAAGAATTATCTGTATTATCTGTAACGAAATTCAGGCAACTAGGGAACTCCAACCATAAACAATAAAAGGCATTAAGAAATGGGAAGCAAAACTTTAAACTTGTAATTGCTGTAAAAACCTACATTATTTCTAGAGAATGGGTGATTTGCTGAATAAATGATTTACTGGCAAGAATAGCCTCATACACACTTAAAGACGTTTTAGCGTGATAAAGTTCTTTTATTCTCACAGGGAGTAAGGAAATTCTCAGATTTGACACAGCAGGCTTAGAGTGGGCTGGTCCCACAGTGAACTTTCCTGTCTCTGAATCAGTTTTTTTTTCTTTCATACCATATTTTGTAAATGCCACCAGAAGCCTTTGGGAAAGTTTTGTTTTTGCTTATATGAATACTGGAAACTGCTGTGTATAAATGGCATAAAGAGAATTGCTTTGGTCCTTGAACAGCAAACTCTTCCTTTAATAAAATTGGTAATGAATTCAAAGTTACAATATAGCGCTATGCTTAGTCGAAATAGTCACCTCTGGAGAGTTCTTGAATGGCTGAATGAATGAGAAAAAACAACACAGAGTTGTAAAATTGAATACCAAAATGCGGGAGCATCAAAATGAAGCCACATATTTAGAAGATTTATACAAAACATTAAAAACTTGGGGCTCTAGATCAGAAGTATATTTGGATAGTTGCCATTTCACCATGGAAATGTTACGTGTTATCCTACTTAATAAGACAGAATGAGCCAGTACAGCACCTTGTTTTTGTAATGACCTAAAACAAACTGTTGAATAACTTCTTAGTGTCTATAGTATACCTAGAACTTGGCACAGCCTCAAAGTGGTCTAGACACTCATCAAAATGTGAGACCCGCAGAGTTTTCTAAACTGGAAAAAGCTATTTTTTTTCTCCAGCTACCACCCTGCCACGTTCATGCTCCTACTGCCAAAACAGTAGTAAAAGTCCATTACGTGAAATTAATGCTCAAATTAAACATTTTATATTAGTTACAGTTTTCACTTCCAACTATCCGTGTATTTCCTCGTTTGCTCCTTCGGAGATTTACATATTGTATTCAAACCCCAACATACAGCAAATTATGTCAGTCAAAAATTAAGTCAGCCTTTATTTTCTTAATTTTTTAATGTTTATTTATTTTTGAGAGAGAGAGACAGAGCGTGAGTGGGATAGGGCAGAGAGAGGGAGACACAGAATCTGAAGCAGGTTCCAGCCTCTGAGCTGTCAGCACAGCTGATGTGGGGCTCAAACCCATGAGCCTTAAGATCATGACTTGAGCCGAAGTCAGACACTTGACCGACTGAGCCACCCAGGTGCCCTTCAAATACTTTCTTCTAAAAGCACCTAGGGGCGACTTCAGCCAGGTCACGATCTCGCGGTCCGGGAGTTCGAGCCCCGCGTCAGGCTCTGGGCTGATGGCTCAGAGCCTGGAGCCTGTTTCCGATTCTGTGTCTCCCTCTCTCTCTGCCCCTCCCCCGTTCATGCTCTGTCTCTCTCTGTCCCAAAAATAAATAAACGTTGAAAAAAAAAAAAAAGCACCTAGGGGCGCCTGGGTGGCTCAGTCGGTTGAGCGGCCGACTTCGGCTCAGGTCATGATCTCGCGGTCTGTGGGTTCGAGCCCCGCGTCAGGCTCTGTGCTGACAGCTCGGAGCCTGGAGCCTGTTTCGGATTCTGTGTCTCCCTCTCTCTGACCCTCCCCTGTTCGTGCTCTGTCTCTCTCTGTCTCAAAAATAAATAAACGTTAAAAAAAAAAAAATTTAAAAGCACCTACTGTTGGGGCACCTGGGTGGCTCAGTCAGTTAAGCATCCAATTCTTAAGTTCAGCTCCGGTCACAATCTTGTGGTTCGTGGGTTCGAGCCCCATATCAGACTCCACACTGTCAGTGCAGAGCCTACTTGGGATTCTTTCTCTCTCCTCTCTTTCATCCACCCCACCGGTTGTCTCTCTCTCTCTCAAAAATAAATAAACTTAAAAAATAAATAAATAAAAGCCCCCACGCTGTGGGTCTTTCTCATGGTATCAGCACCAATTTCCAAAAAGAGTTCGGACAAGTGAAGAGAGAAATATAAAAAAGTCATACATATCAGTGTGACAAAGCCAACTGGAAACATTGCTCTAAAAGTAGTTTAAGGGCCAAGAAACAGAAACTGGGACTTACTTCAAAATCATTTCTCCTAATAGCATTATTTTTGATAAAAATTGCACAGAAATACTTTATAACCTGATGCAATATCAAACACCCATTTAAAACGTGAAATAATAATAGCAAATTTCGTAGGGCCAAAAATATTGCTGTCAGTGCAACTTTTCAAATAACAGGCTGACAGGAAGATGCAGCTAAAGGTGTAGACAAAACAATGAAATCACTTTGTTTTGTCATGTTTATTTGCATTCAAGTCAGAAAAAGGGTAATTAACAGGGTAATGAAATCTGAAGGAAAACACGTTTCTAACATTTTCTTTGAAGCTGAAATAATTTCTCTATACTGCTTTCGATTTACGTGAAAAAGTCACTATATATTTTCTATCCGCAAATATACTTGCCCTTTATCCCAAGGTTATCATTTTTTTAAACATGTAAAAATTAAGATTTTTAAACTGTTTCTTAAACTCATTGGCTAAAAACAGTCAAAAACGCTAAGAATTATTTCATTGGCCAATTACTCTAACCTTACTCTATATATTACAGCTTGGACTAACCAATCAAAATGCAAAATATTAGCAAGGTCATAGTAGTATAACAAAACATACTACTATATTTCACAGATTACAAAAGACATTAAAATTCTGATACCCCATTCATAAGGAAAAGATTGTAATGAGAATAGAAAATGGCACAACATTAATTCATTGTGTGACAAAGAATATAATGAGAATGGGAAATAGTACAAACATAACTCATTCTTGTTACAGTTTTAAGATTGTAATGTCATGGTTCATATCACATACTTAGCAAGAAGGTGGTAGTCAACGTGTCGCAATATTCAATGGCTATTCTGAATTTAGGAAGAGGATTATTTTAAATGTATATGTGCACATATACACACAATATTTAATTTTTTTATTTTCAGGAATGGGCATGTTTAAAATTTAAATAATGTTGCTAAAAAGTTTGATTTGAGTAGATAGCGTGTGTATGATTAAAATATGAAGAGTACTGCCATAAATCCACTGGACAAGTGAAAATATGAAACTAAAATGTGCTATTGGATACATTCAAGTTAATATTTTAAAATGAAATAAAATGTATTGGTGAGCAATTGCTTTAAATCACTTTGCAAAGCAACGCGTGATTTTATAAAATATTCAACTATTACATCGCAAAGTCAGGAATGTTTGCCGCATGGTTTCAAGTCTTCACCTGATAATCAGTTCTGCTCTCTGACTTTTTTTGAGAAGAACAAATACATTCTCTGTAAGTACTGGAGGCAATATTCTAGTAACTGGGAAAGCAAAGCAGATATTTTGCAATCCAAATATAATCTTTACTGGCAATGTAAAATGTCTAATGAGGACTTGTGGCCAGAAATATGTTTCAAAGAAAGTCTGAAAAGTTGCTTTAAAGTAATTATAGGGATTAAAAGTGACAGCTCTATTTCATCAGTTTTAAATTATTCACCCTAGTATAAAGGCATATTATGGATCATCACAAACATATCCTGTGTGTGTGTGTCTGTGTGTACTTAAAAATACATTCCTACTTTCCCCCTAGTTGATTCTACTTTTTAATTACATAAGCAGTGGTTAATATTAAGATTACATTTAAACTTATTTGCATTTGTTAAATAAATATCCAATAACATGCTGGGATGTGGGGTCAAATTTAATTAACCCAGGATTTAAAAATTGACATGAATTATCCCAAAAATAGATAACCCACACATTTTTAATTGAGTAGTTGGCATGGGAATATTCCACTTTTAAACATCCTGAGTTTATGGGGAAAGTTGAATGTAAAAAAGAATTTTTGTAAAATGAATAATTACCTCTATTAAAAATGCGTTCAATGGAAAAAAAAGTGCTAGTTCCATTATAAAATAAAAATCTACACCTAAGAACATGCTTAATACTACATTAACTATCTCTACAAAATATAGTTAGTGTCTTCTTTTTTAATTTCACAAAATCTAAAGTTCTGGTAACTTTCCAGATTTTGCTGATTATTTAGTACATTGAAATAATATTTAAAATAACAATCTTTTTGTTCTGTAAATTACGTTTCTGTGTCATATCAGAAAATGGCATGCAAATATAGACAGAGATAGTTTTATTGGCTGTAAGTAAGAATATTAGTCTTTAATTAGGTTGTAAAACTGTGATTTGGTGAAACTAAATAGTACTGATCTAAAGGGAATAATATCTTAATAGATTTTAAGGACACTTTAGAATATAGGGATTATATTGCCCAAAACTAATTGTGGGTCCGATGGATGGTCAGGATCTCTTTCTTAACTCACCTGGCATAGAAAATCCTTGTCTACATTAGTTACTCCTCTAGTGATTGTGGTTTAAAAAAGGAGAACTACAGAATACAATGCTATCGGGCTCATAATTATTTCAAAGTCCAAACAGATTCCTAAAAGTGAGATTTCAATATTTAACATATCCCCTGAAAAACAAATTGTTTGGTCTAAAATTTTTAAAGAAAGAAGAAAAGTGTATCAAAGTTCGTGGTCATGAATTTAAACAACTATGACCAGGTCAGGGGATTCAAAGAACAACTTGGTGTGTTATTACAATGCTTAAAAACAAACTTCCTTTTTTTTTGGTTTTTGGTTTTTGTTTTTTGGTCCTTTTTGGTTTACTCTGTGTGCATGTTTTGAATCTACTGTAGACAATTGGACAGTTGCTCTCTATCGTGATATATGCCTAAGATTTGTATCCTAGTTTTCCTTGTTTTGCCAAATACAGGTTTCAAAACAAGTTAATTTAATGCAGAAAACAATGTGATGCTTTCTTACCCATGGAATACTGGGCTGTAGTTTATGTACATGAGCAGCTTTATGTATCTAATGTGACTTTGAGTCTTCAACTTTTAATGCACCAATTAAGATGTTCAAACCTCGGATTTAAATAGCTGTCTATGACTGCTGACGGTTGATTTATTTCCTGATAATCATTGGAGCTGCTAAGTGAAAAACCAGAGAAAGCATCTCTTTAAGAACACTGCTCTTATGCGTAACACTTGCTGAAGACAGATTCTGGGATTGTAGTGAGGGCAAAGGGCTGGTGAGACATTCTAAAAATCTGAATACATTGCTCTCTTTCTTGGGGAACTGTTTTCATCATCTAACAAACATTTCTGACCAGTATTAATATATTAACCATTGCATAGCATTTGAAATTCAATACCAAACTGTGATAGTGAGACTGGGAATATACAAGTTTGGCTGTTTTTGTCTTTAATTTCAGATAGGGGATGAAGGAGGTAGTGTTGGTAAAAAAAAAAAAAAGCAACTTTTCACAAGGAAGCAAAATAATTCATCCCATATGGGAGGCAGAGTAATGGCCCTCCAAAGATGACAATATCCTGATCACCAGAACCTGCAAATATGTTGCCTTACACAGCAAAAGGAAATTTTGCTTATGTGTTTTAAGATGTGGAACTTGGGAAACTTAACAGAAGACTATAGGGGAAGGGAAGGGGAAGAAATGGCTTCAAACAGAGAGGGAGGCAAACCTGTAAGAGACTCTTAAATACAGAGAACAAACTGAGAGTTGCTGGGTGGGGGAGGGGGTGGTGGACGGAGGGGGAGGGGAAATGGGTGATGGGCATTGAGGAGGGCACAGGTTGGGATGAGCACTGGGTGTTGTATGTAAGTGATGAATCACAGGAAACTACCCCCAAAACCAAGAGCATGCATATACACTGTATGTTAGCTAACTTGACAATGAATTCTATTAAAGTTTTTTTTTTTAATTTAAGAAAAGATAAAGATGTTGAGATGCAACGAGAATAATCTCCTGGATGATTCAGGTGGGTTCAATGTAATTACAGGGAAAGCAAAATGGTCAGAAAAAAGATTTAAAATGCTGCTGAGTTTGAAGATGGAGGAAGGGGCCAGGAACCAAGGCACGCAGGAGGCTTCTAGAAGCTAGAAAAAGGAAGGAAATAGGTTCTTCTCTAGAGCCTCCAGAAGGAATACAGACAGCCCTGTTAATACCTTGATTTAACTATGTGAGACTGGTTTTGGACTTCTGACCTCCAAAACCGAAACATAATAAATTTGTGTTACCCTAACCAATAAGTCTGTGGTTGTTTGTTACAGCAGAAATAAGAACTAATGCTCTCCTGGACAATTTTTAAGAAGATTGAGTGTCTGTTAAGAGCCAGTTTACACATATCCTTTTTAAACCATGCAAACAGATAAAATTATTTTTTAACTCCAACTGCACAAGAGCTATGTTAAAACAACACTACAAAAAATATTTTGCATTTCAGAGTTGAAAAATTCTCAACTTCTTGAAGGTGTCCATTTAAATGCATTCTTCTGAAAACCAAATTGCAATTTTGCAATGCCTTCCATTTCTTCTTCAGCAGAGCTAATGGAAGATGACATAGTAACAGAACAAACCAACTGAGAAACAAGGGTGCTATGTTTAATTCCTCCGTAACTGAGAGGACGGAGAAGTCTTGCTGCCTTCCTTATTCGTCTGCTGCAATAATCCTTGGTGAATACATCTCATCACCTGATTGTGCTCTTGGTAAATTTCCTTATTTTGCAGTCTTTACAGAGGAAAGATACCCATCATCATAAATCTTAAATATCTTTGCAAGTACAAGTGAAAATACAAGCCCATATATGTTAACAGCTGTACAACTGCCTCTTGGGATAAATGTATTATAGATGTGGAACAGTCATAATAGCACTCACGATCTCATTTTTCCCATTTCATAGGTTTTATACCTGTGCCATCTGGGCGATACACCTGGATGTACAACAGGATACTTACAAGGCCTGGCTTTCTAAATGGCCTTTCCTGGCCTCTGATTTTTGTGGAATTCTTTTAACTTTCTG
The DNA here is from genome assembly GCF_018350155.1 of Leopardus geoffroyi. Taxonomy (NCBI): domain Eukaryota; kingdom Metazoa; phylum Chordata; class Mammalia; order Carnivora; family Felidae; genus Leopardus; species Leopardus geoffroyi. The sequence continues at coordinate 47,040,623 of NC_059326.1, forward strand.
ATTCACACTAAACCCAAGTGCTTTATACGGTGATGTATACGCATGTTACCATTGCAAGGAAGCATCTTTTGTTGTCATAAAAAAGAAAAGAAAAACCATGATATTTCATTTTATGAGACACACAATGTATGAGATCAAGCATTTTCTTCCATTTTCTTCATTAACAAGGAGCCTTTGGCCAAGTCATTTAACTAATTGGTGCTCATTTTCTCATCTAGTGCATTAAAAACTAGAGAGACAGTTGAGATTATTGTTGAGATGAGAGACAAAAGTGCCTGCAGGGTATTTTATGAAGTAATGTTTGCAAAATTTGTTGTATTATTTTATTGGTGATATTTCTTTAAATAAAATGTAGTTGAGTAGGAAAAATACTTCTAACTCCTTTACCCTTTTCAATTTTTCTTTTATTCTTCCTCCTCTTACATTGCTTTTTACCCTTACTTTATAGATGTACTATGACGATGTCAGTTTCCTACATATTTTGGGTAAAAAAAATGGAGTAAAAATACAGGCTGATGTGACCCAAGTCAACATAAATCCACTATAAAATAATTCATCATCTATCTTTGCTTACCTCTTTTTAGAGAGGCAACTTTGTAAACTTCAAAGGCAATCTGGTCTCAAAAAAAGTATAATGCATTACAACATAGCTGTCATAACGGCATCATCATTTCGATGACACTATTCCTAGTAATGGCAAAGTCATTCATTTTAATAAAATTGGTCTATAGTGTTCTTTCCCTCTTTTATTTGGGTATTCCTATTCTTTTGTAGAGTGTTTATATCTTCTGGGGCCAATGTCCTCCAATTGTCCTTAAAGCCCAGAGCTACCATTTGACTGTCCGCCCAAGCAATCTTTCTAGGAACATTTTGTTCTTACTCTTTCCCCCAGAAAAACTGCATTAACAAATTCTTTTGGAAGAGATTGGTTTTTCAAAATGCTAATTGATTAACATGAAACATGGCTTATGAGTTATGTCCAATCTCATTTCCAATCTTGGACCTTGTATGACATATGCCCTAGTTTTTCCATACTGGGAATGATTTTAATAAAAAACAAATGTCCTTTGATTTCTAGAGACAAGAAACAATAAAACACGGTGAAAAGTAATGCTATTCTTCAACAAATTATGGTTGTGTTAAATAAATATCATGTGGTGGGGAGGTGGGCAAATGAAAAACTGAATCACTGTCACCGTTTTGTTGAGATAAATATATATGTGTATGCACATGCACAAACACACACACATACACATATACATATATATTTAAATCCAACTTTTGGGAAAAAGGATGCACAGAAACAGCATTTGATAGCATTTAAAATGTTTATTTTCCTGGGGCACCTGGGTGGCTCAGTGGGTTGAGCGTCCAACTTCAGCTCAGGTCATCTTCTTGTAGTTCATGAGTTCAAGTCCCACACCGGGCTCTGGGCTAACAAACAGCCCAGAGTCTGGAGCCTGGTTCAGATTCTGTGTCTCCCTCTCTCTCTTTCCCTCCCTTGCTCATGCTCTGTCTCTATCTCTCAAAAATAAATAAATGGTTTTTTTTTATTTTTTTTTCAACGTTTTATTTATTTTTGGGACAGAGAGAGAGAGACAGAGCATGAACGGGGGAGGGGCAGAGAGAGAGGGAGACACAGAATCGGAAACAGGCTCCAGGCTCTGAGCGTCAGCCCAGAGCCTGACGCGGGGCTCGAACTCACGGACCGCGAGATCGTGACCTGGCTGAAGTCGGACGCTTAACCGACTGCGCCACCCAGGCGCCCCGTAAATAAATAAATGTTAAAAAAAATTTTTAATGTTTATCTTCCTCAAAAATAAACATTAAAAAATTTTTAAAACGGGGGTGTCTGGGCGGCTCACTTGGTTTCAGCATCCAACTTCGGCTCAGGTCATGATCTCACAGCTTGTGAGTTGGAGCCCCTTGTCAGGCTCTGTGCTGACAGCTCAGAGACTGGAGCTTGTTTTGGATTCTGTGTCTCCCTCTCTCTCTGCCCCTCCCCTTCTCTCTCTCTCTCTCTCTCTCTCTCTCTCTCTTTCTCAAAAATAAATAAACATTTAAAAAAATTTAAATGTTTACCTTCAAGATATAATACTTAGATGAGAGTCAGTCCTGGTTTTTTTCTCTGCACTCCACTGGTTGAGCATGCGATCCCTGGTCATCCTCTCAGCCATTTGGGGGCTATAATGCTGCAAAAAAAAAAAAAAAAAAAAACCCAGGCAAATTTCTCCCCATTACATGTAGATAAGTTCCTGTTTACAAGTGTTATTTATAAGAAAGGCAGCTGGGAAACAAACCAAAGAAAGTAATGTTAGCATAAATGCTTCGAAGGAGACATGTGTCGCTAATGGCTTTCAAAAACCATAGGGAGTGAGGGAGTAACACTTCCACTCCATTGAGCTGGCTTAATTTTTTTAAGCCATGTAAACCAGTTGAAGAGCTTCATAGACTCTCACTTCTGAATCAGGACTCTGTTGCTTTAAAAGTGGCTGTTACTATTCTAATAACGTGAATGGCAAATAGAAAATACAAAGAAAAAAAATTCAAGATTTAACTTCTGGAGATGCATCTACCATTTTCATGGTGGTCAGGCACACGTGTAGGGCAGCAAGCGTTCTTCCATGGTGATAAATATAAAAGACGACTTTGAGGAAAACTATGCATGTAGATGAGGATCACACTAGGACAAAGTCATAATTTTACATATAGCTTAGGAAGAAGGTAGTAGTTCAAACTTCTCTCGACACTTCTTTTAAATGGATACACACCATCCAAATCAGTCCTACAAATCATATCTGGGGAGGAAGATTACTTTTATTCAATCTTTAATGTTATTATAGTTAACATATTTAACTTAGGTGAGGTCAGTTAATGAGACAGCAAATTGGAATCTTTTGTGTGTGATAAACAGTTCCCTGTTTATCAGTAAGGAGATTTGACTGCATTTTACAAAGTATTTGTAAAAAAAAAAAAGTATGCGTGGTGAAATGAAGGAGTCAGGAGCTGGACCCTAAAGAATTGTGGAAGGAATTGTCTGCCATGAACCAATGGTGTTGTTCTGAGTGAACCATTTAATTCTCCTGTTCTGGAAATTTTCATCCGTGAGACAAACATCTTTAATTCAGTTACCTGTCACCTCTCTTCCACCCCCAGAGTTCCATGGCTTTTATAATGAAATTGCTATTTCAAATGAGTATACAAGTTGAATTCAGGCTTTGAGAGAATAAGCTTAGGGGAAAAATAACTTAAGCCCCTCGGGAAGAAAGAACAGGCTCAAAACCTTTCCTGGGTTGTTGGGTTGCTGTGATGATACCTCTTCTGACTCCCTGGCCCTAGGACTCCGTATTAACACCTCACCCCCATCCTGGTTCTGCCACCATTGCCTGTGCCGTCCACATACTACTTGTGTCAGGTAGTTTTATTGTTTATTTTTATAAAAATGTTTATTATTTTTGAAAGAGAGCGAGAGCACAGGGGAGGTGCACAGAAAGAGGGAGACAGAGGATTTGAAGGGGGCTCCGCCCTGACAGCAGAGAGCCTGACATGGGGCTCAAACTCACGAACCGTGAGATCATGACCTCAGCCGAAGCCAGACACTTAACTGACTGAGCGACACAAGCGCCCCTATCAGGTAGGTTTAAATACCACTTATTGCTGTTACTATTCCTTTTGCTTTTCTGTGACTTCTCAGCAAAGACTTTGAGACGTGTATTGGGTAGGCAAAAATTCCAACTTCTTTCTAACATAGCTGACTTTAAGAATTCTGCGTTGCTAGCTCGGTATCTTCCCCCAAAACAACTTTATTTAAGAAAAAGAAAAGAGAAAAAGAAAAAGAAAAAAAGGTGAGAAGTGGAGTGTTCAAGTCCCCTACTATTATTGTATTACTGTCAATTTCTCCCTTTATGGCTGTTAATATTTGCTTGATATGTTTAAGTGCTCCTACGTTGGCTGCATAGATATTTACAATTATAATATCCTCTTATTGGACTGTTCCCTTTATCCTTATGTAATGCCCTTCTTTGCTTCTTGTTACAGTCTTTATTTTAAAATCTATTCTGTCTGATACAAGCATTGCTACCTGAACTTTTTTTTTTTTTTTGCCTCCATTTTCATGATGTTTCTTTTTCCATCCCTTCATTTTCAGTCTGTACATGTCTTCAGGTCTGAAGTGAGTTTCTTGTAGGCAGCATATAGAGGGTTCTTCCTTCTTTTGATCCATTCAGTCTCCCTATGTCTTTTGATTGGAGCATTTAGACCATTTACATGTAAAGTAATTATAATACTGTAATATCTTTGGTGACAGATGGTAACTACATTTATTGTGGTGAGCATTTGGTAATGTATATAATCGCTTAATCACTATATTGCACACTTGAAACTAATATAATATTGCATGTCAACTATACTTCAATTAAAAAAGTAAGAAAGACGATAAGAGAATTATGGAAAAGTCAGGTTATTTTGTTTGTAAGTAACCACAGACTTTGTATCCGTATGTAATCAAAGTTTACTGATTCTCAATTCATTTGAAAGCAAATAATTGAGCTGAAAGCAATTTAACTTTCATAAGCCCAAATACGTGGTGCATTAAAGGAATTGATACTAAGGAAGATCTGTAGCCCAGAGGTATAGATTTTTATCTCATCAGTTCCTGAAGAATTGCTTGTAACTTTGAAGTGGGCAATTCTTTGAATAATCTGATCTCTACCTAGTAAGGCTTTCTGCATATCCATTTTGACTTCCAGGTCATTAACTCTCAGCATTCTGTTCTCAGATATAAAGTCAAATCTGGTAATGGTTATTTGAAAAAAGAAAAAGATGGTCTATCTGAAGTTCAAGCGAATATGGACTTTTAAGCTTTTATAGAGTGTCTGGAATTTCCTTCCAGTACCATACAATGACAATAATGGCATTCTGGGTTCTGTTAAATAGAAGATAACTGAAGAAATTAGAAGAGTATTTATCCTCTCTGGGTTGTGAAAGCTCAGTTTCCTAATATGAGAAATGCTTTGATAGTTCAGTGGAACATTGAGAGTACTTATTTTATGATTTTAATTGAGCTTCTCAGGTCATGCCTACTGAAATTTGGCTCTTCCCCCAGCCATTCATCTTTTGATCTTATGGCTAATATTGTTTCCAGAGGCTTTCAATAAAGCCAACACTGAATTGTTCACTTGAATAAATTTATTCTTTCCTTTTGACGAAACAAAGGAATTTCTCTAAATCAAATAGTTAAAAATGTTATGAACAACAACAACAAAAAGGAATTTAATCCAAAGTCTGACACACATATAAACGGTTAACAAAATGAGAACATACAATAGAATTATTTAGATATTCTTGGTTTTAAATTCTACATAAATGGGAGCTTCAGAGACAAAATTCTATTTTAAAGCGAATATATGATATGGCATGTATTTTTAAGTGAGAAGAGATAGAGAACGTGCATCCTTCCTAGAAAGGTAGGTCGCAGGAGACGGGGATGTTTCAGGTTTCACATACTCCCCTCCTTTCCCGCCTAAGATTTTGCCACATCTCTGCTTTGGCAAACCCACCACCCACCTCAGGACACTACAGTTGTCAGCTTGAGAGTCTGTGCTGACCTCACGTTTAATGATGGAGCAGGACACTTGAGAACCATACGCTCCTTAGCTCTTGCACCCTCAAATGCCTGTGAGAACTAGACACATAATCTAAATGAAGGATTTGGGGCAGGCAAGAAAATTTTCTTCTTGAAATACGATTTTGTTTTTCCAATTTTGAGAGACTCATGGATACAAGAAATATTTCCGTTTCCACTTATGTCTACTATTAGAAAAGCAATGGTGAAGGAATGGAGAAAAAAGAATTGCCACTTGAGCTCAACCTTGTGGACCCACCAGGTCCAAAGTGAACTGGAAGACAGATGCCCCGTCTAAGGACAAGCAACCGTCACTTATTTCCTCCTACTGGCTGGGCTCAGGATTGCCAACTCTATTTTTTGAAAGATGCGATTAACATGTATTTTATATGAGATATCACACATTTTTAATGTTGAATACCAATTTAGAAAATATTTTAATAGGGTGAACCAGACAAAGCTAACTTGTAGGCTACCCAGTTGGAACCTCTGATCTGTAATCTTATTTTTATTTTCTTTTATGTTGTCATATTAAGTACAGATTAGATAGATAGATAGATAGATCTGTACTATAAGCTCCAAATCAGGGGCCAAAGACCAAGAAACTATGGTATAGGAGAAGAATAAAATTGGAGTTTTTAAAAAAATGATCTGGGTTATGGGTTCATTTAGACAAGTCACAATTTTCTGTGCCTTGGTTTCGTCTCCTATAAGTTAGGGTTGGATTAAATGACCTCGAAGCTATATTCCATCCACAAAGTTCTATAGTTTTAACCTCCTAGGGGAGTTCTTCAAAATACACTGGAAATGCACGAGTGTCTAGGTGAGTGCAAATGCGTGTTTTCACTGTAGGTTGGGGATTACAAGCAGAGATGTAGTTAAAGATGTAATTAATAGCAGCTATTCATCCAAATTACTCCATTACTTTTCTTTTGTAGTAGCCAATATTCTGTATCATTTAGGCTCATGTTCTTAGCTACTATGCTATACTGCATCACTTGTTCAAGCATGTGTGGTAAGAAAACAGATTTATCTACAAAATATATCACTCCAGAAAACAACCCAAAAGTTATTTTAGGAAAATTTTATATTTTCCTTAACTCTAAAATCTACATTAAATAACTGCAATATTTTAAAAGTCCTTTTATGTATCATTGTTTTAATTTATGATATCCATATATTGCTTTAGAACAACTATCCAACAGTTCCATAGAAATCGCACTTCCAGAAAACCATTAACACTTGGTTTTGTCCGTGTCCTCTTTTGGTGCAGATTCTTCAGTAGAAAAGCAGAGAAGTACAATTATTAAACCTCCATAGAGTCACAACACACTAGAAGTGGGTTACAGTTGTTGTATTAAAAAATAAGCATGCATAATTGGTATTGGGTATATTGAGGTATCACCGTTATATCTACTCTCATGGTTCCAGAAGCCACTTGTACTTGTAAACGTACAAGTAAGCCACCAGGGTGCTGTTAATAAATTCCTGGGTCTCATCTCTAGATTCTAACTTCTGTTTCAAGTTAATTCCAATCTAACACTATTATTTACACGTGAGGAATCAGTCATTCAGCTACCTTCAATGGCTTGAGGATAGGAACTGATCTTTGGCTTTTGACTGGAGCATGACGTAACCAGAAAAACTGAAGGCAATATTTTTGGACCCAGGCTAGTTTCACATTCAGTCTTGATCTAGACTCCTTTCCAGTGCTTTCTTCTTCTTTTTTTTAAAGCCAAAACATTAATTTCCCAATGTATAATTTTTATTTGTTAAATATAACTTCATCACACTCAAAGGCTTACACTTACCGTCACTATCTGGTGACATAAAAATTGACAAATAAATATGAAATGCATAAAGGATTTGTTATGGGCTGAAATATGTCATCTGAAAATTTATATGTTAAAGCCCTAACTGCCCAGTACCTCAGAATGTGACTATATTTGAAGATAGGACCTTTAGATAGATGATAAAGTCAACATGAGGTCTTTGGGGTGGGTACTAATCCTATCTGACTGGTGTTCTTATAAGAAGGGGTTATTTTGAACACACAAAGAGATACCAGGACATACATGCACAAAGGAAGGACCATGTGAAGACACAGTGAGAAGATACCATCCTAAAGCCAAGGAGAGAGGCCTCAGAGCCTGAAAACAACTTGATCTTGGATTTCTAACCTCCAAACCTGTGAGAAAATAAATCTCTGTTGTTTAAGCCATGCAGTCTGTGGTACTTTTTAATGGCAGCGCTAGCAAATTAACATAGTATTCTTTGGTGAAATCAACAATAGACACATATAAATTGTCTTCTATATTTATCACCATTTTCTTGGACCTCTGAAAGTATATTTTCCCAAGAAACTATGTTACAATGAAAGTTGTATACTTGACAAAGGACTCAATATCAAGTGAAACATAAAACAAATTGTGTGTAACACAGTCAAACGCCATTATAAGCAGGTCTGGGGCTGGGTAGGTGGGTGATGTGAATCATATGCCCTGGATTGAGATCCAGATGAGTCTAAGACCAACCCATGTGAAGATTTGTAGCCAGTTTGTTTTTCCCGTGGGGCATGATTTTACCTACCCCCCCCCAATATGTATTCTCTGAACCACTGAAATTAACTTTTATTCCAATTTGAAATAATAACTTTATGACAAAAGCCACAGAACGTGGGGGTGCAGAGGAGGCTACAGAGAACTCAGTTAAAAATGTTTGTCTCGCAGATGAAAATATCCTGGACAAGACAATTAAATGACTTGCCCAGAGTGACATCTTCAGTGCATGGTAGATGCATCCATTCAGGAAATGTTTAGAAAACGAGTCTGACTTCTCACGGAAATGTTCTCTTCATTTCAGCACACATACCTTGCTTATAAATATTGTGTAAAATGAGTACAAACGCCCTTGTTCTAAACAGGAAACTTCCATGTAATTTACAAGAGTATAAGCACCACACACAAAAGGTTTCTGCTTTCTGCTCATTAACTGACTTCACCTAAGGAAAAGATATGAGCATAGCATAAGAGCATAAAGCCTGCATAAGAGTAATTTTCTTCCCCTCTTCAAAATACGAATAGGTTTCAGTGTACTTGAGATCACCTTGCTGAGGAGTAACATGGAAGAGAGATGACACCCCTTGCTCGTCCACAACCTGCCTGCTGACTGCTTCATCTTGATGAACACGGGCATGACCAGCAAAAGAACCACCCAATTATGCCTAGAATGGTGAGAAACGGGAAATTTTTGTTTCAAGTCTCTAAGTTTTGAGTTCGTTAGTCATACAATGAAGACCAAATCTGTTTAAGTCCTAAAAATCATATAACTAATACCCCCATAAAGAGAGGAGATATTTTTTATATTAAATATAATTTATTGTCAAATTGGTTTCCATACAACACCCAGTGCTCATCCCAACAGGTGCCCTCCTCAATGCCCTCAATGCCCATCACCCTCCCACCCACCCCCCATCAACCCTCAGTTTATTCTCAGTTTTTAAGAGTCTCTTATGGTTTCGCTCTCTCCCTAACTTTTTTTTTCTTTCCCTCCCCCATGGTCTTCTGTTAAGTTTCTCAGGATCCACATATGAGTGAAAACATATGGTATCTGTCTTTCTCTGCCTGACTTACTTAACTTACCATAATACCCTCCAGTTCCATCCACGTTGCTGCAAATGGCTAGATTTCATTCTTTCTCATTGCCAAGTAGTATTCTGTGGTATATATAAACCACATCTTCTTTATCCATTCATCAGTTGATGGATATTTAGGCTCTTTCTATAATTTGGCTATTGTTGAAAGTGCCGCTATAAACACTGGGGTACAAGTGCCCCTATGCATCAGCACTCCTGTATCCCTTGGGTAAATTCCTAGCAGTGCTACTGCTGGGTCATAGGGTAGGTCTATTTTTAACTTTTTGAGGAACCTCCACACTGTTTTCCAGAGCGGCTACACCAGCTTGTATTCCCACCAACAGTGCAAGAAGGTTCCCATTTTTCCACATCCTCGCCAGCATCTATAGTCTCCTGATGTGTTCATTTTGGCCACTCTGACTGGCGTGAGGTGATATCTGAGTGTGGTTTTGATTTGTATTTCCCTGATGAGGAGCGACGTTGAGCATCTTTTCATGTGTCTGTTGGCCATCTGGATGTCTTCTTTAGAAAAGTGTCTATTCATGTCTTCTGCCCATTTCTTCACTGGATTATTTGTTTTTCAGGTGTGGAGTTTGGTGAGTTCTTTATAGATTTTGAATACTAGCCCTTTACCTGATTTGTCATTTGCAAATATCTTTTCCCATTCCATTGGTTGCCTTTTAGTTTTGTTGACTGTTTCCTTTTCAGTACAGAAGATTTTTATCTTGATGAGGTCCCCATAGTTCATTTTTGCTTTTAATTCCTTTTCCTTTAGAGATGTGTCAAGTAAGAAATTGCTGTGGTTGAGGTCAAAGAGGTTTTTTCCTGCTTTCTCCTCTAGGGTTTTGATGACTTCCTGTCTCACATTCAGGTCCTTCATCCATTTTGAGTTTATTTTTGTGAATGGTGTGAGAAAATGTTCTAGTCTCATTCTCTGCATGTTGCTGTCCACTTCTCCCAGCACCACTCGTTAAAGAGACTGTCATTTTTCCATTGGATACTCTTTCCTGCTTTGTCAAAGATTAGTGGGCGATACATTTGTGGGTCCAATTCTGGGGTCTCTTCTATTCCATTGGTCTATGTGTCTGTTTTTGTGCCAATACCATGCTGTCTTGATGATTACAGCTTTGTAGTAGAGGCTAAAGTCTGGGATTGTGATGCCTCCCACTTTGGTTTTCTTCTTCAATATTACTTTGGCTATTCGGGGTCTTTTGTGGTTCCATACAAATTTTACGATTGCTTGCTCTAGCTTCGAGAAGAATGCTGGTGCAATTTTGATCAGGATTGCATTGAATGTGTAGATTGCTTTGGGTAGTATTAACATTTTAACAATATTTATTCTTCCAATCCATGACCATGGAGTGTCTTTCCATTTCTTTGTGTCTTCTTCAATTTCCTTCATAACCTTTCTATAGTTTTCAGCATACAGATATTTTACATCTTTGGTTAGGTTTATTAAGAGAGGAGATATTTTGACCATTAAATAATAAAAATGTACTATAAAAAAGGATGAGGAAAAGAATAAGAAAAGCTCTTAGAAATTATAAAATAACCAAAGTGAAATATTCAACAGAAACCTTGGAAAATAATATTGTCATCTCACAGAACTAAAACAAAACAAAACAAAACAAAAAAGCCTTACAGAAAATTGAAGAGAAAATATACTAAATAAGAGGATTAATCTGGAAGATTCTACAGTTGATTCTTTTTAGAAGTGTTCCAGAAAAAGAAGTCAAAAAAGAAAATTACAAAAGAAAATTACAGAAAAATTCTATGATATGGAAAGACACATTTCTCTGGATTAAGAAGGTCTGCACGATTAACTTAAAAAAGAAAAAAAAATTAAAAAGACCTATGCCAAAGGCTATCATCACATTTCCTAAACTCCTCCAGAGAGAATAATAACAGGCCAAATACACAAGATTATTGATGATAATGGCAGCACATTTCTCTATAGCTACTCTGGAAGCTGAAGACTTTGGAACAATGTCTTTAAAATTTGGAGTCGAAACATGAAATACTATATACTTTCAATCAAATATGAAAGTAGAATAAACATAGATTTAGTATGCATTGGCTAAAAAGTACCCCTATGCTTCCCTTGTTAGCCAACTGCTGGAGGGAATCTTTTAGCAAAAGAAATGAAAAACCCACCAAGGAAAACACCATGGTATTCAGGAAATGACGACTCTGATATAGAAAGGATGAGCAGATAGGAGCTGGACAGCAAAAAGGTGTGGGAAGGAGATGTCCGGCGGGGGGGGGGGGGGGGGGAGGGTCGGAGAAATAAAACAGCTGGGGCACCCAGGTGGCTCAGTCAGTTAAGCCTCTGACTTTGGCTCAGGTCATGATCCCACAGTTCATGGGTTCGAGCCCCGCATCAGGATCTGTGCTGACAGCTCAGAGCCTGGAGCCTGCTTCTGATTCTGTGTCTCCCTCTCTCGCTGCCCCTCCCCTGCTTGTTCTCTCTCTCTCTCTCTCTCTCTCTCAAAAATAAATAAACATGAAAATTGAAAAAAGAAAGAAAGAAAAAGAAAGTGCTTGGTCACTCTTAATAGATTGGTTGGAACATTTTTAAAAAATTGCAAGAGATCCATAAAATTGCAAGCAAAATTTTTAAATGATAGCCTGCAAGACAAAAAAATAATAAAAAGTAAAAAGAAATTAATCATAGGCTGTAGGTCTACAAAGATTTTCCTTGTATAAGCTTGAAATAATCATAGAGTAACAGTTTGATTTTTGCCAGCATTTTTTGAAAAATAAGTGATTTTTGAGGGAACATAAATTCCATGAGGGCAGAGGTTCTTTTTCACAGATGGCTCCCCAGTGCCTAGAACTGGGAATTATTAGCACCGAATAAAAATTCATTGATTGGATGAATATCTGGGTTTCCAAATACAAAAGGCTTACTACCCCTTCTGACCAACAAACTTTTGCTAAATGCTTTCAAAATGAATTAGTCCTTTCTCTACCATATTTAAAGGAACTATCCTAGATCGTTCAGGACTATCTATGCAACTCTCAATGATAATATTCTCTGTACACACAAATAGGAAAGGTTTTTCTTATTAGGCAGATGCAGTTTGCTCTGCTTTTTAACTCATTTCTTTGCCTTCTATGCTAACTCTATTTGCTTAGTACAAATTTAGTGCGCATCTGCTGTGTCAGGCATTATCTAGCTCCTGGGGATATAATATGGGGGGGGGATACCAAAAAAATACTTTTCCTATCATTATGAAGTCAACCATTATGGGAAAGTACTGGGAAAGGCAGAGAGGTGCCTAGGTGGCTCAGTCAGTTAAGTGTCTGACTGTTGCTTTCAGCATGATTTCATGGTTTATGAGTTTGAGCCCCACTTTGGGTTCCATGCTGACAGTGCAGAACCTGCTTGGGATTCTCTCTCTCTCTCTCTCTCTCTCTCCCCCCCCTCCCTCTCTCTCAACCACTCCCCTGCTCACACACACTCTTTCTCTCAAAGTAAATAAATAAACTTAAAAAAATACTGAGAAATGCAGATATTAAGCAAATAAAGAAAACTATGGTAAATGTTATGAAAGAAAGTACAGGGCACAAAAATGTAACAGCAGGCATCATGGCAATGAGCAGGCACAGAAAAGGTTTTAATCTGATGTAGATAACAGTATAATTGCATCTGAGTCCTTACTATTCACTCTTCTAAGTATTTTACATGTAATCACCATCATGACAACTCTATGAGGTAGTTACTATCATAATTCCCATTTTACAGGTGAGAAAAAGAAGCATAGAATGTGTTTGTAAATTTACATAGTCAGCAAGTAGCTGTGATATAAACCCAGTCAATCTGTCTCCAGAATATTATGGTATATTGCATTTCTAGAATAATGTCTATGAAAATAGCTACCATTTATAGTATGCTTATTATATTCAGGCATTATATGAAGGCTTTATGGAGATATCTTACTTAATTCTCAAACAACCCTATGAGGTAAATACTATTGTTGCAGATTGAAACACGTGGACATGGCATTTTCTGGTTCCTCCTATCAATAGATGGAGTCTATTAACCACCCCTTAATCTGAGGCCATTCTTATACCCTCCATTCCTAACCAGTCCACCTGCTGACTGCAGCTACCTGAGTGAGCCCAGGAAAAACCAGTAGAAGAATCACCCAATCAACCCACAGAATGGTGGGAAATAGTAAGTTGCTTTAACTACTGATTTCTGAAGCAGAAAGGTACGTAGCCAAGGAGAGCTGCTACAATTATTTGTATCCCCAGTTAGAGAAAGTATGTTGTCCAGAGTCACAGGGCCAGTAGTTGATGTAGAATTCAGATCCACATTGCACCGCCACAGTCCAAAGTGCTCGGCCCCCATACTGTACCACATTTCCGGTGAGTGGGAGTTAACCAGGTCAGGAGATAGGGAAGTGGGGAAAGGAAAGATTGTTGACACAGTTGCAGAGAGCAGTGAGAGTCTCACCTGCAAACTCCCAGATGTGAGAACAGAAAGACGTGGTGTGGCTGCAAGTCTGAAGGACACCAGAGGTGTCACAGGCAGGCAGGGGTCACACCATAGCCCTTGCATCTGGCTGCAGAAGTGGTGAGCAGACACTCACTTCTGCATTCTGACTAGGATGATTTTTTTTTAATGTCTGTAAATTTTTTAACACCTCTCTTTCCTGACACCCTTACCCACCCACCCCCAAAATGGTAGAGTCTAATTCCTCTCCTCTAAACCATGGGCTGACCTTAGAGATTTGCTTCTAAGAAATGGCATGTTGCATGGGCGCCTGGGTGGCGCAGTCGGTTAAGCATCCGACTTCAGCCAGGTCACGATCTTGCGGTCCGTGGGTTCGAGCCCCGCGTCGGGCTCTGGGCTGATGGCTCAGAGCCTGGAGCCTGTTTCCGATTCTGTGTCTCCCTCTCTCTCTGCCCCTCCCCCGTTCATGCTCTGTCTCTCTCTGTCCCAAAAATAAATAAACGTTGAAAAAAAAAAAAAAAAGAAAAGAAATGGCATGTTGCAAAAGTGAATATTATGGACTGAATGTTTATGACCCCCGTCAAATTCATTCCTTGAATCCCTAGTCCTCAGTGTGATGGTATTAAAAGGTAGGATCTTTAGGAAGTAATTAGGTTTTTACATATAGGTAATTATATGAGGTCATGGGGGTAGAGACCTCATAACGGGATTAATGCTCTTAAAAGAATCAGAGGAGAGACGAGAGTTTCTTTTCTCTGCCATGTGAAGATACCCACGAGGAAGGAAAAGGGCTGTCACAAGAACCTGACCATCCCAGCAGCCTGATCTCAGCCCACAAGACTGTGAGAAATGTCTCTTGTTTAAGCCACTCAATCCATTTTGAGTATCTCGTTATAGCAGCCAGGGCTGATTAAGATGGTGATGCTGTGTGACTTCAAATAGCTCATGAAGCCGTTCAGCTACCTCCTGGCACCACTCCCACCTCCAGAACGTGCTCCATGGGATCCTGATGCTGACATGCAAGAAGTCTGGCTACCCTGGAGCCATCATGCTGGAGAGACCATGTGGAGAGAACACAAGCAAACAGAGAACAAAGCCCAAGGAGTGCCAGCTGTTTCAAACAAACCTGTTTCAGTGGACCCAGCCCAAGTGCTAGCTGGGTGAGTGAACCAGCCTGCAAGTGGTTCCAGCCCTAGCCTTCAAACCTCCTCCGATACCAAGTCTAGTGGAGACGTCCCATCCCCACCGAGCCTTACCCCAATTTCAGCTCCATCAACTGCACAATAAAAACAGTTGATGTTTTAAGCCACGGAAGAATGAGGGTGGTTTGTTACACAGCAGAAGGTAACTGGGACACTACCACTGTGTCGTTCTCAGTAGCCATCCTTTTCCTTCTAATTGGCTGTTTCTAATATGGTTTAAGAAGCAGGTAAACAGACATGTTGAAATTCTGGTTTTATTTTTTTACAAAAAGGTAAAAATACACTACGACAGATCCAGAGTTCCCTTTTTTGAACGAAGTGTGGGACTTTTGTGTGTGAATTATGCAGTATTGTGTGTGAATTGTCCAGATTTTTCTGGAGCACTTTTGTGCTTGTCTTCTAGATTTTAGTAGTCCCCCCCCCCCAAGGTAGATTGTTGAGTTCTAGATAAGAAGATAGTAATATTTGTATTATGTTCTTTTCCTCAAAACTCTATTTTTTCAGACCGCACTTAAGAGAGTTTAGTAAAGAAGAAAACTGCTTGTTCATACCAATTCTTCTTTTTATGATGTGAAAACAATCTGGGTTAGGAATAATTCCTGAAATGTAGAGCCCACACAGATGCTAACTCTAGCCCCCTTTGATTTTTGGAGCAAAGATTCCACAATCAATCTACAGATGCTGATAGCACTGAAATCTTTGCTTTTATTCAATTAAGCAGTTTTAAGGACCCAGTTAAAACATGAAAACAGACTAAGAAAAAATAACTTTCCTGGGGGACTCAAGCTCTCCACAGCAGAGTCATTCACTTTTTATGATCGTTATAATTATTAGTAGTGATGGTGATAATAATATATCATTTATATAGCACTTTAGAATTGCACAGAGCTTTCCGACCATCATTTATTAGCTAATCTTCAGAACACTCTTCAGCAATAAGTCAGTATTTCTGCCTCCATTTAACAGGTAGGAAATTGAGGCACAGTAGGCTCGAGCCACTTGTCGAAAGTCAGTGGTTAAAACATTAGTTCCTGACCCGAGTTGAATGCTGTCTCTATAACATGACTGAAATTATCTCTCACCAGTCTGGATCTTATGCAACAACTCTTGCTTACTGCTTCTGACCAACGTGACTGTGAGCTCGATTTTGAAAACAGATTCTCTGATTTTTTAGGATGTAATCTTAAGAAGGTTTGCCCAAGATGATGGAAGACAAAAATAAATGACAACAAAAATAGTTATACCTCTATGTGTGTAAGTGACTGATGGGCTTTTGGGGTGATGGTGGGGGGTTCAGAGCCTACAGCCAAGAGAGAATTAATTATTAAAGACATCTTTGGTGCAAAAAGGTGATTTTATTAAAGCATGGGGACAGGACCTGTGGGCAGAAAGAGCTGCACTGGGGTTGTGACGGGTAACTGACTATATACCCTCAGGTTAGGAGGGGGTCGGGGACAGTTTAAGTCTCTAAGGAATTTTGGAAGCAAGGTTTCCAGGACCTTGTGGAGTTAGCTGCTGTTAGGAAAATGCCATTTATTACCGTTTAGTAAAACCTCAGTCATGAGACCCTTCAGATGTGTATCAGGAGGGCATAAGCTTGGAGTATGATTGCCAGCATATATCTTGGGGAAGTTGAGATAAAGGGAGTTTCCAAAGGAATTTTTATATGTTAAAGTAGACTTATAGGATCCTGGGGGTCAGGATAATGTTAAGCCAAGATTCCCTTTTGCCCCTAGCAAAGTGTCATCATGGAGGCAGCTGAGCTCCTAGAGGGAGGTCACTCTGTTTCAAAGATTTGCCAACGGCCTGTGGGCAGTAAGCAAATTTAGTTTTTCATTTGCCTTAGCTTCCCACTTCACCATGGCAAGCACTTAATCCCCTTTCCTTTGTTCTTGGGTAGCCAGGAGTGTCCGAGGACTATCGTACATATTCCACCTGGGGGTGGGAGTTGGGGGTGCTAGCTTGTACCTTGCCCCCAGCTTGTGTTATGCTCCCTCCCTTACATTACTTCATAAGTAAGCGTTTCAAGGTTAATGCCAGAACTCTTGAAAATAATGGGAGGGTTGAAATATACCAAGTATAACCCTGGATGGTGGTGGGACTATCCTCCTCAATTTTGGGAATGGCTTATCCCTCAACAGTGTCTCAGGTACAGCTAAAGAATATATAACATGGAATAATTAAAGTAGATTAAGTAGGAAATGTCAAATTCAATAGGAAATGTTACTACAATTTTCAGATCCATGCCAGAGGCAAATTTTAAATCTCTGTTATTGGAAATGCTGAAGATACCTAAATTTTACTAATATGGTGCCGTGGCCATTACCCTAATTATTCATTTCCCTGGAGATCATGTAAGCACTGTGCATACTATCTTGGGATGTGTTTCTTTCTAGAGAAGTCTCCACTTCCGCTTTCTCTATGTCTCCCCCATGTCTTACTTCCCTACCCAACTAATACAACACAATCAGTGTTTAGCTAATGTGGACCACCTAGGTTTCCCCAGTGCAAACTGATATTTTGTTCCCAAACAGTGGGATGAAAGAGAATATCTTAATATGCTCTTGCAAAACTCATTGAAACTTGACATTTGTGCTTTTAGCACAAATATGACAAGGCAAGGACCCATTCTCCTGGCCTCCCCTTACAAATGCCCATCACCCAGCATCCACTTCATGTCGGGTCCTGCCGATCGTGCCCTGTGGCTGACACACCAGCCCACACACACACAAGTATGGCACAGTCTCTGTGGAGTCAGGAGACTTCTTTTCTTTTGTTGGCTTCCTCATC